>NC_091691.1:25136785-25761071 GCF_041296265.1 Equus caballus | reverse complement strand
ACTTTCTAGGAAAAAATAATAATAAAAATAATTTTTTAAAAATTTAAATATAAACATGATTTTTTTTTAAGTCAAACAATGCAAAGGGTTATGGTGAACACTCGGTCTCCCTCGCGCCAAGCGCTCTGCCCAGAGGCAGCCCCGGAGACCGCTCACTCTGTGTCTTTCTGCAGATATTTTGTGTATGTTCAAATGTGCATGTTTACACAAATGCAGAAGGGGGATATCCCTTTCCCCCACACACAAATGGTAATCTATTCTAAACTGTTCTGCCCTTTAGTTCTTGGGTCGATTTTTTTTTCCTTTTTTAAGATAGATGTTTATTTGGGGATAATTTTAATTTACTGAGAAGTTGCAAAGACAGTGCAGAGAGTTCCCGCAGAGCTGTCAGCAGTCTCCCCTAATAGCAACATCTCACGTTACCGCCGTCACTGGTCAGGATGCGGAAGCCTGCCTGGGCATGTTGCTGGGAGCTAACCTGCAGGCTGTATTCGGATCCGCCAGGTTTTACATCCACGTCCTTCTGTTCCTTGCGCCAGTCCAGGATGCCTCATTGGATACGGCGCACCTTGATTGTTTCACTCAGTCTTCTCTCACGGAGTTTCCACATCAGTACACATCTGTTTCTTTCTTTTTGAAGAACTGCAAAGCAGTGTCACGTGAATTCAGACCTTGAACTCAGAGGCTTCAGATCTCAGCTCAGCTAGATTCCAACCCTGGCCAGATTATTACCTTTCCGTAAATCAGCCTCTTCACGGTAAAAAGTGGGTATTATTATGAGGATTAAATGAGGTAATACGTGTAAAGTGTTTAGCACATAATAAGCACTAGATAAACGTTTGCTGTTACCTGTTTTATAAGAGCTTTATTGCAACATCAATTCACCTGTGGAAACTGCACAATTCAGTTGTTTTTAGTATATTCACGGAGTTGTGCAACCATCACCACAATTTTAGGACATTTTTGTCACCTTAAAAAGAAACACTAGACCCTTTAACTATCATTAGCCAACCCCTCCCACTCCTGCCCCACCCCCGGCCATAATCGCTTTCTACTAATCTACTTTCTGCCTCTATGAATTTACCTGTTCCGGACAATTCCTGTAAATGGAATCATATAATATGTGACCTTTTGTGTCTGGGTTCTTTTCCTTAATATAATGTTTTCAAGGTCCATCCAGATTGCGGCAGGTGTCAGTGCTTCATTCCTTTCTATGGCTGACTCCTAGTCCATTGTGTGGATGGACCACATGCTGTTTATCCGTTCCTCTGTTGATGGACACTTGGGTTGTTTGCAGCTTTTGGCCGTTATGCCTAATGCGGTTATGAACATTCTGGTACAAGTTTTTGTGTGGATGTGTGTTTTCAGCACTTTGGGGTATATACCCAGGGATAGCCTTGCTGGGTCATTTGGTAACAATGCTGAACTGATTGAGGAACCTGTAGCCATCTTTTTGTCTGTGACATTTCTGTAGGGCACCCGGAGGCCTCTGGGGTGACCCAGGAACTCCCCTGCCTGCCCCAAAGATGCCTGAGAGGCCTCAGGGCCCCCAGGCGTGGACCCAAAGGCCCCGAGCCACTCCCTTGCACATCGTTGCATCTGTGTGCACGCAGCGCGCTCTGTGTGGGAGAGCTTTGCCTCAGCTTTCCGAAGCCCCGCCGGGCTTGTCATGAGACAGCCCGCCCTGCCTGATGGGAGGCGCACTTAATTGGCATCCGTGTGGCGCTGGCTCCTAAATGGTTAGCTTGGGGAGGCTGGGCTGCTCCGCTCAGCAGCAGCCCCCATCCTAGTGAAGAGCCCGGGCAGATGCCAGGCATGCCTTTTATTTTTATTTTGCATGGGAAACCATGGGAACACAGCAAGGACAAAAGTGTTTCTTCCACCTGTGAGAGGAACAGACATTGGGCAGAGGGGTCCGCAGGAGAAGTGGAGCCTGCTAAGTTAGACTGTGTGCCAGATGCCACTATGAGCAGTGGGCTGGGGCCTAGGGGAGACTGAGGGTGCAGGGGTGCCGTTGTGCGATGGGGCGAGTGGGGTGGGGCAGCTGCTCGGAGGAGCCGGCCCTGTGTAGGACAGTGTTGCTTTCTTGGAGATTAATGCTGGGGCTGCGCTCAGAGCCGTCTTGGTGATCTCCTGTCTCCACTCCCTGGAAGTTTCCAGATTAAAAAGCACTTCCCAGCCCCTGGTTTTCGGAAATCTGTCTTGTCAGCTGGAGGGCAACAATAGAAGCTACTTGTTAGCACATGTGGGAATGAATTACAGGTATCGAAGCCATTGGTCTAGGGAGGTGGGGCTGCAAAGATACGCTCGAGGATCCGGAAGAATTCTTGGGCTCTAGACCAAGAAGTTCATCACCAGGAGAGGAGGAGACTCAGCACGTAGTCGTTTGCAGAAGGGCGGCCTGGACCAGCGCCGTTCAGTAGAAATATAAGGCAAGCCACATATGTGATAATTTTCCCAGTTGTCGCGTTAAAAATGGAAAAAAGAAGAGGTGAAAGTAATTTTAATAATATATTTTATTTAACCCAAGAGATCCAAGATATCCTTTCAACGTGTAATCAATTTAAAAATTATCGGTGGGGTATTTTGCTGGCTTTTTTTCATTTCACTTTTTTAAAATCTGGTGGTCTTTATATATATTTGTTTGTTTTCCAGTTTTTTTGAGATATAATTGACATACAACATTATATTACAGGTGTACAATGTAATGATCTATGTATATATTGTGAAATAGTCACAATAAGTTTAGTTAACATCCATCACCACACATAACTAAACCTTTCTTTCTTGTGGTAAGGACTTTTAAAATCTACTCTCTTAGCAACTTTCAAACATACAATAAGTTTCAACTTTCAACTTTCAAACATACAATAAGTATTGTTAACTACGGTCACCCTGCTGTACATTACATCCTTAGAACTTATTTATCTTAGAGCTGGAAGTTTGTGTCTTTAACCACCTTTGCCCGTTTCTCCCACCCTCCGCTCCTGGCAGCCACCAGTCTGTTCTCTGTGTCTGTGAGTTTGGTTTTGTCAGATTTCACAGATAAGTGAGATCACTCAGTGTTTGTCTTTCTCTGTCTGACGTATTTCACTTAGCATGATGCCTTCAAGGTCGATCCATGTTGTCACAAATGGCAGGATTGTGTATGTGTGTGTAGGCGTGAGGAAGAGTGGCCCTGAACTAACACCTGTTGCCAATCCTCCTCTTTTTGCTTGAGGAGGATTGTCCCTGAGCTAACATCTGTGCCAGTCTTCCTCTGTTTTATGTGTGGGATGCTGCCACAGCGTGGCTTGATGAGCCGTGTGTCGGTCTGCGCCCAGGATCTGAACCCATGAACCCTGGGCCACTAAAGCAGAGCGCATGAACCTAACCACTGCACCACTGGGCTGGCCCCTAGGATTTTCTTGGTTTTTTTTATGGCTGAATTCCACTGTGTATATGTATCTATACACACCCCATCTTTTCTTTATCCATTCATCTGTTGGTGGGCACTCAGGTTGTTCCATGTCTTGGCTGTTGTGAATAATGCTGCTGTGAACGTGGCAGCAGATGTCTCTTCAAGATAGTGATTTCATTTCCTTCAGATAGATACTTTTTTTTTGAGAAAGAGCAGCCCTGAGCTAACATCTGCTGCCACTCTCCCTCTTTTTGCTGAGGAAGACTGGCCCTGAGCTAACATCTGTGCCCATCTTCCTCTACTTTATATGTGGGATGCCTACCACAGCATGGCGTGCCAAGCAGTGCCATGTCCACACCCGGGATCTGAACTGGTGAACCCCGGGCTGCCGAAGTAGAATGTGCGAACTTAACCACTGTACCACCAGGCCGGCCCCATATTTTTTGTTTTATTGTGGTAATTACACATAAAATTTATCATCTTAACCATTTTTAGGTGTACAGTTCAATACTGTTACGTACATCCACGTTGTTGTGCACCCACCTCCAGGACTTTTCACCCTGCCCAACTGAAACTCTGTCCCCATTAAGCAACACTTCCCTAGTCCCCTCCCCCAGCCCCTGGCAACCACCATTCTACTTTCTGTCTCTATGAATTTAACTTCTCTGGGACCTCATATGAGTGGAATCATACAGTATTTGTCCATTTGTGACTAGTGTAATTTCACTTACACAATGTCTTTAAGGTTCATCTACGTTGTAGCACGCATCAGAATTTCCTTCCTGGGGCCAGCCCCGTGGCCAAGTGGTTAAGTTTGTGCGCTCTGCCTTTGGCGGCCCAGGGTTTCGCCGGTTGGGATCCTGGGCGTGGACATGGCATCACTCACCAGGCCACGTTGAGGCAGCATCCCACGTGCCACAACTAGGAGAACCCACAACTAAAAATAAACTGTGTACTGAGGGGATTGGGGGAGAAAAAGCAGGGGGAAAAAAGAAGATTGGCAACAGTTGTTAGCTCAGGTGCCAATCTTTAGGAAAAAAAATAATAATAAAATTAAAAAAAAGAATGTCCTTCCTTTTTAAGGCAGATTCGTATTCCATTGTATGGATGGGCCACATCTTGTTTGTCCCTTCATCCATGGATGGCTGGTGTGTATTTCACATTTAAGCACATGTTGATTCCGACACGCCCCATTTCAGGTTCTCCGTTGCCGCTGGCAGCTGCTGAGTTGGACGTGCAGAGCTAGAATGTGTTCTCAGAGCCTGCTGGCTCGAGCAGCCCGTTGTAAAGAGAGGGGGCTGTGGAGTGAGGCAGACCTGAGTTCAAATCCCAGCCCCGCCCTTAGTAACTGGGTCACCTTGGGAAGGGTGCTTACCGTGCCCATCCTCAGGTTCCTCACGTAAAATGGGAATGGCAACTCCTGACTCCCAGCATTGTTGAGAAAAAGTATATACAGCATCAAACATGGAGTTATCTGATAAGGGATGTCCTCAAGGGCACTTATGTCACTTTGTCCTACCAGCTGAACCTTATGTGGGAGCCAAGAGTGGCTGCTACGAATTTCAGCTCAATAAAAATCGGCTGTGCACCCTCTCTGGGCCCTTCGCCGTATGCCTGCTGTGTTAGTTTCCTGGGCCCGCCAGAACAAATGACTGCAAACGGGTTGGCTTAAAAGGACAGAAATTGATTCTCTCCCGGATCTGGAGTCTAGAGGTCCAAAATCAAGGTGTCAGCAGGGCTGTGCTCCCTCCAAAGGCTCTAGGGGAGGGCCCTCCCTTGCCACTTCCGACTCCTGTGGTTGCCAGCACTCCTCGGCTTGTGGGCACATCCCTCCAGCCTCTGCCTCTGTTGTCACGTGGCTTTCTCCTTTGTGCATGTCTGAATCTCCCTGTCCTTTCTTTTATAAGGACGCCAGTCATTGGGTTTAGGGCCCGCCCTCATTCAGCACAACCTCTTCTTTAGCTAATTACATCTGTGAAGACCCTCTTTTCAACAAAGGTCACACTCTGAGGCTCTGGGCGGACCTGAAGTTTGGGGGGCACATTATTCCCTCCAGTCCACTCGCTGATAACATGAGGGGCTTGGGCTGTGAGAGGCAGTATAGTGGTTGCAGGAGTGTGGACTCTGGAGCCAGACTGCCTGGGTTTGAATCCCAGTAGTGCCACTAACTAGCTGTGTGACCTTGTGTAAGTTAACTAGCTACTGTGTACCTCAGTTTCTTTGGCTGTGAAATGGGGACAACAGGAGTCCTACTTCCTAAGGTATTCTGAGGATAAAATGAAATAAGTACTGTTTAGATCAGATTCTTCTGGAAGGAGACCCTGAGAGGAGGGTTCCTGTGCAGGTGATTTGTTAAGGGGGCACCCCCAGGGGAGACTGTCGGGAGGTGGAGGAAGAGGACGGGGAGAGCAGGAAACCGACAAGGGTGTGATCATGGCAGGCAGAGTCATGCAGGGCAGCGAGTCCGGAGTGTGAGTTATGCCTCAGTTTCCCTGCTGTGAGGCAAGGGGGCTGCACTTCCTTACAGAGCCTGCAGCCAGGGGGCCCAAGGAGCCTGGTCAGTAGCTTGAAGGGGGGGTGGGGAACAGGGACATGACGAGGTCTGAGCGCCAGCATCATCCACAGGAAACACTTAGCGCGGTAGCTGGGGACGGCAGGTGCTCCGTAAAGGTTAGCTGTCCCCGTCCCCGTCCCATGGTGAAGGTGCCGTTCTGCTCTGATGGAGGGAGAAACAGGCTGGTCCAGTGTTGAAAGACCTGATCGCCGTCCCAGATGGCCTCGGGCTAGCACTGGGGTTTGAAGCCAGTGGCTCAGTCTTCTCAGGGCGTTTTCCTCCTGTACAGACCAGGGGGCGTTGGTTGTTTTCGTCTTTTAAAAAAACCTAATACACATATTCGTTCATACTGTAAAAGATTGAAACAAAACTCAAGAAAAACGTGAGAATTCCCTTTGCCTCATTCCCACTGCACCTGCCAGAGGCACAGCCGTCCCTTAGTGCTCATTTACACACATGTTCCATGAGTGTGTTGTTTTTAAAATAAAAGGGATTGTGCTGTGTGGATTGTTACTTGCTTTTTTTTTTTACAAATTAAAATTGTGTATTTATTGTTTGGGTTGCCTTTTAAAAAAATTGAGGTGAAATTCACGCAACATAAAATCAACTGTTTAGGGGCCGGCCCGGTGGCACAGTGGTTAAATTCGCACCTTCCGCTTCTCGGAGGCCCAGGGTTCACCGGTTCAGATCCCGGGTGCGGACATGGCACTGCTTGGCAAGCCATGCTGTGGTAGGCGTCCCAAGTGTAAGTTAGAGGAAGATGGGCACGGATGTTAGCTCAGGGCCAGTCTTCCTCAGCAAAAAGAGGGGGATTGGCAGTAGATGTTAGCTCAGGGCTAATCTTCCTAAAAAAAAAAAAAATTAACTGTTTAAAAGTGTCCAGTTCAGTAGCATTTAGTGCATCATTTAATTTATTCACAATGTTATGCAACCATCACCTCTATTTAGTTCCAAAATATTTTAACCATCTCCAAAAGGAGACCCCATACCCATTAGCAGTCACTCCCCAATCCGCCCTCCCACCCATTCCCTCAGCCCCTGGCAACCACTTGTCTACTTCCTGTCTATGGATTTGCCTATTCCGGACATTTCGTTTAAATGGAATCACACAATGTGTATGATCTTTTGTGTCTGGCTCCCTTCACTTAGCATGATGTTTTCAAGGTTCGTCACACTGTAGCATATTTCAGCACTTCATTCCTTTTTATGGGGTGAATAATATTCCATTGTGTGGATGGACCCCATCTTGTTTATCCATCCATCTGTTGATGGACATTTGGGCTGTTTCCACCTTTTGGCCATTGTGAATAGTGCTGCTGTGGCTTTGTCACTTGCATTTTTGACTCAACAGTGTATCTCAGTCTTTTAACTGGCTACATAGTGTCTCATTGTGTGGAAGGGCCTTGTTTATTTAACCGTTTGGACACTGGTGGACATTTTGATCGTCACCAGTTTTCGCTACTGCAAAGGTGGCTCCTGTGATGACCTTGGACTTGCTTCTCCATGCACTTGCCCAGATGTGTCTTCAAATCCAGATCTCAGGATCCTGAATTGCGGGTGACTGCATGATTGCTCAGAAGCCCTCCAGCTTTCAACAGTGTGAGTCTATTAAAAACACTTAGCCTTCTCCTAATTTTGAAAGCACCTCTGTACCCACCGTTGGACTTCATGTTAGCAGCAACCTTTGGAGCTCGGAACACTGGGATTTCCGTCTTATGGACAGAATGACAGCTAACACGTGGGGGCTCTTACTCTGTGCCAGGCCTGTCGTGAGCACTTCTCATAGATGAACGATGCAGCCTCAGAAGAGCCCCCCAGGTGGGGACTCCACATGATCCTCATTCGCAAGTGGCAAAACAGGCCCGAGGTCAAGAACAGATGAGTGGCAAAGCCAGGACTGAGTCCAGGAAATCTAGCTTCAGACTCCAACTCTTGGCCGTTTTGTTCTCCGCCCTCTCGGTCTTGCAGCCACTGGCGCCCATAAAGGGGAATGATGCAGCTGGGTTACAGACCAAGTTTCCTGTCTCCGGATTCATGCTCCTCTCACCCCCCACTTCGCTGTTCTTCCCACCTCACTCCTCCGGGAGCGGAATCTGCCCCCCAGGGATTAGATCAACTCTGCCCTTGATGCCCCCACAGAGCCTGTTGTGCGACAGGTGCTCAGGGAGCAAACAGCAAGTGCTTTGTGGCTTTTTACAGACTCTGCCTACACTTGATTTCAGCCCCACCACACCCACTCACGTACACACACACACACACACACACACACACACACACACACACTGTCTGAGGGGTGCTTTTGGGCAAGATGTCAGCAGTGTCCTCTTGTCCTGCCAGCCAAGGCCCAGGCCCTGCCTTGCAGCAGTGGCCCAGGGGTGTTTAGAGGGGGGCACCTAGTGACCAGGACCTCCTGATGGCCCTGTGATTCCCCATCGGAGGTCCGGGGGCCATTCAGCTCAAGACTCCAGCTGGAGAGCATCCTTTGAGGAGGGGACGGTGGTCAGGAAGGCGCCAGTGCTGCACCTGAGGGAGGAGGAGAGTCTGGAGAGATGACTGACTTTATAGTCTCCAAGTGGAGCTTGTAGTTTGTTCTTTTCATGGCTGTGTAGTATTCCATTGCATGTTAGTACCACAGTCTGTCCATTCATTCTCCTATTGATGGGCATTTTGGTTGTTTCCAGTTTGGGGCTACTATGAACAACGCTGCCATGAGCATTTTTGCACATCTTGCACTATACAGACCATCACTTACCTTTTCCACTTTGCAATATGTCTCAATCTTTTACACCGCCGCATAGTTAGGGCCAGCCTGGTGGCGCAGTGGTTAAGTTCACACACTCCGCTTCAGTGGCCTGGGATTCGTAGGTTCAGATCCCAGGTGTGGACCTACCACTGCTCATCAAGCCATGCTGTGGCAGTGTCCTGTATATGATACGGAGGAAGATTGGCACAGATGTTAGCTCAGGACCAATCTTCCTCACCAAAAAATAAATAGCCACATGGCATCTGATTGTACTGTGGTTTGTTGAATCATCCTCCTCCTGATGAGCATGTGCACGCATACCTGTTGGCAATGTACCCGGGATGCAACTGCTGGTACATAGAGCATGTGTATCAGCTTTAGTAGGCAATGCTAAAGCGTCTGCTGGAGCAGCGCTCCCACCGTGATGCCGGAGCCTTCCCGGGGCTCCACCTTCTCCCAGCACCTGGCCTCGTCAGTGCTTTTCGTCTTAGCCATTCTGGGGGGTATGCTTGCTCCTCCTGGCCATCCCGGCCTCCTCACCACAGCCCTTCTCTGCATCTCTCGGCCTCGTAGCCTCGCAGGCCTCGGCAGGCACAGGAGGAAGCTGAGCGGTCTTGGGCACTGAACTGACACCCCAGGCCCCCTAGTAGGAAAAGATCCTACTTCACAGCCTTTTGAGATTTCCTACTGTACTTAATTTAGAGGCAGAATGTTGTCAGAGAGGTGGAATATAGAGACCAGCATACCCATTTTGCAGATGAGGAAATGGAGGCTCAGAGAGGCTAACGTCACTTCAGACGTCATCAGCCCGGTGCTGTGATGGAACGTAGACGTTCCAGCTTCCCAAGCACTGGAAAAGGGCATTATTGTTGTTGTTGACATCAGTCCCATTACACACATATGGAAAACTGAGGCGCAGACACAGATCTGTTCAAATTTTCACAGCCAGGCACTGGCAGAGTTGGGACTCAAATCCACATTTTCTAACTCCAAGCCCCATGTCCTCTCCATGATGCCATGCTGCCTTGCCATCGGGGACAAGACTCAGTGGCTCCCTTAAGGTCACCAGAATGTGCCACCATGGAGCATACTTTCTTCCAGACAGGGCCACCCGCTGGGAGTACCCTCACATCTTTTTGCATGCACACACACACAACACTCATTCATTAAGTGTTTATTGAGCACCTGCTGTATTCCTCACACTGAGCTCGTCACTGGGGTCACGACGGTCAATAAATGAAACACAGTTCTGCTCTCAGCAACTTACGGACGTCAGACACACGTGTCACTACAGACCATGATGAGCGATGGCATGGATGCAACGGGGACTAGAAAGAAGGACAAGGGAGACCCCACATGGACTGCGGGAGCAGGCAGGCCTCTTAGAGCAAGGTTGTCTACACTGAGGCCTGAAGGAGGAGGGGGCAGCCAGATGACGAGACGAGCGCTGCAGGCAGGGACCAGCGAGTGCAAAGGCCCTAGGGGGAGAGACCGTGCGTCTGGGGAGCTGAAGGGCAATGCTGGCGGCTGGTGAGCAGGGGCCAAGGGCGGATGCGAGCTCGAGCTGGGAGCAAGCCTGGACCACGCAGGCCTCGGAGGTCGGGTGAGGAGGCTGGACCTTCCTCTAAAGGGGCAACAAGAGGAAACAGGGTCGAAGACGTAAAGCGGTTTATCCTGACTGGGCCTTGCAGGAGCCACTTGTGCTTTGGGAACATGGAGGGTAGCCCGTCGCTGTCCCATCAGCCAGTCTGGAGCACCTGCCCCATGCCACGTGGTAGGACAGAGACGCGCTTGAGGCAGGTTGGCTGCCTCCCAGACCCGCCTGCGTCTGTGTCCATTACCTGAAGGCTAAGCTCTTTGAGGGCAGAGCCCGGTCCTAGCTGGGTTTTGGCCCCGCAGCATCGCACACCATCCTGGGCACACACCGTGAACGCTCGTTCGTGGCGGCGACCGCCTGCTTGGGCATACCCAGGACAGGAGCGGGGCGGCCAGCAGAAGAGGCTCAGCTGGGGCGGAGCAGCTTGGAGGAGGGAGTCACGGAGGGAAAAGAGCTGAGGAATCGCCGCGGGGTCTCTCCTCTGGGGGGGCCCCGTGTCCTCTGAACCCTGGAGGAGGGAATCGGGGGATGCGTCTCTCGTTAGTCTGTGGTTGAGCCTGCCCCGCCCCCCAGCCCAGGCCTCCTGGGGGCAGGGATTAGCTGTCAGCCCCAGCGCCTGCAGGAGGCTGAATACCGACGCCCAGCACATCAGGTCCGAGTCCTGGGACGCTGGGGCTGTCACCTTACACGGTAAATCTTTCCAGGCTTTAGTTCAGGCTGTTGAGATGGGGAGCTTATCCTGGGTTATCTGGACGGCACTAAATGCCATCACACGTGTCCTTTTAAGAGGGAGGCAGAGAGACATTTGACACAGACAGAAGAGGAGGCCGTGTGACCATGGGGGCAGAGACCAGAGGGATGTGACCACAGGCCAGGGGATGCTGGCAGCCGCCAGAAGCTGGGAGAGGTAAGGAGCAGATACTCCAGCCCGGCCTTGGCGACCTCTTGACTCTGGAAGCTTCTGGCTTCCGGAACCATGAGAGAATGAATTTCTGCCATCTTAAGCTCCGCATTTTGCTGGTCATTTGTTACAGCAGCCACATGAAAACAACCCACACCCGTCCTCACAGGTCATTAATTCACCAGATCCCTTAGGAAGCGCCTACTGTGTGCCAGGCTCTGTGAGTCAAGGGGACATGATGGTGAGTAGGTCGGGCAGGGCCTTGCCACCTGGGGCTGACAGTATACTTGGGGGGCAAGGGGCAGGGGAACAGACAAAAAACAAAAGGGTAACAGACAACACCCATTGAACACCTGCTGAATGCCAGGCATCATCTCAGTGCTTCGTGCGTGTTAACTAGATCAATCCTCACAACAGCCCTAAGGGACAGGTACTGCCATCGGTCCCATTCTGTAGATGTGGAAACTGAGGCACAAGGATGCTAGCCCGAAGCCACACCACTAATAAATGGGAGAGCCACTGTCTGAGCTCCAGAGCTCACCCTCTGAATCACTGTGCAGTATCTTCTTTCTTCAGGTGAAAGAAGGTACCAGACGCTTAGCGATGGTGAAAAGTGATGCAAAGGTCATAAACGGGGTGGTGGGAGGGTGGTCAGGGAAGGAAAGGCCTCTGTGAGGAGCTGAGGCCTGAGGACCAAGGCGAGCCAGCCAGGGGAGGTTGGAAGGAAGGGAATTGCAGGCACTGGGAAGAGCAATGGCAGACGCCCTGAGGTGGGGACAAGCTCGGAGGGGTCAGGGACAGAAAGCAGGTGCTGCAGTGGAGAGGATGAGGCTAGGAGGAGGCCGGCGCAGTTTCATCTCCGTGGGAAGCGGCCGCATGGTTTAAGCAGGGGAGGGAGGTGGACTTACCTGCTGGTCTCGCTGGCCCCACCCCAGGCATGTCGGAGCGGGAGCGGCAGGTGATGAAGAAGCTGAAGGAGGTGGTGGACAAGCAGCGCGACGAGATCCGCGCCAAGGACAGGGAGCTCGGTCTGAAGAACGAGGACGTCGAGGCTGTAAGTGATGTCCACCCGCCCGGGCATAGGTACCAGCAAGGGCCTGGATCCTCCTCTCCAAGGTCCCCATCTCCCCCTCCGTCTCATTCCATGGGCTCCATGGGGCATGGATCCTGCCCATGTCTTGGTGGGCCCAGCCCTGAAACAGCAGCTGTGGGAGGACCCTCAGCCAAGTCTTGACTGGAATGCAGGAGCAGACGTGGCACTGCCCTCTGATCTGACTCCTTCCACATCCTGGGGAGGTTCCGAGGCCCGGTCAGCCTTTGCTCTGACCCTGAGGCTTCCTCAAGCCCACCCCCTTCACGCCCCTCTGTGAGCAGGCCAGCACGGTCCAGGCTGTTCCAGGAACCCCTGCAGTGGCTTTGCCTGAATTAGAAAAAGACACCCCTTTCTGAAGACATCTTATTTCCATCTGTTGGGAAATTGTCGTAATATACTAACAAGATACTTATCTTCCATCTGTCATAAAATTATCATAGTAAATATACTAATTATCCATCTCTGGCATCAACAGTTATAAGAATATGAACAAATTTCTAACAAATCAGGATGTCTGCAGTGTGAATTGCACACCCATAGATAGTTTGCCCTTCTGCAGTGCACAACATGAGCTACTGTATGTGGCAGCCCCATTGAACGGCCTTTCTCTCTCTCCAGCTGCAGCAGCAGCAGACACGGCTGATGAAGATCAACCATGACCTTCGGCACCGCGTCACAGTGGTGGAAGCCCAGGGGAAGGCCCTGATTGAACAGAAGGTAGAACTGGAGGCAGATTTGCAAACCAAGGAGCAGGAGATGGGCAGCCTGCGGGCGGAGCTTGGGAAGCTGCGAGAGAGGCTGCAGGGTGAGCTCAGCCAGAACGGGGCAGAGGAGCCCGAGGTGAGTGGGAAGCTGGCCAGCAAGCCGATGTGGGAGGGTCGTCTGTGGGCTTGCTCCAGGCTGGCAGGGCTGCCTCGTTTTCCCCATTACACTGAAGGAAATGGGAGGCCCAGAGAGCCGGCCGCTGGCTAGAGGACACGTAGCTGGGTGGAGGCAGAGCTGGGCCTGGAGCTAGGACTGCCAGCATTCTAGCCCAGGGTATTCAGCTCAGTGATGGGTACTGGGTACCTGCCATTCATTCATTCAAGTAATCATTGAGTGTGTTGCAGTCATGGGGGGTGAAAAGGAGAGCATTGCTGTCTGCATGGAGCTCACAGTTTAGTGTGGGAGACGGGCATCAGTCAAATAGTCACAAAGTACCGTGTGACCCAGCAATTCTACTTCTAGGCACGCACACAAGAGAACTGAAAATATATCTCCACATAAAAACCTGTGCACAGACGTCCACAGCAGCGCTAGTCACAGCAGCCAAAGGGTGGAAAGGACCCACATGTCCATCCCCTGAACAATGGGTGCACAGAACGTGGTCTCTCCACACAGTGGAATATGAGTCAGCCTCAGAAAGGAATGAGGCACTGACTCCTACTGCATCATGGATGGACCTCAAAAACACGCCCAATGAAAGGAGCCGACACAAAAGGCCACGTGTTTTCTGCTTCCATTTATCTGAAATGTCAAGAGTCAGCAAATCCACAGACACAGAAAACAGATTGGTGGTGGCCAGGGGCTGGGGGAGGGGGCGTGAGGAGGGACGGCCAGTGAGTATGGACTTTCTTTTGGGGTGGTGAAAATGTTCTGGAATTGGATAGTGGTAATGGCTGCACAACTCTGAATGTACTAAAAACCGCTGAATTCTGTACTTTAAAAAAAGCAAATTTGAGCCAGCCATGATGGTCTAGTGGTTAAAGTTTGGCACACTCCCTACCTCGGTGGCTGGGGTTCAGTTCCTGGTTGCAGAACCATATCACCCACCTGTCAGTTGCCCTGCTGTGGCAGTGGCTTATATTGAAGAACTAGAAGGACTTACAATTAGGATATACAACCATGCACTGGGGCTTTGGGGAGGAAAAAAGAAAAAAAAGGAGATTGGCAACAGATGTTAGCTCAGAGTGAATCTTCCTCAAGCAAAAAGAGGAAGATTGGCACAGATGTTAACTCAGGGTGAATCTTCCTCAGCAGAAAAAAAAAGCGAGAGTAAACTAGGTGAAGGGGAAGTGAGTTCCAGGCAGGCGGAATGGCATGTGCAAAGGCCCTGTGCCAGGACCAACTGCAGTGTGATCAAGGGAATATAAAAAGGCAAAGGCAGCTGGTGTAGAGAGTAAAGGGGAGGGAGAAGGTGTAAATGAGGTCAGAGAGGTGGGCCGGGGCCGGGCCTGCAGGTCAGGCAGGCCACAGCCTGGAGTTTGGTCTTTCATCTGAGAGCACGGTACTGGATGTTAGGGAGGTTCGAGCTCGCAGTCCAGTGCAGGAGACGGACTTGGACACGAGCAGCCACACCTCAGGCAGGAGGGGATTGTCTTAGTGGTGAAGGGTGCGTTGTCTTGGTTCCCTTGAAGCAGAGCCTGAGGAGGGGACCACGTGTAAAAGGAGATTCCTTTAGAAGGTGATCCCCGAGGTCAGGGGGGTGAGACAGGGAAGGAGGAAGAGTGACTTTGAGGGTGGGTCGTTGAGGTCATGGTCGGAGCTCAGTCCTGCTGGGACCTTTGAGAAGCACCTGGAACACCTCCCAGAGTGTCTTTCTGGAGGAGAAAACCTGGGACATGTATCCCCAGGCGCCTGCCCCAGCTAGCTCAGGGTGGCCCGCGGGTGTCATCTCCCCGACACTCCTGCGTGGAACTTTCGGAGCAGATCCCGGGGCAACAACAGAAAGACCTACAGTGCGTGCTTGAGGTGGGGCCCTGTCCACACGGACGGAGCTGCACCACAGCTGCACCTGGGATGCAGGTGGGCCCAGGGCTGTGACACCGGCACCAGAGGCACCTGCCACGTAGCTGTGCCCCTGGAGTGCGCCAGGAACAGAGAGAGCGCAGCTAATCCTGCTGGGGGTGGCGTGGAGCGTCATGGAAGAGCCGTCCCTCCAGCTGGGTATCAGTGTCAGCGGTGCTAAGAATTTGATAGGTATCTGTAGAAGATGGATAGTGTTCGAGACAGGCTCCGGGCTTGCTCTGCCTTCCAATGAATATTGACCGTTTCAGGTTAGCAGGCACTGTGCTGGGCTCTGGGCTACAGAAGGGAGACGTAAGACAGATGAGGTGTCAGGTTGGCTCAAATCCCAGACCATCATTAAGTATCCTGTGAATTCAGGCCAGACACCTCTAGGTTCTCTGAAGGACAGGAACCAGGGGTATAGACAGGGAGGTAAGGGAGAAAAGTCTCAAAAGGGAGAGGTTAGAGCCTGCTTTTGGCTAAAAGTGACAGAAGCCTAAGTTAAAATCGTTTAAGGATTTTCTAAAAAAGGAATTTATTGTCTGTGTAACTGAAAGCTT
The DNA here is from genome assembly GCF_041296265.1 of Equus caballus. Lineage (NCBI taxonomy): Eukaryota > Metazoa > Chordata > Mammalia > Perissodactyla > Equidae > Equus > Equus caballus. Next base: position 25,745,457 of record NC_091691.1, on the reverse strand, counting down.
TGAGTTAGGGATGGCTTCAGGTATAGCTGGTTACAGGTGCCCAAATGATGCCATCAGGAATTTGTTTCAGACATTCTCTCTCAGCTTTGCTTTCCTCTGTGTTGGTGTCATTCTCAAGCAGGCTCTTGCCAAATAATGGCCCCCAGTACTCAACCAGCTTTGTAACCCCGGTGGAAAGAAATTGCCTTTCCCAAGTGTCCAGCAGAAGTCTCAGGGAACCCTCTCATTGGCCTATCACTGAACCAATCATTGTGGCCGGAGGTCTCAAATATGCACATCATCTAGTCCCGAGTCACATGGCTACCCTTGGTAGTGTCATCGAAGCCACACACACGGAAAGTGGCAAAGGGGAGTTTCTCCAGAGGAAAATTGCAACAGCTCAGCCTGGAGAAGCGCGGGAACAGATGCAAGCCAGGCAGAGGCATCAGCTGTCATTACAGGGCGAGAGTCAGGGCTGGAAAATGCCACACATGAGACGCTGAGCAGAGGGGGATGTGGGTCCTTCGCACGGTTTCAGCAGATGAGTGACAGGATCCTCTCTGAGTTTCTGGAGGACATTTTGAATGGGGAAGGAGCTCCTGGCAGACATGGCTGTCGGGGGCCCTTTGCAATAATCCATACAAGAAAGGTGAGGCTTGGCCAAGTCTATGGCAGGAGGACGGAGGCGAGGAGGCAGATGCCCAAGACAGCCCCTGGGCCAGGCTGGGGTGGTCCCCCCCTCCTGCCCTGGCGTACCCCTCCCAGCCTCCTGGGCCCCATGAGAGCTCAGGCCTGTCTCCTGCGGGGCAGGCGGGGCCCGAGGACATCGCCCCGGCCACAAGACTCCCAGCCCTGCTCCAGATCTCTGTAGCAACAGGGACGAGGACATTTCACACCTCCTTGGCCCGACTGCCTGTTGGTGTCAGTTTCCCTTTCTGGCACCAAAGGGGTGGGGCAGAAATGGAGAGTAAACTCAGGTAACAGTAATGACTAATCCGTGAGCTTCTTTGTAGTGTCTGTTCCCAAACCCAGGCATCTTTGCTGGGTTTGACTCCGTCCCTTGTAGCTGGGTGGGCTTCAGGGTGCTCGTCAGTCAAACAGGGAAGCTGCAGGTTACGGTGGCTTCATCACCTGCTGCCGTGTGACCTGGAACCCGTCCATCTCTTTGGTGGTGAGTTTCCCATCTGACAAGGGAGGGGAATGAACTTGACTTGAACTTGATGTGAACTCCGAGTCGAGAGGCGAGGTTGAGCAGCCCTTCCAGGCATTGAGACAGGTCTTATGGGATGGGTACGAGTTCTTGGGGTAGAATGGGGCAGGCCATTCCAGGCAACATTCAGGAACAGACGGGAGCACGTGCAGGGTGTGGCTGGGGTGGTGGGTTAGTCCTGGCACAGGATGGGTGAGGGGAAGTGGGAGCTATGGAGGGATCCAGAGCTGAGGAGGAATCGGTTCTCATCATTGCCTCGGTCATTCTGACTTTCCCCCTTGATTCATACAATCCTTTCTGAGCTGCATCATTGTCACTTCAGTGTGATCTCCGGTAGACAGGACTCCTTATATATTTTTATAACATTTTTATTGAGATATAACTCACATACCATACAATTCAACCATTTAAAATGTACAATTCAGGGGCCAGCCCAGTGACGCAGCGGTTAAGTTCACACGTTCCACTTCGGCGGTGTGGGGTTTGCCAGTTCGGATCCCGGGTGCGCACATGGCACTGCTTGGCAAGCCATGCTGTGGTAGGCGTCCCACATGTAAAGTGGAGGAAGATGAGCACAGATGTTAGCTCAGGGCCAGTCTTCCTCAGCAAAAAGAGGAGGATTGGCAGCAGATATTAGCTCAGGGCTAATCTTCCTCAAAAAAAAAAAGTTCCACTCAATGGTTTTTAGTAAATTCACTATCTTGTGCCATCATCCTAACTATCTAGGACATTTCCATCACCCCAAAAAGGAACCCCATACTCATTAGCAGCCTCTCCCCACCTCCCCCTCCCCCAGCCCCTGGCCACCACTAATCCTCTTGCTGTCTCTCTGGATTTGCCGACTCAGGACATTTCACAGAAGCGGGATCATCGCGTGGTCCTGACCGGCTTCTTCAGTCAGCGTGTTTTCTGGTCCATCTAGCTCCTCGTATTTTAACAGAAGGTTTTCCTGCCTTTCACAAGTAGACATATAAATCCTTAAAATGAAGCCGACTCCTGGCTAAAGGCCTTTGTATAAAGTCAGTGAGACAGCTGTGAAGGTAATAGTTACTTCTTTGATGTCTCCGCCGTACAAGTTCTGATTTCTTAGTGAGTGTTTGCTGCGGTTTTTAAGGGCGGGCTCCCTGCGCAGGGAAGGCACACACGGGCCTAACGGGTGGCGCGTGAAGCAGGGTTTTTGGGCTGAATTCATGCGTGGTGGGCCTGGAGTCACCAAGGGTGATGAGAGCACAGTCAGTCCCCTGTGCTGGGCCAGGGGCTGCTCAGAAGTATGTTCAAGGGGCCGAGGGAGCGCAGGAGGTGGCCTTGATGTGCCCAGACAGCGGGGAGCACGGCAGGAGGCCCAGCCTCGGGTTGGAGGGCTGTGAGGGGGGATGTTGCCTCCCTAAGGCCTCTCTGGACAGACCCCAGTGCTTGTTGGCTGGTCTCGTGGGCCTCCCTGGGGAGCAGCTGAGGAGGATGCCTCGGGGCATCTCCCTCGAGCTGTGCCCAGAGCGCCTCAGGGGACCAGCCGACAGTCGGAGATAACCCCCGCCACCTGCGTGCTCCCTCGCGGAGCAAGCCTGGAAGGCCCGCTGCCCGTCGGCCTGATTGCCATCTCCGGATGAGCCTTGGCAGGCTCCCTCCGCCTGGACGGGGGAGTCCTGGGCTGCCCGCAGCGCCACGTCGGTGCCTGGTGGCCTCAGGGAGAGCCGGAGCCCACGCTTCCCCTCTTCTGCCTGTGGCAGTGGTCCCGGAAGTCAGCACTTTTCTGCAAACCTGTCTGGAAAAGCCCTGAGCTCTAAGGGGATCAGGTCACTCCCCCGATGGAAGAGTGTCGCTTCTCCAGAGAAAAGCACCCAGATCCTGGGGAGCCCCTTGTGTCTTGGGTGATTGGACACATCAGGGGTGAGCTGGGACCTGCTGCGCCTTGAAGGCACACGCTCATAGGAACCCCCGGACGTCAGGCGGGCAGGCCGTCGAGGTGAACAAATGCAGGCCCCGAGAGGAGCAGGCAGCTTGCCCAAAAGCCTCTTGAGAAGTGAGGCTTTGGGAAGCCCCCAGAAGGGCTTCATGCCTTCCTCTGGGTGTGTGGACCCCGTCACATGGCCCCTCCCGGAGACACAGAGAGGCAGGGCCTAAGTTGTCCGGGGAGGGAGGGGCTGGAGGGAGTGTGTGAGCCTGAGGTTTGGGTCCACGAGTCCAGGCAGGGAAGGCCAAAGGGGTGGGGAGTGGGCAGCCACGAGAAGAGCATGTAAAGGGAGCCGCTGCTACACAGCCCCAGCCCAGTGTTGCCTGCGGGCCCAGAGTGATCTAATCTTTCCACTTTTTTCCAAAACGAAGCCCCAAACTGACTTTCTTGTGGAATCTCCTGATCTAAAATAGTTGACAGCTAATTCACTAGAGTTTTAGAACACAGTGAGGGCCACACAAAATGGGGAAAGGGGGTCTGGGCTGAGCCCAGAGTTCCTGGTGAACTTCTGCACAGTCGTCAAGACCCCATGCAGAGACCCCGTCTGCAGTAACGTCTTCCCTGATCCTCCCTACTTAGAGTTTGCTGTCCTCGCACCTCTTTCATTCTGTCACCTTGTACGTTTCTATTTGTGTGTGTCTTCCCTCCACCCCCATCTGTCTGATTCATCTCAGTGACCAGCAGGTACACAGTTGATGCTCAATAAATATTAGACATCCAAGGATGCTCTGTGCTTAACTTGGGCAGGGAAAGAGAAGGGAAGTGGCATTAGTGAGTGCCGGCTGTATACCGGGCACTTACTAACACACAGTCTTGGGTAGAGGACACCGTCCTAGTATGAGGCTGTCAGGTGGTCCGTGGAGCAGCCCCGAAGCTCCGCAGAGGGAACTGGAGACTGAAGACGTACCCTGAGAACACAGCCCACCTGAAGGTGGCATCAGCAGACGCCTAGAATACCTTCTTGGGAAGTTAAATCCTCCAGCATTTCCTCCCCTGGTTCTTGGGGGGGAAGAGGCCCCGCTCGTCTTTGCCCAGATGGCTTGGTGGGGCCAGTGTGTGTCAGGTTTCGGTTTCCTGCTGCTCCGTGCTGACGTGCTGACTCCTGGTCAGACCTCCTTCCCCGCCTGCAACGCCTCGCTCTTCTGTCACCTGATCTGCCTTGGGGGGTGGTGTCTCCTTTCAAGTGTCCTTTCCCAGAACAGCCCGTCCTGACTGTCCCAGGATGTGAGGCCTCTCAGCTCCGCCTTCAGGAGTCATTCACCTTCCTGGCCTTGTATCACGCCTCTAGGCTGGAGTCCCGCCCTGTGGGTTTTTTTGGGGGGACGTGGGTCTCTATTTCAATCCCTCTTTCCCCTATTCCAGAGCTTTGCCACTGTTGTCCTGAGCTCTTATCCACTCCTTCTAGTCGATCATGGGACATTGGCATCTCAGGGGGGTGGGGAACACTGCGCTGCCTGCAGAGTGGGGCCGCCTGCAGATTTGGTCAGCTGACCTCGAGGTAGCTTGCAAAAACTTCCTTGCTATCAAAAAAATGGAAGAAAAACAAGTGTTGACAAGGATGTGGAGAATGTGGAGCCCTCCTACACTGCTGGCAGGAATGTAAAAGGGGGCAGCCGCTGTGGAAAACAGTTAGGCTGTTCCTCAAAAAGTTAAACATAGACTGACCATACGACCCAGCAGTTCCACTCCTAGGTATGGACCCCAAAGAACTGAAAACAGATGTTCACACAAATCGTTGTATAGGAATGTTCGTGGCAGCGCTGGTCCTGAGAGCCAAAAGGCGGAAACAACCCAAGTGCCCATCAGTGGATAAAAGGAGAAAGAAAATGTGGTCCATCCATGCACTGGAATATGATTCGGCCACGAAAAGGGATGAAGCACTGACACCTGCCACAACGTGGATGGACCTTGAAAACATGATGCTGAATGAGAGAAGCCAGACACAAAAGGCCACATAGTGTATGATTCCATTGATAGGAAATGTCCAGAACAGACAAATGCAGAGAGATGGAAAGCAGATGATGGTGGCCAGGGACTGAGGGAGGGAGATGGGGAGTGAGTGCTAATGGGTGCACGGTCTCCTTTCGGGGTGATGAGAAAGTTTTGCAACTAGAGAGAGGTGGTGGGTGCACAACATTGCATGTGTACTAAATACCACTGAATTGCATATTTTTAAATGGTTAAAATGGTAAATTTTATGTAATTTTACCGCAATTGTTTTTAAAAGCTCCTTGCTGTGGAAGAGGGTGGGAGGACGGGCTTGGGCCTGGCCTGGAACAGGTGGCTTAGCATGCTAGGATCGGTCCGCGTGACCTGCATGAGGAGAAATGCCCTGCCTGTGAACCCCTGCTGTCCTGTGACCGCCAGGTGACCCCGCCGCTGGGGCTTCCCCTGAACTCCAGTGAAAAGACGCCCAGAGCACTGGGGCGAATGGGCTTGACCAGGAGGCGGGTAACAAATGGGAAAATGTATGTGACCTCACGTCAAATGAAAGATAGAGAATTGTGCATAGGCTCTGATTCCAACAACTTTAGCCAAATTAACAAAGGTCTTAGTATGAATATGAGGAGAGAACATGGGAAAGGGAAAGCAGGACGATTTAGGGGGGTGGCATCCCTAGGGGCACGCTGTTTCTTCTCCTTGGTCGCCTTTTAATGCTGTTTGGAATAAAATCCTGAGTGGAGAGGCGCCGAGCCCACAGGTCTGCCTATTGAGAAGGCAAACAATGAACAGGTGGCCGCTGGCTTTTCTCTCCGGAGGGATGGAGGGACGCCGACTGCACAGAACGTGAGCAGAGGCCGCCTGCGAGTTCTTAAAATAGCACTCTCGGCAAGCTGCTGAGGCCCCGGGAGGGTGGGAAATTCGGGCTCCGGCAGGATGCGGAGTGGGTGCTGGTGGTGGCCGCCAGGAATTCATTAGCAGCATCTTGCCTCCTCCAGACGGAGCCGGGCGGAGAGGAGAGTGTCTCAGAGGCGGAGAAGGTGGCCATGGATCTCAAGGACCCCAACCGCCCCCGATTCACGCTGCAGGAGCTGCGGGACGTGCTGCATGAGAGGAATGAGCTCAAGTCCAAGGTGTTCTTGTTGCAGGAGGAGCTGGCGTACTATAAGAGGTGAGCATCCCGGGAGCTCCCAGGCTGGCTCCGTCCTGGGGTTGTGCAGGGTTTGGGACAGTTAGCTCCTGGAAGACAAGGACTGCATCTCTGTCCATTCTGAGGACCCCCTCTGGCCTGAAGCACTTACACACAAGCTCACAATCCCTTTGAAACCCCTGGGCCCAGGTGCATTTAAAACTCAGGACTTTCCAGCCGTTAAGAAAGGAACATGACCTTACTGTGTGTTACTCACACCACCAGCGAGCTCGGGGGCAGCACCCCGAAATCAAACACACGAATATTTTTGCAGTGAAAGATATGAACATACCAAATGGGATAAATAAAGACCAGAAACAGCCTCATGAGAGTTCATTTCAGGTTTTGCCACCAAATGAATGACCAAAACATGAATTTTCGTTTTTAGAGCTTTTTTGGATTTCGCAATTGCACATAAGAGATGGTGGACCTGTACAACCTAAGAGTTTGTTCATTCAGCCCATGGCCAATGAACTCTTGGCACTTATCAGGGCTGGGCTGTCGGATATGGTAGCCGCTAGCCATGTGGTTATTCAAATTTAAATGAGTTAAATTAAAATGAAATTTAAAATTTAGTTCCTCAGTTGCAGTGGCCACATTTCAAGTGCTCAGTCGGCACTGCCCTATTGGACAGTGTAGATATAGAATATTTCTGTCATTGTGGAAAGCTCTATGGACAGCACTGCCCCTGACTTAGATCACCATCTCATATCATGCTGCCTCATACTCATTCAGCTTCGTGCACACTGCCCTTCTACGGTTTCCTCAAAACACACCATGCTTGTTTCTACCTCAGGACCTTTACACATGCTGCTCCTACAGCTGGGAAAATGTTGCCCTTGGTTCTTCCCATGGTTGACTCCTGGTCATTCAGGATTCAGGTCAGATGTCACCTGTCAGAGAGGCCTTCCTTCCCCATCACACCCATCCAAAGCAACGCCCTGTCCCAGTCACTACCACTTTACCCAGTTCTGCTTTCTTCAGGGCCCTCTTCACCATCTCACATTAGTCCTGTTCATTAGTGTGCTCGTTTTGTTGTCTGTTTCCTTACCAGACTGTTAACAACATGAGACGAGAAACCTTCTTTGTCTTGTTCATGGCTAAGTTCCCAACACTTAGAATGGAGCTTAGCGTGGAGTAGGTACACAATAAGCATCTGTTGAATGGAAAGCTGGAAGGAAGGACAGATGCACCAGGTGTGGATCCTGCTCCAGTAGGGAAGATAAGCGACGCACCGATACGGCACCACGTATTTTTATTGAAAACTCACTGTGTGCCTGGCACATAAGAAAGCTTTACTGATACTGTGCACACTGGCTGTTCAAAGAAGGAAGAGATCACTTCTGGCTTGGGGATGAGGTGGAAATCAGGAAGCCTTCATGGAGGAGGTGGCAGTTGACCTGGGCCTTCCCTAAAGGATAGGTTACTATTCAGGTTTGGGAGATGTTGAGGGGTGGGTGGCATACTCTGCATGGAAGAAACTACAAAGGTGTGGAGACGACATTTAAGGAGGACAGGAAACAGCAAGTAGTTCTTTTTGGCTGAAATCTTCAAAGGAATCTGAAAACAGAGATGTGGGTCCCTTTCCTGAAATTCCTCACATTTGACCAACTGGGCCAAAGGGAACACAGTCACCTGTGTCCATTGCCTCCAGGCCTGACCCCTCCTCTTACCCAGCCACGCCCATCACTAAGAGGCCAGCGCCCCAGGCAGAGAGACTATGGGGCAGAGGCCACTGTTGCCCTCCTGCTGGGTCTCCTTATTCCTACTCCCCTGAAAGAGTACACGCCCTCTCAGGCCATCAGACAGTACCTTTCTGGAATATTCCAGCTCTCAGGGAATTTTTGACTCCTTTGTCTCACTCCTCTCGACTCCTTTCAGTGAAGAAATAGAAGAGGAAAATCGAATACCCCAGCCTCCACCCGTCGCGCACCCGAGAATGTCCCCCCAGCCGGAGTCTGGGATCAAGAGACTGTAAGTGACGGCTTCCGGGTGTGGGGCTGCTCCCTCTCGGCTGACCTGGTGGTTCACACGCCCCCTGACTTCACCTCCTGGGCACCTGCGCCAGGGCCAGGCTTGTCACTAACCACCTCCCGCAGAGACGCGCCTCACCCCGGAGCCCGCTGGGCCCGGCCCCTGGCTGAGTCCACCTCTATCCGAACACTGAGTACCCCCGGGGCCCTGGGCAGAGAGGTCAGGGGAGGCCGAGGGGGCGGGGCCTGTGGCTGCCGCTCAGGGCTTGCTTGAGTGTATGGGGGGTGTGTCCCTGGGTCCTTGAGGATGGCAAAGCGGGGAGGGGCAGATTCGTGCATTTTAAGGGCTTGAAACCCCAGCTCAGCTCCGGGATGTGGGGCTGTGGCCCCGGGGCTACCCCATCTTTGCATTTCTACGATGACTCCCCCAGCTTTCCCTCGGTCTCTCTGTTTATCGGTGCATTCTACACGCAGAGTCAGGCCCTGGTTGCTGTGGGGGACACACGAGAAAGAGAGCAACCCAGTCTTTCCTCTCGACTAGATTTTAAGCTACTTCAGCGGTTCTTTTCACCAAAAGACCCTTTTGAGATTTTGATGAGAGTTTGCAGACCGTTTCTCTGGAAAAACGAAAACCACATACAAGTTCAAGTTCACTGATCCCCTGTAGCCCCTCAGACAGGGTTAAAACCTCTGGTCTAGTGAGCTAATATCTACAACGAACCTACTGTGTGCCAGGTACTATTCCTGCAAATTACCTCACTGAGTCCTCCCATAGCCCTTTGAGGTAGAGGCACTGTTGTTCCGATTTTACAGTTAGGGAAACTGAGGCACTGAGGTCAGTCACCCGCCGAGGGTCATACAGCTAATGACAGGCAGAGCCAGGGTTCCAACCAGGCAGCCTGGCCGCAGAGCCCACGTTTTAAACTCTTTGCAATGTCGCCTCATGCTCACACCCTTGTCTGGTAGCCTATCACCTCCCCTGAGAGGGTCCTCCTGGCTCTCGGCCTTCCAGCTGTCCCCAAGGCTGGTTACAGAAGCAGCCTGGGTTCTTCCCTCAATCCTCAGCAGAAGCTTCGTGAAAGCAAGTGGCGAGGGCTGGAAAGCCACCGGGCGTGAGTGTGGGAGGAACCGGGGTGTTTCTCGGAGGCCGCAACCTTGAAACTCCACTTCTGGTTGGAAATTCTTGGCTAGTTCTTGTCCTGTGAATTGACTGAATGCTCAGCGTTGGTGGAAGGGGTGGGGAAGGCAAATGTGTGCAGCCTTGAAACTGCCAAGCCCTCTACTCTTGGCAAAGGGTGACTTGTTCAGACTCTGGGCCCTGGCGGCTGCGGGAAGGCTGGCTGCCCCTCGGAGCGTGCGGGTTAATGTGTGGCTCCTTTTCAAGCCTCCTGCAGCCTCGCGTTGCTTACTTGCTCAGCCCTCAGCTCTCCTGGATTTGTCAGGGGGTGTGGTTCCTGGTTCTGGTGAGGGATACATATTTCCCAGGGAGAAGCCTAGAACCAGAATGGCTTCCTCTGGATCCCACAGCATCGCGGCCACGTATTAGTAATCTTCCACTGGCAATTGAAACTCCATTCAAAGTAACAAGAAAAAGAAAGAAAAACTGTCGGCTCAGTAACCCAAAATTCCCAGGTCACTCTGGCTTCAGGCTCAGCTGGATCCAGGCCTTGTCATCAGGGCTCTGCCTTGTTTCTTCCACCTCTGACTCATTTCCTTTACCTCTGACTCTGTTTTCCTTCCTGTAGGCTGTATTCTTGGGCATGCTCTCCCCTCACAGTGGCAACATGGCAGCCATCAGCTCAGGCTTCTGCTTTCTTCTATCTGAAACTCCAGTAGGAAGAGAGAATCTTCCACAGAAGTCACAAAACCAGGTCTCATTGGCTCTGCCTGGGTCACATGACCACCCGTAAGCCAATCACAGGGCAGTACATCAATGGGCCCGGTGTGGCTCTCGTTCTCAATCCTGAAGCTTCGGGTAGCTTCCACCCCATCCAGTTCACGTGGGCTGGAATTAGGGGAAGGGCAGGCCCCAAGCAAGATCAGAGTGCTGAGCCCGCAGAAGTGATGGGTGTCCACTGGGGCCCCGTCGGGGGGTGAGGGAGCCCTTCAGTCTCTGTTCTGTGCTGGACTCAGTACCCTGGAGAACGCTTCCTCTTGGTTAGGCTTTCTTACCCGGTGCTTGGTAGGAGATGGGACTGACTTAGATTTGACTCTGATTCATGCCAGCCCCACGCACATGGAAGGATGAGCAGAATCGACTGTGCTTCGATAGCTACGGCTTTGGGCTAAAACCTGAGGAAGTTGAGAAAAAGTTCATGAGCCCAGGCGGGAGGGGGGACGGAGAGCCATGTCTGCAGTGCATTCCCCCCGTCTTTAAGAATCAGAACTTCTCGGCGTCTTCACTTAAGTGTGCTGTGTTTACAGTGCCCCCAGCACCGTAATTCTAGGCCTTGTGTCATTCTAAGGATTCCTTCCGAAGCTGGGGGGGCTCTGACTTTTTAATTTTCCACTCCAGCCTCCTTTCTCTAAAACAGGTAATTATGAGTAGGCTCCTGCAAATCTCAAACTGGGTAAAATCTGAGGAAAGTTATCAAAGTTAGCTGACAATCTTCTTTCCACTCGCTCTACCCACACCTGAATAGGCTCCAGTGTCTGATCCTCTTTTCCAGATTGTTCCAGACCCTGGGGCCCCATTCCCAAAGCCCTTCTCTCCTTTAGTGTGACCTCTGGTTGCTCAGCAAGACCTGGGGCTCTGAACCTGGTAGGAGAAGCAGCTGGAATTAGGGAGCCAGAGAGAGACAGACAGAAACAGAGAGAGAGACATAGAGACAGACGGAGAGCAGTCAGAGCCTCCCGTCCACCCGGTGCAGGTGGCCAGCTCTAGGGAGTAACTGGACATCAAACAGGCACAAAAGGCCTTTGACCAGCCCAGGCAGGACACTGGTCGTCTTTGTCCACCCCTGCTGACTGGGAGCTGCATCAGTGCAGAGCCCAGAGCCTGGGGTGGGGACGCCCTTCCCCAGGTCGGGTGGGGAATGGCAGCTCCTACGACGGTTCCACGCCTGTCCCCCTTCCCCTCCTTCACTCCTCGGGCCCCCTCCTCGGTCTGTCTGGGCCCTTCGTCCTGGCTTTTGTGGAGCATTAGCCTCACGGCCTCTTTAGTGCAGCGGACGCCTGCTTTCCAGCTCAGCTTCCTGCCCGTGGCCGGTTTTCCCCACCCCCTCAACAAGTAAGCAGCAGTGACCTTGGAGCTTTGGAGTCCCTTCATTGGCTTAGGACTCTTGCACTGAGGTATCTTCCACCCTGGCAGAGATTCAGAGCTGGGACACTTAGCCCCGTTTCTCAGACGAGGAAACCGGCCCAGAGAAGCACGCTGACGTCATGTAGATTGTACCGCTGGGAAGGGTCCAGGTCGGGACTGGAACCTATGCCTTCCGTCTGCCACCTGGCCCCGGGCTTGCCCCAGCTGTCTCGTGCTGCCTTCCCACCCGCCTTTACCTCACCCCTCAAGTCACCAGCTGTGGGCTAAATGCCCAGTTCCCTTATCTCTCAAATGCTCCACGAGCCAGGGACGCCAGAGTCTACATTTCTGGGCTGAACTGGTCAAGGGAAGCAGAAGCTCCTGCCGCCAGTCAAAACAGTGCGCCCAGAAGACGTTCCAAGAATAGCTTGTGATCGGGCAGCTGCTGGCCACAGAGTCGGCATTGGCACTGCCTGGGAGGGTCACGAGGAGCGCCTGAGTGACTCCAGCCTCGTCCCCAGTGGACACCAGGCACCAGCGCCCCCTTTGTGTGGTCCCTGGCTCTCAGTCACCGTCCCATAGACGCACACACAGCTGCCTCCTGCTGAGCAGGGGCAGAAGGGCTGCCCAGGAGGCAGGAAGCAGCCATGGGGCTGAGGACGGCCAGGGAAGGTTCAGATCAGAAGAGCTGGCCTCCATACCGGAAAGTCGGCCTTGGAGTAGGCGGCCACTCAAGTATCAAATGGTAGCGGCAGCAGCGCATTCTGTCCCTGTCCTCCTACCCACCGCCCTCCTCGCTTCAGCCCAGAAATAGCTTCTTCACAGCCGCCCATTACGCTGCCTGCAATGCCACTGTTAGAGCTCCATTTGGTTTGAGGCTTCCAGAAATAGTCGGTGGGGAGGGGGCACTTAAAACCAGCTACAGCATATCCAGGACATAAACTTTTGACCAAAACAAGCCAGTCTTTTTTCGTGGAAGTGGCTGTCTCTCTAGAGGTGGCGGCTTCTGCAGGGAGGGACCTGGAATAGGAAGGGAAAGGGACACAGAGAGTAATTCGGCCGGACCCTCCAGGTGTCCCAAGGGCCCTGATGAGGCCCCAAATGAAGTCTCGAATTTCCAGGTGGGTGAACATCTCTCCAGGCAAAACGCCCACCCCGCATCTGGGGCCATCTCCCACACAGTGACTGTGCCTTTTCCAGCTCCTTGTTATGCTAAGAGAGGGGTCCTGGTGAAGGTGGATGCAGAACCACGTGGCTTAGAGCCCCTGGAAAGCTCACTGTGCCCACTAGCCTGGCCTCTGGGGATTGGGCCCGTTCATTTAGCAAAAGGTGTCCTCTCTTTTCATTGTCACCGTGAGAAGCCATCCAGGTGGTTCTACCAAGATGGCAACTCCCAGCTACTCTCTGAAGCGCATCAAAGGTGATCCACACACAGAGAATCCTCAAACTTCATGTGAGACAGTCATTTTATATCTTGGCCCAGCCAAGCTCTAAACAAAGAATATCAAAGCTGTTTAAAATGAGCTCTGCTGGCTTGTGTGGAGTTTCTTCTTCATTTTCCTTGCCCAGCCGAGGGACTGATGGGCGTCACCGTCAGCTCTGACTTCCCCAGGGGCGGTTATACAGGCTCTCGGCTTCAGTTCTTGTCCTGCCGGCCCACCCTGGCTGCCTCCCCTTCTCTCCTGGGTCTCCCCTGGCTGCCTCGGGGCACAGAGCCTGCAGCCCATGGCAGTTGGGGGGGATGTGCTGGAAGGCCCCCTGCAAGGGTGTCCCTACTCACTCCCATGGTGGGGTTTGACCGCCTCCTTCCCCACGCCCAGGCCTGCCTTTTCAGCCCTTGAGGACTGCCCTGCCTTCCCTCGGTGCTCATCACATGCTGCACTCGTCTGCTAAGGATGCTGTAACAAAGTACGACGCACGGGGAGGTGTGGTGGTTAAGCAACAGAAATGTATTATCTCACATTTCTGGGGGCCAGGAGTCCAAGACCAAGCTGTGGGCGGGGTTGGGTCCTTCTGAGAGCCGTGAGGGAGGGTCTGTTTCATGCCCCTCTCCTGGTTTCTGGTGGTTGCTGGCGATCCTTGGTTTCTGTAGGCTTGTAGAAGCTCACTCCATCTTTGCCTTCAGCTTCACGTGACGTTCCTCCTGTGGGTCTGTCTGTGTCCAAATTCCTCCCTTTTATAAGGACCTGCCCTACTCCAATATAACTTCATCCTAACTAGTTATATCTACAAGGACCTTATCTCCCAATAAGGTCACGTTCCGAGGTAGTGGGGGTCAAGACTACAACATATGAATTTGGGGGGACACAATTCCACCCATAGCATGTACCGTAAACAAACCCTTCAGCTGGTCTGTTGTGGACTGTGTATTTTCATGCCTCCCTGGTCTTCATCTTCTCTGTGTCTGTCTGTACTTCTCTAACCAGGATGTTTACAGCCATAATGCCCATGGTGGCAGCGGGACTGATAATAGATGACCCCACCCTGCAGCCTCTCCGACGACTTGTCCCCCTTGTAGGCACTGTGTTTTTCTGGGTTTGTTTGAACTTTGCCTTTGGAATGTCTGCTGCGGCTACTGCTGGGGCTGGCCTGCCTTCTTTGGCCACTTTAGCTGCATGGCCGTCACCTGCTTGTTCCCATTTGAAGTGGGTGTCGAGTGCGATTTCAGACATGCCACCCGTGACACTCGCTCTGCACGAGTGGAGCCTCGGAATTCTCAGCTCTGTCACCGATAATTCTTTTTGTCTTTTCTGTTTCTATTCTAAAACCACCTTGTCCTTGATCCAGTAAAGAAGGTCCTTTAAGTGACGGGTCAGTAATCATCACCCACTGTGACCCCCCCCCGCCCGAGTGACACTAACGCTGTGTTTTCGATCTTCGTGCCCTAGCTTTCTAAACTGCTTTGTTTTGCCAAGCCATCGTCAATAAGCCAGTGGATCCTGTGGAAGATAGGAAAAGCAGAGGAGGGGACCCATGTTTTGATTCTCTGTGTCCCTTGGCCAGGCAGTGGCGAGTGGCTTTCCTGCTTAGTCAGGTAGAGGTGAGATGTCCCAGGGATGGGTTGCTGCTGTATTTTTGGCCAACTAATTGCCCTGATGACACGCTGAAAGAGTTCACAAATGACCCAGGAGGACATCATGCCTTCATCTGCCTGGACACGTACCTGTCATGGAGAAAAGAGACGTGGCTGGTAGGGAGAATGTCTCCAGATAAACTTGGCTCGCCCCAGCTTTATGATGAAAGGCCACTTTATTTCTGATAGGGACTGTAGGAGCCAGTAACCACAGAAGAATAAAATCATTTTCACCCAGACGTGATTAAAACTGAACTCCATAGGCCACAGCACCAAAAAAAAAGCTAATAGGTGAACAGACAGAGCTAAAAATAGTTGATCTGAAGCTTCACTGTCTCAGTGGGTCATTCCTCTTACTGCCCCCGGGAAACGTAACATGCCTTTTCTCTCTCTTACCAAGTTCAAAAACCAGAATTCAAGAATGGGAGAACTTGGTGAGGACAAGAAATGTTACGAGGCTAGGAGTGCCAAAGGACAGTGGACTGCTTAGAAAGGGTTTTTGGGAAAGAGTCAAAGTGGGCCAGCTCAAGGTCTCTGGCCAGGGTCCTAGTCTCTGTTTAGGTGGAGTTAAAACAGCCCTTGTTTTAAATGGGCCACTTTATAAGCTTTTTGCCTGTGATTTCTGCCTTCATCTTTTAGGCATCAGATGGTCCGCTCTGATTAATCAGTGATCAGTAGCCACAGCTGTTTCAAACAGACCTCTCAGTCCACGTTAGCTGTTGCTGTGTGGCTGGTTACAGGGATGACTTCTAAAGGCTCTCACCATTAACTCAATTTTTGACGCTCCAAATTGATGTTTCCCAAATTTCATTCACGTGCTCTACTCACAATATTTAATCAGAGACTCATGTGTACTATTACTTACTTAAAATATTTTTTAATTGTCTCATTTTATTTAAATACCTACTTTTGCCTCATCCTAAGCAGTAATATCCATGAAACCTGGGCTTTTTTTTTTTTTTTGAGGAAGATTAGCCCTGAGCTAACTGCTGCCAATCCTCCTCTTTTTGCTGAGGAAGACTGGCCCTGAGCTAACATCCGTGCCCATCTTCCTGTACTTTATATGCGGGACGCCTGCCACAGCATGGCTTTTGCCAAGCGGTGCCATGTCCGCACCCGGGATCTGAACCGGCGAACCCTGGGCCGCCGAAGTGAAGGGTGTGAGCCTACTGCGCCACCGGGCCGGCCCCAAAACCTGGGCTTTGATGTGTTATTTTTCTCATTTCCTGATTCACGTTAAATAGATACGTAACTACTGACATTAAAACCATTCATCTGTTTACATCAGAATCATCTTACATCCCATATGGCTTTCAAGTATTACTTTCTCGACATCATTAGGGTCAAGAAACCCATCATGTATGTTTCCAGTAGCTTTTTCTTCGCTTTAGTGATGAGAAGAAATCCTCAGTAGTGGTTCAGGTGGGAGATGCATCACACATCACGTACGTGCATGCCCTGTTCATGCTGTGTCACCTCCAAGGGACTGTGACAATGACACGCAAAATCCCCTGCTGCTTTCTAGAATAACTCTGACCTGCACCCCAACTTTTCCTTTCACACCTTGTATTGATTTGCTCCCTTCACGTTTGCTGCTCTCTGTCCCTGGCATTGCACAAACTGTGAAGTGCACAGCGAAGGGTAGGCTCTCATTTCTTTCTTTCCCTTCCAAAAGGTTTAGCTTCTTCTCCCGAGATAAGAAGCGCCTGGCCAACACGCAGAGGAACGTGCACATCCAGGAGTCCTTTGGCCAGTGGGCCAACTCCCACCGTGATGACGGTTACACGGAGCAAGGACAGGAAGCCCTGCAGCACCTGTGACCGTGGCCCACCTCTGCCCTCGGGCCTGAACCGCTCACCGCCAGCGCCTGCAGCAGAACCTGCAGCCTCAGGTGTCAGGACCCTGCACCCCTCTCGGTTCAGATGCACCCTCAAAACTGATCCCTCAAACAAACTGTCTGCTTCGAGGAAGCACATTGAAAAACTGATGCCAAACTCTAAAGAAATGTTTATTTATACCCAGGGCTGTCACCGTTTATGATAGATGACTCCGATCCCTTAGGATATATATTTAATAATATCATGAGCAGAGGCCAGACTTTTGCATTAACTTCAGTAACACAAGCTTCTTTGAGCCAAATACATCACTTGCCATTACAATTGCTGTTTCACTTGCTTTGTATGAAACTCTGTGGAGAGGTTTTATTATCACGTTTGTCACACTTAAGTGGGAGACAGGGAAATGGTAGGTTTTCGTTAGTTACGTTCATGAAATTGTCGTGGTGGTAGCCTAATATATAGGATGCATCGATTCAGTAAGCAGGGCCTCCAAAGTCACAGGATGAGCCGGCCCAGCTCAGACACAGAGCAACAGAAAATATGGACAACAGTCCTCCCACCTGGAAACTGGAGACAACTCTGCAAGAGCTGGCGGTTCTCTCCTGCACCTTGTTACTGATAATGCCTGGAGCATGTAGCAATGTTCAAGGCGAGTGCCTTGGAATCAGCTGTGAATTCTGCAGTACTAACCAAACAAAGTTGCTAAGGATGAGACATTGCAATGTTTCTTGTGTGGATTTTTTTTCTTGGCCTCTTTTTTTCCCCGTTAGCCTTCACCATGTCAAATACGTAGTCCCCTGCGAAGGACACAAATGTCCCAAAGCGAATTGGGAATGGGGTGCGGGAGCCTAGGGGATGCAGGATGGTGGGTGGGGGAGGTTTGCCAGAGTAAGGGCGGTGGGGGAAAAGGTGGCTTGGGGACTGATGTCTGGCTGAATCACGGGGCTGTGTTGGCAGATGGAGAGCCAGATGCTGTCTGCAACTGGCGAGCTGGGGCTTTGCCCAAATAACGCTGTCTTTCTCTCCACCCACGGAACACCCAGGGTCCAAGACTGGATGCTCATAGGTTCAGAGAGGTAGCATTTCCTAAGACAGCATGTGTGACGGCCCTCCTTTCTACACCTTCTCCTATGGTTTGCCAAGGAACCAGCAGGTCGGTTTACCGAGTCTACACGGACTGTTTCCAGATTGCTGAAAATAACGATCAGACGGGATAATGTTGTTGCAGCTGACTGCCTGATAGAATGACTAGAGTTTATTCCTGGAGAGCGTCAAAGCCTGTGCACCGGGAAGCCCCTCCCCTGGTACCTTTGGGGCCCCTCCCAGGGGTAACCAGTGTTGCCAGTTTCTTGGGTGTCTTTCCTAAAATAATTGGTAAATATACATGCAATTATGTAAAAATATATATATATTCCCCTTCTCTTTTTTGCATAAATGGCAGCTTACTATATACATGCTATTCTGTACCTTTCTTTTCTTAGAATACCCTGGACATGACTCCACATCAGTACAGAAGACAGTGGGTCTCAACCAGGGGCCATTCTGCCCGCCAGGGACATCTGGCACTGTCTGGAGACATTTTGGGTTGTCACGACTGGGGAGGGGGGCGGTGCTATTGTCACCCAGTGGGTAGGCTCTGGGGATGCTGCTAGATATCCTACAATGTGCAGGACAGCCCCCACAACAAAGAAGGATCCAGCCCCAAATGTGAGCAGGGCTGAGGCTGAGGAACCCTGGTGCACCATACAGACGTGCAATTTGCTCATGTTTGTCCAGGCCCCACTGGTGGACAGGGAGCTTCCTTCCAATCTGAGTTACTGTATAAAAGAGTGCCGCATACTTTCACACATGTGCGGTGGTCTGCAGAATAAACTAGAAGCAAAGCTGCTGGGTCAGAGGGTGTACGCCTTTGTCATGCTGATTGCTCCTGCTAAAGTCCCTGCCATGGGGGTTCTACCATTTTTTTTTTTTTTTTTCAGTTTCCAGCCCGTACAAGACAAAGCCCAAATGTCCAGGGATGGGGTCTGAGTGTGCATGTTTTTTTAATCCATCCAAGCCAGGGCTGACAACCGCTGGCCTAGACTGTGTAAACACAACTGGATTTGTTTCTTCCGATGCACTCACAGGCTTCCCTGACGTGGAGCACTCTTGTTTAGCTGGTACCTAGAACTGCAGCCCATGACACACTTTTTGGTGCCATCACAGCGAGCACTTTGTAAATGAAACGTGACTGAAACCAGAAAGGTGTTCCTGCAAGGCTGTTTTCTGAGCCTTGGGAGATAGTAAAATTCTGCACTGGAAATTTACAAAGGAAAGAACATTTTTCTAAAACTGCTCCAAGAGCTGACAGCAGGATTCAGATATAGCAAGTTCCCTATGTAACAATGAGATTCATATTCCTAACGCAAAAACCTAGTAATGACTGTGTAAGTCCTGATACTAAAATCAGACAATTATTTTGCATGGAACATCTTTAATTTTAAGAACCTGAACTTTCAAAGATAAGGCCATTGATAAAACAAAAATGCTAAATATACTTTTTTGAAAACCATGTGAACAGTATCGTCCTTACCCAAAGCCCTCAGAAACAGGTCAGCATAACCAGCTTTCAGACAAACCAGAGGCTGGATGATCGAGACAGACGAATCAATCCATTGGAACCAGACACAAACCTCTCACTGATTTCTCTTCATTTTCATTTTCCTCTCATGCTTTTGAGCTTTATCTTTTCAAAGGGCTGGAAGACTGCCAAGGATCAGGGCCCCATAGCCCTGCAACTTTGGTTTTTCATTTTAAATGCCAGCCTCCCCACCAAAAAAGGAAAGAGAAAAGGTAGTCAGCATGTGGCTCCTGAGTGGAGTTACAGGGGCTCAAGAGCAGCGGGTCACCGACCGGGCCCACTGCTCAGACTGGCTTTGGGATTAAGTCTCTGGACATTCTCCTTGGGATTCTTTTCTAGCCCATTTTTATTTCAATTCAGCAGACCCTTGCATCGTGGATATGAAGATGGAAAAGATACCACTTATTCTGGTCCGATTCGGGTTCCCAGGAGTCTGAGAGCAATACAAATAATTTTTGGTCATCACCTCTTCTTGCCAAGCCCTCAAAATGGTCATGTCCAACAGATGGGAGAAAATCAAATTCTTAAATTTTCTACTGCCCAATTAAATGCGAACGGTGACTCCTTACACGTGCTCTTCCATACAGATTCCAGGGAGTACAAAATTGGTTCTCGAGCTTATTAAATAATGTGTCCATTGAACTATAAAATGAAGAGACACTCAGAAGGTTCAGCTTGAACCTGGATTCCACATTGGAAAGAAAACTTACTCCCAACCCCAGTGTCATCACGAAGTTTTATTCAGGCGTTGGGCTTTGTACGCAAGCAACGCCGATGGCTCTGTGCTTTTCCTCACGCTGTACCTTCGTCTGGGGGCTGGTGGGGGGGGGGGGGCTCTACTCTCGTCTCTCCCTCTTCTCCCTCCCCTTGACCCTGTCATCTCTGAAGTCCCTCTCTCTCTCCCAGTCACTTTCAGGCCACACCCTGGTTGGCTCTCTTTCCTGCCATCTCTTCTCCCGGCCCCGGTCATGGTCTCGATCCCTTGTCCTCGAGTCCCAGTGTCTTTCTCGGGATCGAGACCGCTCCCTCTTTTCCCTCTTCCCCTCTCTATACTGCTCGTTTTTAACAACTGGCAAATTAATGGGTTTTCGAAAAGGCCGATCCCGCCCCCCAAATCTCAGTTGCCCAGATTCCTTTTTTCCCCCCAAACCTCCTCCAAGTCGCCGAGGAATCCACCCTTTGAGAGTCCTTTCCAGTTCATAGTCCACAAATATCTCGTGCTGGTCAATCACCAGGCCGTCTGCATCTCGGTAGGCTTTGATCAGAGAACGCTCCTCTTTGTATTCGATGAAGGCGTAGCCCTTTGAAAAGCCTGTCACCAAGTCCCTCACCAGCCGAAGCCGCCGGATGTCCCCGTAGCGGGAAAATACTTCCTTTAACTTCTCCTCTTTGGTCTGCAAGTTTAGTCTTGCCACAAACAGGGTGAGGAGGGGGTCTCCTGTGACGCCTTTGTTGGGGGCGTATCGTGCCAGCATTGCCCTCCAGACCGCGCGATCATGTGGGTCTTCATCGGTGCCATCGATGCTGCCAGCTTTAAGTGGGTCATACTCCTTGGCGATGGGCATCCAATCGTTCATGGTCTAGGAAGGATCACAGCAAGCGTTGATGTGGCACCTACTATGAGCTACCCGTTTAAACCTTACGCCAACCCCATGAAGCAGATACTACGATTCACCCCTTCTTCAACAGGCAAAGAAGCGATTCCCAGAGGCCGAGGCCTCCCAGCTAGAAAGTGGGAGAGACAGAGTCAAAGCCAGGCAGTGGGGCTCCGAGACGCTCTTACCCACTCCTCCCCCCCTCCCTCCCAGGAAGCAGCAGAAGGCAATGTGCTTTGAGTTTGATCCATGCATCAACCAGCTTAGCCACAGCAGGGCACTTACCACGTGATGTTATAATGTGGCAACAAGGATCAAAATCCAAACTTGTCTTTCAGAGACTTTACAATGGTCCTAGGAAAACCAGCTTGGGGACTGCTGTGGAAAATGGCATTTTTAAAAAATCTTTACTACCAAGAATTTCAAACATATACCAATGTAGAGAATGGCGTAACCCTCCACAAACTCCTCACGTGACTCCAACTGTGACCAACCTGTGGCCAGTCTTGTTTCATCTGTGCCCCACTCACATCCCTGCTCCTGGATTACTTTGAAGCAAATTCTAGATAATACATGACTCATCTGTAAATATTTCAGTATATGTCACTAAAAGGTAAGGGACTTTTTTTAAACAAAACTACAAGGGAAAACGGTGCTTTGGATACAGCATTTTGCATCTGACAGTAAACAGGAAGCAAAGCTAAAAGGACAGTAACCCAGCAGCAGGCTCTTCGGTTCAAGAGGAATATGGGATTTCTTCCCAGTTCCCTAGCTGATAATCCACTTATGCCTTGGAGCATGAGAATTGATTGCAATGGTAATTTTAGCCCAGCAAGCAGACTGTGATTGTCATTCATTCTGATACATGATAATTTTTGTTTTGAAAGAGGGTGGGAAGGTTTAAGTTCAGAGAGGCTGATACATGATAATTGATTCACATGAATCTGCTGGAAAAATACAGTGCTTGCCAACATCTCAGACACCGCTAATGCTCATGTGATCACCTCTGTGAAACTTTAGAGCCAATGCTGAAATATGTTAAAAACCTGGGCGCTCTCTTTTCTATGGTAATCCTCATTCCTAACGGAATCTTTCCGTATTATGAAAATGATTATCTCTTTCCCAGATTTTCCTCAAGGATCTTTTTGCTTTTGTCCTTCTTCAGTTGATGGGTTATCTAGGGGGAGTGACTGTTTATGGGGTGCACTGTGGGGCTTTTTCCCCAGTATAAAAGTCAAACACCTACAGAATAAAATCCAAAGTCAACAGCAGTGCACTCAAGACCTCTGACGTCACTCAGCCTCCCACCATATCCCACTGCAAAACCTACCCAGGGTCGCCCCTTCATTCCTTGAATGCACCCTAACTCCCTAGCTTCATGTCTTTCCCGGTGCAATTTCCTCTGCTGGGAATACTCTCCTCCTTTCTGCCTCCCACATCTCCACTTCTGGAAGTCCTACTGGTCCTTCCAAGCCCAGCTTCCACCCCCTTCCCCGTGAAGCAAACTCACCTCTCCCATAGCTCATCGCACGTCTTCTGTCTCACTGACCACGTTTTGCCCAACGCACAATAAACACTCTTCAATCTAGTGCCTGCCTTAGTTCATCTCCAGATGCCAGGACACTTTCTGATAAATGCTGGGGAACTGAACCAATTCCAATCAAAATTCACTGAACTTTTTTTGGTCCAAATCAGACAAAAACATTTCACTGGGGACTGAGAGGCAGGACATGACACTGCCTGCCACCAGACTGTAAACGGAGGGCACACATGTTTGTCATCTTTAACAAGCAGCTTTGGAGAAGATGCCTCTCAGGTATCTCCATCAGAAAAAGGATGATAAACAGCTGGAGCAATGAGACAAGAGTGAGACAGTTTTGGTCCGGTCTGGGTTCTGCCTCTAACACACTTTGTGTCTTTTCTCTCTTATGGTTGGAATTTCTCCATGTGAAAAAAAAAGAGAGAGCTCTCTTTTGTTTGACTCTCTCCCTGCTCTAGTACCCTCTACATTGATTCCATTCTATTGGCCCCCAAATTCTGAGACTCTAATCTTACTCCCTACCTCCATCACTGGGGCAGAAAAAAAACAAGGACCATAATAATTATAGTTAACTTGTATTGAACACTTAGGAGGTCCAGGCCATGTGCTAAGCACCCAACTCCCCTCACCTCTCAGCACTACCAGGACTAGGTTCTACTATTATTGCCATTTCAGACGAGGAAGGTGAGACACAAAAAGGTCATCTTTTGCCCCAAATCACAAAGCTAAGAAGCAGCCCAGCTGGGGAGTTAGAATCAGGGCTTTTTCGACTCCAGAACTTAAGCTCTGAACTAATTCCTTAGACAGCTGTCATAAAATATAAGGCTTTGGAGATAGGGATAGAAAAAACCCCACCAGGATTCTGAGTGGATTTGAGGCTGAACCCCCCACCTCAAGTGGGAAAGAATCCCATCTTCGTGTAACACGAAAAGGTCACAAAGATCCACCAAAAAAAGTGCTATTACTGTACAGAGTCAGAGCTCCTGTTCAAAGCTTTAAGAGTTCCTCAAATTAAAATCTGAAGGGAAGGGCTGGCCTCGTGGCCGAGTGGTTAAGTTTGCAAGCCGGCCCAGGGTTTCGCTGGTTCGGATCCTGGGCGCGGACATGGCACTGCTCATCAAGCCACGCTGAGGCCACGTCCCACATGCCACAACTAGAAGGACCCACAACTAGAATATACAACTATGTCCTGGGGGGATTTGGGGGGAAAAAGCAGAAAGAAAAAAAGAAAATCTAAAGGGAATTACAAAGGATCACCACGGATTTTCTGTTATCTCCCTCATCAGTATGCCTGTATCGATACTAGATGCTGAGAGATCAGCAGGCTTCACGGCTTCTCATTAATCTTTCCGGGTGTATTTCCTCTGCTGCAGCATTACGTTGAGATCTCCTACAACTTCTTTCGATTTTTAGATTCATGTCATCATTTCAAAAACGAGGATGAGATGTGAGAGACGAATGGTGGGGGGTGGAGATGGGTGGGGCAATGAACCACCAAGGTCAAAAGTGTGGAAAGTGAAAAATCGCACTGGATCGGGAGTCAGAACACCAGGGTTAAGACCTGGTCCTATTTTGGGCAAACTTTAAATCAGCTGTTAGATGTAGCTAAATGCCACTTCGCTAGGTTTTTGTGAAGATCAGATAAGACAGTGTCTGTGAAAGTGCTTTACAATTATAAATCATTGTACAAATAAAAGTTGTTATTAACCAAACAAAGCACGCCTCTCCTCACTGAGTCTGCAGAGTTAAGACTTTCCCGCGCTTTGCATCCGACTGGGAAACAAATCTGAAGGCCGGACCCTCAGAGCTGCCCTGGGCATGCGCAGTGACGCCGTGGACGCTCAGGCGGAAGTGTGGGTGAACAGGGGGGACTGGTACTCCCAATCCCCCCGCAGCGCCTAGGCCTCGGCCGCGGCCCTGGAGGCGGTCTCCCCACGCCTCACCTTCCGGGTGGTCGCAGAGCGGAAAGGGCCATCCTTCCAACCCAGCTGCCGCTCCCGCTCCCCGCAACACGACCCCACAAGCTCTCCCCTGCTGCCAGGTTTCAACATGGCGGCTCATACACGGGCGGACACACCGTCCGGGCTGCATTCCCTCGTCCTTCTCGCCAGGGTGGGCCCTGCTCCCGCCAAGCCGCCCCACTCACCTCAGCGAGGCTCAGGCTTCCTTTCCCACGGAGACGGCGGCCGAGCTCCAAGCGACGGGAGATTCTCCGTCCTTGCCTGACTGGACCTTTACATCGGAAGAAGCAGATTCGTCACAGGCGGTGTTTTTGTTTTTATATTAAGAAAATTAATCACATGCATTGAGCACTGAAGACACGTCATCTCCGAGAGAAATGAACTTTCCGTTTTTCTAATTTTTTTCAGGAAAATAAAAACGGCTAAATTGAAGAATTGAGTAGAAAGCCTATCGAATGTGCAGTTAGTTGTCTGGGAGCCGCTGAATCTCTCCCCGCAGCGAAGGGGTCTCAGCGCCCTGGGAGGTTAGTTCTTAGACTCACTTTCAGAATCCGATTATATTATGGTTTTTCCTCAGAAAATGCGTAAACCAGTTCACATGAAATTTTGTACGTGCGTTTTTCACCGCTAGATTTAGGAATTCGCTTTCCATACAAGCAAAATCGCGTGGAAACTTGTTAAAATGCCCTTTCCGGGGCTCCGCCGGGATCGATGAATTCAGAATCTCTGGAACGTTGCATTTTTTTGCAAGTCCCTAAATGATCCTTTAAGCACACTAAAGTTCCCCTGCCTTTCGAGTCGCGGCTAAGATCCGCGGATTTAAATTCTGGGTGTGGGAGGCAGACGGGAGAACAGTGTGGTCAGTAAATATTTGTAGAATGGATAGGTGTGTGCATTCAGATTATGGTGTTTCTTTTTTGACAGGTTAATATATTCGGGGAGATTGACTTGATTGTGTTATGATTTGAAATTTCTTGATACAATCGTGCTTTCTTAAATTTGATGACGTTCTTCAGCCACTCATTTTTCCATCAGTCCTTACAAGTGGGTGATTTCTGCAGGCAACTCGTCTCATTTTGATTCTAATCTTGTTCTTAGAAAGTAAGCTTATCTCTAATGTATTACAGGTACCTAGTCTTTATTAAATTTTTATTATTAGGTGAAACATAGGTTCCAAATAATATAGTTTTGTTTGTAGTACATTTTCTTAAAATATATTAATAAAAATGTATTATTGAGTAGAAAATGAGCAATATCTATAGTTTAAAATTTTGTGTTTAAAAATGTGTGTGTGTGGTATACACATGCAATGGAATACTATTTAGCCTTAAAAAGGAAGGAAAATCTGATAATTGCAAAAACGTGGATGAACGTGGAAGACATTATGCTAAGTGAAATAAGCCAGACACAAAAGGACAGATATTGCATGATTCCATTTATGTGAGGGACCTGGAATAGTCAAATTTATAGAGACAGGAAGCAGAATGGTGGTGGTCAGGGTGGGGGAGGGGGAGTTATTGTCTAATGGGGACAGAGGTTCAAGTTGGGATGACAAAGTTCTGGAGATGAATGGTGATGGTTATACAGCGTTGCGAATGTACTTGATGCCGCTGCACTATGTGCTTGAGAATAGTAAAAGTGGTAAATTTTATGTTATGTATATTTTACCACAATAAAACAAAAATCTTTGTTAAATAAAAGCTTATTTAAATATATGTATCCACCCCAGTAGCAGTGAGTGCAACCTAGCACTTAGATCTTGGTTTCTAATGTCATTTTCCAGTAAAAGTAACCAGTGCTCCTTGGAGAAATGGCTGATTCTAGGACTGGGCCAAGAAATACACATGGTGAGCTTGGAGTAGCTTGTACTGCCGGAATGTAAGGGAGTGTTAAAAACAAAACAAAAAACCCACCAATGAGGATCATGTCAAAGGGACACAGGAGCCAACTGAGGGTACCCAATGGCCAAAGTGGAACAATTTGAGCTACAAAATAGTGTCAGATTATAACCCAAAATATAAAATAAATATCCACGAGCCTGTACAGATAGGAATAAACGATTGAGTAAACAAACTGGGAAGAGACAAATCTCCCACACAGAATTCCCAACAGTTTATGTAGATAATTCCTCTGTCAAGAAGGTGGAGTGTAACTCTCCGCCCCTTAAGGATGGGCAGGGCGTAGTGACTTCCATCCAAAGGGTACAGTATGGAAAAGGTGGGAAGGAGGAGTAACTTTACGGTGGAGAAGCCTGACAGAGTGTTAGCCAGCTGATCAAGGTCAACATCAACACTATAAGTCATGTTCATAGTATGTGCCTTTGATAGGACGTGCTGAAAGTGGCACTTCACCTCTGTGGCCTTCGTCCCCAAAATCTATCACCCCAGTCTAACCATGAGAAAAAGAGACAAATCCCAAGAAAAAATTCTACCAAATACCTGACCAGTACTCCTCGAAACTGTCAAGGTCATGAAAAACAAGGAAAGTCAGAAACTGTCACAGCCAGGGGGAGCCTAAGGAGACATGACAACTAAATGTCCTGTGGTGTCCTGGATGGAGTCCTGCAATAGCAAAAGGATGTTAGAAAAAAACCGAAGGAATCTGAATAAAGTGTGAACTTTAGTTAATAATATATTGATATTGATTAATTAATTATAACACATATGCCATACTAATGTAAGCTGTTAATAATAGGGGAAACTGAGTATGTGGATTATATTCCCAATTTCTGTACTATCTTCCCAATTTTTCTCTAAATCTGAAACTGTTCTAAAATTAACAGTTTATTGAAAATATATGTGTGTGTGGTTAGAAATAAAAGAGAAGAAACTACTGCTTCATTCAACAATGTGATTGAGTCTCATATAATGATGAGCAAAGAAGGTGGACTCGGGTGGCCCAGTTGGCATGTTCTACTTCTGTGGCCCGTGGTTCGCCTGTTCTGATCCTGGGTGTGGACCTATGCACTGCTTGTCAGGCCATACTGTGGCAGGGGTCCCACATATAAAGTAGAGGAAGATGGGCATGGATGTTAGCTCAGGGCCAGTCTTCCTCAGCAAAAAGGGGAGGATTGGGAGCAGATGTTAGCTCAGGGCTAATCTTCCTCAAAAAAAATAGAAAGAAGCTGGACTCAAAATTTTTGAGTTCACACTGTATGTTTCCAATTATATGAAGTTCTAGGATAGGCAAAACTAACCTATGTTGGTAAAGGTCAGGATAGAAGTTACCTCTGGAGGAGGGCATTATTGATTGGGAAAGAGCATGAGGGAGCCTTCTGAGACTGGAAATGTTTTATATCTTTATCTCAACAGGGGTTATAGAGGTATATATTTATGACAATATTCATAAGACAGACACTTAAGATTTGTGTACTTTAAGGTATAAGGATGCTATACTTCAATAAAAATGTAAATGTATTTGTGTGAGAGAGTATGTACGTATATGAATGTCTAGATTGTACTGTTACTGTCCAATATGGTAGCTTTTAGCCCCTTGTGGCTGTATAAACTTCAGTTTAATTAAAAAAAAATTTTGTGTGTGTGAGAAAGATTGGCCCTGAACTAACATCTGTTGCCAATCTTCCTCTTTTTGCTTGAGGAAGATTTTCCCTGAGCTAACATCGTGCCATCTTCCTCTATTTTATATATGAGATGCCGCCACAGCGTGGCTTGATGAGTGGTATGTAGATCTGTGTCCAGGATCCGAACCCTCAAACCCCAGGCTGCTGAAGTGGAGCATGCCGACTTAACCACTATGCCACCAGCCGGCCCATAATTAAAATTTTTAAAAATTAAAAACTCAAGACATGGAAGCAACCCAAGTGCCCATCGACTGATGATTGGATACAGATGATGTGGTGTATATATATACAATGGAATACTACTCAGCCAGAAAAAAAGACAAATTCATCCCATTTGCAATAACATGGAAGGACCTAGAGGGAATTGTGCTAAGCGAAATAAGCCAGTCTGAGAAAGACAAACACCAGGTGATTTCACTTGTGTGTGGAATATAAACAAATACATGGACAAAGAAAACAGTTCAGTGGTTACCAGGGGAAGGGGGGTGGGCATGGGCACAGGGGATGAAGAGGAGCACTTGTGTTGTGACAGTCAAGAAATAATGCAGCTGAAATCTCACATTGATGTAAACTATTATGAACTCAAGAAAAAAATAATTAGAAACAATTTCTCAGTTGCACCCGCTACATTTCCAGTCCTCAGGAGCCACATGTAATAGCTAGTGGCTACCACATTGGACAATGCACAGGGAGAACAGTTCCATCATTATAGAAAGTTCTGCCAGACAGCACTTACGTAGAACAGTCTTGTTCCATGGAAATAGAACATTAGCCTCATATGTCATCTTAAATTCTATAGCAACCACATCAAAAAAGTACAAAGAAACTGGTGAAGCGAACCTTAATGATATATTTTGTTCAACCCAATATATCCACAGCATCATTTTAACATATAACCAGTAGAAACATTATTAGGTAGTTTAAAAATATTCTCTTTTTGGAAATGCACTGTACTTTATAATTAGAACTTGTGTCCATGAGGACTAACACTTCAAGCACTGGGTAGTCAGGTGTGCTACTGTGTTACACAGCGCAGGTCTAGATGGTCATGTCAAACTGTTGGCAGTGGTTGCTCCTGGGGGTGATGGTAGGATTGTGGAGGAGGAAGCCCTCTCACTTTTAATTATATCTCCCTGAGTAGCATTTGAAATTTTTTGCAATAAGCATCTATTCCTGTGTTTCTTGTGTTAGCAGCGGGTCAGACCGAATTAGGAGTACAAGAAGGTGAGTGGAGCTGTGAGTCAGAGAGAAGGGGAAGGCAGGATTGCGCAGAGAAAGCCTTCAGACCAGGTTGCAGGTCTGACAGCTCTGAAAGGGAGGAGGAGAAAGCAGCAGCGGGAAGTGAGAACCTCAGACCACAGCAGAGACCAACCCGGGGGGTTCCTTCGGGCCACGATTGCCTGTTAGAGTTGTCCCATGTTGGACAGAAATGTCCTGGTCCCAGTACCCCTGCTGTCTTCAGTTATGGACTTCAGGCCTCCTGGGGAAAGCGTGTCCTTAGCGTGAATCCTGCGGCAGAACCTGGAGGGGCTGCGGCCGGCGACAGCCAGGGACCTGCAGCCCTCGCACCGACCCGCAAGGTCCTTCCTTTTTTTATTGTTAATTGTGGGAACAACAACATGAAATTTACCGTAATGATTTCTAAGTGCAGAGTTTAACAGTGTAAAGTATATTCACGCTGTTGTGCAACCAGTCTCCAGAACTTTCTCGTCATGCAAAACTGAAACTCTGTCCTTGTTAAACAACTCCATGTTCCTCCCACCTCCCACCCCCGCCACCCACCAGACTTTCTGTCCCTTTGACTGACTACTCTTTGTACCTCATAGAAGTGGAATCATAGAGTATTTGTCCTTTTGTGACAGGCTTCTTTCACTTAGCATAGTGTTCTCAAGCTTCATCCATGTTGTGGTCGTCTGTTGATGGACACGTGGGTTGCTTCCGCCCACTGGAATTGTGAATGATGCTGCTGTGAACATGGGAGTACAAATATCTCTTCTGGATCCTGCTTTCAATTCCTTTGGATATGTACCCGGCACTGGAATTGCTGAATCCTATGGTACTTCCATTGTTAATTTTTTGGGGAACTGCCATACTGGTTTTTCACAGCAGGTGCATCATTTTACAATCCCACCAGCAGGGCACAAGAGTTCCCGTTTCTCTACATCCTCACCAACACTTGTTATTTTTCTGGATTTTTGTTTTTGTGTTTTGTGTTTTGTTTGTTTGTTGAGGAAGATTAACCCTGAGCTAATGTCCGCTGCCAATCCTCCTCTTTTTGCTGAGGAAGATTGGCCCTGAACGAACATCTGTGCCCATCTTCCTCTATTTTATATGTGGGATGCTGCCACAATATGGCTGGATAAGTGGTGCATAGGTCTGCGTCCAGGATCCAAACATGGCAAACCCCAGACCACTGAAGCGGAGCACGCAAACTTAACCACTGTGCCACTGGGCTGGCCCGTTTTTGTTTTTTAATTATGGCATCCTAATGGGTGCAAGGTGATATCTCCTTGTGGTTTTGATTTGCATCTCTCTAATTAGTGATGCTGAGCATCTTTTCATATGCTCGTTGGCCTCTTGAAGGGTCATCTGAAAAGCAGCTGCGTGACTGCGGGGTTTATAAAATTAAAAATTAATAGTAAAATACCTTACAAACCAAGCAGAAGATCTGAGGATGGCATGGACGACCCTAGTAGAGATTTCTATAGAAGTTTCACACTAATAAAATCTCAAACAAACATTTAACATTACCTGTGGGCACTGGGTTAAGCTCATTTCATTCAGCAACTCTTCAAAGAATGAATTGTTCATTCCATTGTGTCGCCAAAATCTCCTTTAATGCACCTCCCACTCTCCATCCTGAATAAACATTTCACCTAAGTTACAAAAAATAGTATTGGGGCTGGCTGGTGGCATGGTGGTTAAGTTCACGTTTGGCTTCGGTGGCCCTGGGTTCGCAGGTTTGGCTCCCGAGGGCAGACCTAGCACCATTCATCAAGCCATGCTGTAGCAGCGTCTCACATAAAGTAGAGGAAGATTGGCACAGATGTTAGATCAGCAACAGTCTTCCTAAAGCAAAAAGAGGAAGATTGGCAATGGTTGTTAGCTCAGAGCCAATCTTCCTCACCAAAAAAAAAAAAAAACAAAACCCACCAAGTATGCTCTTATGCAAACACAGACTCAAAACAAGTGCCTGAGGCACCACCCTTCCTGCACCCAAATTCTTTTCTAAAGACTTTCAACTCCTAGAGATGAAGTCACTGGCCCAAGATTGCAGGCATTTAAGGCAAACCGGGAAATCTCTGAAATCCTTGCTATTTCTGGGCATGATTTGAGGGTAACAAGACTTGAAAAAAATTTAGAGAACAGGAAGAAAGTCATACTGAGTGTGTCACTCGGGATTAATGGTGCCACAGATCTTCAGAAGGGCCTAAGACTTACTCTGCTTGATGTACCAAAATAGAACCACAACATATTTGCTAATGGAACATTCCCCTTGGGGGGCTGTAGCCCCAAACATTTACGGTTCCATTTTTATTGTGGGACCCACCCACTTACTTTTGTTTCCCATGTCGCTTTTTCCCTTGTTTCAACCGTGACCTTACTTTATGCTCCCTTTTGTGGTCACTTTGGTTTCTTCTCAAAGGCAGGAAGAAAAAAAAAGTACAGCTGCGTACGGTTGCATGCCTGTCAAATCTCAGGGGAAGAGTGTTTGTGACATTATTTTTAGAACTTCGTATAATGATGTATCATTGGGACTTTTTCAAAAGCTTTGTTTTAGACATATTCTATGTGTGTTACCTATCCAACTTTCCATATCTCGTTCTCAAATAATTATATGAACTTGGGAAATTTCTTATACTTCATATTTTGGAAATAAAATTAGTTTATAACAATAATAGGCGACATCTATTGAGTATTTACTATGTGCCAGACACTGTTCTAAACCACGTCATAACCATCTTATGAAGTAGACTCTAGCCTTATCCCCATTTTACAGCTGGGAAAACTGAGTCCCAGAATAGAGGCGTAGTTTACTTGCGTAACACAACACAGCTTGCAAATGGCAGAGCCAGTCAAGATTTGAACGTTTGTGGTCTGGTCTAGAACCCACCCTTTTGAACACTACGCTATCACTCATTGTTTTTCAAACCTGAGCGTGCATCAAAATTACCTAGAGGGCTTGTTAAAACACAGATTGCTGAGGCCCACCCCAAAGTTTCTGATTCATTGGGTCAAGAATTTGCATTTCTAAAAAGTTCGCAGGTGATGCCGCTGCTGCTGGTCTCAGGAACACACTTTAAGAACCTCTGCTGTAAATCATAATTATTTTCATAATTTCTGAACGGAGAGAGAAGGATCATGATCACCTACCAAGAGATAGTCCAATTCTGTGAGGGGCCTAAGAATTAAGATCAATAACACTGTATGATAATAGCCAGCATCCATTGATGCTTATGATGTACTGGATGCTGGAGTAGGCACTTTTTGGGCGTTATCTCATCTAATCCTCACACCAGTCTTGGGGAATATTTTTATTTTTCTCTGTTTACAGTGAGGAAATGGGGATTTGGAGATTAGGGACTTGATCAAATTTATGCACCAGCAAGTAGCAATTGTGAGGTTCAAGTCAAGACTGCTTAACTCCACAGCCCTGTTCAGACTTTGCACTTAGCAAATGCTCAGTACATAAATTATTAAAGGAATGAACAAAGGAATCTCTGTTATTTTATATCAAAAGCATAGCTACTCAATGGAAGACATTTTGACATTTTTAAGGCATGTTTACTAGGTTTCATTATGTAACAAAGGGGTATAAAGCACAGAGGAAGGAAGTAGAGGGTGAATTTCTAGGGAAATTTCAAGGCAGAAGGAACTTTTGACCAGGACGATGGTGCAGAAGAGATTCATGAGAGCATAAGTGGCTGGGGATACTGAAGGTGTAAAAGAAAATGCAGAAGCATTAAATTCTTTCTGATAACAATGCTCTGGGAAGGCTGCTTCCACTTAGCATTGAGACATAATTCGCGTGTCATAAAATTAAGCCATTTGAAGTGTACATTTCATTGGTTTTTAGCAAATTCACAGAGTTACTCAACCGTCACCGCAATCTAATTTTAGAACATTTTCATTACCCCAAAAAGAAACTGTCTGCATTAGCAGTCACTGCCCGTCCCCCTCTCCCAGCTCTAGACGACGACTAATCTTCCTGTCTCTATGGATTTGCTATTCTGCACATCTCATATAAATGGAACCATACAATATGTGGCCTTTTGTGACTGGCTTCTTTCACTTAGGAAAATGTTTGCAGGGTTCATCCACGTCGTAGCATGGGTCCCTGCTTCATTCCTTCCCTCCCTCAGCGCTTTACTGAGGGGTAATTTACCTAAAGGAAATGCACAAATATTAAGTGTACAGCTCCACGACTGTTTACCTATGTACATATATTCTCATGTGACCTCCACCAAGATCAAGATCACCCCACAGAGTTCCCTCATGCACTTTTTAAAAATTTTGGTAAAGTACACACAAGATAAAATTTACCATCTTAACCATTGTCGTGCAACCGATCTCCAGGACTTTTTCATCTTGCAAAACCGAAACTCTACGTCCATCAAACACCACTCTCCATTCCTCGATCTGCCCCAGCGCCTGCAACCACCATTCTACTTTCTGTTTCTATGAGTTTGTACTCTAGGTCCCTCATATAAGTGAAATCATATAGTATTTATCTTTTTGTGGCTGGCTTATTTCACTTAGCATAATCTTCTCAAGGTTCATCCATGTGTGGCATGTGTCAGAATTTCTTTCCTTTTTAAGGAATCATATTCTGATGTATAGATAGACCACATTTTGTTTATCCATTCATCCGTGGATGGACATTTGGGTTACTTCCACCTTTTGGCTGTTGTGAATAATGCTGCTATGAACATGGGTGTGCAAATATCTTTTTGAGACCTTGCTTTCAATTCTTTTGGACATACACCCAGAAGTGGTATTGTTGGACTGTATGACAATTCTATTTTTAATTTTTTGAGGAACCACCATTCTGTTTCCCGTAGTGGCTGTACCGTTTTACGTTCCCACCAGCAATGCACAAGACTTCCAACTTCTCCACATCCTCTCCAACACTTGTGATTTTCTGTGTTTTTTTTTTTTTTTTAGTAGTGGCCATACTGATGAGTATGAGGAGATATCTCATTGTGATTTTAATTTGCATTTCCCTGATAATTAGTGATATTGAACATGTTTTCCTGTGCTTTTTGCCCGCTTATATATCTTCTTTGGAGAAATATTTATTCAAGTCCTTTGGCCATTACTTTTTATTTTTAGTAACAGCTTTATTGAAACATAATTGACCAATTTAAAGTGTACAATTCAGGGGACGGGCCGGTGGCACAGCGATTAAGTGTGCACGTTCCACTTCGGCGGCCCAGGGTTCGCCGATTCAGATCCTGGTGTGGACAGGGCACCGCTTGGCAAGCCATGCTGTGGCAGGTGTCCCACGTATAAAGTAGAGGAAGATGGGCACGGATATTAGCTCAGGGCCAGTCTTCCTCAGCAAAAAGAGGAGGATTGGCGGCAGATGTTAGCTCAGAGCTAATCTTCCTCAAAAAATAAAATAAAGTAAAAAATAAAGTGTACAATTCCATGATTTTTAGTATATTCACAGAGTTATCATCATAATCAATTTTAGAACATTTTCATCACCCCCAAAAGAAACCTCATACCTTTTGGCTGTCACATCCCAGCCCCCTCAGCCTTTTAGCTCTCCAGCCTTAGGCAACCACTAATCTACTTTCTGTCTCTATGGATTTGCCTATTCTGGACATTTCACATAAATGGAATCATACAGTATGAGGTCTTTTGTAACTAGCTTCTTTGACTTAACATAACTTCCCATTAACAAGTTGTGAGAACATGTGTGAAATATTGTCTATGAAGGAAGCTCATTAGAGACTCTGTGCCAAAGGTTTTTATTGGGGGCTGGTCCCGCAGGCACCCTCTGCCTAGGAATACCAAAGTTCCAGACTCCCAGGAGGAAAGCTGGTGTTCACCATAAACCTTGGTGTTTGTGCAAACAGCTAAGGCACAGTGAGCTCCTCTTACCTCTCAAGGTGGTGAGAACCCTCCTCACATCCAAGGTCCCACATCCCAGCCAAAGACCAGCCTTACAGTCAGGATTTGCAAATGCTAGCATCCTCGGGCCGCTTTGTTAACTCATTTTTGCATAGATTTTGGTAAGGATTGTGCTGATTCTGCAGATCGATTGGAGATGTAAGATGGAGAATATTGCCGTCTTAACAATATTAAGTATTACAGTTGATGAACATGGGATGTCTTTCCATTTATTTAGATTTTTAATTCTTCTTATGTTACTTGGTAGTTTTCAGTGTGCAAGTCTTATATATCTTTTGTTCAATTTATTTCTAAGTATCAGAGGCCGGCCCCGTGGCTGAGTGGTTAAGTTCTCGTGCTCCGCTTTGTCCGCACAGGGTTCCGGTTTGGATCCTGGGCGTGGACATGGCACTGCTCATCAAGCCATGCTGAGGCGGCGTCCCACATACCACAACTAGAAGGACCCACAACTAAAAATACACAACTATGTACCAGGGGGCTTTGGGGAGAAAACGGAAAAATAAAATCTTTAAAAAAAATTACTTCTAAGTATATTATTCTTTTTGATGCCATTGTAAATGGAATTGTTTTCTTAATTTCGTCTGCAGATTATTCCTCGCAAGTGTGTAGAAATGCAATTGAGTTTTGTATATTGATCTGGTATCCTGCAACCTTGAGCTCATTTATTAGCTCTAATAGTTTTTTTGTGTTTTTTTTAGTCTGGTAAGATGGTGGATTACACAGATTGATTTTTTCGAACCAGCCTTGCATGCATGGAATAAACCCCACGCGGTTATGGTGTATGGTGTTTTTTATATAGTGCTCAATTCTGTTTGCTAATATCTTGCTAAGGATTTTGCATCTATTTTTACTTTTCCCATTTCTAATTGGGTTGTTTTTGTTGTTGTTCTTGCATGGGAGGAGTTCTTTTTATATTCTGGATATTAACCCCTTATCAAATTGTAATTTGCAAATGTTTTCTCTCATTCAGTAGGTTGCCTTTGATGCACAAGTTTTAAATGTTGTTATAGTCCAGTTTGTCTATTTTTTCTTTTCTTCCCTGTGCTTTTGCAGAAATCACTGCCAAATCCACTGACATAAAGCTTTTCCTCTATATTTTCTTCTAAGAGTTTTATAGGTTTAGGTCTTTGATCCATTTTGCATTCATTTTTGTCTATGGTATAAAATAAGGGTCCAACTTCATACTTTTGCATGTGGATATCCAATTTTCCCAGTGCCATTTGTTGAAAAGACTGTTCTTTCCCCAGTGAATGGTCTTGGCAGCCTTGTTGAAAATCATTTGGCCATATATATGAGGATTTATTTCTGGGCTCTGTTCTATGTCTTCATTCCTTTTTAGGGCTGAATAATATTCCATTGTATAATATGTTGTATTTTATTTACGGTAAGCCTAATATTTTATTTCAGTATTAATCACTGGGTGTTGTCACATCCGTGATTTATGGATTCTTGAGCCCTTGAACAGGAGTGTTGCTTTGATGATTAGAACATTTGTATTTTGTTTGTTTGCTTTGCTTTTTGTTTGTTTATTTTAGCTTTGTCCACTCTCCTTGTGATTCTAGAACCTTGGAGTGGAGAAAATCAGGTACATCTACCACAAGAAAGCTGCCAGCATATTCCTGGAAAAGACAAGCTCCTTGCCTAGTTTTCTGCCTATGATTATTCCAAACCTCTAATCAAACCTAAAATAACTTGTTTTGTCATCCACACTGCTAGTGTTCTCAGTAATCCCCTGTATATCTGTAGACTGCTTTCTAATTTTCAAAGCAGACAGTGAGTTTTGTCTTATTACTCCTCCCACCCTGCCCCATGTGTGAAGTGTCTTGCACACAAGCTTAATGTTTGTTGGAGGACAGAAGAAACCGTCTAACTTTTTTTTTTTTTTTTTTTTTTTTTGCTGAGGAAGATTCCCCTGTGCTGATATCTTTTGCCAAGGCCAAGCTTCCTCTTTGTTTTCTTTTTTCGTTTGGGGAAGATTTGCCCTGAGTTAACATCTGTGCCCACCTTTCTCTACTTTGTACGTGGGTCACTGCCTCACGGTGGTATAGGTCCATACTAGGATCCAACTCTGGAACCCAGGCCTCCCAAGCAGAGAGCAGGGAAGTTAACCAGTACTCCCGAGCGCTGCCGAAGCGCTTTCTGTCGCAGCATTATCTCAGGATCTCATCTCATGTACCCCTGGAAGCAGCCCTACCACCTAAATGTTGTTATTTACAGAGAAAGAAACTGAGGCTGGAAAGAGGTACGTGTCTTGCCAAGACCACAACGCTGGTTAAGTGGAGGAGCGCAGGAGCGAGCCAAATGCATAGCGCAGGGTCGCTCCATCTGGGTTCGCGCAACCCAGGCCTGTGGAGCGGGCACGCTGCCACCAACAGCTGTTTCTGCGTTGCCGCAGGCTCCAGAAAAACACCCTCAAACTGAGACCCGGATCTTCCTCCACGTCCCATGCAAATTCTACGGCTGGAAAGCTCGAGCGTGGGAAGGCGAGGCTGTGCGCTGTTGACCCTCCCTTCCTGACTCGCGGTGGAAAGCCCGCCCGGGGCTCCTGGAAACCGGCGGGGCAGCGGCTGTCACCAGGGGCGGAGCTCGGCGCCGCCGGCCCTCCCCGCGGCTTGCAGCAGCGCCCAGGCCCGGAGCGATCGCCGTCACCCCGTCACCTCTCCCTTCCTCTTCTCGGCTGTCGTCCTTTCGTGCTCCAGACCACATCCTGGAGGCCGCTCTCCTGCGCGGTCCCCGGCGGGGACGGTGCACCCCGCGGCCGGGCCTGCGAGCCGCGCGGCGCGGCCTCCTTCCCCCGCAGGCCCACCCCTCGGCGGCGCCGATTGGCCGCTCCTGGGCCATCCCCGCGTCCTGGGCAGGCAAGGTCCTCTGCCCAGCGGAAAGTTTTCCGTGCCGGGAGGAAGTCGGCGTTGGAGACTCGGAGAAAGCAGCTCTGGAGGCTGCGGGGCTCTGGGCGGCCATGGAGGAGCCCCCTTTGCGAGAGGAGGAAGAGGAGGAGGAGGAGGACGAGGGGGACGAGGCCGGGCCCGAGGGGGCTCTGGGCAAGAGCCCCTTCCAGCTGACCACCGAAGACGTGTATGACATCTCCTACGTGATGGGCCGCGAGCTGATGGCCCTGGGCAGCGACCCCCGGGTGACCCAGCTGCAGTTCAAGATCGTCCGCGTCCTGGAGATGCTGGAGACGCTGGTGAACGAGGGCAACCTGACGGTGGAGGAGCTGAGAATGGAGAGGGACCACCTCAGGAAGGAGGTGGAGGGGCTGCGGAGAGAGGGCTCGGCGGCCAGCCCCGAGGTGAGTGCGGGAGGGAGGCGGTCTTGCCCGGAGCAGCCCCGAGGTGCCTGGGAGAGCACCCACTGGCAGGGAGGCACCCTTCTTCTCTGGAACATCCGAGTCCCTCAGAGAGTCACTGCGAGTATCCAGTCCTTAGAGTAGAAGCGTTAGGATAGTTACCATTTTGTGAGCACCTACTACGTGCTGGCCCCGTCTTGCGTATGTTCTAAATCAGTGGCTTCCAGCATTTTTGACGCGGGCCTGGAGTAGTGGCTCTCAAGCTTTAGCATGCATCACAGTCATCTGGAGTGTTCCTTAAAACACAGATTTCGGGCCCCAGCCTCCGAGTGTCTGACTCAGTAGGTCTAGAGTGGAACCTGAGAATCTGCATTTCTAACAAGTTCCCAGCTGATGTTGATGCTGCCGGGCCAGACATCGCACTGAGAATCTTTGATCTGGAGTGAGAAACACATTTTAACTAAAGAGAAATAGTGCTTATGACCACGGACAAGAATATTCAGAGCAGCTCTATTCATAATCGTGCCAAACTGGAAACAATCCAAATGCAACAGAGCAGTGGATTTTTTAAAACTGTGGTAGGTTCGTACTGTGGAATACTACACAGCAACGAAAAAGAACAGAGTGCTGGTACACACAACTGGATGGATGAATCTCACAGATGTAACATTGAGAGAGAGAAGCGAGGCACACAAGAGAGCCTCTTGTACGTGAAATTCAAGAACAGGCAAAATAATCTTTCCCTCTAGAAGACAGGGAGCAGAGAGTGGTGGGGAGAGGGAGGGAAATTTATAGGGAGCTAATCCGAGTGTGGTTGCATTGGTGTAGACATATGGTAAAAATCATTAAGCTCTAAACTCAAGATTAGTGCACTTTACTGTATGTATGTTACACTTTCATTTTACAAAATTACATTTTAAAAAACAATTTACCCTAACTCACCCTTACTAAACAGGATGCACAGTCAAACTTTCCTATTCTATTTTTATGAATTTTTAAATTCTTGTTGCAACTCACTAAATTAATATTATGACTCACTAGTGGGTCTCCAACCACAGTTAAAAAAAAAGCTGCCCTAAGTGGACCATCTCATTTAATCCTCACACTATTGTTATACCCATTTTACAGAAATGGAGGCACAGAGTAGTTAAGTAATTTGTCTAAGGACTTACAGCACGTAAGAGGTAGAGGCAGGATTTGAGCTCAGAGATGCTAGACTTAACACGCCATACTAAAATACAGTATTTTTTGTATATTTTGACTTTTTGTACTAATGTTTGATGAGTGACTGTGCTGTGCCGGGCTCTGGGGCTGTGGAGGTAGATTAGACAAGGTCCCTGCCTTCACGGAGCTGACGTGCAGTGGGAGAGGGGAGACACAGAGACCTCCAGAACTCGAGTACAAGATCACAGCTGAGGCGTGTGCCATGGACGGACAACAGGCACAGCGTTGCTGAAGTTCACGGGGAAGCGTGAAGGTTTCCGGTGGCCTCCTGGTACGCTTTCACTTCATCTCCTCATTAGTCACAGCGACAATTGTATATGTAGGTGAGGTTCTACGCCAATATCCATCATATGGGATGGACGAGTATCTTGATTGTAGCCTGGCTTTTGAGGTTTAAGGGCAGGTAAATGCCTTGCCCAAGATCGCTCAGCTCACATTCTGTGTTCTTTTCCTGTCGCCTCCAACTCCAGGCAGGAGGAATGGAGGATATGGAGGCAGCCCTGCTGTGGACCGTGAACAGCGTGGTCTGCACAGGGGCCGGGTGATTTCCCAGATGGGTCACAGTGGACAAGCTTCATCAGTCAGCAGACGAGAGGGCACATTTTCCTCCCAACCTGCAGTCTTAAGAACGGGGGTGGGGGAAAAGGCAGAGAGAATGTTTAGTGCTGCTGAACAGTTCATAAAAATACACCGTATTCTTACCGTATTCTTTTCCTTCTTTCCTTTTTGTTTAACTATTATTTTTAGTTGTGGTAAAGTACATGTACAATTTACCATCGTTAAGTGTACAGTTCCGTGGCGTTAAGTACCTTTACATTGTTGTGCAATCGTCACCACCATCCTCTCCACAACTCTTCTTGCAAAACGGAAACTCTGTAGCCGGTAAACATTAACTCCCCATTCGCCCTCCCCCAGCCTCTGCTAACTACCCTTCTACTTTCTAGCTCTGTGAATTTGCCTATTCTAGGTATTTCATATAGTAGAATAGTGTCACATTTGTCCTTTGGTTATTGGCTTATTTTACTTAACGTATGTCCTCAAGGGTCATCCATGCTGTGGCATATGTTAGAATTTCCTTACTTTTAAAGGCTGAATAATATTCCATGGCATGGATAGACCACATTTAGTTTATTCAATCATCGGTCACTGGACACTTGGTTTGCTTCCATCCCTTGGCTGCTGTGAACAGGAAGGCACCATCATCTCTTCAAGACCCTGCTTCCGGTGCTTTGGGGTGTATACCCAGAAATGGGTTGCTGGATCACATAATTCTGTTTTTCATTTTAAAAGGAACTGCTGTACAGTTTCCCATGGTGACTGCACCATTTTACATTCCTACCGGCAGTGCACAGACCAATTTCTCCACACCCTCACCAACACTTGTTATTTTCTGTTTTATTTGTTTGTTTAAAGTGGCCATCCTAATGGGTAGGAGGAGGGTTTTTTCTTCTTTAAAATTTTAAGTTCAAAATTCGAAAGGTGCAAAAGTGTTTGTCTTGAAAAATTTCCCTCCTCATCTCTCTCCACCCCCAGCCACCCACGTCCCCTCCCTGGAAAAAATTTAAATGCTCAGTTTCTGTGTCTCCTTCCAGATATACTTTATGCAAACATAGGCAGATGTGAATATATTTTTCCCCTTTTTACACAAATGGTCTTATGATATATACCCCGTTCTACCTCTTGCTTGTTTTCACTTAATATATCGTGAAAGTTGTACTAAATCAGAATATAAAGAGCTTCCTCATCTTTTAATGGCTTTTGAAAACTTCCATTGTCCAGTATTATCAACTGTTCAGTTGAGGGCTCTTACCTTTGAGTTCATGGACCCCCCAAGAGGATCAAGATTCTAACTCGAGAGATCCATCAACTTACATGGGAAAAATACATATTTTTATTTTTGCCAACCTCCCACTGAAATTAATCACTTTCTTCAGTTATGAATGTGGACAACAAACCACAGTAATATTAGTAATACCTATGACAACCACCCATGGAAGTCACAGATATTTTCATATCTCATTACAGTACAGTACATATCTCAAAACTTTGTTTTTTGGGGCCGGCCCGTGGCGCAGTGGTTAAGTGCGCACC
Source organism: Equus caballus (assembly GCF_041296265.1). Classification (NCBI taxonomy): domain Eukaryota; kingdom Metazoa; phylum Chordata; class Mammalia; order Perissodactyla; family Equidae; genus Equus; species Equus caballus. Next base: position 25,704,022 of record NC_091691.1, on the reverse strand, counting down.
GTCCGCTCCTTGGCAGCCCGGGGTTCGCCGGTTCGGATCCTGGGTGTGGACGTGGCACCGCTTGGCAAGCCATGCTGTGGTAGGCATCCCACGTATAAAGTGGAAGAAGATGGGCACGGATGTTAGCTCAGGGCCAGGCTTCCTCAGCAAAAAAAAAAAAAAAAAAAAGAGGAGGACTAGGCAGTAGTTAGCTCAGGGCTAATCTTCCTCAAAAAAAAAAAAAGAAAAACTATTTGTTCAGTATTTTATTAGACCTGTGGCTAGATCGTGTTATTTAATAAAGAATCATGTATATTAATAATAAATTTATTTTTAGAAGATTTTGATGACTGTATGTCATCTTAGTTGGTGTCCTTGTAATCCTGTACATTTTATTTTATATATTTAAAAATGTTGTGCTGAGAAGGAATCCATGTGAGCTTTACCAAGCTGCCAGAAGGCTCCATGGCACAAAAAAATGGTTAAGAATCTCTGCTTTAGAGTCAGCCCTTTTGGCCTAGTGGTTAAAGTTCAGCACGTTCCACTTCGGCAGCCCAGGTTTGTTTCCTGGACGTGGAACCACACCACTCGTCTGTCAGTAGCCATGCTGTGGCTCACACAGGAGAACTAGAAGGGCTTACAACTAGAGTATGCATCTATGTACTGGGGTTTGGGGGAGGGGAAAAAAAGAGAGAGGAAGATTGGCAACAGATGTTAACCCAGGGCGAATCTTTCTCAGCAAAAAAAAAAAAAAAAAAATCTCTGCTTTAACCAGTCTCCTATCAAAAGAGATTTATTTTCCAATCATTTGCTCTTTGTACACTGAAAAATGAACAACGCTGACATATGCAGTCTGGCCCCTAGGGAGAGTATCTGGAGGAAATGTTCTCACTGGGTCAAAGGAAAGGTACATTTGAAATTTTGGTAAGTATTGCCAAACCTCTCAGGTTAAGGAGATTTGCTCCCTGAGCAGTCACTGTAAGTGTCTGTTTCCCCACAGCCATTACAACACAATGTGTTTTCAAACACGCTCATCTTTGTCAGCCTGATGGGAGGAACAGGGTCACTCTCTATTGTGTTCCTCTTTATAGTGCGCCTTATTCTCTTTATCACCTGTGGAATATTCCAGAGTGTGGTTGTGCCTTACTTGATTTAACTAGGCTTCTATTAATGGACATTTAGGTTGTTTTCAAACGTTTGCTTTATTTTAACTTTAGTTTGAAAAACTTTCACATCTATGGAAGAGTTGCAGCAAACACCTATATACCTTTCACCTCGATTCAGGTGTTGTATTCAGGTGTGTGTATATATGTGTGTGTTTGTGTGTGTGTATGTATATAGTATGTCTTAGGAAATACACACTGAAGTATTTATATACACACATGCATATATGCATATATGTGTAGATACACACATATATATACATTTAGTATATAGACACATATGCAAAAATAATATTTATGTAAATATATTATTTATTCATTCATAGTTTTGCTCAGCTTTTTGAGCATACCTTATGTTAGTTGCAGGATTAGTAGAAGATTAAGATCCTTTGCCCTAAATAATTCAATGTGTCTCTCTGAAGACATACTATTACATAACCACAAAAAAATGATCAAATTCAGGGAAAAAAGTTGATAGACTACTAAGATCTAATATACCATCCATATTCAAAGTTCGCAGTAATGTCCATTATAGCATTTTCTTTTTCTGATGCAGGATCCCATCCAGGGTCATACAGTACCATTAGTTGACACATCTCTCTCGTCACCTTCCATCTGGAATAGTTCCTCAGCTTTTCCTTGTCTTTCATGACCTTGACATTTTTTAAGATTGCATACGTCAGTTGGTTTGTAGAATGTCCTTCAATTTGGGTTTGACGTCATATTTCCTCATGATTAGATTCAAGTTCTACGTGTTTGGCAGGAATACCACAAAAGTGATGCTGTGACCTCAGTGCATCGGATCCAGAGGCCCTGATTCAGTTTGTCATTATTGGTGATGTTGACTTCACTCACTTGGTGAAGGAGGTGGTTGCCAGACTTCTGCACAGTGAAGATGTCTTTATTCCCTTTGTGATTAATAAGGAGCCTGCAGGAAAATGCTTTGAAACTGTGTAAAATATCCTGTTCCCCAACAAACTTTCACCCAAAGGTTTTGGGTCCATTTATTAGTCTTGCCTGAATCAATTATTACTAATTTGGTTCCAAAAGAGGAGATTTACTATAGGAATTGACTCCTGCAGTTATGGAGGCAGAGGTCCACAAACTGCGGTCTGCAGGCTGGAGCACCAGAAGGCCAGCGGAGTAACGTAGCCCGAGTCGAAGGCCTGAGAATCAGGGGGCTGATGGTGTCAATCCTGGTCTGGGTCTGAAAGCCCAAGAACCAGGAGCCTCGGTGTTCAAGGGCGGGAGAAGGTGAGAGTCTTAGCTCAAGCAGAGAGCGAGCGGGAACTCACGCTTCCTCTGCCTTTTTGTTCCATTCTAGCCCTCACTTGGTTGGATGACGCCCATCACATTGGGGAGGACCGTCTGCTTTACTCAGTTCACCAGTTCAAATGCTAATCTCTTCTGGAAACACCTTCGCATACATACTCAGAAATCGTGTTTAACCAGCTATCTGGGCATCCCTTAGCCCAGGAAAGTTGATACATAAAATTAACCATCACATCCCCATTAATTAGTTAGTTAATTTTAATTTTTTAATTGTGAGTAGCGACTTCCGAATTCTCTTTTTAGTTGGTAGGTTATTATTCATCCTGTTATTATTCATTTTGATACTCAAATTCTTCTCAGTTTGGCCAGTAGGAGCTCCTTCAAACTGTGTCATTTTGGTATGTCTCCATTCCTCATACCCCAAAATGTTCCAGGCTCACCTTGTATTTTCCCTGTTCCCTGTTCCGGCCCTGGAATCAGCCGTTCTCTACGGCCCTGGTTCTTTTCTTGGAGAATGGTGCTTAGAACTTTTGCATCTTTGCCGTCAGCCAAATACTTCCAGCAGGCCACGTCTCATCTCAGAAAGTCCCTGAGAGTAACAAAATGAAAGAACTTTCCTTCTGGAGTGGGGAGTGTATCTTCATGTGAGACACTGTATAAGTAACGTCTTTTCTTAACAGGTAAACCTGGGACCAGACAAGATGGTGGTTGACCTGACAGACCCCAACAGACCGCGCTTCACTCTCCAGGAGCTGCGGGATGTGCTCCAGGAGCGCAACAAACTCAAGTCCCAGTTGCTGGTGGTGCAGGAGGAGCTGCAGTGCTACAAGAGGTGGGGCTCGGCTGCCTGCGGGCTCCGACGGCGGAGCAGGCCCTGCCTGGAATTCCTTGTCATGTTACATATTTGTTCTTATGATCATTCAACCAATTTATTGAAGACCTACTACATGCCAGACACTATTCCTGGCACTGGGGATCTAGCAGTGAACACAATAAAGTCCATCTAGTCTAGGGGGAGGACAGGCGATCGAGAAGGAAGCCTGAAATAAACAGGCAACATAATGGCGGTAAGTGCTCTAAAGAATATAAGGGAAAGTAACGGGACAGGGACCGAAGGGCTGTGGGAGGTGGGTGAGGGGCCTGCTTTAGATTGAGTGGTCAGGGAAGACCTCCCCTAAGGTCAATGACAAGAAGCAGCCAACCAGGTAAAGATTTAGTAGGGAAAAGAGAAGCAGGAAGTGCAAAGACCTTGATGTGGGAACCAGGTTGGCCAATCTAAGAGGTCCACCATGGCGGAAGCTGGCAGGCATGGTAGAGGCGGGTGGAGAAGAGGCTGGGGAGGTATGCGCTGTTGGCCATGGGAAGGAGCCTTCATTTGATTGTAAGTGCAATGAGAAGTTGTTGGAAAGTTTTAATCAAGGGAATGATAAGATCTGATTACTATTTTAGAAGATCAGTGGGGCTGGCCCAGAGGTGTAGTGGTCAAGTTCGTGTACTCTGCTTTGGTGGCCCGGGGTTCATGGGTTTGGATCCCAGGCACAGACCTACACATCGCTCACCAAGCCATGCTGTGGCAGCATCCCACATGTAAAGTAGAGGAAGATTGGCACAGATGTTAGCTCAGGGACAATCTTCTTCAAGCAAAAAGAGGAAGATTGGCAACAGATGTTAGCTCAGGGTCAATCATCCTCACCAAAAAAAAAAAAAGAAAGAAAAATATCAATATGGTGATTTTGATAACTGAACTACTTGGTTGTGTAAGAGAATGTCCTCATCCTTTGGAAATACACGCTCAAGTATTTAGGATTAATGGGGTAAGATATCTCCAGCTTACTCTCAAGTGGAAGATGGATGGATGGGTAGGTGCATGGATAGGTAGATAGATATGTAGATGGAAGATACATAGGTGAACAATTAGGGGTCGGGTAAAAAGTATATGGGAAGTCTTTGTACTAATCTTAAATTTTTCTGTAAGTTTAAAATTATATAAAAATTAAGAATTAAAAAAATGACAATAATACTGTGTAGAGAAGGGATTGTGCGATGAGCAAGAGAGGAAACAAGGAAGGTGTTGACGTATCAGGTTTGGACTCTGCTGGGTCCATCTGTGCCACTGTTTCCCAAAATGTTTTTTCAGGTAGGTATTTCTGGAAAAGGGGGTCCTGTGGTCTAATAATTCTGAGAACATTGAGTTTAACAAAGCAAGTTTCCCTAGAGGCAGAAGAAGGAAAGACTAAGAGAATAAAAACACATTGCCATGTAATATTTATCACGGCTTACCATGTGCCAGGGACTCTGCTAAGTATATCTCAGCGTCATTACAATTAGTGTTACCAGCAAGCCTGTGACGTAAGGTAATGTTATCCCCAAGATGATCTGTGGTTCAGAGAGGTCAAGGACCTGCTTGAAGTCCACAGCTGGTGGTGGTAACTGTGAGATGTGACCTCAGACAACTGGACTTCAGAGCCTGTGCTTTTTTTTTTTTTTTTTGCTGAGGAAGATTCACCCTGAGATCCTGAGATAACATCTGTTTGCCAGTCTTCCTCTTTTTTTGATGTGAGCCGCCACCAGAGCACGGCTGTTAACAGACAAGTGCTGTGGGTCTGTGCCTGGGATCCGAACCCAGGCCACCAAAGCGGAGTGCACTGATCTTAACCACTAGGCCACCAGAGCTGGCCCCAGAGCCTGTCCTTTTAATTATCATGCCATGTCTGACCTTTGAAAGTTTGGAAGTAAAGATATAGCCTGACTCAAAACAAAGCAAAGCAGGGCCCAAGTGATATTATTCTTTCAGTGTAGCATCATTAAGAGAACAGCAATAAAGTAAGAGTGTTCTAGAAGCCAAATCCAAAAGGGCTGAGTTCTGATGACGGGAATTTAATTGTTTTTCTTCTGCTGAGGTTGGAACCATGTTACTCGAAAGACCTGTCTTCATCTCGTTTAATAAGTACTTCAGAAACAGGTAGTTAAAAACAGGAACTGCTAAACTGCCAATGCCGTGAGCAGCTTGTCAGTGAGTAAAGCAACACGCTTTATTTCCTGTCTTGAATTCCCAGAGAACCACAGATGCGCACTTCCCATCTGGTGCAGGCCAGTAGACAGCAGGGTTCTGTCTAGTCTCTTGTGTTATATATTCTGAAGAAACCAGCATGTCAGCTGAGATGTTCTCTTAGCAACTGCGTCAGTTTGGGGCCCTGAGCTCATGCTAATGAGTCTTTTTTTTTTTTTAAAGATTTTATTTTTTCCTTTTTCTCCCCAAAGCCCCCCGGTACATAGTTGTATATTCTTCGTTGTGGGTCCTTCTAGTTGTGGCATGTGGGACGCTGCCTCAGCGTGGTTTGATGAGCAGTGCCATGTCGGCGCCCAGGATTCGAACCAGCGAAACACTGGGCCGCCTGCAGCAGAGCGCGCGAGCTTAACCACTCGGCCACGGGGCCAGCCCCCATCATCATTGTTTTAAATCACTAAGTTTTAGGGTGTTATGTAACAATAAGTAATGGAAAAGAGGAATTTTTAGATGATGCCTCTTATTAAATAAGATGAACATTATAACAAATATATATAATAAAAATATAAATAATATTGAATAATAAGAGCCCTGTCTTTGCAAAACTCTTTGGCAAAGAAGGAGAGAGAAGGGTGAATTCTGCTCTCTGAGGCTCATACCTAAAGGAGGTCTCAGTCAGCTCGGGCTGCCGTGGCAAACACCGTAGACTGGGTGGCTTGCACAGTAGAGGTTTCTTTGCTCACGGTTCTGGAAGCGAGAGGTTCAAGACCAAAGTGCCTGCGCGGTTGGTTCTGACTCCTTCTGGCCTGTAGATGGTCACCTTCTTGCTATGTCCTCAAGTGCTGGGTGGGGGGAGAGAGAGAGAGCCCAAGCCTTCTGGTGTCTCTTCTTACAAGAGCACGAATCCCATCGTGAGGGCCCCACCCTTGTGACCTCATCTAACCCTAATTATGTCCCAAAAGCCCCATCTCCAAATACCGTCACACTGCAGGTTAGGACTTCAACCTGTGAATTCTGGGCGGGGGGGACAGTCCAGTCCTTAGTGAGGGGGAGAAACTGCGGGCATAAATTTACCAGAGGTACCACAACAAAATACCCAAGTGGATCTAACGAGCTTACCAGGTCAGACACTGAAACGCTTCGTTGTAGTCGGGCTTCTTTTGTTGCAAGTGACAGAAATCCAGTTCAAACCAGCTTAAGCACATAAAAGGAATTTTGTTGACTCGCATAGCTGGGAAGGACCCTGGAACTGTTCTCAGAAATGAAGAAACTGCAACTAAGGTCTCAGAGTTGGCACCAGGGACTTGGTGCCGCTTTCTTTCCTCTTCGCTTCTCTCTGTTTGTTGGCCTCGTTATCTTTCTTGCAGACGTGCCTTCTCTGAATCAGGAAACGTGGCTGCTGGCAGTCCCAGTTGCGCGAGTGAAAGAGAACAGCTTTCTCCAGCTTCTGTCCCAGGAAATACTCTGGCCCTCTTTGGGTCACGTGACCTCAATATCTTGTCAATCAATATCAATCTAGCTCTTATCGCATCTGACTTACACTATATATATATATATATATATAGACTATATATATATACACACTCACACACATATACATATATATTTTTTACTTATTTATTTGTCTATTGACTGCTTCCTCCCTCACTAGGATACAAATTGCACGAGAGAAGATATTTTGTCTTTGTTCATTGCTGTATCTGTAGTACCCTGGCACCGTATGTGGCTTGATAAATATTTGTTGAATGACTGAATGAATGAATGAATGAATGTCACATTGCCATATATTATCTCACTTAATCCCTCAATCCTACAAGATGGTTACTCTTATTTTTCTCATTTTACTGATTAGGAAATCAAGGCTTAAGTTAGAGAATTTGTACATGATCATATTTCTAGAAAGTGGAGAAGTTTTAAGTACTAGCCAGTGCAATTAGACAAGAGAAGGAGATAAGGTGTATCCACGTTGGAAAGGTGGAGGCAAGATTCTTACCAGCTGGGTCAAAATCTCTCTGACTCTAGAGCTTTCAATGATAATATTATTAGTATTATTTTGTGTGTGTGTGAGGAAGATTGGCCCTGAGCTAACATCTATTGCAATCTTCCTTTTTTTTTTTTTTGCTTGAGGAAGATTGTCACTGAGCTAACGTCTGTGCCAATCTTCCTCTCTTTTTTTTTTTTGTATGTGGGACGCTGCCACAGCATGTCTTGATAGCAGTGTGTACGTCCACGCCCAGGATCTGAACCTGCAAACCCTTGGCCACTGAAGCAGAGCACACTAACTTAACCGCTATGCCACTGGGCTGGCCCCAATGATATATAATAATAATTATTAAGACCCTTCACTTTCAGAACTGCACAGGTAAGAGGTTTGCAATAAAATAACCCATTTATTTGTCCCCTTTTTCCAGTGGCCTGATTCCACCAAGAGAAGGCTCAGGAAGAAGAAGGGAAAAAGACGTTCTGGTTGCCAGGGCCAGCAGTGCCAGCAGTAACAAAGAGGAGAAGACAATCATAAGGAAGCTGTAAGTCACCTTGCTGCCCCCTGTTGCCACTAAATAATTGCTAAAGGAAGGAGTGGGGTGAGAGGAGGCTGGCCAGCTCCCCGGGATGGGGAGGTCCTGCTCTCCTGTGGGGGGGTGCTGCGGCTGATGCAAAAACTCAGTGCTGGTGGATCCTAATTTCTGCCGGGCAGTAGTCTAAGCGCTAGATATGTATGAATCATTGACCCATCACAGTGACCCTGTGAGGAAGGAAGTATCACTGTCCCTGTTTTACTGGTAGAGACTGGATACAGAGAGGTACAGTAATTTGCCCAAGGTCACACAGATGGCAAGTAGTGAAGTCAGGATTTGAACCCAAGGAAGTCCAGATTCTACACTCTGCTGCCTCCCTGTGATATAAGTACAATAGCCAACAAATAATAATGTTACAACTGGAAAACACAATGATTATTGGAGTGTAGGGGGCTACTCCATTGCCTCTCCTCCCTCCAGCTTTGGAGGCAGGGTCTCCCAGTGTTGAACCCGCCCTGCGGTTGCCTGTGGGCACTCCCCTCGTGTTTGTGCACTCTGTTAATCCCTTGTTTCTGCAGGCGCTGTGCCTCAAACCGCAGAGCGGGGGCTCTTGTTTAAAATTCAGATTCTTGGGAATCTTGTCAGCAGCTCCAGGATAAGGCCCAGAAATCTGGATTTTTAATGAATTCCCCGGTGACTCCGATGTGGGGACCCTTGGCCCCACTGAGACGTCCCTTCTTAGTCACCGGGCATGCTCTCCTCCTCCCCACGCGGCAGGCCGGTTGCCTTGGCTGCTTTGACAGCGTCTGGCCTGGGGACAGTTTACCAGCCCCTGGTCTCCTGGAAACTGAGAAGTGGCCGTGGTCAGGGATCTCATACTGGAATGCCTACCCGGGCCAGGCACTTAAAGTGGCTGAGTGATGGGGGCCAGACACTTAAAGTGGCTGAGTGATGGGGGCCAGGCACTTAAGGTGGCTGAGTGATGGGGGCGTGGGGTAGAGGCGGGGAACATTTGCCCCTCAGTTCTGTCTGGCTGAAGGATAACATGCTATCAGAGCTTATGATTCTTGAGAAAAACCAAGAAACTAGAACTTGTTTGGAATCTGATTTCCGAATGCTGGCAAATAATTTAAGTTAAAAAGTATAGACTGTTCGGTCTTGTCAGCACAGGACTCCTTTCTTCTTGTATTTATTTATTCCATTTTTATCTCCATCCCATTCTGCTTTATTTATTCCCTTTTTATCTCCATTCCCTTTCTACTTCCCAGCTCCCCTCTCCACCAGCCATCCTAATATGGTATTGAACATCTTCAAAAAAGTATATGTTGTTTCATGTGGATGTATTTTCAGTAAGTAACTGATATTTTAACACTTCATTCTATTTCCTAGTGTCATTTTTTTTCACTAAGCCCTGTTGTTTTTTTCTTTTTTATTAGGCACCCATTTTTTAAATTTTAATTTTTTTTGGTGAGGAAGATTGGCCCTGAGCTAATCTCTGTTGCCAGTCTTCTCTTTTTGCTTGAGGAAGATTGCCCTTCAGCTGACATCTGTGCCAATCTTCCTCTATTTTGTATGTGGGACACCGCCACAGCATGGCTTGATGAATGGTGTGTAGGTCCACACCTGGGATCTGAACCCATGAACCCAGGGCCGCCAAAGCAGAGCAAGTGAATCTAACCACTATGCCACTGGGATGGCCCCCCAATTTTTAAATTTTACTAATATATTTTATTAACCCAGCATATCCAAAATATTATCATTTCAACATGTATATGATCACTATAAAACATTAATGAGATATTTTACAAACTTTTTTATGGTAAACCCTCAAAATCTGGTGTATATTTTATATTCACAGAGCATTTCAGTTAAGACTAGCCATGGCTCAGAGGCTCAAAAGCCACAAGTAGCCAGTGGCCACCATATTGGACAGCACAGCTTTAGCCAATACATGGTAAGATCCTTTAGGCTTGAGGACTGAGTTAGAATTGTTGGGGATTTTTTTAGTTTTTTTTTAAATCATAATAAAATATACATAACATAAAATTTACCATTTTAACCATTTTTAAGTGTACAATTCAGTGAGAGTAAGTACATTCACAGTGCTGTGCGACCATCACTGTTATCCATTTCCACAACTTTCTCGTCATCCCATCGTGAAATTCTGTGATTATTAAACGCTAACTCTTTGTGCCCCTCCGCCAGCCCCCGGCACCCACCGTTCTACTCTCCCTCTGTGAATTTAACTCCTCTAGGGACCTCTGTGAGTGGAATCACACAGTATTTGTCCTTTTGTGACTGGCTTGTTTCATGTAGTGTAATGTCCTCAGGTTCATCCGTGTTGTAGCCTGCATCAGAATTTCCTTCCTTTTTAAGGCTGAATCACATTCCCTTGTATGTATATACCACATTCTGTTTACTCATTCCTCTGTTGCTGGGCATTAAGCAGTTTTAAAAAAATCTATCCATATAGCAGTGTAGACATCCAACTTTTGCTTCTAACCCCAGCATAACGGTCGCTCTCCCAGTGGTGGGATCCCAGGTTGCCCTCAGGAATCCCCCGCTGGAAGCAATGCCAGTGAATATCCCCATGCTTATTCATGTCCTCGTGTGGACCGGTGTGTGAAGTTCCCAGGAGTGAAATTGCACTGTCAGCGTCGCTGTCAGGGTCCTGGCTAGAAACAAGTGGCACACTCGAAAGGGGTGATGGAAGAGATTTAAAGAAGGGACATCTTACAGATGCGTGAGCAGAGTTAAAGGATCCAGAAGGGATGGAGAAGCTCCCCCGAGCAGAGCAGAGCGGCAACAGGGCGGCAGGGAGGGAACCGTGATGGGGGGAGTGCGAGGAGGGCGTCAGACGGCAGTGTGGCCTTCAGAAGAGGAACACAGCAACTAGGAAGACAGCCCTGGCAGGGAAGGAGCGGGGAGTAAATACCACCCCTCTCTCCTCCCACATTCCCAGCTCCTGCTGGTGCCTCCCGCTGGCTGAGCCCAGCCCGCAGCTGGAGGACCGGGGACCTTGCTGCTCCTCTCCGTAGGGGCCAGCCTCTGGGAGCAGAGAGCAGGGTAGAGAAGGGAGGAGATGGTCTGCAGGGGCAGACAGCCCACAGCGTAGGCATGTGCTTAGTTTAGTTAAGGATTCCCAGACTTTCTGGAGTGGCTGTGTGAAAACTGCTTTGTCCCACAAGACCACTTGATGCCAGATTCATTCATTCCTTCAATGAATGTTTCTTGAGGGCCTACCATATGCCAGGCGCGCTGTTGTACATGCTGGGATGCAGTGAGCAAGCCGGTCTGCCCTCGCGGTGCTTACGTTCCAGTAGGGGGAGTCAGAGAGCACGCGGGGAAGGAGACAAATTAATGGGACAATTCCTGATACCCATGCGTGCTGTGAAAACCAATGAATAGGGCGCCAAGAGGGAGGTTGATAGGGGACTACTTTAGATCTGGGGAGTCCTGGAAGGCTTCTATGAGGAGGCGACATCCAATCTGAGCCCTCAGAGACCATAAAGACCCGAGGGAAGAGCCTTCCTGGCAGAGGGAACCGTGGGTGTAGAGGCCTGAGGCTGGAGAGAGCTTGGGGAAGAGGGCTCCTGGGGGCGGGAGCAGCGGAGAGAGTGGAGGCGAGGTCGGAGAGGCGGCAGATCACTCAGTGTCGTGGGTCCAGTGAGGACTTGGGGTTTCGTTAGTCTGTGCGCCTTGGGACGACATGGGAGGGTTTTAAGCTGGGGAGGGACGTGACCGTAGTGACACATGAGAAGCTCACTCTGGCTGCTTTGTGCAGAAGGGTCGGGTGGCAGAGTCACAGCGGGGCCAGGGGCAGTGTTTCCTCCCTGAGGAAGGCAGCTAATGAAGGCAAGAGCATCTCACCCCACACCAGGCGTCGGATCTGAGGGTGTGTATTTAGGACTGTCGTTGGCTGGTTTCTTTCTGCCTCTTCGAGGGCAGTTCTGTGGGTCACGAAACTGGAGTTTGAGGCTGATATGGAAAAAATAAAATGTTTGTTCTAGAAGTGCATGAGCCAGCCCAAGGACACGTGTTTAAAGAGAGTGAGGCCACAATTTCATGGTCCAGACAAGCTTGTTGAGCTAATGGAATGAAGGAAGGAAGGAGTGGTTTCCTGAAGAAGTAGGTCATGGTAAGAAGGATTTTTGTCTTTATCCTGAGGACAGTGGGGAGCCATGTCAGAGGTTAAGCTGAGGAATGACTTAGCTCTGCCTACGGCCACGGTCACTCTGGCTGCTGCTCAGTGGATGGCAGGGGGTGGCTGCTGTGCTCACCCTGGTGGCTTGGACTGGGGCGTGGGAGTGGAGGAGATGAGAAGTGGTGGGATTAGGAACATATTTGGGGCGTGATGACTAAAGTAAGCAGATGGGGGGAGGGAGGAGTTAAGAACAACTCTTAGGTTCTTGGCTTGGATGACAGGGTGGGGATGGTGTCACTTCCTGAGACAGGCGACTGCAGGGTTGGGGGAGTGTGCACAGGTTCAGGGGAGGATGGGTGAGCACTAACACCATGTCCAAACACTGGTCAAGGGCTCCCCCGCCCCATTGCTGGCAGAGCCACAAGTGGCACTCAGGGGTTTGTTTCGACAAGAAGAAAGAGTCCATATTCCCATCACTGACAGCCCACTGGCCATCTTTGCATCTTTCCCGTAGCTGCAAATAGCATTGAGATTTGTACTTTGTGATCAAAACCATTCTTCCTTTTCAAAACTTTGCATAGAGGGGGCGGGACACTGAAAGTTAGCTATTCCTGTCTCAGGGGGTGTCTTTATATGTTTTATCCAAGAACTTACATGTGAATCTGTATTCATTGCAGAGATCTGTTTTATAATTGTAGGTAACATTGGGAAGTTATCACTTATTCTACAGTAAAAACAACTAAAATTAAAAAGAAAAAATGGTGTCAGACCCTATCTGTGGGTATAGCACCGTGGTTGCACGGCCCTGAGTCCAACTTCTGATTCCACAACTTACTGTGTGACCTTGGACCTGTCACTTGACCTTGTGAATCAACATTTGCTCATCTATAAAACAGGGACATTGATTGCACTTGCCTCCTCAAGTTGTCATGAGTGTGAGATGAGCCGATAGATGGAAAGCCCCCGACAGTGCCTGTCCCACAGTGAGCCCTGAGTGGGTTTTTGAGTCAGTGACCTGCAAGCGCTGCTGACAGATTTTGCAGGGGGTTCTGCGTCCCTTGCTCCCTTCTCTCTGCTCCCTCTGACCCCTCTCTCTCCACCCAGGTTCTCTTTCCGATCAGGGAAGCTGACATAGATCAAAGGCCATGACCAAGGCGGCGCTTCTCAGGCTAGAGAAGAGAGCCCAGCAAGACTTGCAGACTCGTCTCTTCGTTTCCACACATGCACACTGTACTTGCTCTTTTGTTTCCCCTCAAAGCCGTCTGAGGAGGAAGGAGGGGAGGCTCTCTCATGATCGTTTCCTTCCTGGCTGCAGAACTGGACACCCGCGAAGCCTTGGCCAGGGCAGGTGAAACGGCACAAAGAAATCAAGCAAGTGGAAGGAAAGTGCCATGGGGCCCACCTCCTGGCCCGCTCTGACCACCCAGGGGGCCTCCAGCGGGAGATGTGTGCTCTCCTCCTCTGGTCCCACGGATGACCCTGGTCTTTACTGTGTAGCCGCAAAAAACATCCGCCCAAAGGGAGAGAGGAGAAGAGAATGCAGAAAATGTGGCATTGACATTCCAGTGACGATTTCACTGATATTTAGTGACTATTTGATTTGCTAACATGACTTTCTTTATGTGATTTTATATTAAAGTAAAATGACTTTTATACTTTCTGTAAGTTGTTTAGAGTGCTCTCTTAGAGTCGCGTGACCTTGTGTAAGGTGCTTCACCCTTTTGCAGTCTTGGTCTCCCAGTCTGTAAACTGCATACATGCGTGTGAGTGTGTGTATGCACATACACACAGAGATGGTAGTGTGGATATGGTGCGTGTGTATTTCATGGAATCTAAGTGATGCACCATTATTTTGTGTGTTGCTATGAGAAAAAAAATGCTGCAAATTATAATATTAAGATGCTATTGATTTTAAGGCTCATCCTGATTTCAGAGATGTTAAAACGTGAAAAAAATGTGCATTTAGGAATCGGTGAAATACAGTATATAGATAGCGGGTGGCTGCACTTCTCAAAGAAACTAACGAGGCTGCTGAACACATCCTGCGAGCCTGCCTTCTTAGTAAGTAGCACTGGCTTCCTGGATGTGTTTTGCCTGCTGCACGGATTATCTCCTTTATTCCTCTACCAAGTCGGGGAGACGGGAACTGGTACTAATCCCCCAGTTTACAGATTTGGAAACCAAGATTCCAAAAGGTTAGACTACCTTACACAAGGTCATGTAGCTGGGAAGTGGCTGCCCAGGATACAAAGGCAGGCCTGATTCTAAGGCCTGAGCTCTTATCTGTGAAGGTCTGTGTACCCCAATTGTCCAAAAAGTGCTAATATTAATCATGAACGATGGGGCCGGCCCGGTGGTGCAGCGGTTAAGTTCGAACATTCTGCTTCTCGGTGGCCCGTGGTTCACCGGTTCGGATCCCGGGTGCGGACATGGGACCGCTTGGCGCACCATGCTGTGGTAGGTGTCCCACGTATAAAGTAGAGGAAGATGGGCATGGATGTTGGCTCAGGGCCAGTCTTCCTCAGCAAAAAGAGGAGGATTGGCAGTAGTTAGCTTAGGGCTAATCTTCCTCAAAAAAAAAAAATTAATAATGAATGCAATTTACTGCATGCCTTGCCTGCATCGTTTTAAGTATCTTACACATATTCTCTCACCGTATGGGATGGGTGTCATTGTTATTCCCAAGAGAGACCCAAGCAGATTGCAGCACGGTGGGGCTGAGGGACGTGTCCCAGGTCCCAGCTCAAAAGTGGAAGAAGTGGGACTTGAACTCAGGTGCCGACTCCACAACCCAGGCCTCAGCCACTCTGCCTCCCAAGATAAGTGGCAACATTTAAGGGCCTAATCCGGAACGCCATCCCAGTAGTCTTAGATCAGGGGCTCCTGGTTCCTAAGCCCACGTGGGGGAGGGGGCAGGGTGTGTGTGCAGGTGGAGTTTCTGCACCTTGGAGATGAGCACTGACTTGGGAAACAAATCTGTGCACCCCGGCTTCAGATGCACAGACCCTGGGGCATGGGTGTTCTGGAAGGTAGGGCCTGGGAGCATTTCTCCGGGAGCCAGGGCATGGAGTGGCCGCCGATAACAGAGCTGCAGCTGCTCCCACACCGCAGGCTTCCATCTACAAACCAGCACCAGCAGGAACAGGCTCGGAAGCAAGTTTTCCAGCCAGGTTTCAGAAGGCAGCAGAAGTGGTTGCTGTAGCAATCGTCTCTAAAAAACGAATAAATAGACACAGCAACTGAACACCAGGTGCTTATTATCTGTCAGCCCTGGGCACTTGTAAACCGTGAATGGTAGAAACCACCCCAATTTTTAATCCTAGTAACAGTGAACATTGGTTACTGAGGATTGTGTGTGTGCAAGGCACTACACTAGTGCTTTTTATGTATTAATTCATTTAACCCTCACAGTGACCCTGACACCAGCACCGGGAATGTCTCCAAGTTATAGAGGAGAAAGTGGCGCACAGAGAGGTTAGGTAAACTGCCCAAGGTTACACAGCTGCTAGGTGGCTGGAACGAGATGTTCTGTTCCAGGGCTGAGCACTTGGCCACCAGGCCACACTGTCCCCTCCAAGGTGAGGATGTAAAAATACATGACTATTGAATCCTTGGGACACTCCTGCAAGGCAGGTGGGTAAAGAGGGTTCCCATTTGATGGACAAATTTCAGAGAGGGTAAGTGATTTGTCCGAGGTGACACAGCTGACAAACGCTTAAAGCTGGTGCTGGAACTGATGTTTTGCTGCTAAAGCGAGGACTCTACCCGGTTCCAATCTGCCTCAAGTGCCCCGTGCCCGGGGCTGAGGGAACTAACAGCCTCTCAAGGGCAGGTGGTGGGACATGTGGTGAAGACAGGGATCTGGGCGGGTAGGAGGGACTTCAGCACAAGCAGGTATGGTGGATGATTCCGAGACACCTACCCCAGATTCAAGTCCAGTAAATTAGACAATTCTATCAGGCGAAATTTGATTACGTACCAGGCATTGTTCTAAGGGGCCAATGTGCATTAACTTCTAATCTTCACGAGCAGCCTGTGACCCTCGTTAGACAAAGAAACTGTCCCCTCGGAGGACATCAATTGAAACTTGGACTCACACCAGTATGTGACCCTTTTGTAGACTCCAGCCCCACTCTTCTCTGCCTCCGCCTCATGAAAAACAGAAAGACACACACAGGTGGTTTCGCCTGGCAATAAATATTTTAATTTTTGTTTCATTTTTATGATGACAAATAATTTTCAAGTTTATTTCTTTTTTTGTTTTTAAATACAAAGCTAAGCCACAAACAGGTACAACCAAGACATTTTATCTCACATTAACACACTCCCGTCGGATCCTCCTCCAATTTGCTGACCACTGACCAGGCAAGTATGGGGTCGGGGGAAGACTTTCTTAGGTAGCACCGTCATGAGGCCGGGGAGGGGAGGGTGGGGGTGGGGACCTGGGGGCATCAAGGTTGAGGACAGGCTTTCATTGCCTGTCTCCATTCACATTTACCTGGGGCCGCGGGGTGGGGGTGGGAGGCCCTGGGTCTTGGCCGCAGAGCCCCAGCCCCCCCGGGGCTGCAGGTTAAGAGTGGGAATCAGTCCCCCTTTGGGAGGGAGGAGGCAGCTACCTACTCCTCCTGCCATCACAGTCGAGGTGAAAACTTCAGCCTTAGCCTGGATCCCTGGGCTGCTGGGCCTGCCCGCTCCCCTGAGCACCAGCAGGCGGCATGGGGGTCCTGCATTTCAGGGCTTGGAGGCTCACCCCTCGGTTCATGGCTGCATCTTCAAGGGAAGGAAACCAGGTGGTCTGACAGACAGACAGCCTTGACAGCAGGTCTGAAACTTTCAACCCAGCAGAATCAGGGTCGGGTGGGGTCGGGGGAGGGGATCGGGTAAGTAATTTCTGGTCCCACTACAAAACTTTATTTTTGATTAGAATAGAGTACCATCTCAAATCTCTTCTACAAAAAAAAAAAAAGAAAAAGAAAAGAAAAAAATGCAGCCACTTCACTCACTTCAAGACCTATATACACGTAAGTTGTTTTCTGTGGTTTTTCTCTTTTTTTTTTTGTCTTTTTTCTTTTTTTGATTTTTATTATTTTTTTAAAATAAATTCAGTGTTCACATTTCTATAAAGAATTAACCCAGTTTCAGGAAACCCTGCCCCGGCAGGGCTAGGTAAGCAATGCTTTTCCCTGCCCACGTCTACTTTATTACCCGCCCTGATGCTTCGAGGTGCCCGGAAAAGTGGCAGCCTGTGGAAGAGTAAGTCTAGGCCCAGCCCGTACTCACGGGCCACCGGGTCAGTAAGCTTTCGAGAAAGCAGAGGGGAAGACTAGCTTACTGCGAAACCTTTTTAAAAAATATTCATACACTTCAATGTGCGCCTGTCGAGACGTCAGGAAAACAAGAGCTTGGGAACATCCCGTCCAGGGCTTCGGGAGGCAGCATCTTCCTCGCACCCGTCAGGGGTGTGGGGAGGAGTCCTGGCTCTGCAGCTGGAGGCAGGAGCATCGCCCAGCTTCCTAGTTCATGTTCGATTCTCTCCTCTAAAACCTGTGCTGAGTCTTTGACTGCATGCACGGGAAGCACAAACGTTCAACTTGTATGCAAAAAAGGTACAAAAACAACTAGAATATAAAAGTTTTGGTAATATAAGGCCATCTGTTCAAGTCCACCTTGGAAACCTGTAACAGATATTTAAATACTACAGTGAAAAGGCATCTTAATATACTTTTTAAAAACATCTGAAGTCATCTGCTAAGATTAAGTGTGTAAAAAAAAAAAAAAAATCAATTCCCTTTGAGGGCACTTTGTCCATGGGGGTGGGGAGCCGGTGCATTAATGCTTCAGCCAGGGGTAGGCCTCGATGGAAGCCCTGCTGCGGTCCCCGTAGTCGTACAGGAGCTCCTCGCCGGCCGCGATGTCTCGGGAGGCGATGAGGATGAGGTGAGGCACGCCGTCGATGTCGTGCAGTTTGGTTTGGCAGTTCCCACATTTGCTGTGATTGATCAGTCTTCCCAGGCGATTCGTCTCTCTAGTTGCATCCACGCTGGCGGGGAGGGAGGGCAACAGAGGGTGAGATTGATGAAGAGGCCTTTGAACCCAGCCAGACTCAAGCTTGCTCTCAACTCTGGGGGCATGTCGATTTATAGCTACAACTTTGGGAAGCAATTCAACTCAAAAAACATATCTTTAAGAGCCCAGAGAGGCAGTGGGTGGGGTATGTGAGGCGGGGGTGGGAGTGGACAGGAATGCAAAAGGCTCTTGTGGAGGCCCGTGAGGCAACTGGGGTTCTGCAAAATAAAGAAATGACTAAAAATCAACTCTGTGTGGGTGTGGGGGCTGGGAGTATCTGGGAACTCTCTGTACCTTCCACTCAATTTTGCTGGGAACCTAAAACTGTTCCAAAAAATACAGTCTAGGGACCAGGCCCATGGCCAAGTGGTTAAGTTTGTGCGCTCTGCTTCGGTGGCCCAGGGTTTTGCTGGTTCGGATCCTGGGCACGGACATGGCACCGCTCATGAGACCATGCTGAGGTGGCATCCCACATGCCACAACTAGAAGGACCCACAACTAAAATACACAACTATGTCTTGGGGGGCTTTGGGGAGAAAAAGCAGGAACAAAAAAAAAAAGATTGGCAACAGTTGTTAGCTCGGGTGCCAATCTAAAAAAATAAAAAAATAAAGTCTATTAAAAAATCCAATCAACTCCACTGCCACGTCGAGAAAGGAGCAGTCAGAGACTTCCAGAGCTGGTCTGGCCAAATGCCCTGGGAGGGGGGCCAGGTGAGCCAATGATCAGGCTCTCATGGAATGAGTCCGCTTCTCCTTGTCTGATGAGATGGCACCTAGAACCGCTCAATCCCAGAGTGTAAAAATGGGAAGGGGCAGAGCTGCATCACAGCTTTGGAAAAAGGCAGCAAGAACTAAAGAAGCAGCTGGGCAGCAGAAAGATCAGCACGCTCCCCACGGCCCTTCGTCCTGACCGCCGCTGGGGCAGGAAAAGCCACTGGAAGCACCGGTGGACTCACCAGTAGGTTTTGCTCAGATACTGAAAATAGTACATGTAGCAGCCCGTGGAGGGGTCTTGTGCGTACAGAGCCTCCCGCTTCTTGGCGTCGGTGATCTCAATGAGGTCCCCGTGGTATTCCACCACAAACTCGCCCCGGGAGAACTGCTTGGTGGCTATCACGCCCCTGCCTTTGCCATCAATCAGGTCAATCTGTTGGGAGGTGACGAGAAAGAGGGTTGGTTTATAACAGCAACAGACGCCACCGTGCGTGGCTGGCTTCCAGGGTGCCTGGGGCTTACACCATTCTTCTAACAGCTTTATTGAGGTATGCCATACAATTCACTCATTTTACATGTACAGTTCGATGGGTATTATTAAACGGATACAGTTGTGTAACTATCGCCACATCCATCACCCAGAAAGTCCCCTTGTGCCCATTTGCAAAGCATTGTTAGACTGGATCCTCATGAGAGATCTGCGAGGTTGGTGTTGCCCCATTTTGCAGATGAGCAAACAGGCTTAGAGAGGCAGAGCCAAGTGTCCACGGCCACACAGTTAGGAAGTGCTGGAGCACACACTCAAATCCACTTACTTGGCCTTTTCAGAGGAAGAGTAGGACCCATTGTTCTGGGTCTCTTCTTTATTCCATAATCTACCCTCCTGGGTTTCTCCTCACTCCACTATAAATGGAGTTGGAGGTGCTTGTTTGAGGAGCCCAGACTTAAGCTCAGATCCCCCCAGAAGGTGAGTGGAGACTGAAGCTTTCTGACTCCTGCGTCCTAACCAGACCCATCTGGCCACCCTTTGGAGCGTTACTCCCCTCCCATCCACCCAACATGTTCAAAATATACTGAGAGAAGCAAATTTCCTGGGCATTGCCATTTCCCAGGAAAAGAGAGTTCAGAGAAAATTTATTAGTTTCTCCTTTTAAAGGTTTCCCCAGGCATCATGCTAAACGAAAGCAGCCAAATACATCAGGTTACACATTCTATGATTCCACGTATACAAAATGTCCAGAATTGGCAAATCCATAGAGACTGGTGGTGGCCGGGGGAGGGTACGGGAGTGACTGCTCATGGGAACAGGGAGGATGTTTGGGAGGATGAAAAAGTTCTGGAATTAGACAGGGATGATGGTTGCACAACACTGTGAACGTGGAATGTACTTAATGCCACCGAACTGTACACTTTCAAATGGTTACAATGGTAAATTCTATGTTATAAGCATTTTACCACAATTTTTAAAAACTTTCCCCAGGGTAATCCTTCACATACGAAGCCCACTCACGTCTCCTTCATGAGGCGCCCCCTTAACCATAGCTTAGTATATGGTGCCTCAACACCCTAACAGTCTGACTGGTCACAGTGACCATTAAAGGGTTAAAGCGATGGCAGCCGCTGTTGGCCCCGGGATCAGGGACAGTGGAACCACACAGCCTTAGCCTGATGCTGGGCCCCTGCTGCCCCTTACCTTCATTCCTTCTTCCTTCCCACTTTCAATCAATTCGTCTATTCTTTTCCTTTCTTCGGACTGGGTGGAGAGGAAAGAAAAACAGCACATCAGCATTTGCTCCTGGGCCACTTGGGGTAGCAACGGATGCCTGGGCCACCCACAGGGTCACTCACAGTTGGTCTCCATGATATCAGTCCCCAAGGATGCCTAAGGTCCCAATCCCCCTTTACTTGGTAGCTGTGTGTTGTGGACAATTTGCCACCTGGGGTTCAACTGGCCCAGGAGGGAGACAGTGGTAGCTCAAGGGCAGAACTAGGCTTGCGGCTATGTTGTTTGGCCCATGCAGTGTTCTAAAAAAATATTTAAACTGCTGATATTTAAAACTCATGGCTCTGGGGCTGGCCCCGTGGCTGAGTGGTTAAGTTTGTGTGCTCAGCTTTGGCAGCCCAGGGTTTCGCCGATTTGGATCCTGGGTGCGGACATGGCACTGCTCATCAGGCCATGTTGAGGCAGCGTCCCACATGCCACAACTAGAAGGACCCACAACTAAAAAAAAAATATATACAGGGGCCAGCCCAGTGGCGCAGCAGTTAAGTTCGCATGTTCCGCTTCTTGGCAGCCTGGGGTTTGCCGGTTCAGATCCCGGGTGCGGACATGGCACCACTTGGCAAAAGCCATGCGGTAGGCGTCCCACGTATAAAGTAGAGGAAGATGGGCATGGATGTTGGCTCAGGGCCAGTCTTCCTCAGCAAAAAGAGGAGGATTGGCAGGAGTTAGCTCAGGGCTAATCTTCCTCAAAAAAAAAAAAAATACATATATATATATATATACACACACACACAGAATTATATACTTGCGGGATTAGGGGAGAAAAAGCAGAGAAAAAAAAAAGATGGACAACAGTTGTTAGCTCAGGTGTCAATCTTTAAAAATCAGGGCACAGGCACACCACATCTCTCCCTCCTGACGGCCCCTGCAAACGTCTCACTTTAGGATCTCTGAGCTACATCTCCACGGAAGCTGCTGCCAAGGAAGAGAAGAGGGCCTCCCATCCTAAAGAGTCATTGCACCCTGAACGGAGAAGCCACAGAGGAATGGACGCTCGAGATCTCACCTGTCCCTTAGGGTCACTGCCCGCACCTCCCCTCCCCCCCACCGCCATTACTCTGTCCATCCCTGATCCTGGCCCCACCGCTCTGTGGGTGCACAGGACTCTAGGGAGCCAGAGGGAGCTATAGAAAGACAGACCATAAGTCCCAACCCAGCGTGAACCCCCAGCCAACAGGATGGCACACAGGTGGGAGTTGTGCCGACAGCAGAGCCCTCCACACTCAGCTGAGCTCAGCCCTCCCCACCGAGGCCTCAGGACACCGCCTCAGCCAACGTAACCAGCCTGCAGCCCATGTGGGACCTTCTCACTCAGGCCACAAGTATTTATTGCATGTCTGCAATGTGTGTTGGGGGCATGGTGGTGAGTGAGACCAGGTCTCTGCAACCTTACAAGGGGTTTACAGGCGCCACAGAAGACCCCCACCCGACAGCCCCAAATCCAGCCCCCTCCTCTCCATTTCTACCACCGCCTTCCAGCCGAGCCGCGCCTGCGCCTGCCCGGGCGTGTGGGACAGCCGCCTTGCTGGTCTCCTGGCTCCCACTCTGACCACCCCCTTCACTGTTCTCCACAGCAGCCAGAGGGGCCTTTTAAAAATGTGAGATCATGTCATTTCCCCACTGAAAGCCTCCCAGTAGGTTTATTCAAGAGTCAAGTACCAGCGTTGGCTCCTGAGTTGTGACAAATGTACCAGAGGTAAGACGTTAACGGTGGGGGAAACCAAGTGAAGGGCCTATGGGAACGTTCTGTACTATCTTTGCAACTCCTGGGTGAGTCTACAATGATTCCAAAGTAACAAGTTTATTTAAGAAAAACAAAAGCCTTTCAGGAACTTCCCACTGCTCTTGGGATAAAATCCATTTTTCCGATGGCCCGTGAGGTTCCGCAGGCCCAGGCCCCGCCTCTCCAGCCTCCTCGCCCTCTTCGCCCTCGCTCCCACCCTCCGGCCACACTGCTGGCCCCGCAGAAGGCCAGGCTGGCTCCTGCTGCAGGGCCTTCACACTCGCTGTCCCCTGCCCGGCCTCTCCTTTCCCCAGTGCACGGGCCTGGCTTGCTTCCTCCCTTCCTGAGCTCTCCTCAGACAGGGACTTCCCTGGTCACAGCGGCTAAAGCAGCCTGAGCCTAGCCACGCTGGCAGACTACTGTTCTAAGTTAATGCCAAAGTGCCCTCCGAAACTACCTGGCCTTTTGGTTTTTCTTTTGTTGTTGTTGTTGTTAATTGCTCCCCAGTTGACGATAAGCTCCATGGGTACAGGGGCCTGATCTGTTCACTGTGGGGTCTCCTGGCCTAGGACAGTGTCTGGCACATAGTAAGAACTCACGGCAACGACACACAGCACCCCCCACCTTGCTGAATAATTAATGATCACAAGTGTGCAGAGACCAGTGAGGACAAGTATGTAAATGGGAAAACTGGGGTAGGTGACAGGGGGCTCTCCCGCCGGGAGTGAAGGTGGCTCGGAGACGAGCTGAGAGCTGCACCAGGCAGACGCCCCACGTGCAGAGCCGAAGTGCCCGAGTTTCACCCTGGGGGCTCGAGGGTCTGGGCATGCAAGCAACCAGCTCGGGCCTTCCTACTGGGAACGCCACAGCAGCCCCAGGGGCCGGGAGGCAGCGAGTGGGAGGTGAGCAGGTCTGAATTAGGGCAAGGGCTGCGAAGAGGAAGGAGGGGACAGATAGAAGACATTCCCGAGAGGAATGAGCAGGCAGCTCTGTGCTTCAGCCCGGGGGGGGGGGGGGCTGGGCTGAGGATGAGGAAGCCAGGGCGTTGCCAACAGGCACAGTCCCCGCCCCAGGGCTGGCTGTCACCCACTTCGCAGCCAGGCTCCCCAGGTTCCACCCTCCTGCCCTGGACCTGGACTTGGACCTGAATGCGGCCCCACCCACTGTCTCCAGACACAACGAGGCACCCGCAGACCTTTCATTTCCGCTTCACCCTGGCCACCCACAGCCCTCTCCCAAGCCCGCCCGACTGAGCCTCGCTTTCTGCCAGCCCACGAGGGCCATCAGGCCAGGACTGGCCTTGCCCCTCAGAGGAGGTCCCGGGGTCCCGCCCTAGGGCTTCACCTGTGCCGCCAGGAGACGCCACCCGGGCCAGCACAGCCCTGTCACCCTGGCCAGTGACCACCTGGCCCTGGTGTTCCCTCAGCGGAGCCAACACAAGCGGGGGTGCAGCCTGGTGCCCCACAACTGGCTCATCGTCCCATGACAGAGAGGGCCGTGCTGGGCCGCAGACCCCGCTTCGGGGAGGTGGGCGTCCACTCCCTTCCGCTCATCTGCAAGACGCACGGCCCGGCTCACGCCCCACCGCAGCTTTCACGCCTCCAGACAGAAAAGCCCTTGTTCTTTAGTTAAAAAGCCACACTCAGCTGCCCCCACAGCCCACGGTGGCCCTTGGTGACCCCCCCACGCTCCGTGTGAGCACCGCACCGCCCCGGGGAGGCGTCTTGGGGCCTGGCACAGCCTTGCCCTCTGCAGTGCTGTCTGGAAGAGTGACCCAGCACAGCCTCCACTGCAGGCAAACATTTTATAACAGCTCGTTCTTGGCCAAAAGACGCTGCCTTTCTAAGGAAATAAAGCCAAAGCTTCTCGGGGGCGGGGGGGGGGGGGCGGGGGGAGGAACGGGGCCCTTTTTTTGTTTTTTTAAATGAAGCCTCATCGATTCAAAGGAAAAAAAGAAACAGAATACTGGATCGCCATATCTATCTACAGCTTTAACCTGTCCAGTGCGGAGGCAGTCTCTGTGGGCTGGGACGCTAACACGGACAGGACGGGGTCCCCCTCCTCTGCGGGGGCGGCAATCCTGAGCACTGCTCCTCAGCCTTGAGGTCACTTTAGGGGTTGGGAAAGCAGAGGGGCTGGCCAGACACCCCTGGGAGGCAGCAGGGAGGCAGCCCGGGGTGCGGGGCCGGCCACGCCCTGGGCTCCTTAACAGAAAGGCAGCAATCACAGCTCACTGCACCAATATTGACTGGCGCTGTGGAGCTTAGCCCTCTGCAAACACAACAGCAGCCGGAGCTCTGCAAACACAACAGCAGCCGGCGGGTGGAGGCCTCCCATGTCCCTAGGGAGGGTGGGGGGTGGGGAAGAGCAGAGGAGCCTCAGGAAGCGACAACACTGGGGAAGCCACGGTGACCACGGTAAGAGTTAACTGGTGCATGACAGTGCGCTAAGCACACTTCCGAGCGTTCTATGTGCTTTGAGGCATTTAATCCTCCCAACAACCTCACATGGTACGATTATCCCATTTTACAGACAGGGCACGAGGCGCAGAGCAGTTAAGTACTGACCTGAGGTCATAAGGCCAGTAAATGGCTCCCAAGCCACTGCTCTTTACCACCTCAGGACACACATGGGAACTTCTAGACGGTAGACAGACAAGCCTCTGAAAGAACATGCAGCCTTCCTCACGGTCCTAGGCTCCAGTGGCCCTGCCCACAGGTCCTGGAAAAGCTGCCTTTACCGTAACTCCTGACTTTCCATGCCATGTGCTACAGGTTACAAGGCTCCTTCACAGAGGACCCCAAGCATCGTGACAATCCCCATGAGACCAAGGAGAATACCAAGGCCACAGAGGCAAAGGGACTTGCCCCAAGATGACAAACAAAGGTCAGATTGTGCATGCCAAGCACTGCCCACTGGGCAACCGTGCCCTCCAAGAGCCAGAATTGAAACCAAGTGACTCTACCTGCAGCTCGGCTTTGCTCTTCCTGGAGCTCCTTCGCACAGGGTAGAAATCCGTGAGTTTGCGATTCTGCTGCGTTTTTCCTTGAGCTCTGGGGTAGGAAAGGAAGAGGAGAAAACAAACATTAGCGCTGAAACCCCACTCACATCCAGGAGGCACACAAATCCGTAGGAGGTGGCTCCTTGGAAAGGAGGTCACTTAAACACCCTTGTCCACTGCGGCCTGTGGTCACATAGGCTGGCCTACCCACAGGGGCCTCAGAGAGTGTGTCAAAGGCAGGCTGCCTTCTCTGGGGGGGAGGGGGGCTCTGCAGCTCTGGACCCATGCCAGACTGAGATGCTAACAAATAATGGTGTCACTGGTGGTGACTCAAGGAAGCTGAGCCTTAATGAGAGGCTGAGCTGGCAGACCGCTTAACCCTAGGCGGCACTGAGCAGGCCTCACTGGGCGCAGAGGAACCAGCCTGCTCTGTGCTGAGAGGAGGGCGCAGGAGGCACTTACTTTTTCCTGGGGGCCTGTTTGCCCTTGACGGGCTTTTTGAGGGCTTGCTTGCCGACGGCTGCGTTGGGAGAATCACAAGACAAGGTCGGAGTTTTTGGAGGTTCTGCTGCTTCAGATTTTTGGTTTGGAAAAGGTGCCAGGGGACCTCTCCTGGCGTCTTTGATCTTCTGTTCCTCGGGCTTCATGGTGCTTCGAACTGCGTTCCCAGTGTTTCTTTTCTCTGGAGGCAGAGGGTGGAGAAAGACAGGTTTATTCTAGACCGTCGGTCTCCCAATTCCTAGACCGTCAGCTGCACTCTAAGACAGGCTTTGAGAAACTCATGGGTGTGTCGGGCAGCAGTGCCCTGGGCCTGTTCAGCGTGGTGCCCACCAGCAGAGATCACAGAAAAAGCATCTGGCTTTACTTTTTGACCCAGACGCTGGGCAGAGCTATTGGTCTTCTGCATCTTTTTTTTCCCTTCAGTTTTATTCAGATATAATTGATAAATAAAATTCTAAGATATTTAAAGTGTACATCCTGATGATTTGATACACCCATACGTTGTGAAAGGATTCCTCGCATCTAGTTAATTAACACATCTGGCCTTCTGCACCTTGAAGGGAGAGCCCTTGAAGCAGAAGCACCCCAGACAGCAATACTGGGTGTCGATGGCTTCCAGGACTTGGGCTTCAGACCCCGGGAAAAAAAGCTCAGTTCCTAAACAGTGGGCCAGAATTGATGGACAGGAGTAAGGCAACAAAGCCGAACCTCATCCCCAGGAGCTGCTGGGCACACTTCACTGCAGACTCTAAAACAAGTTCCCTCTTCTAACAAGACCAAAGCCCGGCATTCACTGTGTTCTCAGCACGGTGCCCGGACACTGCTCAGTGTGTTGTGAGGGACATCGCAAATAATTTGTTACTAAACATAGTTGTGGAGCACCAGTGTTGGTGGACTATTCACTTTGTTTAAAAAAATGATTTACTTTTTAAAAATAAGTAAATAATACGTTGCTGGTAGGAATGCAAAATGGCGCAGTCCCTTTGGAAAAGAGTTCGGCTGTTCCTCAGAAAGTTAAGCACAGAGTTACCGTGTGACCCAGCGATTCTACCCCAGGCATCTATTAAGAGAATTAAAAACACACGTCTACACAAAAATCTGAGTATGAATGTTTGTAGCAGCTTATTCATAATAGATAAAAAGTGGAAACAACCCAAACGTCCATCAGCTGATGAATGGGTAAATAAAATGTGGTATATCCACATGATGGAATATTATTCAGCCACAGAAAGGAATGACACATGCTACAACATAGATGAACCTCATAAACATGATGCTGAGTGAAGAGGCCAGACACAAAAGACTACATAGTGTACGATTCTATCTATACAAAACGTCTAGAATAGGCAAATCCATAGGGACAGAAAGTAGAAGAGTGGCAGCCTGTGGTGAGGGGAGGAGGAATGGGGAGTGACTGCTAATGGGCTTCTTTTTGGGGGTGATGAAATGTTCTGGAATTAGTGGTGATGGTTGCACACACCTGTGAATACACTAAAAACCACTGAATTGTGTACTTTAAAATGGTGAACTTTATGATACGTGATTTATATCTCAATAAACAAGAGAGAAAGATAAATAAATACAGTAGAACCCATCCAGACTGTTCTCACCCCCTTACATGACTTATTGAGAAGAATGAGAGGGAGTCATGGCTGGGACGTCATACAAAACCCTAGGAGTGTGTGGTGTCCATGAATGTCAGCTGTCACGTCAGTCTGCGTCGAGGCAGAGAAAAGGTGGAGAAGCAAGGACAAGAGCCTGGCCCTCCTCCAAAGTATACCTGGCCCCAAACTCTAATTGTTGTCATTGAGTAACACTATGAGCCCAACAAGCTAGTTTATGTGCCATGTCACCATTCAGGACAATTTACATGCTGCCCCATTCAAGAAGGGATGAGACTGCCTGACTACCACTTAGGGAGAACCCCCTCCCCAGGCCCTAAGGGGAGGGTGCTACCCTAAGTGCTGCCAGTGCAGGGAGGAGCAGGCAGCGACCCTCGCAGTCCAGCGCAGGGAGGGCTCCCGGGAGGGAGCACTTCACAAAGCGCTCGTGCATCTGTGCTGTAAGTCACCTTTAGAAGAGCCCTGCGAGGTCGGGCTCCTCTCTCTCCCGCTCTATAGATGGGAGAACTGGGGCTCAGAAAACAGGAGCAACTGGCCCAAGCCTCCTCCCTGTAAGAGGCAGAGCTAGGATTAGAACCCAAGTCATGTGATGACCGACTGACATAGTATCGCCCTGTGCACCAGGGGACTCAGGCCGAGGGCTGGCTCCTGCCCCTGGCTCCGGGCTTCCTCGCCCCTGGTTCTCAGGTCTGGCCCCAGAGGTTGGGCTAAACCATCACTTATGGCATTTCTGTTCATGAACACGAGGCTTCCTTGTATGGAGCTGCTGGCAGCCTGAGTTCTGCTTCTTTAAAGCAAATTTTAATTAGAAGAAAGCCTGGTGAATTGGGTTAGCTCACACTCCCCACTGCCGCTTTAAAAGGGAATATCTGAATTAGAGCAAAACTTCTGTGAGGCTTCAGCTTGTTTAGCAGGACCAGACAGAATTTTCAAGAAAGGTGTATCTTCTTGTTCAATATTTTAACTCCAAATCTCATCATGGAGCATGCTGCTTTAGAGAGCAGCACTGAACACTTGAGTGAAAAAGAAGTTTAGAAATAAGGTCAAGGCCAGCTCAAAAAAGGGAAGGAAGTCAGTTGCCTGCGTTCACAGAACACAGCAAGGATTGCAAGCTTTGTGAGCGCCTGGTCTATACAACCCAGGCTCACTGCTGCTGCACTGTGGGCACTTGGGAGCCTCTTTACCTGCAGGTCAGGTGCACTGTTTTGCAACCTGGCAAGACAATCAAGCTTAAAGCACATACTAACTCTTGTGAAAGCAGGGAGAACCTGTTAGACCACACGGGACACGCCCTGGGCCAGGCCACCCTTTCCCCTCCGTCTGTGTTCTTAGCAGCAAGACAGAACATGTTCAAACCTTCGGAACCTGGGTTTAAAAGGCTCGATAAAAATTTAATATTTATGCATTATTATGGAAGTCAGAGGCTTCTGCAACGCGAGCAGCTGTGGTCAGAAGAGGGCCATTTCAGAGGCTTACCTTCTCGTTTCCTGTAGATTCCGGCTAATGGCTTCCCCTGGCATCTGACTTCATGATGTGCAACTGAGTTCTCTTCCTGAAGGGGGGAACGCATTCCAGAGCATTTGTTCGGGCTCATGTAGGAATAGATCTTTGACTGCCCGGTAAATACATTCTCCTAAAACGACAAATGCATATTCTGAAAGAGGCTTGAAGAAGATCCCATAGCATTTACGCAGAGAAGGAACAACCAGAATACAAAAGACAAAAAATAGACATCATCTCTCAAAAACTGGGATACCAGGGGGATGCCAGCCCCTGGAGAGCAGCAGAAGGGTTAGAATCTCCCAGGTCCAAGTCAGATGTTTCCAGAACACATGTGGTCTCTAATTCCAGTCACTAAGGAGACATCTGGCCAGCAGGAGAACCAGCTGGACACAGAGATCTATATAAGAAGGAGACAACCTACCAGTAGCAGGGAGGTCAGAATGACCCAGAGTAAACAAATCTGGAATTTGAAGGGCTGGCCTCTGTGCAGGAGCTAACTCCCCTGGCACGAGCGGCAGGGCCTCGGGCACAGAAACAGGCCTGGGGGAACCCGATTAACCACTTTCTGGTCCTGAGGTCACTTGGCAGGACCTATCATTACTGCCTGAGCCTTCTGTGGCCCAAGCCGGGCCCCTCTCAAATCAATGCCTCCAGCAGCCTCCCAGGACTGCAGACAGGACTGCGGCTGGGGGAATTCTCCCAGGGCAACTGGGGGTGGGGTGAAGAGCTGACAAAAGCAGAGCCTATGGGTGGTCACTCTATTGCTAACGGCATCTTGGCATTAACAGGAGGGTACCCAAGCCAGTGGGGCGGTCCAGGTCACTGCTGGTGTCCCTGGGTGTGGGGCCTCTCCTCTGAGCAAGCACAGAAAGGAGGAGGGCCTTCCCAGAAACACTGCTAGGGCCCTTCTGCCTGGTGAACCATTAAGCACCAAGTCAGCGAGACCTACGACCCCCCTCCGAGGGACCCGGGCAGGCCCCGGACACCCTGGGAAGGCAGCCACCTCCGGGGGAACTGGGTCTCGGGGTGTGGAAATGCCATAAAGACACAAACTTTTCCGAGGTCAAATATTGCCAGGGTCATGGCGGAGCGAGGGTGGACGCCACTCCCAGGCAGGCAGCAGAAAAGGAAGCAGCCGGGCCGGGCGCCCGGGCCGCACCCCCGCCCCGGGGCCGCGGGCGGGGGCCTGGGGGGGGCGCCCACGTGCTCGCGGCGCGGGGCTGGCGGGGGCGCCGGGCCGCACGGCCCCTGGGGCGCGCCGACTGAGTGCGGAGAGGGTGCCTGCTTACCCCGTCGGTGCGGGGCCTCCCCGGGCCCCTCCGCTCCACCATCTCCGGGCCCGGGGCCGTCGCTGCCACCGCCGCCGCCGCCGCCGCCGCCTCCACCGCGCGGGGCTTGGACATCTTCCTGCCTGGAGAGGGGGACCCGGGGGAAGCGGGGGAGGGGGCGCTCAGGGCGCGGCGGGGCGGGGAGCGGGGCCGCCCGGGCCGGGCGCCGCAGCCATGTTCCGAGGGCCCGGCGGTGGCGGGCCGCCCGCGCAGCGCGGAGGCTGGAGCCGGCCGGCCGGGCCCGTCCCGGGCCCGGGCCCGAGTCGCCCTCCCGCCGCCCGGCCCGGCCGGGCCCCGCGCGCCGCCCGCCCCCCGCGCGGCCGGGCCCGACACACCCACCTGCAGCCCGGCCAGGCCCATGGCGGCGCGCCCCGCGCCCTCGCTCTCGCCGCCGCCGCCGCGGCCCGGCCACCACCGCTGCCGCTGCCGCTGCTGCTGCTGCTGCCGCCGCCACCAGCGCCGCCGCGGCGCCCCGGGAAAGGGCCGGCGGCGCCCCACGGCGCCCCCTTCCCCCATGGCCTGCGAGCAGGGCCCGGACCCGCGCGCCGCGGCAGCCCGGCCGGCCCGGGACCGAGGACGCAGGAGGGAGGGAGCGCAGGCGGCGCGTCCTCCGCGGCCCGCCCGCTCGCCGCCGCCGCTGCCGCCGCCGCCCACCGTCCGGCTCCCGGCCCGGGAGGGGCTGGCAGGGGCGGCGCCGCGAGGCTCGGGGGGAGGGGAGGGGAGGGGAGGGGAGGGGAGGAGAGGGCGGGCCTGGCGGCCGCGACGAATCCCAACTCGGGCGCGCCCCCTCGCGCGCGGCCGCGGCCACTCGGGGAGGAAGGGGTGGGAAACTCGATAATGACAGCGCAGGCTGCCGGCCGGCCGGGCGCCTGCTCTCGCTGGCTCAACGAGTATTTTGGGAGACCCGTCCGTGCCAGGCGCAAGCCGCAGCGGGGAACGCGACAAGCGAGAGCCTTCCTGTGTGCCCGAAGCTGTGCTCACGGAGCGTTTTAAGGGCATTCAATCCTCCGGGCAAACCCATGGGGGGCAGGTACTGTGGCAAACCCGTTTAAGCTGAGGATACTGAAGCTCAAGAGAGATGCAGGGGCTTGCCCAAGGCCACAGAACTAGAAAGTGATGGGATCAGGCGTCAAACCCAGGCGGTCTGCACACGACCGGTACAGGGCCTGGGGAAACAGATCCACCAGTTACAATGGTAACTTTGCTGGGAGCTTCTCTTGCCTAAGTTATCTCACTCGAACCTCACGACAGCCCTATGAAGGCACACACCATTATTATCTCTTTGCTACAGACTGGGAAACGGAGGCTCAGAGAAGTGAGGAGCTTGACCAAGTTCTCAGAACTAGAAATGCATTTCCAGGCCAACTGACCCCAGAGCCTACACTCCGAGCCACTACCCTTCCCAATTACTGATGAGATTAAAGAAAAGAGCGTTGCAGAAGGGTTTAGCAAGTCACCCCGTTCTCCTGTCCCCTCCATGAGAAAATGTCCTTGGTAGGCAGGGGTTCCAGGTACCCTGGTGTCTTGTCTCAGCAGAGCTCACTGCCCTGCGCCACTCTGCTGGAGGCATTGGGGTTTGAGGGCCCACAGCCAAAGAGTCACAGTATTTGTGCAGAGTCATAGATGCAAACAAGACACCTTGGGGCGTCTAGCTCTTGCTGTTTGAGTCATGGCCTGGGAGGCAATGACTTAGATTCTCTCCCTACCTCTGCCTCAGAGCTTCTTTGTGACCATGGCCAAGTCACTTCTCCAGTCTAGGCCTCAGCAACCTCATGGATAAAAACCAAGTAACTTGAATTCTATCACCCACCCGGAGCACCCCCCCAACATCCACAGATAAACAAATAGCTGTCACTTTAAGTAGCTGCCTCTCCTTAGAAGGGATAAGACTGAGTAGGATTACACAGCAGGGCACCGCTCAGGACAGTGCCTCCCCAACCAGCTCATGCTTTAGCATCCTTCCGGGCAGGACTGGGGAACCCCCCACCCTACCCCAAGTCCCCACCTCAACCAGTAACTCCAGTGGGGTAGGGTACTCAGCCCATTTGAATACCCAAGAGACTATGCAGAGAGTGAAAGAGATTCTAAAGTGACCCTCTGACACCCAGGCCGAGCCACGTGAAACAGTGTCTGTTACACCTGACGGGCAGAGGAAGTTTGGGGTTTGTTGCCAAACTATTGTGGGAATCATAGTTTGGGAGCAGGAAGCAGCCACTCAGATCATCTTGTCCACTTCCCATACTATTTTAACACCGCCTCACACACTATACACACATGCTCATGGCCATAGCTTTCTCTATGGTAGCCTTCAAATGCAAGGGATACACTAAAATACAAATCCAGCACTCATTCCTCCCAACTCTGCAGCTCTAGTACCTAGAATATGTGATATAAATCATTCGGTATAAGTTTCAAAATAGTCTTTCCTTTCTCTGTACATGAGCTGTTCATATGCATATAATAAATATAACCAGGGCAGGCCCCATGGTGTAGTGGTTAAGTTCAGCACGCTCTGCTTCAGTGGCCCGGAGTTC
The DNA here is from genome assembly GCF_041296265.1 of Equus caballus. Taxonomy (NCBI): domain Eukaryota; kingdom Metazoa; phylum Chordata; class Mammalia; order Perissodactyla; family Equidae; genus Equus; species Equus caballus. The sequence continues at coordinate 25,671,164 of NC_091691.1, read as the reverse complement.
ACAGGTTTGGCTCCTGGGCGCAGACCTATGCCACTCATCAGCCATGCTGTGGTGGTGACCCACATAAAAAATAGAGGAAGATTGGCACAAATGTTAGCTCAGGGCGAATCTTCCTCAGCAAAAAAAAAATAGTAATTAAAAAATAAATAGCTGCTGGCCCAGTGGTGCAGCAGTTAAGTTTGCACATTCTGCTTCAGCAGCCCAGGGTTCACCAGTTCAGATCGCAGGTGCGGACCTATGCACCACTTGTCAAGCCATGCTGTGGCAGGTGTCCCACATATAAAGTAGAGGAAGATGAGCACACATGTTAGCTCAGGGCCAGTCTTCCTCAGCAAAAAAAGAGGATTGGTGGCAGATGTTAGCTCAGGGCTAATCTTCCTCAAATAAACAGATAAATAAATAAACCCACCAGCAGAAATAAAAACTCTTATTGTTGCCCAGGATCTCAGAGAAATAGGATTCAACAGCAGTGATACTAATAGCTAACACTTCGGGAATGTTTACTATGTTACTATGTCTGGCCCTGTAATAATGCATTATTGAATTTAACCTTCCCAATCATACTAAATCTGTACTATTCCTATTTCACAGATGTAGGAATTGAAGCTCAGGGAAGACAAGTCACTTGCCTAAGAGTTACAAGACGAAGGTAATGATGCAGCTGGGATCTGAACTCAGTTCTGCTGTCTGAGGTACTTTACCATAAAGAATGTGTATTGCTTCCTTTGAAGTCAGACACTAAAATAGCAATTCATTCATTCCACAAACATTTATTGAATACCTACTTTGTTCCAGGCCTTGTGCTAAGGACACAACAGTGAACATAAAGACAGATGGAGCTCGGTGAGGCCAGAGGGGTCAGTAGGGCCCTATAGGCCTTGGTGAGGATTATGGATTTACTCCTAAGAGCAATGGGGAGGTTGGGGGAGGAGGGAGTACTGAGGCTCACATGATAAAAATCTGTGTTTTGGGGACCACTCTAGCTGCTAAAGGATAATAAATGGGAGATGGTAAAAGTAGAAAGAGGGAGATCAATTGGGAGCCATCCAACAATGGCAGCAGAGATGGAGAAAGGCAGATGGACCAATCCTCCTCAAACTAATATAGTCGAGGTTGAAAACATTTACATGACTGTAAAGCTCCAAAACCAGAGAGGAGTTCCCTGATATCTGAACATTTTGTTCATGTAACCCAGCGGGGCTCTCAAAGTGAACTACAAGTTTGGAACAAAGCCTGCTTTTCTAGAAGAAAAAGACTGATCCTTCATTTGAAGTACAGTAAATGATTTGATATTTATGACACTAAATGCCCAATTTAATAATTTTCAATAGTAATAAAGCCTTATGAAATAAGTAACTACAAGTTTAGGGGTCAAGTGAGACAGTGAGAATCACTAACCAATAAATTACAAAGGTGATTTGTAAGCCTGCCATGGAAGAAGCTGGAAAATTTGTCTCTGCTTTGGCTAAGGGAGGTGGAGTGGAACAAGCAATGACACAGCATGGCCAGAGTCTGGTCAGTGACTCTGGACTTCAGCTTCTACCTCTGAAAAATGGGAACAACAATTTGTAAAGATTAACTGAGATAATAAAGTGCCTGACCCTCAATGGTAATTATTATTTGCCCATATTAAGTATTTCAATGGCAAAGTGCTTAGTTTCATTTCCCCCCATAGATTAATTAAAGCAAGCTATTTTTTCTTCCAAATGCAGTACAGTTGAAATAGGTAGTTTAAATATTTTTCTATGATGGGAAAAATGAACCAGGGAAGCATAATTTTATTAAGATTTGTCAGATACTGTTAAGTATATTTTTAAATGCTTAACGCTTATCTGAAAATATTTGTCTTAATTTTCTCTGTGGATTAGGTTATAAAGCTCCTTAACTTGAAGTTCACTATGCCTCATTTCTTAATCAGAATCTGGGTAAGTCTTGTCCCAAAAGACCCTAAAGGGATGCTGGGAGAATAAATGATGCAACTGGGTGCAGGGCCTGAAAACAAAGGGGCCCAGCCCAATAAATATTTGCTGAGTGAGTCCTTACTTTATTCATTATTATTGCTGTAGGGAGCATACTGCATTAAAGGAAATTCCGACTAACATGCAATGCCTTGGAATTTTGAGAAAGATGTAAAACCTCAAGTTATATATTTTTTAAATAATAATTCCACGCAACCGTCCCGCTCAAGTTTTTACATGAAGGAGACACAGCGGCTGGAATGACTAGCGGCTGGAGATCACTTTGCCGCATAACGTAGGTCTTACTGTCCTGACAGCAAACTAAGTGTGCAAAGGACTTCAGGCCCGGACATCGCCTCCTGCGGCTGTCCAATCCCACCCAAGCCATCTCCCGTAGGCAGGAGACGAAGGGCCGCCCCGGGAGATGCCAGGAGACCCATCTCACCCCAAAGTGAGCCAGCGGGGCCGCTGACTGACTCAGGGCGTGGGGAGGGAAGGAAGGCGCCACTCCCACGCGCTCGCCCAGACGTAGGTTACCGACCAGCGCCCTCGCCTCGGGGTCGCCTCCTTTCCCAACGAGAGAGAGCACCCCCCACCGAAGCAGGCGAAGCCTCACCCTCCCTCCTCTGTGTATCAATAGCAACCATTCCCTGGAGGTGCCCTGTGCTTTAGTTTCCAAACAGCTTTGACATATGGACACGTTGCCTCTGGAGAGGCAGGCCAACAGTTGCCCATACTTTAGAGAGGGGAAACCGAGGCACGGCAGTGGGAGAGGTTTCTGGAGGCTTCGGGAGAGGGGAGGGAGGGGGAGAGCAGCGGGGGGGGGGGGGGACGGGAGGCGGGGAAGGTTCCGCAGCCCCCCTTTCCCCCCTTCCCGGTCCCCGCGCTCAGTCGGAGCAGCCTGCAGGAGGGCGCCTTCCCGCCTCTCCCTCTACCCCGGCCCCTCCTCCAGGGAGACGCCCCCCACCCCTGCCGGCCGGAGCTGGCCACCTGGGCAGATACCTCTAGCCATAGCCTGGCTCTGTCACCGCCTAGGATCTCCCGGGAAACGCGGCTTTCGAAAAAAGTTGCAACAACTGTAGCCAACTGCTCCGCCGAGCGCCGGCTGCCGCCCTGATTGGCGCCGCCGCCCGCCTCTCCTCAGGCCGCCTGCCGTGATAGGCGAGCTCAGCGGGGAAAGCCCGCCCTCCTCCCCGCCTCCTGGGCGGGGGCGGGGCGAGCGGCGGCACTTTGTACCAACGCTGTAGGGACAGGTCCTGGTGGAGGGGGTTGGAGGGCGTTTAAATTTTACCGTCTCCCTGCGTTGATTGGCTGTGGTGGAAGGACACCCGCACTGCCATTGGGGAGCCCCAAACCCCACCCTCTCCCGGTGCTGAAGCTCGGTCTTGGGAGGTTTAGTCACGTGGCTGGAAGCTCCAGCTCAGAGTGAACAGGATCTGGGACTTCCGGCTTTTCTCCGGCTTGACTGGAACCCGACCGTTGACCCCTCACCTGCCCTTATGAGCTGGGAAGCCTTATAGCTCTCCTAGCAGTTTGGCATCTCCAGAACCTTGACCCCTCCATCAGTTTAATTCATTCACTCCTAGATTTGAGAGGTTTATTGAGTCTCTTCTTCTAGTATTCAAAACCATCTGGCACGGTTCCTACCAACTAACAGGGTCGGCGGGTAAACCTCCCAGATCCTACCCCAACAAACCCACCCATTTTACAAATGGGGAAACAGGACCAGACGGAACAGGTAATTTACTTGCTGCCCAAGGTCACCCAGCAGTTTAATTACACGGCCTGGATCAGTTCTTTGACTGTGAGTCCACTAGATGGCTACCTTAACCCCAGGGAAACCACCATGCCCTGTTCTCCACCCAGGAGAGCCTCATCACTGTTCCCAGAGCAGCACGGGTGGCATGGGTATTCTCTGCTTTGAAGGCACGGAAAGTGTGCAGTAAGAGCTCTTCCCTGGGGGCTCCTCCTGGGGATGTGGGAAGAGTCCCTTATTCATTCTCTCTCTTTGGTCCCCAAGAAGGTTTTGGAGACTCCCACCACTGCCCAAGGACCCTACCATTACACTAGGAAAGCAGGAAAGCCAAATAAGGTGAGGTATGTGAAAGTACAGGGAAAAGTAGAAAGTGACACTTTGGCGCTAAGTTGCTGTATGTCTTTTGGCCCATTATTTCAGCTCTCTGGCCCTCGACTTCCCTGGCTGTCAAATGATGGAGTTGGGTTGTGATCTCCAAAGTTCCTTCCAGCTTCCATAAGTGCATAGAGGTTTTCACTTTCTCTAAAATTCATTAATTCAACATTGGTTGAGCTGTATACCTGGCACTATCTGGTCCCCCAAAGACACAGTGGCAAAAAGACATGAACCCTTCCCCATATTTTTTAGGGAAGAAACAAACAAGGAATTAGTTTTAAAAACATATTAAATAGTGATTAATGCTATCAGTAAAATGAATATGGGGAATTTTATAGAGCGTGACTGGAGAAAGGATTGCTTTTTTAGATTGATGAAGTCAGAGAAACATTCTTTGAATTGGCGGCTTTAAATTATGCCCTAAATAAGAAAGGTACTTCTAGGTGGAGGGAAGATCAGGTGCAAATGCCTGGAGCGGGGAACGAGCTTGGTGTGCTTGGGAAAGAAAACAAACTAACGCAATGTGTGCGTCCACGACGGTGAGAGTGGAGGGGATCAGGCTGAAAAGGTAGGGGCCAGGTCACATCGGCCCCTGACGCCTGTGCTGCTCTCTCAGCTCCAAATCCACTTTTTTCTACGCTGCCCTGTGATAGTGTAGCTGCAAACCATATTGCTTCTTTGTCAGCGAGCGTTAGGTTCTGTCAATAGGAGAGGATACAGGGAGACTGGAAGGCAGGGAGAGGGACAAGAGACTTTCTCGTGCCTGTTTACTTGCTATTCTCATCAGGCTCACTTAAGTAATGACATTTTATTTGTGGCAGGTCAGTTGGTTCGGTCTCCAGGTCCTTTCCTCACTCCCGGAGCAGCCTCAGTGTGCTCCCTCAGCAGTGCCAGAAGCAGCCCCTCTCCAGAGTTCTAAGCCCAGCTTTGCAGGGCCCCTCCCATAGCTCTTAAGGGACCAGCCAACGTGATGGTGTCCCTTTGTTAGAGACAGAAGAACCAGCTCTCCAGGGCTCCTGCTCTGAGAACCCCAACTTGTTCTCCTTGTTCTCCAGCCTAGAGGGGGGAACTACTTCCTGCAGTTGTTATGAAGGTAACTCAATGTTCCCTTTTTGCTTTTTCAGTCCTCCATCACCTGTTTGCTGCATTTCCTATTTAAAAATGCTTTCCTGACCAGACCCAGGCTGACACAAAGGCCATGGTAAGGACTTAGACTTGTATTCCAAGTCTAATGGAAGCCACCACATACGTGGTCTCAAGCAAAGGATAGACTGGTGAATCCGAACAGCAACTCACTGCAAATAGTTACATAAGTTACAACAATCTGTTTTGAGACTTGGAATCTGGGAATAATGTGACATGTTTCTGGAATGTCTGCTTAGTGGTCCCCACTTTCCTAAGATGGCCACATCATGTGGGTGAAATCAACCAGGGGTGAGATGACTTTCCTTATGATAGTGTTATCTTTGTGTTCATATTTGCTCCAGGCTTTTGCTATTGTTAAATACTTTGTTAGCATCAGTTCTTATAAGGCTCCACCAAATGTACCAAGCTTCTCCCAAAGTGCCACAGCCTGTGGCCACTGTGATCTACTAACTGCACTGCATTCTTCTGTGAAAAGATATTTTTTTCTATTATATGTATGTGTGTCTATATATAAGTATGCATGTATGGATTGATGGATAGATATATACGTATATAAATATATAAATTCTCCCATATATATTAATATGTGCAGTGTATATATATATAACGTATGCCATATATTTGGAACTCAAGCAAATGAGACTAAAACAACACTCTCTACCTCATAGGCTTATTGTTAGGATTAAATGAGAGAATGAATATAAAGCATATGGGGATGTAGGAGTTTGAAATGGTAGCCATTCAGTGGTGAATAAAACAGCATTACAAAATTGCATCTTACTGAATTGCTGTAATCTGGAGTTATTAACACTTCCTTCTCCATTCTTTTATTTGGTGTCCTCAGAGGGAGACCAAAACTTGTCTATTAAGTAGCTGTTCAAGAGAGGCTTCTGTGGTCAGGCTCTTTGTCACTGAATATGGAAAGAACGAACACAAAAATGGTATCTGGAGTGTAAAATTTGGCATCGGATGATATACTCAACGGCTTTTATGCCTGATGAGCGTTTTTTCTCATCTGTTAAATGGATATAGCTTCCCTTCTCCCCACAACTCTCATTGGGAAAAGATATTATAAACTAGTTGTTCAATTGATTGCGAATTCCTTAAAGTTTTAAAAATTATTTTATTGAAAAAGCAAATGTAAAATGTATATATTAATTTGCAAGGGTGTTTTTCTTTCTTTCTGTGGGGGCTTCTTGGCTTTTTTTTTGGATGGATCTTTAACTTGTGAGTTTGAAGGGATGAGTGAACATCACCATTTTGTTTCTGAGAGATGCTCTGAATAGTCGTATTAGTTTTCTAGGACTGCTGTAACAAAGGCACCACAAAGAGAGCGGCTTAATCAACAAAAATGTATTTTTGTTAACAATAAGCCTATGAGGTAGAGAGGATTGTTTTATTCTCATTTGCCTGAGTTCCAAATATATGACATACATTGTGTATCTCTATATGGCACATATTAATATATAGGGGGGAAATTTAGAGGCTAGAAGTCCAAAGCCAAGGTGTTGGCAGGGTGGTTCCCTCTGAGGGCTGTGAGGAAGAGGCTGTTCCACGCCCCTCCCCCAGCTTCTGGAGGTTTGCTGACTTTCTTTGGCATTCCTTGGCTTGGAAAAGCATCACCTCGACCTTTGCCTTCATCTTCACATGATGCTCTCCCTGTCTGCATGTCTGTCTTCAAATTCCCCTTTCATAAAGAAACAGTCATGTTGGATCAAGGCCCATCCTAATGACCTCATTTTAACTTGATTAGATCTGTAAAGATCCTATCTCCAAATAAGGTCATGTTCTGAGCTCCTGGGGGTTAGGACTCCAACACAGGAATTCGTGGGGGACACAATTCAACCCATAACAATATATTTTTGTTAAAAATAATTTAGGGGCTGGCCCCGTGGCCGAGTGGCTAAGTTCACGGGCTCCGTTGCAGACGGCCCAGTATTTCGCTGGTTTGAATCCTGGGCGCAGACATGGCACTGCTCATCAAGCCATGCTGAGGCAGCGTCCCACATGCCACAACTAGAAGGACCCACAACGAAGAATATACAACTATGTACTGGGGGGCTTTGGGGAGAAAAAGGAAAAAAATAAAATCTTTAAAAAAGTAATAATAATTTAGATATTTTAAATGTGCTCTTAAGAGAAAGTTTACAAAAATGAATAGCAGGGCTTCCATTATAAAAACATAAAAAGTATTTTTCAAGTTAATACATACAGAAACTCTTACAGCAGAAACTCCTCTCCTGTGATCTCCATCTCCCAGATCCAGAACAATCCCATGCATATGCTACCATAATACCTTAGGGACGGTAGAGACAGGGTTATAGTAAAGATCGAAAGAGATAATGGCCATAAACACTTTTTGTGTGTGAAGAGTTGTCAGAACATTCTGGAAATTCATATTAAGAAAGACGTGACGATTCTTGGATACCTGGCACGTTTAAAGGCAAGAAACTCAACCCTTGTTACTTGTGATGACTGAGGGCCTGTATGCTAAGTCTGTGCCTTTATTTTTCTTTCCATTCTCCTATTTTTCCCTATCCTAAAGAAATACTCTATATAGATTAAAAATGTCCCTACTTTCTTGGGATAGTTTGAGTCATTATCGGTCCATACTCAAAAAAGCCTGATAATTAGGCCAGTAAAAACTTTTAAAAATTAGTTTAAATAAATATTTTAACCTTTCAACATTGCACTTCAATTAGTATCTGTATTGGTTAAGACCATTGGACTGCAAATGAGGGAAACCCAGCTCAACCTGGTTCAAGGAAATAAGAGAGTTTATTGTCTCTCATAATAGAAAAGTTCAGGGGTAGGCATAGCTTCAGGCATGGCAGGATCCAGCGACTCAAAGGATGTCCTCAGACTGTAGTCTCTCCCTCTCTCTCCCTGTCCACCTCTTTGCCCCAGTGTTCTCTAGGTTGGCCTCACAGACTGGTCTCTCACTCTACCTGGTCGCTGCCTCCACTTCCGAATGCTATCTTAGCAGCACCAGAGGCAAGGGAGTGTCTTTTTCTTACTTTTTTCAAAACAAAATTCTGGAATTGAAACTCATTGGCCTTAATCAATGTGGCCTGGCAGTGGACCCAGTATTCCAATTGACCAGACCTGGATTACATGCTCAACTCTGGAGTGATGTGTATGGGAGATGGTTAGTGCTCTCCAAACCACATGGACTTTGATAGGGAGAGAGAAAATGAAGATGCTGCTGCCTGAAGAGAGATGGATTCTGGGCAGTCAAAAACAACCATTGTTCCAGAGCACAGATTTCTAGGGCAGTGAAAATCTTCTGATACTGGTAATGACAGATACATGTCACTATACGTTTGTCCAAACCCATTCAATGTACACCACCCAGAGGGAACCCTAAGGTAAACTATGGACTTTGGGTGATAATGATGTGTCAGTGTAGGTTCATCAATTGTAACAAATCTACCACTCTGGTAGGGGATGTTGATAAAGGGGGAGGCTGTGCGTGTGTAGGGGCAGGTGGTATATGGGAAATCTCTGTACTTTCCCCTCAATTTTGCTGTGAATCTAAAACTGTTCTAAAAAAATTAAGTAAAAACAACAACAAAACCCCAAAAACCTCTGAACACCATGATGTCTGGCCTCTTGAAAAATCCAATAGATGCTTCAGCCACTGGTGCTCTCTGCTGCATGAGATATTGCTGACCACTCACTCCTTGAAACTCTACTGCCTTGGCATCCATGATATAATCTCTCCTTGGTTCTGCCTTGACCTCTCTGATTGACCTTTCTCAGGCTCAGTGAGTGCTCACCTCTTAGATACAGACCTTGAGGGTTCTGCCCTTGGCCGCCTGCTCTTCTGCCTGCATTGTCTCCTAGAACAGCTGTGTCCTCTCTCATGTTTTAATCCCCATCTTGATCCTCAAGCTGTAGACTCTAACTGCTTGCTAGACATCTCCGCTTGCATGTCCTATAGGCCCCTCAGAATTCCTTACGATAGACTTATCTTGATGGCTTCCAGTGAACAATGCCTCCCACTATTCAGAGCCTTGTGCTGCCTTTTCATGAGTTCTATTTGCTCTTGTTAACTGACAGAATGTGGTGGAAACATCACTGTCTCAGTTACAAGCTTAAGATTTAAGAAAGGCTGGAAGCTTCTGCTTTCATGTTCTTAGGAGCCCTGAGCCACGGCGTAAGAACCATGGAGAGGCTGCTGGAGAGACCACATGAAGAGAGGGAAATACAGCTGTCCCAGCATCCCAGCTGAGCCCAGCCCACAGCTGACCCATCAGCTGGTTATAGACAAACAAGTAACTATTAGCAAGGCCAGCAGAAGAACCATCCAGCTGAGCCAAGCCCAGCTTGCACAATCATGAGAAATAACAAAATGGTTGTTGTGTTAAGTCATTACGTGTGGGGGTCGTTTGTTACACAGCAATAGATAAGCAAAACATTCTTGACACCTAAAGCCAAACTCAATTATTTTCCTCTTCAGATCTGTTTGTTTTCCTGAGGTCACAGAACTGATGACACCATTATCTACCGAGGTGCCTAAGCCAGAAAGTGAGACACTGTCTTAGACTCCTCCCTTCCCACCACCCCTAGCCAACCAGCCACAGCATCTTGCTGGCTTTATCTCCGAAATATTTCTTGAACCTGGCCCTCTTCTATTGCTCAACAATTCTGCTCCAGTCCAGTTTCTGTTCTCATCTTCTCTCCACCTGTCTGGCCTTCTTACCTTCAGCCCAGTTCTTAGATCCATCTGCTACACTGCTTCCAGAGTGATCCTCCTAGAATGCATATCCAACCATGGTAGTTCTTTGCATAACAGGCTTCTGAATTCCCCGCAGCCTACAAATAAGGTCCACGCTTAGCTATAAAAGGCTCTTTGAGAATGGCCTTCATCTACTTTTGTAGTCCTACTGGAATTCCTTTTTACTTGCTGTATCAATCAAGGTTCAGACAGAAGACGGAAACTACACCAGTTATTTAATGGAAATAATATAAGAAATTGTTAGCTAGGTAGAAACAGGTAAACTAGGTAACTGAGGGTAAAGAGAGAACTTTAAGACGTCACAGAGGCAGCAACTGCAGGAAGCAGATCTCATCCCTCAGGCTAAGGGGACAAAGGGAAGGGACTGGTGTCACTTAAACTGAGAAATGTAGGCGAGGGGTCCCATGTTGCTGAAACTCAAACTCCAAGGAGGCTCAGCTCAGCTGGTGCTAGTGTCTCTGAGCTTAGAAGGCGACCCCGTGTAGGCTCTCAAAGGCCCCCGTGTCTGGAAAGAGAGTTTGGTGTGATGAGGCTAGTTCTGAAAGCTTGCGAAAAACTGCAAACTGGGTATAGCTGCTGCTATGGGAAGGAAATGCAGCTGCCAGGGGGAAGAAGTGTTGCTGGGATGACGTGCACAGGAAACTTTTTCCTCCTCCAGCCTTGCAGTCTCTCTCTAGCGCTCACTGACACAGCTGGCAAAGCAGAAATGTAGTTGTGCAGTGCATCACAAAGCAGAGCAGAGAAGCTGGGGTTTGCAGCTGAGAAACAGACATCTTACCAACTGATGCACTTGTCTTGTTACTGTCCCTTCTCCTTGCTTTGCTCTGACCTGTTTCAGGACATTTGCATGTGCTGTTTCCTCTTCTCTTTGCCTAGTTAACACCTACTTTTCAAATCTCAGCTCAGTTATTTATCATTCTCTCAAGGAAGCTTTCTCTGAATCCCTAACGAGATCAAATTCCTTTATAACAGGTTCTGTTAACTTCTTTGTAGCATTGTCACAGTTACAAGTTTATATTTTGTGTAATTTTTGTATTATGCCCCCTAGACCGTAAGGGCATTAATCTCAAGGGCAGGGATCATCCCCTGCCTCTCTCTTGATTTTTCTTAAATTTGTGTCCCTAACCTCTAACACAGTACCTGGCACACAGAAGGAGTCAATAAATATTTGTTGAATGGAGTGAGAAGTGTAGTGTAAATAGCCACGGGGAAGTCAATACCGTGCCTGAATAGAGATTTTTCTGAATCATCGGGTTCCAGTACTATCTCTGCTCTGGGTGCACCCAGGAAGTCTTCCTCTTGCCTTTGACCGTCAGTACCTCAGTTCCCATCCTCTGATACAACTGCTACTTGTGTTGTCATTCTGAGACACTCTATGTGTATGTGCAAGCAAAATATATCATTATCGATTCTCATAGAGGTGCTTCATTCTTTTGAACAACTGTTTATAGGAAAACACCATAGTTTAGTTTACCTGAACTTTCTTCAAAGACAGTTAAGTTTTTTCCCATCTTTTGCTTCTAGAAATAGCGCTGCAATGAATAACCTTGTGCATGACATTTGTATGCCTATGTGCAATTATGGTATAAATATCCACTGAAACACCATCTTTTACTTTAGTTCAAAGTAAAGACATTATGCAGAGACGGCAGCAAGAATCTGGCTTGGATGTTCAGAAAGTACCCCAGGAGGGTGGAGTTTCTGTGTCAGACCTCCACTTCCAAAATCTGGTACTCGTCTAGTCCTAACGTGCAACCAGAGTTTGGGGGCCACTTGGTAAGTGAATTGTTCCAACCACGCTCCGAAGACACTGATGCATTAACTACAACGTCTTCGATTTCCTGGCTACACCCTTCCATACCTCCTTATCCTTTCATAATGGCACAGATTTGTACTTGCTTGTTTGGTCCACACTAGAGCATAAACTAGTTCTAGTGGATAGCAGTGAACAAGACAGATGAGGGCCTTGTTCTTATGGAACTATTTTTGTTATTTTTACCTTTATAGGTTTTTTTGTGTGTAAAAATTAAATGAAAGAGAGTAAGTAAAGTGATCAGTCAGCCATTTAAAATGTTTCCATTTGTACACACATACAAGACATATTTATGTACACAAATGCTAAGTTGGAAGGTTCATAATTATTCTTGCCATAACTACTTTTTTCTCCGTCTCCCCCAACATACTTTATCTTGAAGAGCTCACACTTTAACCTCCAAGTGTCCCAAAGACTGGGTTTGCTTTCAGCCCCAGACGAGTGCGACGCGCCGCCAGTAGGGGGCAAGAAGCACCAGGAGTGCCTACCACCTAAGCAACGGAGTCAAACAGCATTCTCAGAATGACTTTACAAAAGGGTTACCAAGAAGTTAAGTTGTTTATTCTGGGTTAGGGCATTTAATATAATAATAATAATAAAATAGAAGATGAAAATAAACCAGTGAGAGGTGGTAGCGACAGACCTATTCTACAGCAATCGTTGCTTGACAATAATGATGAACAAATTAACGTTCAGGTTACCGGGTGTGTGCAAGGAAAGAGGTGGTGAAGCTGACCGCGCTCACTCCTCAGGATGTGTTGTTAATGGCAGTGGACCAGGGGCAAGCAACCGAGTCACTTGCAGTTTCATATTGAATAAAGCGCTTTGAGCGAGCCTAACAAGCAACGAATATGGGAACATTTTTCTCTGGGACAGACGAGGTAATCATGAGCTTTTCAAACTGACAGAGACGCCACTAGATAACTTCCTGGGCCGAAGCCACACACCCAAAGCCTTTTGAAAATAGCTTCGGGCCCCTCCTGGCACGACTTTCAAAGCAGGTGTGGGACGCATGCGCCCGACCCACCGGCTGACCTCCTCGTGGCAACCCAGAGCGCCGACCTTCTTCCCAACAGCCCGCGGGGGAGAAAGGGAGGGGGAAAGCACTCTCGCGAGGTCTTTCGAGCGCCAGCGGAAGCAGTAGACACGTGACTCTCCTAGGCGGCCTTCGCCTTCCCCCCTCCCCCTTCTCGGAAACCCGGCCCCCTCACCCCTCGCCCACCCCGGAGCCGCGGTAATGGACCGTTTGGGTTCCGGAATTTCCTAGGATCCAACTACTGGTACCGGGTCGGCGGGAGCCGGCTGAGTCCGTGCTTGACGGCGAAGGCAGGGGGGCGGTCAAGATGGGGGGGGAAGTCATCTTCCTTCACCTAGGAGGGAGGCGGGGCGGAGAGCGGCGCTGCGGAGCGGGTGGGGGAGGGAGGAAGTCACGTGGGGCGCGCGGCGCGCGCTGCGTGCGCGCGGCGCCTCATCCCTCGCCCCACCCCCTCCCCTCCCGGCGGGCGGGGGGGCTGGGGGAGGGGCGTCAAGATGGCGGCGGGGAGGTAGGCAGAGCCGGACGCCGCTGCTGCCGCCGCCACCGCCGCCTCCGCTCCGCTCGCCTCTGGTTCTCCAAGCTCTCGCCGCCCGGGAGGAGCTGTGCCGGCGTCGGATCCCGCGGGGAAAGTAAGCCCTTCCCTCAGCCCTTCTCTGTTTCCACACTCCCTCTCCCGGACAGACTCCCACTCCCACCCTCCTCAGGGGGCCGTGTGGGGCCGGGCTGGGGGGGGCGCCACCTCACCCCGGCTTGGGGCCTCCCTCGCCCCTCGCCGCCCCTTCGGCTGCGCGCCCGAGGCTCTGGGGGCACGGTCCCCGCCGCGCTCGTTTCCTCCGCCCGTCCGCGCCGGGCCCTGCGGTGGCCGCGCGTGGGGCTCTCGGGCCCCGAGGGCCCCGCTGTCCCGGGCCGGAGGCACCCGTTTGGGCGGGGAGGCAGGGTCTGCGGACGCCGGCTCCGGCCCCGCTCGGTCGCCGCCTCGCTCCCCCCGCGTCACCTGCGGGTGCGAGTCCCCGACCCGCAGGAAAGTGAGCTCCGCAATCCTTCAAAAGTCCTGCTGCTGGAGGTCGCTCCCGGCCCGGCGAGCGCGGGGGGTGGCAGGGTCGCCCCGCGTCTGGACCGTGTCCCTGCGGTTTTCTGATGGCCTCGCTCCCAGGGCGGTGGGGAAGGTGCGGGGACACGTGGGGGCCACCTTCACGCCTCCCCCGGTGAGGAGGTTAATTTCACCTCCGGCGAAGTCTCTCTGCGGAGGGGAAGGCGGTTGGGGATTTGCTTACTTGGAGAGTGTTTGGCGTAACGAGCATCTAAAGTTCCCCAAACCAGTGTGTGCTGGTGGTTTCCCAGAAGTGGTTTTGGGGTCGGTTTAACCGCTGAGGAGATTTGGATGTTCCTGAACCCTTGTGATTGTTTCTCTCCTGACCCTGGCTTCCAGCTCCTCCCCTTTCCACCCCGGCTTTGTGCTTCTGTTTGGTTAATGTTTGCGGACCACTAACTTGATCCTCGCACAGAGAAGCTCTTTCTATGTGCGTGCTGCGTTTACTGTGGGAAGCTTTTGTTTTGGGGAGTCGCTGGTTGAGAAACGTGGGAAAAGAACGGGCGAGAAGATGAGAGTCAAATAAAGCAACGTTTTTATCCATTGAATTGCGCAGCCAATTGTAGCCGCACCCGGAAGTTTGTACTGAACACGTGTTGATGAGGGAAGGGTAAAAACTGGGTCCCCTTTGACCTTTGAAAATTGATTATTAGCAGTTTATGTTGAGTTAAATGTTTCATGTTCTCCAGGCAACCAGAATTAGAGACGGAGTAGGGCTTCTAGAGAGTCAGCCAGGAGGGTCTAGAAAGCTGTCAAACCCCCAGTTGCCCTAGCGCGAATCCAGTTAACAGTTGCAGACACTTAAACCAGCTAACAGTGCAGAGGGATTCCATTTTTTCCCAGTTATTTACGGCAATCAGAACTGATTTTCGTAAGCGGCGGGGGAAGCCATCGTCATTGCACAAAAGATAGTACAGAATTTCTAGGATAAAAGACAATTTGCTACTGGTGCCTTGAGTGAGATTTTAATTTCTCAAGCAAGAGAGTGTTTTATTTTCCTGTTTGAAGAAGTTGATCCCAAAATTAACCTTACCAGAGAAGACGTCTTTACTTTTTTCCTCTGGCTTCTACTTTTTATTTCCCAATTTAACTTGATTGCATACAGTTGTCTTCAGAATTTTGAATAAATTTTACTTTAGTTGCTGGATAAGTTTAAAAAAGAGCACTTAGTTATTGGTTTACAATTCGTTCATTCATTCATTGAATGCTGTTATGTGTCAGGCGATTTTACATGTTTTAAGAGTTTTGCTGAAATTGCTATTTAAAAACAGGCAGTCTTGAGATTCTTTCATGGTTTTTTGAATGATTTGTTTACCTCCAAGACTTTAGCTACAAATACATTTTGGCGTTTCTTAGTCTCTAAATTGAGCTTTGATTTGAGACTTGCCTGTGAAGGAGGTGAACACTCAGATCTGAGGTCTGGTCTTACCAAATAACCCGACTTTTCATGAGGCTCTGGGTTCTCATGCTTTGCCTGCCTAAAGTTGATGTAAAGATACTTTTTGAGAGGAATTGCTTTCAGGTTAAAGAACCAATTGATCATCAAAATGATGTAATCCTAAAATTTGTGCTATTCCCTTTGTTTTTTGATGCTAATTGACAGATGCACTTTGATGTGGTTGAACTTAATTAGTATTAAGGATAAAGTTGGGATACCACTGAAATTCTGTAGATGAAAAGGATAGGCTCTTGAAGAGCAGGAAATCTATTTTATGAATAAAATGTACAAAGCTTATCAAATTAGTTTATTTCTTGGGAGGCAGTGTATAGCACAGATCAGTGATTTTCAGACCTTTTACTGCATCCCACAGTAGGAAATATGTTAAATTGTGAGTTTGTGTATGTATACACACAGAACTGAAAAACCCATTTCATGAAGTAATGTTTATCTTCTCTACATGTTCTGCACTAATTTTCTCTTCTGTACTGAAATATTTAAAAATACTGGTCATGATACACTCAATTGGTTTGACACTCAATTGGTTTGACAACCCACTGTGTTGTGACCAGCAGTTTGAAAAATACTGATAGAGGCTTAAGAGTAGAGAATCTTGGAGGGATGTGATGTCAGCCAGGTTTGTAATTCTGCTCCAAGCTTGCTTTGTTGTTTCCTTGTTATACTTCATCTCTCTAAGCCTCAGTTTCTCATCTTTGACAAGAGAATAATGGGTTGCATTTATTCATGGGTTATCTTGAGGGTTAAGGAAACAGTCCGACCATATGGTAAATCTCAAGAGTAGCCATCTGAATTTGATCTGGTGATCAAGAAAGCGTCCATTCCCTCCCCCCCTTTCTTTCTTGTGCTTCTTTTGTAAAGCATTCTTGAAACTTTGTCTGTAATATATACGTTGCTTTGTGAATCCATTCTTCCTATAGGTTTTGCAATGGAGGATGGGTCATTTTACTGAGCAACTGCTCCCTTGAGAAGTAGGTGTTCAAAATACAGATTATATCTTTTTAGGTAAAGAAAATTCTCTAACGAACTCTTTTGTAACTGCCTTCTCTTCCTCCTGGTTTTCTTAAGGAACCAGCACTCAGTAGACACTAAATACTGTTGATCGACTATATCAGCTAAAGTCTAAGTGGATCATTGTCCTTCACATTCTTAAACCAAATGTCAGTCATCACATCTGGGCTGCATAAAAAAGCAAGGTTGAAGCTGAGTAAGCTCTTGTAAATAAAGAGAAAAAATCCTTTTTGTTATTAGTTGAGGCAGAGATACTTGCTAAGTAATATTATCTGTGCACATTTAAAGATGTCTCTCAGTTTCCTGTAGACGTGCTAACTGATTAACTGGACAAACTGGATGTGTGACACTTTCAGGTGAAAAGGGAGCTAGTATTTTATAGAGCTAATTTGGAGGTTAACTATTAAATAGATTGCCAACAAAGTTTGTTTTCTGGGAAATAAAATGTTGCATCAGAGATACGGAAGAAAACATTTTTTGGACATGATACTAATGTTTATCAAAGCAATAGTTAATAGCTAGAGGCTAATATTTATTCCAAGTAAATAGTATAACATTTAGTCAACACAGCAATCCTATAAGGTAGGTTCCATTTTTGTTCCCATTGGAAGATGAGGAAACTGAGTCACAGAAGTTATTATTTGACCCTATTATCCTACTAGTGGGTGATGTAGCCAGTATTTGAACCCAGGTATTCTGCTTGACTCTGTAGTCTCCTCAGTCTCTGTGGTGCTGCCGCTGCTGCAGATACATCCCTTGTATCTGCCTGGAGCTGTAAAGATCTGCTTTAGGTCTCAACAAGAGGAACCTTGTCCTCCTTGATAGGTTTCAGTGTTGGTATTCTCCGTGGGAACTGTATCCTTGCATTCTGATTGGCTATTATTTCTCAGGATTCTCTTCCTGCCAAGGATGGCTCTTAGTTTCTACTACTGTGTCCCTGTTTCTTATTTATCATAGATGCTTTGATAGGTGTACTGTTTTGAAATAGGTGATGATTTCAAATGTATTTATGATAAAAATGGAACCTTTTTGTTGTCTATTGTTTGAGAATCACTCTGCAGTTAGTAACTTTTGGATTTGTTAGATTGCTACCTATTAAATGTCACCTGAGGTCTGTGAAATGTTTTGTAGACACATTGTAACGCAGTGCTTACACCTAACAGTATTTGCATTTATCTTGTACTTAGTGGGTTCAAAGTGAAAGTGCTGTTTTCCCTCTCAGGAATAAATCTCACTTATTTGTAAAATAAGGTGGCGAAGACTGGATAATAGAACATTTTAAGGGCTCTCTGTCACCCTGAGCACTGAAATCCTGTGAGTCTGTGACAGTTTGAGAATAAGAATATGATTAAATATTAAGAGTTTTGCCTAATGGAGTTAGATGGAGAATGGCATAGATGTTCCCTGTCTGTGCCTTTTCCCCTTCTCACTGCACCAAAGTGCAAGTGGAGAACCTGTGCCCAATTGGCTAAGAGAGAAAGGATCCCTAGATTTCATTTCTGTATAAGATGTATGTAAAATTAAAATCTTTCATTATAGCTTGTAAAAGACCTACTACTTCTACAGATGTTGTCACTACTAGGTCACTTACTCAGATCGGAGAGTCTCAAGTTGTTGTTTGATTCCTGTGAATTTTGAAAAGGTCACTGATAGTGTTGTTTATAACTGTTGCCATCATTTCTTTTTTTCTTGTTTGTTTTGAGGAAGATTAGCCCTGAGCTAACATCTGCCACCAATCCTCCTCTTTTTGCTGAGGAAGAGTGGCCCTGAGCTAACATCCGTGCCCATCTTCCTCCACTTTATACATGGGATGCCTGCTGCAGCGCAGCCTGACAAGCAGTGCGTAGGTCCGCACCCGGCATCCGAACTGGCGAACCCCAGGCTGCCGAAGCAGAATGTGTGAATGTAACTGCTGCGCCACCGTGCCAGCCCCCCATCATTTCTTATCTGAACAAATTTCTTCCCCAAATTCCTCACTTCCATGATAATATTTTTGTACATTTTTTTTTATCTTTTCTTTTTCTTTCTTTCTTTTTTTTTTTTGCTGAGGAAGATTCACCCTGAGCTAACATCCATTGCCCACCCTCCTCTTTTTTTTGCTTAAGGAAGACCAGCCCTGAGCTAACCTCTGTGCCAGTCTTTCTCTGTTTTGTATGTGGGACACCTCCACAGAATGGCTAATGAGTGGAGTAGGTCTGCACCTGGGATCTAAACCCACGAATCTGGGCCACTGAAATGGAGTGTGCAGAACTTTAACCACTCGGACAGAGAGCCAGGCCCATATTTTTGTACTTTTAATGCTCATTGTTCAAAAAATATATTTCAAAAAGCTGTCATGAGTTCAGTAACACTTTCCAATGATTTTTTGTTTCAGTAATTAGTGACGTTTCTGTACTTTGGAGTATAATTAGAGAGGGCTTGGTGTGCATCTAGTGGGGTAATGGTTCCCTTGGCCTCCAAGGGTTCTGTGGTTCTGTGGTCTATAGCTGAGGAGTCACTGGTTTAAAACAACGTACTTTTGTTTCAAATATAAATAAATCATTATTTCTAATATTTACAAACAAAGATGACATTTTGATAGTCTCTGGAGTTCTATTACTCTAGGTCAAGATTAACCATAGCAAGTGGGCCAAGACCCTGTGTTCCCACAGGTCAGTGGTCCTCGTGAAGTGTTTTATGGATTGAAAGTGTTTTTAAAGCATTGTGTTAGCTCTCTTGGTACTTGTTTGTGCTGTGTACTAGGATGATTTGTAAAGTATGGTCAACTACGTATTAGAAAAACGGATCAACTTAGTTTAAAATCCATGTTGGAACGTTTCTCTTATTTGTGTCCTCTGTGTCCAAGTCTTTCATAAAATTTCTATCTTGCTCGGGGCCGGCCCCGTGGCTGAGTGGTTAAGTTCTCGCGTTCTGCTTCGGTGGCCCAGGGTTTCACTGGTTCGAATCCTGGGCGTGGCGGACATGGCACTGCTCATCAAGCCACGCTGAGGCGGTGTACCACATGCCACAACTAGAAGGACCCACAACTAAAAATACACAACTTTGTACCAGAGGGCTTTGGGAGAAAAAGGAAAAATAAAATCTTTTAAAAAAAAATTTGTATCTTGCTGATAATGCTCTCTCCCCCTTCCAATTTTAATCTCAGACTATCATTTATTTCGAAATTAAGTGTTTCAACTTCACAGGTTACCAACATTGACTTCTAGGTCTGCTCATTGGAAAGACAATGCCTGGGCTTTGGGAGTTTGAATAATCTAGATCTGGATGGGTGGCCTTGGGCAGGTAATTTAAGCTTTCTGAGATTGAATTTTATCTCTGAAATTGTAGTACTGTCTTTTGCGGGGTTGTTATGGGCTTGTGTCACTAACACTGTCAGGCTCATAAAAGATACTTAGTCACTGTCAGTTCCTCTTCCCTTTCTCCTTCCTGCTCAAAGTGTTTTCTTCCTTAGGCTTTTTTTCCTTTCTCTGAAAAACTTTGGGGAAATCTCTTTTGGACTATCTGTACTTGCTCCTATGTTTTAAGTAGCAAGTCTGCCCTTAGTTTCGTTTCTGGATGTCTGTGGTTTCCACCTTAAACTCATTCCTGTTCCTGTTAGAACTTTCTAAATGATTCACGAGCTTATGTGACATAGACCTACCTAGTAGAGAATTTCTCTGTTAAATACTGTGCTTTCATCCAAAACAGTAGTTCTTATGTTGGAAGTCATGGTCATAGTATTGTTGACTAACATCTTTCTTTTTGTAGGACATAGTGAAACACTGACATTGAATTCTATCGCAGTCTGAGAACAAATGGACTAGTTGAAAATTAGTATATTATTTGTGTAACATGAAATTAGTTTTCTGAGAAAAACAAGTGCTGGGGCCGGCCCCATGGCTGAGTAGTTGAGTTCAAGCATCCCGCTTCAACGGCCCAGGGTTTCCCTGGTTCAGATCCTGGGCGCAAACATGGCACCACTTGTCAGGCCTCGCTGAGACGGCGTCCCACATGCCACAACTAGAAGGACCCGCAGCTATGTACCAGGGGGCTTTGGGGAGAAAAAGGAAAAATAAAATCTTTAAAAAAAAAAAAAGTGCAGTCAGATTTCCCATAAGTATGTTTGTATATATATAAATAGGTTATTTCAGATAAATTAATGAGAAAAGTTAAAATTGAGAAAGCTCTGTGAAGCTTTTTCCCCCTACAAAATGGATAAAAATCCGCTTTGGTGGTAGAATACTTTGATCTGGCTCCTAAGAGTATAGTTGGAAAACCCCAACCTAAAATGTATTTACTTGCTCCTAAAAAGATGTCTCCCCCACCCGCCCCCAAAGTCCATATACCTCATTTTTCAGGTCTCCTGAGCTCAACTTTCAAATTTCTTTTACTTTTTTTTTTTTTTTGCTTTTTATTTTTTGATGAGGAAGATTGGCCCTGAGCAAACATCTCTTGCCAATTTTTCTCTTTTTGCTTGAGGAAGATTGTTGCTGAGCTAACATCTGTGCCATGTTCCTCTGTTTTGTATGTGGGATGCTGCCACAGCATGACTTGATGAGCAGTGTGTAGGTGGGTGCCCAGGATCCGAACCTGCAATCCCTGGGTCGCTGAAGTGGAGCATGTGAACTTAACTATACTCTACTGGGCTGGCCCCTCAACTTTTATTTTTTCACTTTCTCCTGGCTTAACTCTAATCATCCATCAACTCAGGGTCTTTTGTTTGTGTGTTCCATATTCTCCCTTCTATTTTAAGTTTTTATTTAAACTTAGTCTCACGGACTCTCCTTCCTAAATATCTTGGAGTCCATTCGCCCTTCTTTCTCTCCACACCCTGCCATTACAGCACATCATCTCTCTCCTGGTCTGCTGTAGCAGTTTCCTAAAACGTGCCCCTGCCTCTGGTCTCATTCTCCCTATTCTCAGTTTGTTTCCTCACTGCCGTGAGGTGATCTTTATAAGTCAGAAACCTGACTATGTCATGCAGACCTCTATCTGAAAACCCTTTAGTGACCCCCATTACCCACAGGATTAAGTGAAATCTCTAGCACGGTATACAAGGCTCTGGGTGATATCTTCCTCATCTCTTGCCATCACCTACCTGAGCCTCATATTTCTGTTCTAAGCTTTCTTACCCATGTTGAATTACTCCAACCATCATTATTAAGGAGTGCCGATGTCTTTCATGCCTGCATGAGTTTGAATGCACTGTCCAGAAGATCCTTGTGCACTTGATTTCTTCCTTGAGACTCAGCTCCGCTTTCATCTTTGTGACCTCTGTCCCCAGGCAAAGTTCAGCGTTTCTTTCTCTGTTCCCATAGCATTTTGTAGACAGGTACTTGTGGTGTGTTTTACCTTCTTCTCTGTTCTTTCCATCTTAATGTGAATTTCATGGGATCAGAGACTTTCATCCTTTTTGCCTGACATGTAGCAGGTTCTTCATAAATATTGAATGAATAGATTTGGTAGAAAAGGTTGGTTTATATTTAGAAGAGAGTTAATTGTCTTTTTAAGTTTTATGTTAATATTTAATATTTTGTTCTAAAGATGGTGGAGCCAGGGCAAGATTTACTGCTTGCTGCTTTGAGTGAAAGTGGAATTAGTCCGAATGACCTCTTTGATATCGATGGTGGAGACGCAGGACTTGCCACTCCAACACCTACCCCTCCGGTTCAGCAGGTAAGAGTTTTCTACAGCCTCTGTAAAAAGTAGGTTTGTCTTAATTTTAATTTCTACTTATGGAAATGGGTTTTATTAAGCCTTAATCTTAAATATACCTTTGAGTGTTATTTTTATATTGAGTATTAGTCTTCATTCATGAGGTGGAAAATATTTGCAATGAAAATCAAGACATTAATTTCTGCTTTGATGTATACGTAAGAGATGAATTAGAGTTATTGTGGGAGGATCATTAACCTCTGTAATAGTTGTCTTTGTACATTATAGAAACATTTTTATGACCTTTCACTATACACATTGTCTGAATTTTAGCACAGTTTTGCGAAGATGTTATGCTTGCAGAGATTGTTGCTTTATACCTAGTATCAGTGATTTTACATTCCATTTGAATGTAAAACTTGACTTTTTTTGGTTTTAATAAAATAAATACATCTCTTGTTCTTGAAACAGAATTCACTGCCATCATTCCTTATTTCGTTCTCTGATGTTGTTTTCTCTCCAGTCAGTGCCACTTAGTGCGCTAGAACTAGGCTTGGAGACTGAAGCAGCAGTTCCTGTTAAACAAGAACCAGAGACGGTACCCACTCCAGCACTATTAAATGTTAGGGTAAGAATACTTAGTTTTGACATTACTACTAAAATAGTTTAGGATTGTAGTAAGAAAATAACCTTTAATATGAAATAGTTTTATCTCACTAGTTCTGCTTTTTGCTTCTTCTTTCCCAATATCCTACTCTCGCCTCCTACTCTGTAAAACATTTATTTTACTCTTCTGGTAGTTATGGTGATCAAAAGATAATTAGGACAAAACAGGAAATTTTTGGAGTTAGTTTATTGCAAGTGATATAATTCATGAAGTAAAAATGAACTGCATACTATCCCACTACACCTTTCATTTTTACTTATTTCGGCTTTTGTCTGTTGGTATGGTTTATTTTGGCTTTTTGTCTGTTAAAACAGCTTTTCTCTATTGGTATATGTAATTTTTATGTGATTGTAATTGTGCTTTAAATATGGAGTTCCTCTGACCTTACCTTAAACAAAGCTATTATTACCTTAAGCCTGGTGGTGTAAAATTATTGGATAAACTGGTTAACATTTGATAACTTACGATAAATTATTATTGAGAGTTTTGTTTAAAAGTGATTTACTTTGTTTAAAAGTAAATAGTAATCTAAAAGATTCTTCACGTAGTAGTCATGGAGAAATAAATAGTTTGAGGAAGAAAGAAAGTAGAAATAGACTTAAATTTATAAAAATATCTCAGTTGTACCTTAGTCGCTTGTAGTCACAGACATATTGTTATCCTCAAATCTTGACTCTTTTTTTTTTTTTTTTGCATTTTCGTCCAGCTTGTAATGCTCCCACCTCAACTATAAAAAATAAGGTGCTTGGAGCTT
Source organism: Equus caballus (assembly GCF_041296265.1). Classification (NCBI taxonomy): domain Eukaryota; kingdom Metazoa; phylum Chordata; class Mammalia; order Perissodactyla; family Equidae; genus Equus; species Equus caballus. Next base: position 25,647,727 of record NC_091691.1, on the reverse strand, counting down.
TGCCTGAGGCTCAAAGGTAGCACCCACATGCTCACCTAGTTTTGTAATTTACCAGGCTAGGTCTTTCCTGTGACCCAAGAATTTAAAACTGCTTGGTGATTTTATCTTGTTAAGTTCTAAACATTAGTGTAGTCTCTGTGATAGCAAATGAAGCGTTGGACAGGAATCATAGAATGTTAGAAACAGAAACTGTCCTCAAAGAGACTGGGCCTCCAGAGGTGAAGCGATTTGCTTAAGGTTATCTACCTGGTTGAGGCAGTGCTGGGATTAGAAATCCTTTCTTTTCCTAGTCCTTGTGTTATGTGGGTTACTGTACATCACAGCTTGCTTAGCATAGTCCCATTTTATGCTTGCTGTCCCTGACAGTTATGAAATGTCACACTGCTGCTATCCCTTCTTTTCCTCGAAGTGGTGTGCTTTAACTTGGTAGTTTATAGCTAATCATATTTAATTAAAAATGAAGTGCCAATTGTTAGGTAAGAATAGAAGTCACTTTAGAGTTTTAAATGGCCTATTGTGTTTATGGGCATAGGCTACATTACAAAATGAAGCATTTTGCAGTGGTGTGACGTGTATGGTTTTCTTTTCTAGCAGCAGCCTCCATCTACGACAACGTTTGTGCTGAATCAAATAAATCAGCTTCCGACCTTGGGATCTACAATTGTAATGACTAAAACACCACCTGTAACAACGAATCGGCAAACCATTACTTTAACAAAGTTTATCCAGACTACTGCAAACACACGCCCTTCAGTCTCAGCACCAGCAGTACGAAATGCCATGACCTCTGCACCTTCAAAAGACCAGGTTCAACTGAAGGACCTACTAAAAAATAATAGTCTGAATGAACTCATGAAACTGAAGCCACCGGCTAATATTGCTCAACCAGTTGCAACAGCAGCCAGTAAGTCTGTTTTGAGTAGTGTCAACTGTCTGCCTTTGGTAAGATATATTAGTGTGTTTTTAAGGGTTTGCTTAGGTCTTAAAAGAACTGGGCATGAAAGAAGTAATATCTGCATGACTCTGTACAGTTATAGTGTTTCTATAGTTCAAGGGAAGCAAACATTTAGAAGCCTTAGCATTTGGCTTTGAAATGAAGTGTAGAATTATCAGGTGGCTACATTAACACCGTAAGATATCAGTGTTATGTATTGTGAAAAACCAGTTAACATTTTTCTCAGTCCTTTAAATCGTTGCTTCTCAAATTTTATGTGCCTATGAATCACCTGGGGATCTTGTTCAAAAATAGCATCAGGTTCAGTCGGTCTGGGGTGAGGCCCAAGATTCTGCACTTCTGACAAGCTTGTTGGAGGTGCTATAGCTGGTGGACCATACTTGAGGTAACAAGCCTTAAACTGATACTTTGCTGCTTTAACTCTGACTTTTCCACTTTTCTGATTTAGCCTGTCATTGACTTCATTGCTCGTGGGTTGTTGTGTTTTTACTAAGTTCTCTTTTAAAATACATACACTTTCATTATGAGATAATTCATTATAGTTCTTTGAAGAGTGAGCACCCATAATACTTTTTTCTAATGAACAGCTTTCTTGAGATAGAATTCACATACCATAACATTTACCCTTTAAAAGGTAAATGGATTCACTGGATTTTAGTATATTCAGAGCTGTGCACCCATCACCACTAGCTAATCTATATGCTTTAAGGATAGGTGTAGATTTAAAGGGGAAAAGCTCAATAATCATTTGGTTACGCCTTTTTGAGAATTCACTTATGCACAAAGAATGTAGATTTTATAGTTAGTTTTCCTTCTCTGGAGTGGCTATTTTTGTTATTCATTCAACACATATTTATTGAGTACCTATTATGTGCTAAGCACTTTTCTGAGATTTTGAGGCTATGGCTGGGAAGAAAGAAAACTGTTAAAATCTCTGCCCTCATGGAGCTTGCATTCTAGTAGAGAGAAACCGACAATAAACAAAATAGATAAGTAAATTATATAGTATGTTAGGTAGGGCTAAGTGCTCTGGAGGAAAATGGAAAACGGAATATGGGGTAGGAAGAGGTTACAGTTTTAAGTGGAGTGCTCAGAGGAAGCTTTGTATTTAGCACAGTAAGGGAATTGTTAAGAGTATAATAGAATTAATGTCTTTTTTTTAACTTTGGCTATTTTAAATCTTAGTAGTATAGTTTTAGAAACTGAAAAATGTGAACTCTTAGGAGGGACATTCTTTCCTTCCTTTGTCCCTTGGGCTAAATAATGTTTGAGTCCCTGTTGTATAACACTGTGTGGTGAGCACTGTTGGAGATGCTCTCACCTCACTTATCTCCTGAGCTGACCACTGTTTTATAGCGTTAGCATAGGAATGGGGGCCTTTTTAAGAAACAAATTTCTGTGGGTTCGTTGTATTCTTGAGTCATGAAGTTGCTGCTGTGTGCTAGCACTAGGTGTGTGTGTACTAGGACATGCATAGCATCCCCTCAGGCTCTTGGAATGAGGTGATGTGTGTTGAATAGAGAGTTCCTCCTTCCAAACAGCTGCTTTACTTTTCTAATGGTGGGAGATGAGTTTTAATACCTGATAGAAATTGATATAGGCAGAATTGACTGCTTGGAAGTTGTACTCTGGTTGTGTTTATAAAGTAGAGGGCTAAAGGCATTCTACAGGAATGGGCAAAAAGTGTTTGTAGGATGATGTAGAACTAACTGTCTCCAGTGTCAGAGATGATTAAAAATACCAGATAATCTACTTTTTATGTTTGAGTCCATACCATTGTGCTCTAGTTTTATTCTCAAGGTCATTGTCTTGAGCTGGCTGCGACCTGGCAGTTAGATTTCCCGTTGGGAAATTGTTTTAACTGTCTTAGAACTGATTTCCATTTTCCGCCGTGGAGAGCAGGACTGTGGCCCTGACCTACTGAGGTTTGGGGCAGCATCTGGAATGGCTCCTAGGAGACTTGGGGGTGATTAACAGTTAGTGGAAACTGCTTTTCATTTAAGTTTTTGGATGTAATGAGGAGAAAGACTGCTGCTTTTATGTGAGTAGCTTTCTGAGCATTTCACTCCTCAAACAGCATATGCCCTCATAATTTAGACGACTATGCTATTGTGAGGAAAGACTTCAGAGAGCAAAACAAAACAGGATAGATTTGGATCTGACTGAGGAATACCTAATACAGTAACATCTTGGACATCCAATGTAGTAATTTTTAAAAGACAAAAGACTGCAAATCAAGGCTGTCCTTGTGTGGAAGCCTGAGAAACCATCAGACTAGACTAGGGCTGAAAAAGAAACGGTAAGTGAATGCTGAAGATGAGCAAATGTTTGTGTTGTTGGAAAGGGTCATCTTTTTACTGAAAAGGAAGAACATTAAAAGTATGAACTGCTAAGAGGAAGGTTTTGCATGTTCTTCTCTGATCTGTGTGGGTATTGCCTCTTTTGGATTCCTTAGCCCTTTGGGTTTCTCTTTAGGTTCTCATCTCTCACTTGAACTCCAGTCCTGTAACTATCTGTGAACTGTTCACTGGCTCTCCCACAATCATATTAAACAAATCATGCCCCAAAATAAAGTAATTATCTCTTTTCCAGCTTCTTTATTTTGTTAATGCTTTAATACTAGTCATTTTGGAGTCCCAAGTGACAGGCTCCCCCAAAAACTCCTTGTCTTTTGGTAGAAGAGATAAGATGCTAATCACTCCTTCTGGTGTGGTTTTCACACTGTGATCTCAAGAATCCTGGGTACTGGTGGGCGAGCTTCAGGGGTACTTGGAGGATAGACGTTAGTTACAGGGGCTCTGGACTCCTCAGTCAAGCAGGTCTACTTTGACACTCGGACTGAGGGGTTCTGTTGCTATATCTAAGAAGAATTTGCAGACCACTGGTGTAAAAGGTTCATTGTTTGGATCTTTATTCTGAGGGGAGGAGGAAAAGAGAGTTCCCAAATTGGTGTTTTTCCTTCCAGAAATAATTGTTTTGCTTTGAAAGTTAGTAAGCACCACCAAATCAGGTGAGATTGATTCTGGCTTCTTGATAACACCAGGTTTTATTTTTTTTTTTAATGAACCAAGTAAAGTGTCTCAAAGTAATGCTGGCTCTTGGTGTTTGTATTGAAATAAACTCTCAAGTAGTTCTGGTTACGGTGTCTTTTTAATAAATAGTTTTCACATTTCCTCTGCACGTATTTCCTTTTAAGTTGCTTGTTTTCTAAGGTTAATTCATACCTCCATAATGACACATAGCTTTGAATGTTTTCATCCTCATGCCTAATTTAAGTTAGTGATAAGCAGATTGGTATTCTTTGATTTGTGAAGTGGGTAAACTTTACTGAATTTATAAAAACTGTAGGAAAAGGAATTGTTCTAAAATGTAAATTGACTTTCTCCCTCAGCTGATGTAAGCAATGGTACAGTAAAGAAAGAGTCTTCTAATAAAGAAGTAGCAAGAATATGGATAAATGACATGAAGATGAGAAGTTTTTCCCCGACCATGGTGAGTTTCAAAATCTGCATCTGTATTTTGGTGTGGTATGAAAGTACACTTGGCTAAAAGTCCTCTACAATAACCCTTAGAACACTTTTTTTGGGTGAAGGGGGGGCTACTCAGCTACATAAACTAATGAATAAGCATTGAACCTCACTGGAATAAACTAATATATACTAAACAAGGTTATTATAACTTGCATATTTGATAGGCTGTAGTACTCACATCTTTTTATTGTGAATTTTCTCTGATCAGAAAAAACGATAATGTGAAGTTAACCAAAAGTATTTGATAACTATGTTCGTTTTAGGATTGAACCTGAGCTGTCAGATCAAATAATGGTGTAGGTATGGGTAATTATATGATAATTTTTTTCTGTGTTGGAGATGCTGTATACTTTGGGTTACTTGATTCCCTGCATTTATTTAATAACTATGCTGTGTATAACACTGCATGTGTGTGTGTGGTGGGTTTCTACAAGAAGTATCTGCATGGCTCCCCCTTCAATAAACGTACAATTTGACAACGGTATGGTTTGAGTAGGTATATAAGGTACAGCAAAAAGTGCATTGTGATCCTCAGAGAAAGGGTTATGAATTTGGAGGAAGGTGAGATCTCCCTAAACTTGATGGGAAGACTTTATTTTATGGAGGAGGTATAAGGAGCTTTAGTTTTGAGTCTGGAGAGACTGATAGGGCATTTTAGGAAGGGAGCTAAAACATTAATAGGCACAGGGAGTTGGTGGCTGTGTGCGTAGGTGACACTAAGCCTGGGTACTTGGGTTGCTGGAAGAAGTTGGAATGGTTGATTTGGGCTCTGTGGAGGATCGTGAGTTGAGCTTGAAGGACTTTTGACTTGGTGCAGCACCAATTCAGAATGGGTCAGGGTAGGGAGGAGAGACAGATTGGGATGTTGGTTAAGTTATCCAGAAGGGCAGTGATTAGGGACCAAACTTGGGAGATTGGAAAAGGGTGAGGGGAAAGAAAATAGGGGATGACTGAACATAACAATACCAAAAGGTTGTTAGGACTTGAGGATGGAATGTGGAATTAGAGAGAGAGCAGAGCAACCTGTACCTGACGTTCAACAGGGACCCGGAGAACAAGTGATTGCAGTACTCAGTTTACTTAATGGTTGTGTGCCAACAGCTTACTTGGGAGTTGATTTTTGGAAGGTAAGAAAACATTTTCTTTAAGAAATGTTTTATGTAGTGCTCAGGTTCCCAGTGCAGCCCATGTTTGTTCGTAATATGCCAAAAGTCCTATATTGTCCCAGCAGTTAAGAAACATCTAACAGATTGCATACTGGTAGCCTGTGGACCAAAACAAGTTGACAGGTATGTTTTGTTTGGCCTCTACAATATTTTGAAAAATTTTGAATTTATTGCTAATACATAAAATCTTGATTTCCAGGGGCCCGCCCCGTGGCCGAGTGGTTAAGTTAGCACGCTCTGCTTCGGCGGCTCAGGGTTTCGCGGGTTCAAATCCTGGGCGCGGTCGTGGCACTGCTTGTCAAGCCACACTGAGGTGGCATCCCACATTGCCACAACTAGAAGGACCCACAACTAAAAAAGTCTTTAAAAAAAAAAAATCCTGATTTCCGGATTCTCTTGACCATTCTGAGCCCACATTGCCTACCTAGTAAAACATGCCTAAAGTTGAGTAGTGACCATCTAATTTGTGTGTTAGGCAGGCATTTCCCAGGTACCACAGTCTCCCTCCCTCCATTTTTCTCCTTAACACTAAGCTTGATGTCACTTGCCATTTTACATTCAGCGGGCTTAGAAATATTACCTGTCTGGTCCCTGGATTTTGTGACCCTTTGGTATTACCAACTCATCCTCCAATTATACCCTTTGTGATTTTTTGTTTTGTTTTTGAATTTAAGTAAAAGACTATAAGGTAGAGGGAGAAGAGAGGAGTCTGGTCGTTTATTATAGTGTGCATTCCATCTTATAGGTGAAGAAAAGGTACAAAGGTGGGGGGGGGGGGTTGGTTCAGAACTTAAGTAATTTGCCCAAGGCTACACAAATGGATAACGGCAGAATTGCCATTTATATCTGTTTCTTTGGCTAACCCCATTTTGTCTCCAGTTTCTGAAATTGGATTTTATTTTGACGTACTTTCTGAGAACATTCAGAGGTTTGTGGATTTTTTTCTGAGGACTCCGTGAGTTAATGTTGATTAGATGTTTATCTCCTACCTCCTTTTACTTCTCACATTTTTGAGCATCTGTGTGCCATCATATTCTGCTCTAGACTAAATAAATACATAAAGTAGAAAGAAGAAACCTGCCATTACTTTTCAGTGTCATGTTATCCTTGGCATTACGTGTATGTCCTGACCAGGTTTTCTCCTTCTCTCCCTTCCTTGGTATACTGGGTTCCACAGCTGCTTCTCTCTGCTCTTCTTGAACAAGCACACGTTAATAAAGAGCTTTCCTAATGGTTTTCTGGTAATGAAAAGAGGTTTGTTCACGGTCTTCCTATTCCCCTATTCCTGCCTGCCTCTACCCCTTTAAGACTGTGGAGAAACACAAGGGAACATGAGACTGTGGTGACCATTCGCTCAGTTTGCTTGAGACAGTCTGGGTTTCCTCCTATTTTCCTGATGTGGTTACTGATAGCTCCCCATTTTACTCCCACATGTGCCAAGTTTTGGAGAGTAAATGATATGGCTGTCCTATATGATTGTTGTTGTGTCTGTGGAGACGCAGATGTCTGAAGTAAATTCTCTGTTCTTCAGGAGAACCTTTAAACTCCAGAGTTTTGGGGTTTAGGATTTGAAGGCAAGAAGACAGATGGAAGTGAACTGAAAGGAGGGTGGGATGTGAGACAGTTTCTGCCCATGAGGTTGGAGGATGTGGGGCTCATCTGCTTTTTCTCCCCAAACCCCTTACTCTTTGTATTCCTGGAGTAGGAATGAAGAGTGAGGACTGAGGTTAGAGAGCGTTCTGTGCTCAGGGAGGGTAGAAAGTATTGAAAGGGAAAGGAGTTTGTGACAATGATGGCTGGAAGGCAGGTGGAGCCCTTTGGTGACCTCTGTGTGTTAGGGATAAGAGTAAGACATGGATTGTCTGTGCTCATCATTGGAGAAGCAGGGAAGCCACAAAGTGTGACCCAGATTTTCGGGAACATAGAAGTGGTGTGTCATGTTTCCCAGCCTGATGAGTGAGGATATTCCTGCGAAAGCATTTTCCTGTGTGTTGGCTGGGGTCTCCAGTCTCTGGACTTAACACTGATTATGCGTTCTCTTTGTTACAGAAGGTCCCTGTTGTGAAAGAGGAAGATGAACCAGAGGAAGAAGATGAAGAAGAAATGGGCCATGCGGAAACCTATGCAGAGTATATGCCAATAAAATGTATGTCTTTGGGACTTGTCAACATAGTGAAAGATTTCTGGGTTCCTCTTAAATAATTTCCCCACACACGTTATTATCTATTAGGATCTGTCAGGATTGGTACTTCAGGATTTGAGAAGTATGAACATTGTAATATGTTTTCAACTGTCATGTGTTTTAAAATATCTACAAGAAAATTTTACTGTGGGTTTTTTCCTACATATATATAGAGCTTTGTTGTAAGTTGAAGTCTGTTAAAACCAAGAGTAAAAAAGTTTGAGTTTTATTTTATTTCAAGTTAATTTTGCTCATATTGGCAATGATTATAAAATCATAGTAAATTGCACAGATGTAAATATGTATCTTAGCTTTTATAGTTTGTACAGCTTATCTAAAACAAACCATAAAAACATGGTAATCTTAAAAATAAAATGAGATATTTGAATTCAGTTTACATTAACACTATTTCTGCCTTTTTTCCATAAGGACCGTGATTCATTTTTTTAGTGGCATGATTCATTTAGTGGAAATGAATTCATTTAGTAAGTTGAAAATTAATAGCTTTTAGCTTTTGTATATAATTTTTCACTTTCTCATTCATTATATGGGGGTAATAAGATGAAAAAAACATCTGGCTAGAGTTTATCTTTTCTATACTCTGGGTTTATATAAAAAGCCACCAATAATACCAGTTAAATTAAACTAGAAATCTCTACCAACCATGTATGGATTCCCAAGATCTCATCCCTTTCTAGTCATTTAAAATGAACTTCAGGTTGTGGTATCTGAAATTTTTGGTATCTGGGTTTTTCCCCCTAAATAGTTTTCACAAAAAAATTGAAATTTATCTATGGGCCTTTAAACCACAGGTCAGCAAACTAAATCTGGACCCATGCCTGTTTTAATAAGTGGAGTTTTATTGGAACATAGCCAAGCCCATTGGTTTATTTATTGGCTATGGCTGCTTTTATGTTGCTACAACAATGTTCAGTAATTATAAAAGAGACCGGATGACCCACAAAGCTGAAATTATTTACTATCTGACCATTTATACAAAAAGTTTGCTGGCCCCTATTTTAAACTATTCACATTATATGCGTTTTGGGGAGTTAGTTGCTGTTTAATTTTATAGCCCAGACTTCTTTTGAAATACCTTTCAAGATAAAATTATATTCCAAACGTTTGATTCACCGATAGCAGTGAATGATTCGTTCAAGTAAACTCCTTAATCTAGGGTTTTGCTCTCTTACTACTGGAGAACCTGGTTGTCTGAACTAAGTTGGCATTTTTCTAGATCTTTTTAACCAGCAACTCTCTATTTAAACTGTAGGTAGTTGATAAATAAGTAATTTTAGTCAAATTTAAAAGGTACTTTACCATCTGTCAGTGACTTTTTATAGAATCCCACAGTGTATAGTTACTTATTATTGTATTTTCTGTTACAGGAAAAATATTGTAATGTCTTATAATAAAACCAGAAGTATTATTATGTAGAATAATTAAAATGAAGTATTTTTAAATTTTTGTTTAGTAAAAATTGGCCTGCGTCACCCAGATGCTGTTGTGGAAACTAGTTCTTTATCCAGCGTTACTCCTCCTGATGTTTGGTACAAAACATCCATTTCTGAAGAAACCATTGATAATGGCTGGTTGTCAGCATTACAGCTTGAGGCAATTACATATGCTGCCCAGGTAAGCAATAATATGTCATAACTACATACGATATTTATCTTTTAACCTGAAACCATGTAATATAGTTGTTTTAATCCAGGGTATGTTTTCCTTGCATGAAAAACTTATGAGTGTGGCTTTTATGGAACTTATATGTTAGAAGATTAAAGGGTAGTGTAGATGTGGGGAGTGCGTGTCTGGTGGAATTCACTGGGAATATGTATTAAAAATACATATATCCTTTGACCTAACAATTCCATTACTGGGAGTCTATCCGATAGAACTATTATATAATAACATATTTATAAGGCTATTTGTTGCAGCTTTTTTCCCCCCAGTGGCTGAAAGCTAGAAAAGATTCGAAAGCCCATACCCTTGGGGACTGATTGAATAAAATGTGGTATTACTATTCAGGTGTCAGAGCTGTGCCAGTTGTCTTGAAAGGATTTCTGTCATACTCCATTTTTGTAAAATAAGTAATGGCCAAATAGCCAACCATTCCCCATATTTATATCTGATGTAAAAGTTTGTATTTGAATTGTGCAAGCGTTGAAAGGGGTATGGAAGAGTGCTCACCAGTTTGTTAACTTTACCTGACGCATGTGGGGGTAGCAGGAAAGAGTATATAGTAACGTGAGGAAAGTATCCACACTAAGCCAAACTGTGCACCATTTATATAAAAACAGAGCACGTCTGCATGTTCCCGAACCGGTGGATGAAAGACTGATCACCAGAATATCAAAAGTAATAGATTAATTACCAGCTTTTTCCTTTTCAGCAACATGAAACATTCCTACCTAATGGAGATCGTGCTGGCTTCTTAATAGGTGATGGTGCCGGTGTAGGAAAAGGAAGAACGATAGCAGGGATCATCTATGAAAATTATTTGTTGAGTAGAAAAAGAGCATTGTGGTAAGTGCTAAAGACTGACCGGGAGCTTTCACTTGCGGATAGTTCCTTCAGCTTGTGGGGATGGGTTTTAAATAATAGGTGTCAAGGCCTGGTTTTATTTTTTCCTGAAAACTGCTAGAATAATGGAATTTATGTTTAATTTGTATGTTTTTCTTTTTTCGTGTGGCAGGTTCAGTGTTTCAAATGATTTGAAGTATGATGCTGAAAGAGATTTGAGGGATATTGGAGCAAAAAACATTTTGGTCCATTCATTAAATAAGGTATGAAAGTTTTGTATTCAGTTGCTTGTTCCATAAATAGTGACTCATCTGTGAGATGAGACTGATAGTAGTTTTTACCTTGTAGGTTGTTATGAGGATTAAATGAGTTATTTAACAGAAAGCCTAGTGAGTGCTAGCCAGTGTTGTTGGTGTGTGGATTACTGCATGTCAGATACTAAGCCAGGTAGGGTTATGTAGTGGCACACAAGATGGGCATTGTCTCTGTTGTTAGGGAGTTTATTCTCTCTGTCTTCAGTGTTATTTTTGTCTTTGTTTTTGAAGTAACTTGATATGGGCGGAGCTCATGTAACTATGAGTATGAGGGCGCAGTGTCATAAAGCTTTATGGACAGGCAGTGTGCCCATTGCAGTGTAGAGAGAATCGTGGTTTGGAGTCTGGTTTAGATATTTGTATGTCCAGTGGACTTGCATGCCGGATCCTGTGTAAATGTTAAAACAGTTCTGTCAAGTGGAAGGAAATGTGTCTCAGTGTCTAAAGCACACTTTAATGTGATGACAATCTTATTGTTCATTTGGGAAACCTTTATTGTTGCACCATTGTTGGAGTTAGAGGGTTCCTGCAAGAGCCTCCATCCTAGCCCTTTGAAAATAAGTAAACATAAATCTCCTTTCCACGTGAGTCCCAAGTGGGTTCAGTTTTGCCGTGCTCATCAGGGGCTTTTCTGGGTGGGTGCGACGGAGTGGATTGGGATGTGAAGTACTGTGTCTTGAATGACTAGTAACAGTTCAAAACTAATAACTGGAATTGTGTACCAGAATTACATCTAGAAATATTTTTGATTTCTGATTGAAAAGAAGACCACATTATTAATCATAATTCTCCTCTTTTTTTTTTTTTTTTGAGGAAGATTAGCCCTGAGCTAACTACTGCCAATCCTCCTCTTTTTGCTGAGGAAGACTGGCCCTGAGCTAACATCCGTGCCCATCTTCCTCTACTTTTTTATATGTGGGACGCCTACCACAGCATGGTTCGCTAAGTGGTGCCATGTCCGCACCCGGGATCCGAACTGGCAAACCCCAGGCCGCCAAAGCGGAACGTGCGCACTTAACTGCTGCGCCGCCGGCGTGGCCCGAACTATTAATCATAATTCTTGTGTGTCTCTCAGAACTTAATTACAGTGCTTTGCATATAGTAAGTGCACAATAAATATTTGTAGTGATTGTTGTGTGTTTTTTTTTGTATGAGAGTTTAGTTTATAATCCTTTTTTGATGATAGCTTTTTTGAGACTTTGATGAAAGCTGGATCCTTGTACCCTAAAGTTGTATTTATACATAAGCATGGGTGTGTGCACTTGTGTGTGTGTGTATGGGTACACATATGTATGAGAAATTGTGTGCATGATTTTAGGAGGTCCTTTGACTTCCCTCGAGCCCATCTTGGACCCATCCGTTTCTTGCCTAGAAGTTTGGGTAGGATAACTATTTGAGAGAAAAGTGTATTTATTAACTTCTTCTCTTTTATTTTTAGTTTAAATATGGAAAAATTTCTTCCAAGCATAATGGGAGCGTGAAAAAGGGTGTTATTTTTGCTACATATTCTTCCCTCATTGGTGAAAGTCAGTCTGGCGGTAAATATAAAACTAGGTTAAAACAGCTTCTACATTGGTGCGGGGATGACTTCGATGGAGTGGTATCCTTTGCAACAAATGTTTTTGTATTTTTTAATGACACAAAAGTTAATGTAAGGATAAACATTTGGAAGACAGGAATCCTGAGATTAAATAAACAAATTGCTGCAATGAGTGCTTTAGTGATTACATGGAGTCCAAGGGGGTCAGAAAGTTGCTTCTATTTGTAGCTGTTACATAGGAGGCCAATATTTAAGTTCCTGGTTTAGGAAAATGTTAATAAGTATGAGAAATGCTGAACACTGTATTCCCGTCTTGAGGATTCACATTGCATATTTTCATAGTAAAATACCTGAGAAGACTAAGGGGAAAAAACCTGTTAACTTAGTGATCGCCAAACTTACTTGCTCATAGCGTACCTTTTACTGTCTTGCGTGAGAAACACTAGTTTTTAAAGTGCTGATTAAGTGGGTTAGCAATCATTTTTCTTCTTACAGAATTTGCCAAAATTATCTGTGTGGTGGACATTTCTTGCCACAGTGGATCTCCTTTCCTTTATTCTAATTAAGAATTAAATATCCAATTAAAATAAATACCAAATTCAGTGGATGCCTCTGAGGCTAGAGAGGGAAGGCAGAGAAATCAAGGAGAGGCACATAGAGGGCTGCATTTATGTTTCTAATCTTTAAGAAAAAGAAAATCTGAAGTAAACATAGCACGATGTTAAGGTTTGACAAAGCCGAATGATAGGTATGTGGGTGTTATTAAAAAAAAAAAGTTAATGCCTAGGGGCTTATCATCAATAGCATCCCTCCCTATAATTAATAATCTTGACTTTTATCTACCACCCGAGAAATCTTGAGTGTTTCCCAAGGCTCCAGGGAAATAAAAGTTAACTCTTGACACTTGCTACTAATGTGATATGTTCCTTAATTCATTCCTTATAGATAGTGTTTGATGAATGTCATAAAGCAAAAAACCTATGTCCTGTTGGTTCTTCAAAGCCAACCAAGACAGGCTTAGCAGTTTTAGAGCTTCAGAACAAATTGCCAAAAGCCAGAGTTGTTTATGCTAGTGCCACTGGTGAGTAGTTAGTTATTTAAAGGGTATATGCGTGGGTTATTTTTTCAGCTATAATATGTTTTATTTTGGGGTTTTTCAGGTGCTTCTGAACCACGAAACATGGCCTATATGAACCGTCTTGGAATATGGGGCGAGGGAACTCCATTTAGAGAATTCAGTGATTTTATTCAAGCAGTAGAGCGGAGGTAATGCAATTTACAGTGTACACTATTTGTTCTCAGTAGCAGTCTAAAGGATGTGTTATTGCTAAAACCTCTTCCACGTATGTTAAAGCCTTACTATATTTAATGATAGTTACTGTGTGTTTTAATTTTATTCAGAGGTGTTGGTGCCATGGAAATAGTTGCTATGGATATGAAGCTTAGAGGAATGTACATTGCTCGACAGCTGAGCTTTACTGGAGTGACCTTCAAAATTGAGGAAGTTCTTCTTTCTCAGAGCTATGTTAAAATGTATAACAAAGCAGTCAAACTGGTGAGAATTTTTTTCTTAGTTCCTTGTGTTTTTAATGTATCTGATAACGTTTCCATTAGTTTTGTCCAGTGTTAGTCTGTCAGCCCCCAGGAGTGTATTTCTGCTATAAAAGAATAGATAAATCACCAGGTCCTTGTTTTCCAAGCTTTCTCTTTGTTAAAGTAACTTATACAAAATAGCCATTTATTTCAGTTTCATAGTTTTTGAAATCACAGTGTAACTATTTCCAAACATGATTGTATTAGTTAATAAGTTTTGAGACAACTCTGTGTGAGCATCCTGAAAAACATTTGTTTAGAGAATCCCAAGTTACTGAAGATGCTTTATTAAATTAATGTTAAATGGTCTTGCACTTAGCATTATATTGATTGAATTTAGACTTTCAAAAATAATTAACACTCAAAGATGAAATATCTAAAATGTTAATTGTGCTTCTTCAGTGGGTCATTGCCCGAGAGCGGTTTCAGCAAGCTGCCGATCTGATCGATGCTGAACAAAGAATGAAGAAATCCATGTGGGGTCAGTTCTGGTCTGCTCACCAGAGATTTTTCAAATACTTGTGCATAGCATCCAAAGTTAAAAGGGTTGTGCAGCTAGCTCGTGAAGAAATCAAGAATGGAAAAGTAAGTTGGAGAACACATTAAGAGATTCATTCTTTGGTTAATGTTTTTTAGTTTTTTCAGTGTTGAGGTTTTCTCCTTGTAAAACCTATTCTTTCTAAAGGATAGTTATAAAGGTATTAATGTAATAAGACTTTAAAAAATACATTTTTTAAAATAATAAAAGCAATGCTTGTTTATAAAGAATTTAGATGGCTCAAAAAAGTATAAAGATAGAAATGTCCCTATAGTCCGTAGATGTAATCACTGATAACCTGTGGGTATTGTATTGCCTTAAGGTTTTTTCTTTTTGGTGAATATATATGTACTTAAAGCACAAAGAACTGGGGCAAGGGCTTCCGTTGTGTCCACTGCTGTAATCCTATTTCATAGCTAAGCTTTTTACACATAGCATGTCTCAAATATACATAGAATAAATAAGCACAGATGTACAATAATGGGGCGTTCTTGTTTGAAATCTTTTTTTGTTACTAAACATTTAAAATGTTAAGAAAGCACATGCATATTTTTATTTATAATTAATATGTTTTCTTTTTTCTCCAGTGTGTTGTAATTGGTCTGCAGTCTACGGGAGAAGCTAGAACATTAGAAGCCTTGGAAGAGGGTGGAGGAGAATTGAATGATTTTGTTTCAACTGCCAAGTAATGTTTTTGGTTTTGAGTTTTTACTTAGATTGGTTTAAGTGTTGGCATTTCCTTGAGGCAAAATTTTTGATTTACCATATCATTTTTTGAACTTTTTTTGATCTTAGTTTTTGCAATTCGGGGTAGCCATAACAGTATATTTATTGGAAAATAATACCAAAGAAATGCTGAAATGTTAAGCATTTTGGCAGTATTATGCCCAGTATTTGGAGTAATGGAAAGGCTTGATTTTTGTTTGTTATGTATATCTTGGAAATCTGTGACAGCTTGGTTTAGTTTCAGTTTTGGTTTCAGCTTTGTATATTTGAAATTACCATTATCCAGAGGAGCAGTAACTTTAGTTTGCCCCAGTTTAGTATGCGCTGATAGAAAAATTGCAAATAGTTATGAGATATTCAAAAAGAGTTTAGAAAAATGTTTTGGAGGGGCCCAGCCTGGTGATGCATTGGTTAAGTTCACATGTTCTGCTTCGGTGGCCCAGGGTTCACTGGTTTGAATTGCAGGTGTAGACCTACGCACCACTTATCAAGCCATGCTGTGGCAAGCATCTCACATATAAAGTAGAGGAAAATGGGCACGGATGTTAGCTCAGGGCTAGTCTTCCTCAAAAAGAAAAAAGGTTTTAGGGGGCTGGCCTGGTAGCGTAGCAGTTAAATTTGCATGTTCTGCTTTGGCGGCCCAGGGTTCACTGGTTTGGATCCTGGGCACAGACCTACGCACTGTTTATCAAGCCATGGTGTAGCAGGCGTCCCACATATAAAATAGAGGAAGATGGGCACAGATTTTAGCTCAGGGCCAATCTTCCGCAGCAAAAACAGGAGAATTAGTGGCAGATGTTAGCTCAGGGCTAATCTTTCTCATAAGAAAAGTGTTTTAGCCATTGTTTTTTGTTTGTTCCCCTAACTTATCAATTCTAGCTCTGGTAGTAAAATTTGCAAAATAACCTTTGCCACTATACTATCTCTTGCCTTAGGGGATAGATTCAAGTGGCTCCTCTTAACATGGATATAATTAAAAACTGCTTTTAAAAGCAAAACATGAACCTGCTAATCTGTATTTTTCTGTACTTGCGTGCCTAGTACTGCTCTGTCTAAAATGATAGCCACTAGTCACATGAGGCTGTTGAGCAGTTGAAATGGCTGGGCCAAAGTGAGATGTGCTGTAAGTATAAAATACACACCAGGTTTCAAAGATTTAGGTAAAAATAATGTAAAACATCTCATTGATTACATGTTGCAGTGATATATTGAGTTAAAATGTATTAAAATTGGTTTCACCACTTTCTTTTTTTTTTTTTTACTATTTAGCTACTAGAAAATGTAAGAATTACATATTTGGCTTAGCCTGCAGTATATTTCACGTGGATAGCCTTGGCCTAGAATATTAAAATTCATTTAAGCTGGATTATCAATTTTTTGTAAGAGTGAACAAAGTATTTTATTTTTGACAAATATATTCAGTAAGACTTTATATGTAATTATTTTGCAAACTGAGCCACTAATTGTCACTTTTTCTCTCTCCTGCAAACAGAGGAGTGTTGCAGTCACTCATTGAAAAACACTTCCCTGCTCCAGACAGGAAGAAACTTTATAGTTTACTAGGAATCGATTTGACAGCTCCAAGTAACAACAGTTCACCAAGAGATAGTCCTTGTAAAGAAAATAAAATAAAGAAGCGGAAAGGTGGGTGCTTTTCTTTAAATGGTATGGAAAGTAGTATAAATTTTAGCATTTTGAAGCAACTGTATTTTGGGAATGAACTGCCTCCCTTGAATTGGCAAGCGGTTGCATATTTTCACTGTCATGTAGTTTTCAATGTACAAGTAACCCCGTGTTTTAAGTTAGGGCTTGGACAATTTGAGTGGTGTTAGGCACGGCACTAAGCACTGACCATGTGTGATCTCGTTTTATCCAGAAGGGATCCATATGAAAACAGATCTTATTTTTTCCAAGGAAACTAAGGCACAGAAAGATTAAGAGGTTAAGGAATTTCCCCAGGTTCGCATAGGTAGTGAGCAATATGTGGGAACCCAAATCCAGGCCTTTCTGTTATGGAAGCTGCGTTTATATGCAGTCACACGTTGCTTACCAATGGGATAGGTTCTGAGAAAGGCCTCTTCAGATGATTTTGTCATTGTGTGAGCTTCAGGGAGTGCACTTAGACAAACCGAGATGGTACAGCCTACTACACACCTAGGCTCTATGGTCCTAATCTTATGGAGCCACTGTCCTGTATTCATTCCATCATTGACTGAAATATCGTTACGTGGTGTGTGACATATGGGTGTTTTTAATAATCTTTAAAGAGACTTCTGTTAGTTTATTATTTAATTATTAGGAATACACTCACCATATTTGTTAAATGTTTTATAATCAAACTTGGGTTTGTGTTTAAGTGCTTATTACTAAGCTTGACTTTCAGATGTTAACTTCTCAGGCTATCTTTCTCTCAAATGGTGATAATAAGTTACATTATGAAAACTGTGATGCTTTGTGTTCTAAACACAGTGCCAGACACTTTAACCTTGTTTCATCTGTTCAGAGAAGTATACTTTTTTACATTTTTAGTATGCCTGAAAGTAGGTTGGTTATTATAGTGTAATTGTCCGTATTTTTTATTTTAGTGGCATAAAAAGTAATGCTGTGTGTTAGAATGAGTGACATCTTAGAATGGTCAGATGGTCACATTTCCCTTTCCTGAATTATGTTCTCACCATCTCAATATATGAACCTTTTAATGTTCTTAATTTTGATTGGTTTGTTCCAGGTATCTTCTGACTTTTCAGTAAAATAATTCAAATCAGCACCCTGTTTGACTTTTTTTTGTAAATGGAAAGGAAGCCATAGTGGGGAGAGAAGTGAGCAGCACACATAAGAAGAATTTTTTTTTTTAAGATTTTATTTTTCCTTTTTCTCCCCAAAGCCCCCCAGTATATAGTAGTGTATGTTTTAGTTGTGGGTCCTTCTAGTTGTGGTACGTGGGACGCCGCCTCAGCATGGCCTGATGAGTGGTGCCGTGTCTGCGCCCAGGATTGGAACTGGTGAAACCCTGGGCCGAGGAAGCGGAGTGCACAAACTTAACCACTCGGCCACAGGGCCAGCCCCTGTTTGACTTTTAAAAATGAAGTGTTTTGTTTTTTCTTTTTTTTGAGGAAGATTAGCCCTGAGCTAACATCTGCTGCCAATCCTCCTCTTTTTGCTGAGGAAGACTGGCCCTGAGCTAATATCCGTGCCCATATTTCTTCTGTTTTATTTGTGGGATGCTTGCCACAGCATGGCTTGCCAAGCGGTGCCATTTCCGCACCTGGGATCCAGACCTGCGAACCCCGGGCTGCCGAAGCAGAACATGTGCACTTAACTGCTGCACCATTGGGCGGCCCCTAAAAATGAAGTTTCATGGATTTTTTTTTTTTAAGTATTCTGTAAACCTATAATTATTAGGCCTCTTCTCTCAACCAGATACACAATTAAATTGTGACAGTGCCAGAGGTTCTGTTTTATCTCTGTTGTCCTAATTTATTTTGAAACTTGTACACTTGAAGGCAGTCTTGAATTTGTGCTTACATATGTCATTTCTTGTTAAAAATAATTGAACATAGGGGCGGCCCCCGTGGCCGAGTGGTTAGGTTCGCACTCTCTGCTTCAGCAGCCCAGGGTTTCGCTGGTTCCAATCCTGGGCACGGACATGGCACCACTCACCAAGCCATGCTGAGGCGGCATCCCACATGCCACAACTAGAAGGACCCACAACTAAAAATATGCAACTAGGTACCAAGGGGCTTTGGGGAGAAAAAGGAAAAAGTAGAATCTTTTTTTTAAAAAAAATTGAACATAGCCTGATTTCTTATCAGAGTCCAAAAGGTTACCACTTGTTTGTGAATTTATTTGTTCTTATATACCTACATAAATGCTTTTCTTCTACAGCTCACATTTGAATTAAGTCATGAACTAAATATAACTTTCTGGATCTTTAGAACAGTGTATTTGGGCTGACTCTCTTGTTTGGGATTTGATGATAGGTGAAGAAATAACTCGAGAAGCCAAAAAAGCACGAAAATTAGGTGGCCTTACCGGTAGCAGTTCTGATGATAGTGGAAGTGAATCTGATGCCTCTGATAATGAAGAAAGTGACTACGAGAGCTCTAAAAACATGAGTTCTGGAGATGACGATGATTTCAACCCATTTAGAGATGAGTCTAGTGAGGATGATGAAGATGGTAAGTTCATCAATATGTTAAGTGTAAACTAAACGATAGTTATTTCTGTATATTTAAAATGGGATATTGGGGGCCTGCCCCAGGGCCGAGTGGTTAAGTTCATGTGCTCCGCTTTGGGGACACGGGGTTTTGCTGGTTTGGATCCTGGCCATGGACATGGCACCACTTGTCATGCCATGCTGAGGCGGTGTCCCACATAGCACGACCAGAAGGACCTGCAATTAGAATATACAACTATGTACTAGGGGGCTTTGAGGAGAAGAAGAAAAAAAAAAAAAAGATTGGCACCTGAACTGACACCTACTGCCAATCTTAAAAAATAAAATGGAATGTTGTATTGAAGCCTGTTTTTCTGTGCAGTACAAATCATGACACAGATTTCTGATCTTTGCTTGATGTAGAGCTCCAAGTATCGTCTTCTGAAGGTTTAGCTCACTTATGTAAGATGACCTCAATTTGGTGTGCAGTTGTTTTTAATCTCAAACCATGGAGTTGTACCTCATGGTGTATGGATGTACTCCTGGGCTACTGGAGTTGGTGGTGCTTTACAGGTTCTCAGCCAGCAACGCAGCAGAATTCAAGGGTTATTTCCCTTGAAGATTCTGTACCCATATTAACAAATGAATTCACACTTATCTTTCAGATCCTTGGTTAATCAGAAAAGACCACAAGAAAAACAAAGATAAAAAAAAAAAGAAAAGTATAGATCCAGATTCTATTCAAAGTGCCTTATTAGCATCAGGTCTTGGATCAAAACGACCTAGTTTTTCATCTACACCAGTTATTTCACCTGCTCCTAACAGTGTACCAGGTATCTGTGTGGAATCTTTGTGAAATGTGCTTTTAAACAAAACAAATATTTAAACTGTACTAATTTTTAACAAATGTGCTTTATCTAGCTAACAGTAACACCAACAGTAGCAGTAGCCTTATAACAAGTCAGGACGCCGTGGAAAGGGCGCAGCACATGAAGAAAGACCTTCTTGAGAAACTAGAAAAATTAGCTGAAGACCTTCCTCCTAATACCCTGGATGAACTTATTGATGAACTTGGTGGCCCTGAGAATGTAGCTGAGGTAAATATGACTTGATTACGGTTGTGTCTTAGTAATTTTTTTGCCACTTTTAAACCCTGTAGTATGAGTGATGTTTTGGGTATTATCTCATAATAATTGAATTTCCTCTCTTAGATTTAGAACCCTTGTTTTTCTCTAGTTGTTGTCCTAGAGCCAATGAATTCCTGGCCCTAGTGTTTGTGTTTTTACCCCAAGACACTGATCTCTGTTACTGCACCTGTCACGCAGCATTTGTGGTCATTGCCCCGTGTCTGCTTTCTCCCCTGGAATTTGAACTTTTCAAAACCAGGGACTATGTTGCAATGTTCTCTCTCTCACAGTGCCTGGTGCAGCACAGACTGCTATACATGTTGGCTTCATCATCCCCTTGCATCTCCCACCAAGTTTCACTAATAAAGGAGGTCCTGAACTTGAAGCACCGTAGTCAGATACCTTAGTTGTAAGTGACACTGTTTGGCTTTCCAGATGACTGGCCGCAAGGGGAGGGTTGTAAGCAATGATGATGGAAGCATATCTTATGAGTCAAGATCTGAACTTGATGTCCCTGTGGAAATACTAAATATCACGGAAAAACAAAGATTTATGGATGGCGATAAGGTATGTTTTTCTGGGATGCTTTTCAATGAAAAGAATAATGCCCATACATTTGATTAATCTTTAGAAGGTTTTTTCCTTTTAATATAAATCATGTCTGTTGAGTGGTGTTATTCTGTGTTTTTAGTAATTGCACATCAGTGAACATTTTACATGTTTTCATTATTTTCTCAGAAATTGAATGTAATAGGTGTTTATACTTTGCACAGAATGTGGCTCTTGATAGCTTTGAAGGCTTTTGAAATTGTTAATCAGAATATTTAAAAAATACTGTGTTCTCTCTGGTTATCCTAGTGGCACCTTGTTTAATGCTGCTGCTCTCTGTTGGCAGTGTGATTTTGAGTCTAGGAATATATGTAAGCATGCCCGGATTAACTAGTACCCTTTGATTTTTCTGTTTCTTTTATTGCTCTGCCGTGTTATGTTAGGATGATTGAGTCTGAATGACTTGTCGATTGAACTTGCATGTCTGACCACTGTAGAGATCTGGGCTGCCTCCAGAGACTCTTTTTATAGGCTCCGATTGTTAAGTAAACTTCATCAATTTTACTGTTCTCAGATCAGTTCTTCCTCCATCTAGGTGGAATTGCTATAAGCATTTGCTGATGATATTGCTAAAAAATAGGAGCACCACTTCAACCTCATTCCTTCGTCTAAAAGGGGTAGAATAAAATCTTATCTGTTTACCTACATTTTGCTTTATGGTTCACTGAATTTTCCTGCCTCTGCAACTGGAAAATAGATGATAGTTAACACTATCAAAGTAGTCTTTTAAATATATTTAAAAACTCATGTTACATGTTTTAAGGATTGTAGAGTTAGAGGTATTATCTTGTAGGTTATTTTATGTACTTGTTTTGTGAATTTAGACTCTTGAAGACTGAGCCTTTTCTGTCTCCTTTCTTCAATACGTGGGCCTCCATTTCCTAGTTAGCGCCACATTCCAAAACAGCTGTTTCAGATTCAGTCATTGCTTCTCTGCATTTCAGCCAGCATAGAAGAAAAAAGAGGAGAATGGTGTGTCCCCAACTTTTAAGGACATTTCCGGGGCCGGCCTGGTTGCACAGTGGTTAGGTTTGCACATTCTGTTTCGGTGGCCCGAGGTTCGCTGGTTTGGATCCCCAGTGCAGACATGGCACCGCTTGGCAAAGCATGCTGTGGTAGGCATCCCACATGTAAAGTGGAGGAAAATGGGCACAGATGCAGGCCAGTCTTCCTCAGCAAAAAGAGGAGGATCGACAGCGGATGTTAGCTCACGGCTAATCTTTCTCAAAATAAGTAAATAAAATAAAAATAAGGACATTTTCTGGACGTTATTCATATCATCTACAATCTAGTGGCTGGAGGGTGCCTGCTCTTAGCTGCAAGGGAGACTAGGAAATGTCTTGATTCTGGACAGCCGTATATCTAGCTAAAATTGAGGGTTTTATAATTTAGGGAAGAAGAGGAGAGTGGTGGACCACCAGTAGTCTACTTAAGGACTTTATTTAGGGCACTTCCCAGCTTGTCTTAGTGCAAAGGTAATCTTTTTCTTTTCTGTTTTGTTTGATACAGAATATTGCTATCATCTCAGAAGCTGCCAGCTCTGGTATTTCGTTACAAGCAGATCGGAGAGCTAAAAATCAAAGGCGAAGAGTACACATGACTTTGGAATTACCCTGGAGTGCTGATAGAGCAATTCAGCAATTTGGTAAGCCTCCACTGAATTTCACGTAATAGATAAGCTAGGAATCATTGGGGAAATGTGTGCATTTTATTTATTTAATATCAGACATCTTAAAACTTGACACATATGTAGGTTTTGGAGATGTTTGTGTGTTGCGTATACCTTAAAGTATAGACCGCATCACGAATTCATTTCCTCCCTGTTTTAGAGGGTGTGAAACATCTGTGGTAGGATTTCATGGGATTTCTGGCAACATATCCAAAACAGGGCTCCTCAGGCAACTTTTCATTTCTCATTGGCCTTCGTAAGAGCACATCGCTCCTCCCCTTCCTTCCATTTTCACATCCCTGTGATCTGGTCATTTAGAAAACAGCTGTTTGGGGGAAAATCCAGAAGAGCTGTGCATCAGCAACATTGTGGTTAACCAAAGTTGGGGTGGTGATAATATGTTTATCATTTAACAATTTTATAGCCATTTCCGTCCCCTTGTAAGGGGGAGTATTGTTCTAAATATGGGTCTTGTTTAATTCAGTGTTTTTGATTTTGAACCTTTTGGCAAGTTATGATAATTGTTACAATCTTTAATTTTTCGTCTTCTTTAAAGGTTTCTAGATACCAGCTTAGTGTTAAGTGCCAGGAATAGATTTCAGAATACTCTGTATCTAGTGAACACAATCAGTAACTTTTTTTTTAAATGTTGTTATAGGACGAACTCATAGATCTAACCAAGTTACTGCTCCCGAATATGTCTTTCTGATTTCCGAATTGGCAGGAGAGCAAAGATTTGCATCTATTGTTGCTAAAAGACTTGAAAGTTTGGTAAGTTTTTGAGTTGTGTAGATATGTGTAAAAGATTGTGTATGTTACCTGTCTTCTGTGTCTTGATTGGCAATTTCATGTTTTGATAGGGGGCGCTTACACATGGTGACAGAAGAGCAACAGAATCCAGAGATCTGAGCAGGTTTAACTTTGATAATAAGGTACATTTCAGCTTTCAGTATCTGAAAACTTGTGGTAGTACATGGTGTCTATAGTGAACAAAAAGGGAAAATGGTTACTGTTTGAAACTGCTTCCTCCTATGGTTTTCTGTAAAATCATGTCTTCCTGTAAGACACACGATTTCGCATATCAATTAAAGGTTTGGTGATCAACTCTGCAATATAATTATCTGTTCATTCCTATTGGAAAATAGGACTTGATAAATACTTGTGGATGAATGAGTGTGAGTTCCCAGAAGTAAAGCAAGTTATTTATTGAATGTCTGCTGTGTGCAAAGATGTGAACTAGGCACTAGGCAGTGTAAAATACATATGAAGATAATTGAGTCTTGCTGTTTCTGAATCTTTGGTATAATAATAGTTCTTAGACTATTCAGTTGGTCATGTGATTGGAGAGTATCCAATGCTGAAACTGGTTAAATTTTTTTTGCAGTATGGAAGAAATGCTTTAGAAATTGTCATGAAATCCATTGTAAACCTAGATTCACCTATGGTGTCACCACCTCCAGACTATCCTGGAGAATTCTTTAAAGGTAATTTTTAAAATAATCATAATAAAGGAAAATGAGTACTGATAAGGAGATACTAAAACCTATTCTAACACTTGCTGCTGTTTTTAGTTTTCTTTTGACATAAATTTTATAAAATTTAGAAATTGAAGGTTACTTATAATAAGCAGTGGATTTATTAAATTTCAATGAAGATTTATTGCATTTCGGTAAATTCAAATGAAATGCTTTTGTTCTTGACATAGGTATTGCATGCTGTTCACTAGAGGAAAGTAGTTTTATTAGCTTAATTTAAAATCGCTATGCTAAATAAGTAGCTTTTAAAATTTAATTTTAAAGTTAAAGTACCTAGGTAAATAATCTTTGGTAGACGTAGTTGGTAGAGGGTGCAGATAAAACATAACTGACCATGTATTAGCAGTTGTTAAACCTGGGTGATGGGTAGATGTGTGTGGTTCATAGAATATTATCTTTACATTTGTATGTGTTTAGAAATTTCCATCTTAAAAAAAAGTTCTAGGTAGTGCTATAGAAATTCTTAGACCTATTTTGTAAATATGTAGAATAGATTTTACCCATAAATGTAGGAAGTCTAGATGATTTTAGTTGTTCAGGAAACTATGAAAATATTTTGGAAAATAAATAAATGTAAGATATTTGAAACATCATTGTAGAGTGAGTGTTTTTCACTAGAAAGTCCTTTCCAGTTGAACCAGTGTTAACAGTCCATATTGACATACCTGACAGGGGTGCTTATAATCACTGATGGCATTTAACAAAACAAAAAAGCAGTAAAGCCTTGGCCCTATTCTTTCTCTCTCTCTCTCCTCCCCTCTTTCTCTTTTTTTTGGTTGTTGGAGTGTTAAAAACAATCCCTCAATTTATTTCTAATTTTTTTCTAGTTACATGTTACTTATTCATTATAAGTAATGAAAATAATCTAAAAGTGTATCATGGGGGCCGGCCCGGTCACGCAGTAGTTAAGTGCGCACGTTGCACTTTGGCGACCTGGGGTTCGCCAGTTCATATCCCGGGTGCGGACATGGCACTGCTTGGCAAGCCATGATGTGGTAGGCGTCCCGCATATAAAGTGGAGGAAGATGGGCACGGATGTTAGCTTAGGGCCAGTCTTCCTCAGCAAAAAGAGGAGGATTGGCGGCAGATGTTAGCTCAGGGCTGATGTTCCTCAAAAAATTAATTAATTAATTAATTAAAAGTGTGTCATGAAGAGTCATTACTCTGCCCTTAACCCCCACCTTCCACTCTCACCCACCAAGGTCACAGATGTTGACAATCTGAAGGGGGCAGCCTTCCACATCTTCTCTCCATGTTTGTCTAAACGCATAGCTTTTGTTTTAAATGTTATTAATATTGCTTGCAACGTGCTTTTTCAGTTCATAACAGATATCCCTTATAATTCAGTAGCTATAGCACTAACGTTTTTTAACAGATGCATAATATTCTACAGCTGGCGTATACAATGGTATCTTCGCTTATTTCCTTAATGATACTCAGGTGGTGTTCATGTTTTTTGCCATCACAGTGCTGAAATTATACAGGTAATTTCCCTCCATAGGATGGGTTCCTAAAAGGAGAAATTTTTGTAGTAGAGATGTTTGACTACACAGGTGTCACCTGCAGAATCTGAACAACTTTGAGCATGTAGCAGAATACTAGCTGATTAAACAAGTGTGTAAATAGGGTATAATCATGCTTCCTATTGACCCTTTTCTCTTACGCCCTTATTCTCTAAGTCTGAGTTGGAGCCTGGACACCAGTATTTTTTAACAGCTCCATAAACTGCCCTCTTGGTCATACACTTCAGAACATGTTGATGTTATACATGTTGCTTATCTTTTGCATCACCTTGTCAATACTGACAGGTAACGTTTGGGCAGGAAGCATGATTATATCCTTACTTATAGAATTATTTAATCAGCTAGTATTCTGCTGTGTGTTCACAGTTGTGTAGATTCTGTGGGTGACAGCTACATAGCCGAAGGTCTTCACAACCAGAGATTGCTGTTTGTAAGATAAGATATTTTAATGAAATAAGAAAATGTGTGATGAGGTTTGAATGCTGTAGGATTTTGAGTGCCTAGAGACCTTTGAGGCCTGTGGGCTCCATTTAGTTCAGCTCATAGGAACCATGGAACATACATAGGCTGTGTCTTAATGCTAGAACTTGATCTAGTGTGATTAGTTAGGTGACAGCTCATTGAGTCATTTGGGCTATAAGGTTTTTTTGCAAATTTATTTTCTTACAGATGTTCGACAAGGACTGATAGGAGTTGGCCTGATAAATGTAGAAGATCGCTCGGGAATCCTTACTTTAGATAAAGGTAATAGTATTAATTTTGTATATGCAGATAACTGTTGCTGTATCATTAAAGCCTGTTTGTTGTTTATGCTTTCGTCAGCTTGAAGGGGAAGCTTCCAATCCGTAGTTCCTCCATCCCTCATTACCGAGCACTCACAGAGCACTCCGGGTGGGTGGTTTTTGCTACAGTGGTTGTTCAGGAGAGATTAATCCTCTATTCTGTCCGTGTGTGTAGCAGCAGTTCTTGATGCACGTTGCATATGGGATCAACTATCAAGCTCTTAAAAAATACTGAAAACAGGAGCTCAGGCATTGGTAATTTTCCAGAGCTCCGAGGAATTCTAATTGTGCAGCCAAAGTTGAGCTTCCCTGACTTATAATTTTATGGGTTAAGAGAATTTTGGCGAACAGACATTCTCATGTGCTACATTGTGCTCATACTTTAAGTAAAGTTGAAGATGCGGAAATTCAATTCAGCAAACATCTTTTGAGCATGTATTATAGTCATGCTAGCTGCTGGAGGTAGAAATGGTCAGATTATAGCTATGTTCTGGGTACAGTGCAGAAGTTGTGAGGGAAGACTTGAGAGGAGAAAATGAGATTTGAACTAGGCTTAGAAGAATGTTTTCAGTTGCCGCTTGAATGCATTGAATTTTTTGTATAATCTTGTCATTGCAGATTATAACAACATAGGAAAATTCTTGAATAGAATTTTGGGCATGGAAGTGCATCAGCAGAATGCATTATTTCAGTATTTTGCAGACACACTCACTGCAGTTGTTCAAAATGCAAAAAAAAATGGGAGATATGATATGGGAATCTTAGGTAAGTGAGGATGTTTTTTAAAGATTTTTTTTTTTCCTTTTTCTCCCCAAAGCCCCTTGGTACATAGTTGTGTATTTTTAGTTGTGGGTCCTTCCAGTTGTGGCATGGGGGACGCTGCCTCAGCATGGCTTGATGAGCGGTGCCGTTTCCGCACCCAGATCCGAACCAGCAAAACCCTGGGCCGCCAAAGCAGAGCGCGCAAACTTAACCACTCAGCCTCAGGGCCGGCAGTGGGGAAGTTTTTAAAACATCATGTATATTCCTGATAAAATCCTCTTTTTACATTTATATGTTGCCTTTTCTTGTTCCAGATCTTGGATCAGGGGATGAAAAAGTAAGGAAAAGTGATGTTAAGAAGTTTCTGACTCCAGGATATTCAACCTCTGGCCATGTAGAGTTATACACGGTAAGTTGAGGAGATGTGCACATTCGGTTACACTGTCCTTCTGTGATGGGCGCTCACCGAAGTGAGATTAACTTAAATTTTAATATTTCTTTTACAGATTAGTGTAGAGAGGGGCATGTCCTGGGAGGAAGCTACCAAGATTTGGGCCGAGCTGACAGGACCAGATGATGGCTTTTACTTGTCATTGCAAGTAAGATTTGTTTCCTTTAAGTGGTAACTGTTCAGATGGATAGTGCATTTTCATTGCCAGCATTGTAGTTATCTGTTTGCTTTGTGCCGATTTTCCCATTGTTTGTAGCTTTCTCTGTTTTAATAATTTATCATTGTAGTTGTGGATTTCTCCATTTATACATTTTTATTTAATATATTTTGAGGGATGTTATTAGGTGCAACTTTTGAATTATTACGTAGTTGTAAATTGAACCCTTTTTTTTGCAATATGGTGATCGTCTTTAGTCCTAATAATACTCTATGTCTCAAAGATTCGTTTTGTGGTTATCAGTGTAACTACATTCTTTTGTTTAGTACAGTCATGCCTTGCTTAACGACAGGGATACATTTTCAGAAATGTGATCAGTGTGCAAACATTATGGAGTGCACTTACACAAACCTAGATGGTAGAGCCTACTGCACACCTAGGCTCTGTGGTTCTGACCTTATGGGACCACTCTGGTACGTGCAGTCTGTTGTTGACTAAAACATTGTTAAGCAGCACATGACTATCTGTATTCTGTGGCTAGAGCTAAGGCAGAGGCACGGGAGTAGGTGGGGGGAGAGGAGTACCTGTATGTGTACATACATATTCATTACATATGGACATATATATATATACACACACACGCATGCATGCATACATTTATACATGGTACAATATCTTGAATTCATGTTTGTTTGTAATGTTCAAGGCTATGGAATTTTTATCTCACCTTTTCCCTGATATTTATCTGTGTTATCTTTCTTCCACACCAATCATTCTTATTCTCCAGGGCACACAGGATGATAAAATATTATCAATGCTACATCTAATATTCCTGCAAATAGTTTTTTTTAAAAAATAACCTTTTTTGGCATATACTTCCCCCATTCTCTCATTTTAAAAAATAGTTGTACTATTTTTGTCTTGTCAGCATGTGGCAATTATGTAGTATACTCTTCTTTTTAACCCTTCTTTAATATTTGTATTTAATGCTCACCACTCACTTGTCCTTAAGTTAATATCTTTCTAGTCATTTTGTTTGGCTGAAGCCTGTTCTGTAGCAGATTCCTCAAGAAGGGCTGATGAGAACAGAACTCCCTGAGTCTTTGCATGCCGCTAAGTTTGTCCGGGCCTTTGTGCTTGAAAGACGGTTTTACGGACAGGAAATCTTTAGTCTTCCATTGAGTGTCTTCAGTACACTGCTACTCACTCTTTGGAGATGAATAGTCGCTGTCAAAGTTTGACGCTGCTCTGTTTTCTTTCCCTTTTTAATTTAGTTGTTCTTTTTTGTCTACGTGCCCAAAGGAGTCTCTCTGTAAAGTTCGGTAATTTTATTAGAATGAATCCTGGTATTAGTGATTCAGCACTTTTATTGAAATATTATTTATATATCATAGAATTCACCCACTTAAGTGTATAATTCAGTAATTTTTGGTATATTACATTGTTTTAAAATTGTGGGAAAAATCTATAACAAAATGTCATTTTAACCATGTTTAAATATATAATTCAGTAATATTAATTATATTCACAGTTTTTTTCAACCGTCACTATTATCTGTTTCCAAAACTTTTTCATTATCCCAAACAGAAACCATAACAATTGTTAAACACTAGCTCCTCATTCCTCCTCCCCCAGCCCCTGGGAACCTCTTGTCTACTTTCTGTCTCTATGAATTTGCATATCTAGGTACCCCATATAAGTGGAATCATACACTTTTGTGCCTGGCTTCTTTCACTTAGTATAATGTTTTCAAGGTTCATCCATGTCGTAGCATGTGTCAGAACTTCATTCCTTTTTGTACTGAGTAATATTCCATTATATGTATATACCACATTTTGCTTTTTATTTGCAAATATTTATGGAGTGACCAACTGTAAATGAAGACCTGGGTCAAGACGTAACTGCATAGAGACCATATATGATGATGCCACAGGCAGGGTGAGACCAGAAATAAGCTGTCTAGAGCAGGAGCCCCTAAACTTTTCCCTGGAGGGTCAGACGGTAACTATTGCAGGTTCTGCAGGCCGTACATGGTCTCTGCTGACCAGTCTTTTTGAGTTTGTTTTTTTCCTTTCTCTCTCCCTACCTTCTTTCCTTCCTTAATCTGTTCTTAAGCTTAGGAGCTTCAGGCCAGATTTGGTCCACAGACCTAGTTTACTGGTTCCTAATCCAGTTTTTCCAGTGGTAACATTTTACAAAACTATAGTGTAATATCACAACCAGGATATTGGTAGAATTCACCAGATTTTATTCAGATTTCTCTCTTAGATGGGGTTTTGATTGGTCCACATAGGGTATTGGTGGTTGTTTTTCATTTGAAGTTGTTGCCAGAGTTTAAACCTTGGTAGATTTTGATGGAAATGCCTATCCCCGGCTTCCCTTGAGTGACAAGATGTGGTAACATTGGTGCTTTGTTACTTCCTGCATGGTGCAGGCAGCTGGATGTGAGGAGTGGTGGCCCTGGAAGAGGCATCGTTCTGGGAAGGTGCAGCCGCTTGTCTTTCAACTTGCACAGCAACAAGCACACATGCTTCACAGTGTGTTAAATGTGTGTTAACGTGAGGAAAACCGTGTCAGGATCACTTTTCTTTCCACTATAGTGTGATGATTTATAGTTACAATGAATTAACCTGGCACTGTCAAGATAGATCACACTGTTATGTGCTTTAAACACTCTCCTCTGAGTGTGAGACGTTTGAGTGTCTCACATCAAATGATAAACAATTTAAAAAGTAATTTTCACCGTAACTATTATTTTGTAGATTTTGCAGTAATTATGTAAACAGTGTTCAAAGAATTTCAACAAGTAAAAGACAAAGGACATTTAATATACTTGAAGAGAAAAGTAAAACATTGTCTTTTTCTTTTATCAGTGTCTTAATATAAAAAGTAGCTCAACAAATGATTTATATTGTGGGAGAGCTGGGGAAGTGTCTTTACTTTGAAACTTGTTTTTCCAAAGATTGTTGCTAAGAAATTTTTCACTTTTCTTTACAGGAGATATTAATTTTCCAAACTTATTTTTCCTTGAGTTAAACGGGGCCTTTTATAATTTCTTCTCAGGATTTCTTTCATAAGTCCAACTTAAAATAAGTTTTAAAAAGATATTTAAGTTCCATCGTTTGTTTAATGCATCCTTTACTTCCACTTCTTCATACACATGTCTTATTTGTTCCACGTTTTGGCTTTCTCCTGCTGTGGCTTTACCGTTTACAGATCCCTTTGTCCTGTAATAGCCATTTCACCCTCACTGCAACCACATGGTGGGCAGCACTCATGGATTAGATGAATTCAGAAGACTGTGGGTGATTAAAATCTTTATCTTGGAGGTTATATTTCTTCCTAACTTGAAGGAGAGTAATTTTTTTTATTATGAAAAACTTTAAACATACAGTAGAGATAAAAGGATTTTCCTGTGAAGACCCTTCGTGCCCACTGCCTAGATTCCTGCCTCACGGATCTCTGAGGCTGCTGGGGCTGAGTGTCCAGGTGCATGGACTGGAAGAGGTGAAACGATTTCCCCCGGGCATTGGTGCTTTTGAGCTGATTTCAAACAGTTTTCTGCCCGTGCCTTCAGCCTACCTCAGAATTAAGGTCTAGGAGCTTTCATTTTGGTGCGACTGTTAAATTTGGTTACACATGCAGTTGTCATCCTTTCTTGCAGTTGCATATTCATGTACTTATTTAGCATTACAGTCTCTCAAAGGATTATATTTGCGGATGTGATGGTATAAAAAACAAGCATGTTTTAATGTGTGTGGTATTGAATCTGTATGTTTCTCATTTTTTTTTAACAGATAAGAAACAACAAGAAAACTGCTATCTTAGTTAAAGAAGTGAACCCTAAAAAGAAGCTTTTCTTAGTTTATAGACCAAATACTGGGAAACAGCTCAAATTAGAAATTTATGCTGATCTAAAAAAGAAATATAAGAAGGTATTTGTTCATTTGTGCATTATGCTATATAGAATACTTATAATAACATATTGAAACTATGTTTAGGAGAGCTTTGTGTCTATTTATAAAATTATTTTGTCAATTTTTTTCTATTTGATTACTGGGAAATTGTTTTCAGAAAAAACTTTATCTGACTTTGTTACATTAATATTGTAGTCTTAATGCTTAAACCATTAAGAAACCTGCAGGATGATTATTTGAAAGAGCTTGTATTGTCAGAAAAGGAAGTTTCTAGTGCTAACTACAAAAAATAGAATTTTTTAAATAAAGAGAAGATGTGCAAGACTGTCTTTTGCAGTGATTTCTAGAAAAACAATAAATGGCTTTTTCCTAACATTGTTATTAGTTATTATTTTATCATTAGTATTACCCTATATTACTATTCTTCCTAGCCATTTTCACTTGAAAATGATTATCAGTAAGCTAGCTATTTGAAAAATGTATTACATAGGAGGAACCTAATGGCACAAGTTTATGAATGGCCTTCAAATGCAACCAGTGGCAAGGGCCAGGTTTTCTGTATAGAAATGATTTTGTTAGCTTTAGAGAGCAGATGAGGCAGCCAATTTGTTTAAAACAATACTGTTTCAATGGAATTTTTGTCTTATTTTCACAGGTAGTATCTGATGATGCCCTGGTCCATTGGTTAGATCAGTATAATTCATCTGCAGATACTTGTACTCATGCTTATTGGTTAGTATTTTCATGTTTCTCATCATATATTGCAAAGTGTGATCAAGATTTAATATAGGGGCCGGCCCAGTGGCGCAGCGGTTAAGTTCGCACATTCCACTTCGTCAGCTCAGGGTTCACCAGTTCAGATCCCGGGTGCGGACGTGGCACTGCTTGGCCTGCCGTGCTGTGGTAGGCATCCCACGTGTAGAGTAGAGGAAGACGGGCACGGATGTTGGCTCAGGGCCGGGCTTCCTCGGCAAGGAAAGGAGGACTGGCAGTGGTTAGCTCAGGGCTGGTCTTCCTCAAAAAAAAGATTTAATTTAAACATGGCTTCACTCTTTAGCTGTCTGAACCTATAAGTACATGAACAGATTATTGTCAGGTGGTGTTCTTTCAGTCAGAAGTACTTGTTCGATGGGCATGGACCGCATGCTGTTTAGATGTCCCCTCTGCTCTTCACTGATGCTGTTACTTCCAACCAATTGGTGTCTGGCAGCATGGACTTAACTGTTATTCTTAGTGTTAAGACTTACTTTTTCTCTCTTCTTCTCTGCGCCTTCCCTTCCTTTATTTTTTCCTTCTCTTTTTTCCTCAAAACTTTACTGGTGTCCCAAGTCAGTTTTATTTTTAAGGCTAAGGATCTTCTGGGAAACCACAGAGATGCCTCAGGTAGCTGATAGCGCCAGAAAACTTACGTTGTTGAGCCCTCAAGCTGATCCTGCTGTGCCGCTAGGCCAGCCGGAGGTGTGTTCTTTCAAGTCGTTGTGTAATACCCCTTACAGTGTTCATCTGAGGACCTTGTATCGGGTATTTTCATACCCTACAAATCTGAATTCTCTTCAGTGTTTTCTTACCCATTAAATAGTTAGTGTCATATATGACCCACTTTATGAAAAGGGATATAGAGTATCGATGAATTTTAGGTAGTTTTTTAGACATATGTAGGTAAATACATTTGCTTTGATGTGAGCAATGATTGCTGTTTGCATTTTGAAGTAAATTAGTCCTGTTGGAAATTAACTTAGGAAGAGCCTTTAAGATAAAATATTTTAAAAGTTACTCTACAAAAGTCCTCTAAAACATTTGCTTTGAGTTTTAGCAAGAAAAGTGCCCTACTGCTGTGCATTAAATTCATCTTGAATTAATACTGGAAAGACCTTTTTATTGTGAATTGTGAAAATAATTTTTAGCATAAAATTTTAGTATGTCTTCCTTTTTCACAGTTTTTAAAAAAATTACATATGGTTTCATTTTTTGTTTGTTTCTTGAGTCCTTTCCCACCTATCAGATTTTATTTGTTTATTTATTTATTTATTGGTAGTTTAATACTATAGAAATAACTGGCAGGATTATTTCATAAGCTAGTGTTAATACAGCAAACTAATGGATGTTAAAATGGCAAATGCTTAAATGGATCAAAACCAGTAAATCAGCCCTTTTACAGGGGCTCAGGCCCCAGAAATAACTAATTTTAAAAATCAGTAGTGATACCTTAAATAGCAAAGGGTAATCCAATATGTCAAAAGATTGTAATCTAAGAAACTGTCAGTAAAGGGAATGGTGCTAGGACATTTTCCATTTGGAATTTGGGTAGACCTTGCAAGCCGTGTGTGTGTGTGTGTGTACATGTATATGTATATTTATAAATATATATCCCCCCTCCTCCCATCTATCCTAGGCGTGGCAATTGCAAAAAAGCAAGTTTGGGATTGGTTTGTGAAATAGGTCTTCGTTGCCGCACATATTATGTATTATGTGGCTCAGTACTGAGTGTCTGGACAAAAGTTGAGGGTGTTTTAGCATCTGTCAGTGGCACAAACGTGAAAATGCAGATAGTTCGGCTAAGAACGGAGGATGGACAGCGGATTGTAGGTGAGTCTAATTTTTTTTGGTTTGAGCTGTGGGAAAAAAATCAGATTCTGTTTCTTTCTAATTTTGCTTCTAACATCTTAGAATCTCTTCATCTATTCCAGTAGTGGGGTAGAGCTTGCTTTTGTATCTTCTTAAACGGTTGAACATAAGGTAAGCCTTTGAATGGACATTGTTGATTCTGGCTCAAATTCTGATGTGG
Source organism: Equus caballus (assembly GCF_041296265.1). Classification (NCBI taxonomy): domain Eukaryota; kingdom Metazoa; phylum Chordata; class Mammalia; order Perissodactyla; family Equidae; genus Equus; species Equus caballus. The sequence goes on along the minus strand of NC_091691.1, from coordinate 25,613,187 downwards.
TCGTTTATTTTATGCTGCTCTCTTCTGCTTCTTGCTCCCCTTCCTCACTGTTAACCATCTTCGTAGGCTCCCTGATGTGAAGACCAAGCTCTGCCTCTTACCCAGGATTCTCTAGCTGGTAGAATACAAAAGTCTACATTTTATGTTCATTTAGCCAGATTGAGACTATGGAACTCAAAGCCACTGTGCACAGAGGATGGACTGGAGTCCTGCAGGGAGTAAGGGCAAACCAGGCTAGCTGTTCCCACCATTCACCCAATTACAGGCTTCACAGCAATCCATCCAGTTATTGTACTTTCTCTATTGCTTTACCTTTATTTCATTTGCAGCAGCCTTCCTCTGTATAATAGATTGCAGGTTGGCAGCCTGTAGGCCAAAGTCAGTCCGTGAACATCTTTTTGACCCTTGAGTATTTTTGGTTATTGCAAGTTTTCATTTGAATTAGTTGCCAACGTAAAATCATATCAAAAGTCTGGATTTGCATCATCTTTTAAAAAAACACAATAGCTTCTCTGAAACTTTGAGCCCCTAGTCCCACACAGGAGGAGTTAAAGTGCCCTTACCCAGGGTTTATACTCTTCCAGTTTCCTAGCATCCACACTGTGGCCACTTAGAAGTTACCTGCTTTAGTAAGCATTTGAATTTGCAGCCACTGTTCTGTCGTCGTCTTGGTACAGTAGTCATGCCAGTGAAGGTGGTGTTCGGATACATTTGTGGAGCTGCAAAGATAGTAGATAGAAAGGTACCATACTTGACCTTCTGTTCCTCTACCAAGGAGATGGTGTTACACTAGACATATGCTCAGGTATTTGTGGGTAATGCTGCTGAGGAATTGCGATACTCACGAAGGGGCTATTTTAGTTATTAGGTATTCATTTAGTTTTTGTGTGGAGTCTTGTTCGTTACACTTAATATTATGCCTCCTTAGAATTTGCTGTGAAGCTGTAAGATACAGTATGGTTTCTCCTGGATGCAGCCTTTATAAATTCTTGTTTCTAATTGCAGGTTTGATCATTCCTGCAAATTGTGTCTCTCCTCTTGTAAATCTCCTGTCAACTTCAGACCAGTCTCAACAGCTTGCTGTCCAACAGAAACAGCTCTGGCAGCAGCGTCACCCCCAGAGCATCGCCAACTTGAGCAACGCATAAGAACAGACAGGTTTCAACATGGATGTATCTGAAATGCTGTTGAAGCATATCATTTGCATAAAAATCAGGGACAGTTTCCAAAGAATTATAATTTTTTTCAGTTGTGCTCTCTCTAGTTAATTTTTTGGGGAATAAGGACAAACCTGGAATAGATAGCAAAACTGAAAGTCAGCGGTGCCGATGGTGGCCCACATGTCTTCCCTTTGCTTCCCCATGGTACTTCCCATCTGCTTTCACTCTGGGCGAGCAGAGGACTCTGTGTGTGTGCGTGTGTGTCAGTCTGTTTGTTTACTTCTGAGTTTCTTAAAAGCTACAAACCACAATTGGTTTAAAAATGCTTGGAACTTCCCAAACTGGCTTTACTTTTACGTTATCCAGTGCTCAGGGTTAACGCAGTCCATCCATGCCATTGCTGTGGGAGTTATCCCCAGATGCATGTGTTTGAGTCTATAAATATAGCAAATATATATTGATTTCTTTTTCCAACTTAATAATAGGTTTATTAAAGCATGAAATGAAAGTTGCGTATCCTGCATTCAGGTTCTTTTCTGGTTTTTGTTCTGACAGTGCATGTCTCTGAAAGCATGCGTAAACAAGATTAACACAGAAGTCAAGTGACAGAAACGTGTGTCGATGTACAGCATTGGTTATTGCATTTTTATAGTGTTTATACCTGGGTGTTGCTTCTAACCCTGCGAGTCCCTTTCCCCCCTACCTCCCCATTCTCCTTGCCCCCGGTTTCTTGTCAAGGTAATGAGTACATACTTTTTTTTGTGATAAAACTCTTAAAAGTTAATTTTAACATATTAATAGTATTCCTAATGTGCTGCAAAAATGGCTGTAAGCCTGCTTTTCTTAAAATTACATTCTCCTTAACTTAAAGATAGTTTTAGAAAGAAGTACAAATTGGCTTCCATCTTGCAAAGAATCTTTTTTTTTTTTACCTTATTATCTTAATTTGCTTTGTCACTTATGAAAAAGGAAACCGTACTTGAGTTGTAAACTAGACAATGAGGAAACACTTGAGGCTTCTGCTGTATGTTTATTTCTTGTTGTTATTGTTGTTACCCAGTAACTTGAATATTGTTTAATGTGTTGTAAGACATTGTAGAGTTTCTCTCAAGCTGTTAAAAATGGTAATGTACAAATGTGAATAGACACTTATCTATAATATGGGTAAGTTTTGTTTTGCCTATAATAGATGTTTATAAAAACAAGTGAGGGGACAATTGATCTTTTTGTTTCCTTTTTTTTTCCTTTCCTTTTTTTTGCTTGCACAGGTTGCACTATTGAAAAATTGAGATTGTATAAACCTGGTCAAAAGCTGCAAGATAGCACAGTCTTGTAGATGTCAAATAAAAAGTTATAATGTAACCCGAAGTGGACTCTTGCTTAGGCCTCACCCCTCAGAAGGAGTCTGTGATGGGGATTCTGCAGAGCTCGCGTGTCGCTCAGCATTCCAGGTAGTCTGATATTTTGGCTTAAAACCTACCCCTCAAAACTGAGATGGTGTTGAGGAAGGGGTAAAAGTGATAGGACTTTTGAGCGTTACTCAAGTTGAATTGTTCTCCTTTGTTACTTTTTAAACTCTTCACAGAATTGAGTGAGATGTCTGTTAAGTGATGGAAAGCTAAGACTTTCATCCTTTTGTGTTTCTTTAACTTGAGTTTGGTTATGTCAAATTTACCGTGAGTTTCCTTCCTTTGGATTTATCTATTCTCGATGCCTGAAAGGACACATTGAGAATAATTTCTCTTCTTTGGTGTATTTTGCCCAGTGGATGCAACTTTGATCCTCAGTCTAGTCCTTATATCTCAGGCAGTGATCCGTATGAATATCAACCAGTGTCCCTTGTTAGGGCCACTAGACCCAGCTGACAGCCAAGAACAGAATTGTCCCGCCTGCAGCAAACCTTCCGAGTCAGTCCTGTTTTTAGACCGGTAGCGCAGTCAGCTTCCATGAACAGACCGAGGTGAACCAGAGCTGGGGAGGGGAAGCACAGCAAACCTGCCCCCTCCAGTGAGACAACATGGCAGGGTTGGGGAAGATAGATGCTCAGAGGCTGTTGGCCCCGTCTCCTTTTTGTGTGTGTGAGGGTATCTTTTAAAAGCAGGTTACAGTTTTTTCCGAACAGCGTCATGAGGATTCTTTAGCGTGCGGTTAGTTCACCCCCACAGTTCATGCTTGCTCTTGGGATAGCTGTCTTGACACAAAGGGGCATATGTATGTTCTGTTCTTTGTAGAACAACTTTGTTTTGCTTTTTAAAAATAAGGCCTCTGAAAACTCTTAAAGTAGGCCTCAAAAAGGCAACCAGTGTAAATGGATGGGGAGCTGAGATGCCGCATGCCCATGCCCGTCATGGTGTGGTGTGCCTGTGAGCACTGAGTCTGCTGCACTGCCCTCTCTTGGGAGGTGAACAGATGACCTTTACACTGTGCCCTTGTCCAAGCAAGTTCAGGTTGGCCAACGTAGGGAAACCCAGCATTCAAGGTCCCCCTTTATCAAAAAATCAAGTCTTAACAACAGCTAGCTTCTGTAAAACAGATCCACATATTTCAGGATCTGAATGCCACGTCTGAACCCAGGGGCCTTGTTGAACTCAACGTGAGTCCATTTGGCCTCTGCAATGCCTTTTCTCCCTTTTTAGCAATATGGCTCTGAGCACAAAGGCGTGATTGTAAATCATGTTGGTGTTTTCAGAGTTTGCAGTGTCAATTGTACTGAAAACCACTTCCCAAGTCCAGAGCCATTCAAATGGTATTTTGGGGGGAATTAAATCTTCCCCTAATTTAGCAACCTCCATACCACATGGTCTCTATCTGCAGTTAAGTGGGACTATCCAGATATGTATCAATGATGTGAATTCCTGAAAGTATTAACAAAGTATTTCTTTAAACACAATTTGCTCAAAAAGTAAATATCTTAAGCAGTTTTCCCTTTTTGCTGCTAAATTACAGATACACTCTTTTTTTTCTTCACATCTATATATGTTACCAAGAATCTGCATCCAAAACAATGTAGTAGTGTGTGTGTATATATATTTATTCCTATCCCATTAATTAGCACTTCAGAAAACTTTTTGAGTTGCAACAACAAACCTTTTAGTTTTGTTTTGCTTCATCTATAAAAGTTAAAGTTCTAGATTACCAAACTCCCAGGGAATATAATATTTAGAGGCACAATTTTCTGCCTGTAGCCCCTGGGCATTCATTTGCTAATCTCCATGTGATGATATTAGAACAGTGTCTAACGGGCATGACAAGAAAGGGTACCAGGACAGCATTCACAGAAATGAGAACCGTTTCCTCTACTCATTCCACTTTCCAGTTTAGCATGAGGGAAAAAGCAATAGATTAGAAATGATTGTTGCATCTCAATTTATGAAAGTAGGGGCAGAGGAAAGGTATTTTTCCCTTGGGTCCTTTTCTTGATAAGATATTCAGAGAAAGGTTCTTATCAAAATACTCTCATTTTAAAAATGTGCCCGAGTGGTATGTGATCATTTCCAAGAATGGTGCTATACAACAGTCGCTGTGAGGCTTGGGATCCAGTTAGTAGATGTTTGGTCAGTTCAGGCGTCCCAGTGACAAAGGCAACCACTGTGATGATGGGCATTTGTTGATTCCCCTTGCTGTGTCTGGGGTCTCCCCAGCTCACATCATCCCTTGCACACGCACTGTGTACATGTGGCTGCTCGAATTCAGTAAGCAGTCCATGTCGTGGCTACAGCTGCGAACAAAAACCCTTTGTAAAAATTCCTTGTTGGATGCCAATGGTCTATACAAATGCAGTGTCTTTTAAGGGCGTGTAAGCAAAGGAAACACATCTAGATACCTGCAACTCAAGCTAGCTAGTAATCTTCTGAGTACTTGAGGTGAAACCCAAAACCCACCTTCTAATTGTATGCTGTACTTATATATATGTACATAAATGTGTATATATAGAGATGTTGAGTTCTTTTGAATTCTGAATGTAAATATTTCTTGTAAATTGGGATCTTACCCACTTATTTTTCCCTTTTCCCTCCTCCTTTCAGTCCTATTTATTCTTTTCTTGACTCTGCATATGGGGCATCTTATAATTTTTTTTTTTTAATGAAGAAAAGTATGAAAAACTTCTTAGTTGAATTTGTTCATATATTTTAGAATTCAGTTGTGCATCTTTGCTATAGACTATAGAATTCTTATGTCTGTTTTGTGTTAATACTTTTCAACACGCCTGATTGTGTTTTGCGTTTTTATTACAGATTTTTACTCTGTGCAATGCGTTGTATTGGGGGGAATGTACTTGAGTGCAATTTCTGATACTGTCATTATATGACTAGTTCTGCTCATTTATGTTGCTCTTTGGAAGCTATAGTGAGCCTGATGTTTTCACATAAAAAAATTTCTTCCCAAGACTTCTTTAAGCTCCTCTAACTTCTTCAGTGCATTTGGGATCAAACTTAGTTCTTCAGGAAACCCGACTTGTTCCTACCCTTGCACTTTTTCAGGCCTGCACCAAAGTTCATCTGTGTGACTCTAGCTGAGAGGAAAACCTTACTGATCTGAATAGTGATTTAATGGCCTGCTGCTGCTGCAAACTTTCTGTTTCTTTGAGAAGTTGGGCCTGTATTTTTAACCTACAAATAATAGTCAGAAATTTACTTTGCAGTCGGCACAGATAATCCACTTCTGCTCTCGTCTGTTCAGGATATTTATGGGGAGAGAGGCCTGGTACATGCGGGTGTCCATATTGACAGGTAACATTAGAGAATGTACTTTAAGGAGCAATTGTCTTCCAAAAGAGAGCAACACAACTGCTGTGGGGCTTCCAGGAGCCTTCAGCTCGTGGGTTGATTCTGTGCTGAGGGTAAAACAGGCACTTAACCGCAGAAGGACTGGCCAGTAGGATCCCCGAGCTACTCTGCCACAGGGACTGGTGGATTTATCTTGACAGGATCAGCCATAAACCTAGGAGCTGAGCTGGATTAAGGTATTCTTAACAATTAGTGTTGCCCCTAGGGAAGACCCAGGGCTGGCTCAGGAAAATGGTGGTGGCCGTCACCTGGGAGGCAAATGTTGGGTTTTTCCTTACAGATTTTAAACCTTTAAGAAAACGTTTCTCATAACTTTTAGGAAAGATTGCCACGAGCATTTCTTGAGCCTTGAATTCATGTGCACGTTTCATTCATTACTATTGAACTTGGCAGACTTGTGGAAAATTTAACAGTTTGTGTTTAGGCGAGTCTTGGGAACCTCACTGGCCGTGAACTAGGGCCTGCCGGAGCCCAGCTCTGGTGTGAAGGCCTGCCTTGCCCAGCTTGCCGCCTGTGGCGCCGGGGAGCGGCTCAACTGTGTGGTTTGCAGCAGCCGCCGTCGCAGCGGCAGCAGGGTGGCAGGGCGCGTGAAGCTGAGACTGCCCCTGTAGTGCAGAGCCGAGCAGGGGATGCAGACTGGGAAAGTTGCTTCTTTTTGATACTTGCAATTCAGGCCTCCTCAGGCCGAAGGTCAGTCCATGGGCCGCTTAGGGAGAACTGCTGGCTTTTCCACCTGCCCTGCCCTAAGGGCCTTTCTTACTTTGACAGTATTTGTGGCACTGAAGAGGGTAAAGAAGCTTGAGCCTTCTTTCTGACTTCCACTTTCTGGGGCAGAGAGCTTTTTTTCTACGTAGCACATTGCAGTCTCACGCCATCCGAAAAAATCATTCTGTTCATGGTTTATACTGAATTTGCAAACTACTGATATTCTTTTTCAATAACCACTTGTGTCTACCATCAACCATGAGAGGTGGGAAGAGGTACGCTGTATCTCTGCAATAAAACCCTGGCCAGGTTCTACCTCCGCTGAGCAAAGGATACTTTTATACGTAGGCCTAGATCTTTCCTTTCCTCACCTGCCATGGTGCATCTTGAGACAACATGCGATGGAATCCAAAGACAATTTGAAACAAAGGTGGATGTAACTCTTTTGGTTGTTTTTATTTCATTCTGTTTTTTTAAATCTCCCTTTTTATATTGCTATTCCGTTTCGAATGTCCGTCAGTGTATGAAGGGTACACACTGTTCTGGTGATACTGCACTGCTTCCTTCAGCCTTCCACGGGAATGCAGTACTAAGTGTCCAGAAACAATTGTTAAGACCGTTTTGATGTGTAACTTTAAAAATTGGGTCTCATGCAATAAAAATGTATTGGCTGCATTTAGTGAGGTTTACCCTTGCAAGTGAAAAACGATTAACCATGAAGCGTAACAAATTCTGTATTTAGTTTTTTGTTGTTACTGTGGTTTTTGTTTTTGTTTTTGTTTTCTTTTTTTGTAAGATTCTTAAATAAATTAAACTGGCTGATACGCTCCTTCTCTCTTCGTGCTTTCTTGGTCTGGGTTCTGAGCAGCTGCTGGAGCTGTGTCAGTGCTGCCACGCACCCCTGGAGAGCTGCTTTCCATCTGGGAGCTTGGACTTCTGTCCTCTCGGCACTGTTATTTAACGTGAGTGATAGAAGGCTGCTCGCCTGTTGATCTCGTGGATAAAATGGAAGCCAGCGCTCATCAGAGCAGGAAGTATACACGCTGTCTGATGGTCAGACAGTACCACAGGCCTGGGCGAGGTCCTGCCACCTACCACTGTCCCCGAAACTCAGGTCACGGGGTGTCTTCCCTGAAAGATACCACAAAACAGGAGGGTAGCCGCGAGCGTTGTGTTGGAGGACTTGGAGATACAAGCCTCCCGATTTAAAATCCATTCCCGGTGTTGAGCAGCCACCCAGTCTGTGCGTCCAAGATTCGAGCTCTGCTTATGAAGAAACAAAACAGAAACTAGTGACCCCGCTCAGGGGGTATGGAGCGCTTAGTGTGTGCCCTTCCTGTGGAGTGCTTGCTTTGTTTGTCTCCACAGTCCTCAATCCTCCCGTAGTATTTTTTTCTTCTGCTTTTTCTCTCCCAATCCCCCCAGTGTATAGTTGCATATTTTAGTTGTAGGTCCTTCTAGTTGTGGCATGTGGGACGCCACCTCAGCATGGCCTGATGAGCAGTGCCATGTCTGCTCCCAGGATCCAAACCAGCGAAACCCTGGGCCGCCAAAGCAGAGTGTGCGAACTTAACCACTCGGCCACGGGGCTGGCCCCAGTCCTCCTGTAGTTTTCAGATGAAGTTACTTTGCTCATAAGCTATGAAGGCCTTTTAGTTTCTAACTTTTGTGGAATTGGTGCTTGTATTAATATTCATTTGTTCAGTTAGTGTTCAGCAAGCAGCCGCTACGTGACTAGCATTGGGCCACATGCCGTCCCCAGCAGGTGATTCCTCGTGGGTAGTTAGTCTAATATTGGAGACAGTAAACAAGTGAGCAGGTAAGATTCTGGTGGTCCTGGGAGTTAGGAAGAAAACAGGAATGCTACGAGCACCTGAGGGTGGGGCCATTGGCGTGTTGACTCAGGTGACTGAGCAATGCGCTGGCACCAGATTGCCTCGAGGGAGCTGGAGTGGGTGGAGAGAAGGGAGTGCGGCTATTTTATGCCAGTACTGAGCTCTGGGGCTCATTGATAGAGAAATAATGATTGGCCGAGAACTCCAGCCAGCTCCTTGCACTGGACCTGGGAAGCCAGAGAATTTTGGAAAGAACAGGCGAAAAGACACCACAGAAAGGAGAACAGTTTGGCACGCGAGAGAATAGCAACTAGATTCTTTGCCCTGTGTGTGTGGTTAAAGAAATCCTCCCTGCCCCTGACAGGCGCGAGCACCCTCACTCAGTCCACAGATGAAGAGACGGGAGCCAGCAAGGGGTGGGGGCCTGGCCAGCCCGGGCGGTCTGGGCCGGGAGGCCGTGCTGCTGCCCTCCAGACCTGGAGAAAGGCCGTGGGTGGGAGGGAGGATGGGGTGCATGGATGGGTGTTTTTAAACGTTTAGAGTATAGCTTGTTTGGGTCTTCTCTCTGTGGGGTTTGAAATGCTTGAGAGACTCATTCAATTTGTAGATTGAAATGCTTAAGGGAATCTAATCAAATTTGTAAATGGTGTTCATGTTTAGGGGAACTTAATTTGTTAAATACACGAGATAATTGAGCATTAACTGAAGAACAAGTGAAAGGGAGTGTTTTACATTTTAACTTAAATTTTACTCAGATATTTGTAAGTTGAGCTTGAAGCCTGAGAGGAAACTTGTTTTTAAGTGTATAACCTTAATAAATTGAATATGAATTTGAGTCAGCAATAAGAGACCAGACTTCATATGGAGCCTCCACCATCCGCACCATTTTTCTGTTACAGTTCCAGTTTGCTTTGACCTTGTTCCCTTCAGCCTCTTATCTGTGCTCGAGTCTGTGTTCAGCCTCACCATGTGAGCCCCTGGGCCTGGGCACTACTGACATTCAGGCCAGGCCATTCTTTTGGAGGTGCTGTCCTGTGCGTTGTAGGCTGTTGAGTAGCATCCCTGGCCTCTATCCACTAGAGGCCAGTAGTACCCACTGCACCTCCCACCCCCAGTTACGACAACCCAAAATGTCTCCAGACATTGCCAAATGTCCTGTGAGGGGCAGAATTGCCCCTGGTTGAGAACCACTGCCCTAGACAAAATAGTCATAAAGAGGCAAAAAGCTAGGTTCTGTGATCTGTGTGCGTGTGTGCCTGCACGATCTGTGTGTTTTACAGAGGACAAGGCCCATGTCAAGGGGGTACCACCCCTGATATATAGAAAATATAAAAGTTAGGTGGCTGGGGGTTTGGAGTGTGTACAATACAATTTCCATAAGTATGAATATTTATCAGCTAGTCATTTGAGAGCATGATGTAAAGAAGCCATCTGTGAAGGCCTTTATGGAGAGAAAAGAGGCTAAAAGAAATGTGCAAAATGCTTATTTTTAGAGTCCAGTTCTCAGCAAGTTGGCTTCGTCCTCTGAAAGCTGCCCGATCGGGGCGTGAAGTGCATCACTGGGTTAGGAGAGGCAGGTGTCACGCTAAATGTTGCAAATCGTCGTCACTGGGTTAAGAATTACCACTAAGTGTCCGCAAAGGTGAGATGGCTAGGGGGATGCTAAATTAGTCTGAAATACTTAATTTTTACGTTTTCGATTGGTTGTTTGCTTGAATAAGTAACACCCGCACATGACAGAAGTCAACAGGCAGAGGAGAACATACAGTGAACATTGTTTTCTCTCTGCTCCTACCGCTTGGCCCCATTCCTCCTCCTAAGGCTGTCATTCTTGCCAGTTTCTTCAGGATCCTTTCTTGGGGAGCTTTAGAGGGTAAGTTTTTGAGCATCACAAAAATGCTCTAGCTTCTGTTGTTTACCTTTGTTCCAGGCACGATTCATTTTCACAAAGATCAATCTGCGAGCCCTTGAATTACTGAGGAAATCCAAGCTAGAATAAATTATTAATTGTAGGAAATTGGGAAATTCAACAACATGAACCTTCAGTAGAAAGTTGTGTTTTATGTAGATGCCCACTGATTAGAGCAATAGGAGGCCCCTACAACTCTTCCTTTCATCTCTAGTCCTGGATAAGATAAACGACACAATGCTCTCAGTTCTTGCATTAATAGTGGGTTTCTGTTTAGTTTTCTGTCCCCACAGTTTAGGTTTTTGCATGTGTGTGTTTCTTGTTCAAAAGTATTGATATGAAAAGAGGGTCACGATGTCCTGAGAAGCTTGCATGTCCTATTTTTATTGTTCTAGCCATAGGGGATCAGGCTTAAGAAACAAACTTTTGTGATCTAAAACAGGGACTGGCAAACTAGTCCCCAGGTCAAATCCAGTCCACTACCTGTTTGTGAATGACCCTGCAAGCTAAGTTACTTTCTTAAATGGTTGAAAAAAAGAAGAAAATTGTGTATCATGTGAAAATTACATGAAATTCAAATTTGTGTTCATATATAAAGTTTTATTGGAACCCGGTCATGCCCATCCTTTTATGTATTGTCTAAGGCCGCTTTAGCGCCATAATGGCAGAGCTGTGTGGTTTGAGACTATATTGCCTGCAAAGCCTACAGTATTCACTCTTTGACCATTACAGGAAAAGCTTGCTGACTCCTAGTCTAAAAAACGGAGTCATGGCAGAAACATAACTGAAAATTAATAAATTTGGGAGTAGACCTCTGATCAAAACCCAACTTGCTAGAAAGTATGGTTTTACTGTCCTGAGGACATAGACCAATTTGGAGTCAGCAACTGTGACAGGCTAATCATGACACTTCCCCCACAGCTTGTCTGGCTGTCAAACTGTTGGGTCGGGCCACCTACTTAACTAGTTTCTTGGATCAGTGGTCTGTAAACACTTTTGGTCACATATTCCAATTAAAAAAAACAACACACATTTCTGAGCATACCTCCACTACTGTTTGCTAAGTTATCTGTAAGTTATACATGTGCTACTGTGCTAATATGTAGACGGTAAACCCCACATAAACAGAAGTTCTAATATTCTCTCTTCTGAGTTGCCCTTCTTACCACCCGGACAGGTGCACCCCACTTTAGGGCTGTTGTCTGGTGATGGAAACAGCTCCAAATGTTTCAAAGGGCTTTCTGGGCTGATGCTTTTCACTAGAGAAAATGGCATGTGTGTTGTCCATCTGCCTTCTTAGAAGGATGTTAGGATTTCGAGACTTCTTAGAGCTGCACCCCATCAAACCTCCCTAATCTTATGGAAGAAACTACGGCCCAAGGAGTTGAAACAACTTATTTGTGGCCTACGGAGAGGTTTATGGTGGATCCACAGCTCGAACTGGCCTCCTGATTTTCTTCCATGCCAGGCTCTTTCCCTGGGCTCCCCCTTCTCTCTCCTTCATTCATCTGTGCTTCCTGGCAAGCCGCTCTGTGAAATGCCCACTGAACTAATAAGGAGCCACTCTGGATCGTTCTGAAACCACTCATTAAAAGGTGCCTCTTTGAGTGAACTGCATACAGATGCTTGTTAGTGCAGCCACTACGAAGATTTCTTTCCCCTCTTAGGGGGTTTTAACTCTTAGACAAGGAAGAGCACAAAGGGAAAAAAATCCCAATTGTTTTTGAAGCCTGTTGTAGTGGGTTGAATGGTGGCCCCAAAAAGATATGTCCGCCTAGAATCTGTAAATGTGACCTTTTTTAAAAAAAAGGTCTTTCCAGGGTCCAGCCCCGTGGCCTAGTGGTTAAGTTTGGTGTGCTCTGCTTCAGCAGGCCCAAGTTTGGTTCCTGGGCACAGACCTACACCACCCATTGGCAGCCATGCTGTGGCAGGCGACCCACATACAAAATAGAGGAAGATTGGCACAGATGTTAGCTCAGGGCACATCTTCCTCAGCAAAAAAATAAATAAATAAAGGTCTTTGCAGATGTTATTAATTGAAGGTCTTGAAATGAGATTTTAAGGTCTTAAAGTGAGATCATTCTGGATTTGAGTGGGTCTTAAATCCACTGACAAGTGTTCTTAGAAGAGAAGACACATAGAGAAGAAGGCCACCTGAAGGCAGGATTGGAGTGATGCTGCCACAAGCCAAGGAACACCTGGAGTGAGCGGGAGCTGAAGAGGCACAGGATTCTTCCCTAGGGCCTCTGGAGGGCGCATGGCTCAGACTTCTGGCCTCCAGAACTGAGAATCAATTTCTGTTGTTGTAAGCCCCCAAGTTAGCGGTAACTTGTTATCGCAACCCCAGGAAACTAACCCATCTGTTATGGAAAGTGAGTTGTGAGCAGGAAGAAGGGTGAGAGCTGGAGTCCTCCAGCAGAGGAGAACTGATCACATTTGGTCTCATTGCTAGGAGCACATTGAGGCCCTTGTGGAATGTTCTATGTGGCTGACCAGAACATTCAAGGATGTAGTTCTTTCCGTCGAGAAGCTCAGACTCATGCAGGAGACAGAGCAGATTAAGTGCAATAGCAGGTGTTAACAGAGGGGCAGCCAGCCAGGGAAGACTTTTCAGAGGTGGGGATAGTTGAGCTGGGCTTTGATGGATGAACAGGAGTTTGCCAAGCGGAGCACAAGGGCAAGTTGGTGTAATGAAAGCAATGATGTGGGAATGGACAAGTACCAGGGTCATAAGCCAGTCTGGTCCGAAGAAGAACTAGTGGGAGGCAAGGGTTAAGGTAATGGTTCCAGTGTGGTGGGGTAAGAGGGAATAGCTAAATGTGGCTGCCATTCCTGGAACAATAAGCTTCATGACAACATGGAGATTGTCTTCTCCTGCCCCTAGAATAGTGCCTGAAATGTGGTGGACTCTCTATAAATATTTGTTGAATAAAGGGGAAAAAACTGGGGCCGCCCTGGTGGCACAGCGGTTAAGTTCGCATGTTCCACTTTGGCGGCCTGGGGTCCGCTGGTTCGGATCCCGGGTGTGGACATGGCACTGCTTGGCAAGCCATGCTGTGGCAGGTGTCCCACATGTAAAGTGGAGGAAGATGGGCACGGATCTTAGCTCAGGAGGGCTGGTCTTCCTCAGCAAAAAAGAGGAGAATTGGCAGCAGATGTTAGCTCAGGGCTAATCTTCCTCAAAAAAAAAAAAAAAAGGAGGGGGGACCCACATGATCTGAATAGATGCAGAAAAAGCATTTGACAAAACCCAACTCTCTTTTCATGATAAAACACTCAACAAACTGGAATAGAAGGGAACTTCCTCAACTTGATAAACGGCCTCTATGAAATGCCCACAGTTCACATCAGATGTAGCAGTGAAAACCTAAACACTTGCCCCCTACGATCAGGAACAAGACAAGGATGTCTGCTCCCACCACTTCTATCCAACACTGTCCTATAGTTCTGTCCTTGAGGTTCTGGTCATGGCAGTTAGGTGAGAAAGAGGAACAAAAGACATCCCATTTGGGAAGAAAGAAGTCAAACTCTATTTGGAGATGATATGATCTTAGACACAGAAAGCCCTAAAGAATCTACACACAGACACAAAAAAAGTATTAGAGCTAATAAGAGTTCAGGAAAGTTGTAGGATACAAGACAATATGCAAAATTCAGTTGTATTTCTTTTTATTTTATTTTATTTTTTAAAGATTGGCACCTGAGCTAGCAACTGTTGCCAATCTTCTTTTTTTTTTTTTCTGCTTTATCTTCCCAACCCCCCTGTACATAGTTGTATGTCTTAGTTGCAGGTCCTTCTAGTTGTGGGATGTGGGATGCCGCCTCAACATGGCCTGATGAGCAGTGCCATGTCCGTGCCCAGGATCTGAACCAGCGAAACCCTGGGCCACCGCAGCAGAGCGCGCGAACTTAACCACTCAGCCACGGGGCCGGCCCCCTCAGTTGTATTTCTATACACTAACAATGATCAATCCAAAAATTAAGAAAACAGTTCCACCAAAAATAATGAAATACTTAGGAATAAATTTAACCAAAGAAGTACAAGACTTGCACACTGAAAACTATAAAACACTGTTGAAATTAAACCAATAAGACCTACATAAATGGAAAGACGTCCTGCGTTCATGGACTGAAAGCATTGCAGTTAAGATGGACTACACCCTGCGCTAATGCACAGATTGAGTACAGGCCCTATCAAAATTCCAATTGCTTTTTTTTTTTTTTTTTTTTGCAAAAATGGGCAAGCTGATCTCAAAACTCAGAGAGTGATGCAAGGGACCCAGAATAACCAAAACAATCTCGAAAAAGAAAAACAAGTTGGAGCACTCACACTTTCTGAGTTCAAAGCTCACTACAAAGCCACAGTAATTGAAGCAGTGTGGTATGCCTGAAGGACAGAAAGAACAGTGGAACAGAATTGAGAGCCGGGAATAAACCCTCATATTCACCATCAATTGATTTTCTTTTTTTTTTTTTGAGGAAGATTAGCCCTGAGCTAACTACTGCCAACCCTCCTCTTTTTGCTGAGGAAGACTGGCCCTGAGCTAACATCCATGCCCATCTTCCTCTACTTTATACGTGGGACACCTACCACAGCATGGCTTTTGCCAAGTGGTGCCATGTCCGCACTTGGGATCCAAACTGGTGAACCTTGGGCCACCGAGAAGCAGAACATGTGAATTTAACCGCTGCACCACCGGGCCGGCCCACCTCATCAACTGATTTTCAACAAGGTGTTGAGATGGTTCAATGGGGAAACAATAGTGTTTTCAATGAATGGCGCTGGGACAACTGGATATCCACATGCGAAGTATGAATTTGGACCCACCTCACATCATACACAAAAGTTAACTAAACATGGATCAAAGATCAAAATGTAAGAACAAAAACTATAAAAACTGTTCAAAGGAAAAACAGGTAAAAAATCATTGTGATCTTGGATTAGATATGATACCAAGAGCACAAGCAAACAAAAGAAAAAATAGATTAATTGGACTTCATCAAAATTAAAAGCTTTTGGGGCCAGCCCAGTGGCGCAGTGGTTGGGTTCATGCACTCTGCTTTGGCGGCCCAGGGTACGTGTGTTCAGGTCCTGGGCGCGGACCTATACACTGCTTATCAAGCCATGCCGTGGTGGCGTCCCAGATCACAAAGTCAAGGAGGATTGGCACAGATGTTAGCTCAGGGACAATCTTCCTCAAGCAAGAAAAGGAAGATTAGCAACAGATGTTAGCTCAGGGCTGATCTTCCTCACCAGAAAAAAAGAAAGAAAGAAGGAACGAAAATGAGGAGACAATTCACAGACTAGGAGAAAATATTTGCAAATTGTATATCTGAGGATGGGCTAGTATCCAGAATAAAGAAGTCTTACAACTTAACATAAAAAGGAAACAATTAAAAATGGGTAAAGAATTGTAATAGACATTTCTCCAAAAAAAGATATACAAATGGCCAGTAAGCACATGAAAAGATGCTCAGTATCATTAAGGAAATGCAAATCACAACCAGTTCACACCCACTAGGATGCCTAAAACAAAAAAGCCAGATAATAAAAGTGTTGGTGAGAATATGAAGCACTTGGAACTCATCCCTTGTTGGCGGGAATGGAACATGGTGCAGCCACTAAGGAAAGTAATTTGGCAGCTCCTCAAAAAGTTACACAGAGTTACCATATGATCCAGCAATTCCCCTCCTGGGTATATACCTCAAAGAACTGAAAACATGTTCACACAAGATCTTGTACACAAATGTTCACAGCAGCTGTATTCATAATAACCAAAAAGTGGAAACAACCCAAATGTCCATCAACTGATGGATGGATAAACAAAATGTGGCTTATCCATACAATAGAATATTATTCAGTCACAAAAAGGAACAAACTACTGAAAGATGCTACAACACGGATGCACCTTGAAAACATGATGCTAAGTGAAAGAAGCCAGACACAAAAGGTCACATACTGTAGGATTCCATTTATAGGAAATGTCCAGAATATGCACATACATAGACACAGAAAGTAGATTAGCAGTTGCCTAAAGCTACAGGGAGTGGGGAATGAGGAATGACTGCTGTGGGGTATGGAGTTTCTTTTGGGCGTGATGGAAATGTTCTAGATTTAGATAGCGGTGATGGTTGCACAACTCTGTGAATATACTAAACACCACTGAACTGTATACTTTAAAAGGGTGAATTTCATACTAAATGAATACTATCTCAATTAAAAACAAAAGGAACAAATATTTTTCAAAGATGATCAGGACTTAAAGTGAGGGGGGTGGGCAATGCAGTAAAAAATACAATATCAAAAGAGAATAGCCCAGAAAATGTCTAGAGGGGATCAGGGCAGGCTACTGAGATCTGGATTCTTGTCCCAAGGAAACAGAGGCCGAGTCAAACAGCTAACAGGTGGTGAAGCCAGAGTTAGTACCCAGGTGTGTCTGTCTTACCAGCCCTGTGCTTGTAGCCTGCAGCCCTGCACAGTCCGATAGGAAAACTGCCAGCTATTGCAGCTATTGAGCGCTTCACGTGTGGCTGGGCTGAATCAAGACGAGCTGTGAGTGTAAAATACAGGCTGGGTTTGGAAGTGTTAGTACCATAAAAAGAACGTAAAGTATCTTAATAATTTCTTTATATTCATTACATATTGAAATCATACTGTTCTGGATCTATTGTGTTAAATAAAATATATTATTAATTTCACCAGTTTCTTTTTACTTTAGAAAACATCACTTCTAAAAAACTTTAGGTATGTGGCTCCCAATATGTTTCTATTGGATGCTGCTGCTCTAGAGCCCTGGATCCCCGGGGGCAGGGTAGGAGGGAGTTACATTGATTTATTCATGAAATAAAACTTCACTGAGCATCCCTGGCTGAACTAGCCTAAAGCTGATCACCAGGGGTGCTGGTTAAGCTGGGGAGGGGGTGTCACCTGCCCCTTCCATCCTCCAGGGAAGGAGGAAAGGCACGGGTGGTTCCCTTCCCTCTTGCGCGGGCAGGTTGACGCCTTCCTCACTAGATCCAGATGTGTCTGAATGTCTGTGACTAATTTAAAAATCTGCAAAGCATGGCGATTAAAAACGGCAGAAAAGGGTGGGCATCTTGTGTATTTTGACGAGCTTTACTATTTAAGCAGAACTCCAAGAAGCAGGACCTTCAAAAGCTTAGTCATCTATTCCAAAATACGTTTGACGATTGCACTTCAGACAGATCTGAGGATGGGCTGGGGTGGGGTCGAAGGAGGGTTAAAAATTGTAAGGTCAACTCCAGGAGAATAGAAACTTCGCCAAGTTCATTCTTGTACCCTTGCACCCGGAACCGTGCCGGCACACAGTAGGCGCTTCTTAAATATTTGACTGAGTTAAGGTGCAAAACTACGTGGATGCGAGGGTGAATTTTTGCAGGGGACGAGGCCCCTGGCTTTTGTCAGCGTCAAAGGAGCCTGGGCCCCCAAAGGGTTAAAACCCACTTAATTCGGACAGGGACATGAAATTTATTTGAAATCAATGTCAAGAATTGGTTGCTCTTCTTCTGGGGAGTCGCCAGACCTCGGCGTCTGGAATGATCTATGTGCTTAAAAATACCAGTCGCCACCATTTTCTCCAGGTAATTTTCCATCCCTGCCCCCACAATCAAGGGGAGAAAAAAGTAATTCTACAATCCTACCTAGCTATTAAAAAAAAAGAACAATTAAGCGGTCAAATAGCAAATCCCCAGGCGCTGCAAGCAAGGAAGAAGAAAGGGACCCTCGCGGGCCTCGGGCGCCGCCGGGACCCCAGCCCCCCAAAGTTTGCCAAGTTGCGGGCGCCGAGCGCGCCCGGAGGCGCGGGGCGCGGCCGCGGGCGGAGCCACCCCCTGACGCCGGGCCGCGGCGCGCCGGGCCGCCCCCTCCCGGCCCGGGCCGGCCCCGCTGGCTCCGCTCAAAGTTTGCGGCCGCCCCTGCGCCCGCCCGCCCGCCCGATGTATGGGTGATATACTGCAGCGGGTGTCAGGGTGAGGGACGGCCATATTTGCCGGTGCGGCCCCAGCCGTCAACAACAAAAAGTGCGCGGGAGCTCGGCGGGCGCACGGACGGGCGCACGGACGCCGGGGCCGCCTCGCCGCCGCCCGGCCTCGCCGCCGCCGCCGCCGCCGCCCTCGCGGCCCGGGCCCCGCGGCGCCCCGGCGCGCCCCGCCGCCCGGGGGGATGTCTTACAAACCGAACTTGACCGCGCACATGCCCGCCGCCTCCCTCAACGCCGGTGAGTGAGTGCGCCCCGCGGGCCGCGCGCGCCGCGCCCCAAGTGCCGCCAAGTTGGGGGCCCGCGCGCCCGGCCCCGGCTCCCGGGGGCCCGCGGCGGCGGGGGGCGGCGGGCACCGGGTCCCGGCCCGGGGCAGCGCGGCGGCCGCCGCCGCCATGATTCCGGCGCCCGCGCCGCCAAAGTTCGCGGGGGCGCCCCGCGCCGCGCCGGGCCGGGGCCGGGGCCGGGGCTCGGGGCGCGGGCGGCCCGCCGTCCCCCCCACGCCGGCGGCCGAGGGCTCGCGGGGAGCGCGGCGGCCGAGGGCGGGGGAGGCTTTTCTCTGCTCCTTTTTCCTCCGGCTTTTGGGCGGCTCGGCGAGGGCCCCTGCCGGCGGGAGTCGGGAGCGGCCGGGCCGCGCTGGGAGCGGGGCGCGGGGCGCGGGGCCCGGGCTGCCCTTGGGGCGCGGGGCGCAGGCCCGGGCGGGGGCCGGCTGCAGGGCTGCACGTGTGCGAGGCCAGGGCGCGCGCGTGCAGGGCGGGGGCGGCGGCGTGCCGGGTGCCGCGGCCCCTGAGGGCGCGGGGCGGCTGGGGTCACCGGCGGTGCAGGGGACGCGCTGGTCCGCGGGGCTCGGCCTGGCGCGCGGGCGCAGGGGCGCCCAGAGCAGGCACGCGGGAGGCCCCCCGGCGTGCGCCGAGCGAAAGAAGTTGGAGAAGACCGGGGGCTTCCGAGTGCCTGCGCGCGGGCGCGGGGGCTGCCCTTCGGCCCGGGCCCCGCATCGCGGAGCCCCCAGTGTGGGTAGACGCCCCCTCCTGCAGGGGTCCGAGGGGCCGTCCTCGCCCCTCCCTGGGGCTGGAGCGGGCGCTCTCCGGAAACTCCTCCAGAAGTTGTCCGGCAGCTTTAAGCTGTGCCCAGGGCTTCCCCCAGGGACCGAAGGAGACATGGGGAGGGGGCGGTAAAATTGTGGGGTTCGGGGGTAACCGGCTTTGTCTCCTCAACAGGATCCTTCTCCTTTAGGCGCTTGGTTGGAAACAGACTTCCAAAAAAGTGAGGCGCGTTGGGGGGGGCGCGGGGGCAGAGCCCTTGCGGGGAGGGGGTTGGCCTTGCTGGTCAGAAATGCCACGTTGGCAGTTGGCCGCAAGTTTGGGGCCTTGTCTCCAAACGTTGACTCTAAAAATCTGAAGAGGAACCCAGAAAAGCCGTGTGTATATATATAAATACGTGTATATTTTTTAACTCCTGGGACACAGATTTGGAGACTGGAAGGGGTTAAGATTGAGGGTGTGGATGGGGGGATAGTTGAATTGGTCAAATGTGGGCTCTGAGCCCCAAGAGCAAACAGCCACTATTTCCTCCAATGTTCTCACCTGCTCTGGGGTCTGCAGACCTTACAAAGACAGGCTCTGTGGCTCAGGCAGGATTTCTCCCTGCCTCCTTCGACTGTTTCTGGGGTGGGAAGCATTGAGGTCTTGGTGCCAGCCTGGGCAGATGGGAACTCTCAGGAGTGCCCTGGCATAGTTGGGGCAGGGGCCCTAAACTGGGACATTTGGGGATTGGGGTCACAGAGTGACAGGGGCACCCACTCAGGACCCCTGACACCCCGTTCTGGTCTGGCTAGCACCTGTGCGCAGGTTTTCTTCTGTCTCCTGTGGGGAATTCCAGGAGGAGTGCTGAGGTCCTTAGATCTCTAGTGTTTTGGTGGGGGGCTGCCCACCTCCTCCTGGACCCCTTTAGAAAGCCCTGATCTCCCCCTGCCATTTGCATCCAAGATGGACTCTCCGCTGCCGCTCCTCCGGCTTCCTTGTCATCATCCCTCACGCCCTCCAGCCCTGCCTCCTGCTCGCGGGTTGCCAAGCCGCGGCCTGGCCGGCGGTGGCAGTGGCGGAGTTAGACAAAGCCCCCGCCTCCCCGCCGGAGAACCCCCCCCAGGCGCCCCAAGTGGCGGGAAGGCCGCCAGCTCCCCAGGCCCAGGCCGCTCTTTGTCTGGCGTGGGGGCGGGGAGCTGCGCCTGGCCCCAGGAGCTGCTGGCCTCTGCCAATCCCTCCCTCAGCTCCGGGCCCTCCCTGGTCCCCGCACACTGCGCGCATTGTCTGCGATGCTCCGAGAAGGCCGCGCTCACACCCAGTCTGGTTTTCTCCCTGGCCTCTTGCAGCCCGACCCGCTGGCCCTCCCTGTGTCTGCAGGAAGGAGTGGGCATGAGTGGAACTTGGGGCCCTTCCTCCGCCAACTCTCTCCAGGACCATAGCTACCCCCCCTCAACACAGAGTAAGGGGTGGGCACTGGCACAGAATCCGGGTCACTTACCATGTCACCCAGGTGACTGAGCTGTTGCCCCACTTCTCCCCAACTCCAAACTGGGCGATTTCTCATTCCCCCTCCCTCAGCCCCCCAAGACCTAACCCCAGCACCATGCAAGAGCAGGATCTGGAGCCTTCAGACATTCTATTGGGAGCGTTGCCTCAAACAGATGGGGAAACTGAGGTGCAGAGAGGGAAGGGCCTTGTCTAACGTCACACAGCCAGGTGTGGTTCAGATGGACCAGCCCCTAGTCCAGGCCATGCTGGCAGGAGAGGAGATGGGACAGGGAGGCAAGAAACACAGTGAAGAGAGTACTGGAGGAGGGGGCAGGAGGTGGTGTGGAGCATGCACGGGAAGTGTCCAGCTCACCTGCCAGGGAGCAGAATCTTCCAGACGCCTTGAAGTGCTGTGGGATGATACACACCCGCCTGCCTCCCCCATACCCCCCATTTAGCATCCTGGCCTCCCAGGGAGGTGTGGTAACTTGTAGCGGGCATGATTGGAACCCAGGTCTGGGGCTGCGAGGCCTGAGCTACCCAGACCACACTCACTCCCACATCAGAAGGTTCAGGAAATTGGGGTTTGGCTGGTGTGGGGAGCTCGGCATGGGTGGGGGGAGCAGGGGGGTACCCACCCTGCCCCATCCCTGTGCTCTGGCCCCTGCACATCTGTGGCTGCCTTGGCCAGAGGTTGCAGACATGCTCGCAGTGTGTCCCTGTCCTGAGCAGCATGTTCCAGCAGTGCAGGCGGGTGGCAGCTGAGGCTCCTAGCAGCACAGTGATGTGGCCAGTTCCCACCTTAGAGGTGGCAGAATCTGTGTTTCCTGGCTGGGCATCCTGTGTTTGAACATAAACCTGGGCCCCCATGGGGATATCCAGGGCAGGCCTGAGACCGAAGAAGACATCTTGGGTACAGAGCTGTCCCCAGCTCCCGGACAGATGGACCTGCGTTGGGGTGTTAGCCTCTCCTGCGCTGTGTGGCCTGGGGCAACACCTACCCTCTCTGGTCTGAGTTTCTCTGTGGGGAGGGGCTCGGGGTTCTTTAGGGCCCCTTCCCACTCCATCAGCCTGAGCTCCTGAACTTCCTTCCTCCCCTGCCCCTCCCCTTGCCCACACAAGATGAGCAGCTGGTCGGTTTGGCCAGCCTGGCACCAGCTGTCCATCCCCGGGGCCAAGTCTGCATGGCCCGCTGTGTGCGTGCGCAGGAGACCATTTGGCTCTGGGGAGGCAGGCAGAGGGGGAGCTGCTCCTTGGCCAGACGTGGAGGCAGGCGGGCAGCTGCTGAGGAGGGCTAGGTAAATTCTCCATGGTTACCGCTGTTTGTTATTCTGCAGGACATCCTTTTACCCGCTAATGGCCACTCGGACGCCATTATGGGTCTGCATGCTTCCAGCTACTGAGCTGGAGCCGGAAAATTCCCTGCTGAGGACCTCCCCACCCCCCGTGCAAGAGACTCCATTCTGAGCCGGGCCCTGGCCCTGCATGGTTCCTCACCGCTAAGGGACAGTGTCTCTGAGTGTTGCAGTCTATAAGCAGGGCCTTACCCTCCTCTCTTGAGGTGCGAGACATCTGGGCATAGAATCAGACTGTCAAGAGAACATTACCCTTTCTGGGGAGGGGGTGATGGGCTCAGAGAGGTTGAGGGGCTTGTCTGAGAACACACAGAGAGGCCATGATATTCTCCAGATTCCTGCCTTTGTGTCCAGTGCACCAGTCTCTAGCCAGGGTTGGGTTGCAAATCTTCCAAACTCTCCCCATCTTCCTCACCATATAGTCCAGCAGAGGTTTGCACACACAGGAAGTCAGTCCGGGTGTGGACCAGGCTCAGTAGCAGGTGGGCTCCTGTGGCAGCGATGTGACTCTAGGTCATCAACCTCTGCAGAGCAGGACCCAGGGAAAGGGGACTGGCAAGGATTAGGCTGAGAATGGCAGCAAATTTCCTCTTTGGTACCAATCCTGACTGCATGATGGGAAGGACTTCTGTGATGGATTAGTGATGTCTGCAGTGGTGGTGGGTTTGAAGAGCAGTGGCTTGCTAGCTACATTTTATCATCAGTCATCTAGGCGGAGTGTAGGCCATGACCAAACCATAGGACAGGAGTGGGGTTTTTTTTTTTTAAGATTATTTTATTTATTTATTTTTTGAGGAACATCAGCCCTGAGCCAACATCTGCCAATCCTCCTCTTTTTGCTGAGGAAGACTGGGCCTGAGCTAACATCCGTGCCCATCTTCCTCTACTTTATATGTGGGACACCTGCCATGGCATGGCTTGACAAGCGGTGCCATGTCCACACTCGGGCTCCGAACCAGCGAACCCCAGCCCGTGCAAGCAGAACGTACGCACTTAACCGCTGGGCCACTGGGCCAGCCCCAGGAGCAGGGTTTTTTATCCTGCAGAAAGACCACTGTTGGTGGCATGGGTCCTGGGCGGGGGGCCTGTTGCCTAATCCAGAGTCTTCATTTTGGGCACAACTAGCCAAGGCTCCGTGAGTCTCTGACTCTTCTCTCCTTCCCTGTAGCTGGGAGCGTCCACCCGCCCTCCACCAGTATGGCGACGTCCTCACAGTACCGCCAGCTGCTGAGTGACTATGGACCACCATCTCTAGGCTACACCCAGGTATGACAGCAGGGGTGATGCATAGTGGGAGGGGCTCTGGGGGTGGCCTGCGCCCTTAGGGGACCTGCTGCCCACTCTCCAGGGAGGAGAGTGGATGGAAGAGGCGAGGAGTAGAGATGATGGAGTGGGGCAGTCACCTGAGCCTCCTCAACCCAAGGCCCGGGCCTCAGAACAGAGGGGGGACCCCAAGAGATGGGAGGGGTGGGAGAGCCCCGCAGGCCAGAGGCCCTCAGAGCCGCAGTTCCTGCTGGGGCCACCACCCCGCCTGCATCCCTGCTGGGTCAGCTGGTGCCTGATTCCTGCGAAAGTCAGCCCTGACCTTGACTCTGGATCTGGGTTTGGACAGAGGAGAGGGGACCCCGCTCCCACTCATTCCCCACAAAGTCTGACCCCAGAAAAGAGGAACATGGGGCCCAAATGCTCATGGAGTCCACATGTTTCATTGTGGTCCCTGAATGAGGCCACTTAGGTTTACACCTGGTGCCACCACTGATGAGACTGTGACCCCCACTTGGCAACCTCTCTGAGACTCAGTTTCCTCCAGTGAAGTAGGGTGAACACTCACACCAGCCTCCTCGGGTTGGTAGGCGCATCAGTGGAGTCAGGCACAGCTTCAGCCATGCGGCACCTGCCAGGGCACTGCTGTCCCGGGGAGGGACCTGACCCGGCCCAGCCCTGGGTGTCACACACCAGCCGCCAGGTTCTTTCCTGTGGCCGGAACTCAGCCACGTTCTGAGGTTGCCACGGAGGCTGTCCCTTGGGGTGAGGGGGCGGCTCCCCGACCATGTCCCACCAGGCTGTCGTGTCCTGGGAGGAGAGGCGGGAGCGGGACCACCTGAAGAAGCGGTGGCAGCGGGAGGATGGGGGGAAGTGCAGCCTGGAGAGGAGGGAGGAGCAGAGAAGGAGGGAGGAGCACGAGGCCAAGAGGAGGTGCCAGGAGGATGCTGAGGAGGAGGCCACGGAGAGGAGAAGGAGGGAGGACCAGAGAAGGAGGGAGGAGCAGGCGAGGGCCTTTGGAGGGAAAGAGCCCCGATGGGAGGAGGGGGGAGGGCGGAGGGGGGAGAATGAGGCTGAGCAGGCGGCCTCGGCCTGTGGCCGGTGGGGAACCCAGCCTCCCTGATCTGGGTGTTTGCTCGGGGCTGTTGGTGGGGGTCTGGAGAAAAAGGATTTCTCTGGGGTGGGCCCTGCCCGTGGGGAGGATGGATGAATTTAAACACATTCTGGGCTCCATCCTGATGGTCTTTGGTGGCTTTTTTAGTCCTGCTGACCCCACGTGTGGCTTCCATCACGTCCACTCGCTCTGGACCCTCAGCCCCCGGGATGTACTTGCTCTTCCCTCCGGGTCCCAGGAAGTTCTCAGTGAGCCCTTTCTTGCTCACAAGCCAGTCCCTTTTTTCATTTGAGATGATAAAAGAGCTTTCTGAAGACTGCAGAGGGGTTTCTTTGAGTGTGCAAGGACAGGAGAGAGGGCCGCCCCCTGGTCGGCAGTGGTCCCTCTGAGGGGACGTGCCTGGCCCCAGCGGAGGCAGTGGCTCTGGAGCCTACCCGGGGCTCGGGCCTCTCCCCTCCCCTGCCCTCACTCTGGCCAGCACGTGGTGGGGTCCTGACCGTGGCGTTGAGGTCAGGTCAGGGTTCAGTCCACCTGAACTCTTTCCTTTCTGATCCTAGGGAAGCGGGAACAGCCAGGTGCCCCAAAGCAAATACGCTGAGCTGCTGGCCATCATCGAAGAGCTGGGGAAAGAGATCAGACCCACCTATGCGGGGAGTAAGAGCGCGATGGAGAGACTCAAACGTGGTGAGTCGTTTAGTCTTACCTGACGGGTATCCTGACAGGGCCTGCCTCGCTGCTGGGTGACCCCAAAGCACTGGCCCATTGACTGTTTGGAAAGGTTTTCTGGGGGAAACGTTGGAGCGTGAGGGAGGGAAGAGTCCCTTTTGCCACAGGGGCCCCTGTTTTGGCACAGAATTCCTGTGGGAGCTGGAGGCATCAGGCGGGGGCGAGCGGGTCTGGGATGCAGGCTGTCCCTGGGATCTGACGGGAAGGGGCCTGGCGGCCAGTTGTCTTCAGCTGGGGCTTCTAAGAAGGGCAGCCAGTGACCTTCCTCGCCCTGCGTGCTTCCTGGGGGTCCACCTGCTTTAAATGGAACCTTTGTAGCCAGATGCCGCGACACTGTCTCTTGTCTGCCCCGCTCCTGGTGGCCGACACCGGTCCCAGGGAGCCACGGGAGCCAAATACTGCAGGCTCCCTCCTCCAGGCGAGGCCGGGGACACGGGGAGCCGCGTTGCCCTCCAAGCCAGCGGGTGTGTGGGTCTGCCCTAGTCTGGGGAGGGAGAGGGAACCCTTTTTAGTTCTTCCATGATTGAAGAGGGAGGAAGGGCGGGAAGAGGACGCCAGAGAAAAGAAGAGAGTCCTCTCGTGCAGGTGTGCCTGACAGCTGGCTTCAGAAGGCAGTGGAGCAGGTTGCCACCTCAGGAGGCAGCGGCAGTGGAGGGAGGAAGGGGTTCTGTTTTAGAAGGGGCCGTTCAGAGCGGCAGCGGCCTGTGCGAATTTGATTGCAGGAGGGATGGGGGTTCTTCAGAAGGTTAGAGAAGCAACATGGGAGAAAAATGAGAGAACATTCTTTGGTTATAAATCTGGGGCATCAGGGAGCCTTCTGTTGAGGCTGTGACACTGCAGTGATAGTCCAGGACAGCTGGGACAGGCTCCCACTGAAAGCAGTGGGCTTCTGGGTGTTTATGAAGCCTTTGTCAAGAGGCTGACTGCCAGGCAAGGTTGGGTAGTAACAGGCCCAGGTGTGGGGAGGGGCCTGGCAGGCAGAGGTTGGAACCAAAGGGCGTGGGAGAGCTGTGGAGCTCATCCTTGATCCAACCCACGGGATCAGGGGCATTGCTTTGCCGTCCCGGCTGCTGTCTGGGGAGGAGGCAAGCGTCCTGGTAACTGGAGTGCTGGTTACCCGAATGAAAATCCCTGGGAAGGCGCTGGACCCCAAAGTCTAAAAGGCAGTCTGCAGCCATCCAGACACACCGGTGGTTGAAGTCAACACATGGACATCCCTAGTGACCGCTCTGGGGCATATCCTAGGCGAGCAGCCGGTCCCCCAGTCACCCTGACCACTAGCCAGGCCAGCCAAGTTTACAGCGTAGCAGGGTGAAAAGGGGTCACGAGGGCATGAGGGTGTCTGGCACATTGTGGATAGGTCGGCAAACTATAGCCGATGAGCTAGGAAATGGTTCTTTATAGTTTTTAATGGTGAAAAAAATATGATTTTGTGACGTGAAAATTACATGAAATTCAGACTTCAGTGTCCATAAATAAAGTTTTGTTGGAAGATGGCCATACCCATTGCTTCTGTCTGTGGCTACCTTCACGATTCAATGGCAGAATTGAGTATTTATGACAGAGACCATGTGGCCCGCAAGGCCTAAAATATTGCCGTCTGACCCTTTATGGAAGAAAGTCTTCTGAAGCTCTGAGAGGTAAGATTTGTGAGGTGTGGACGCCTAAGTGACTTGGGGATGTTATTCCCAATGCCCTCTGAGAGTCAGCTCTTACTGGGATAGATTCTTGATGTCTATTAAAATGAGATCAGTATATCATGAAGTTCCGTAAAGGCAAAAAAACACAAGCAAAAGATAACCTCCAAATCATAGAGATAACAGACGGGGGAGACAAAGGGCAGAAGGTGGCTCAGGGACCTGAGGAGGAGCCGTCACGGTGGACCAAGAGTTGAACACAAGTGAGTAGGAATCGTCCTGACCCTACTACGTGCAGGCCACCTGACATTTATCAAAACCTTTCTGGAGTTTAGAATATGAAGAAGCCAGAAAAAGTAATGATTTGAAGGCATGGAATCTCCAAAATGGGCCAGGCTTGAAGAATTGGGTGGAGATAACGTTTATTCCCGTCATCTAACAGCAGGTCCCGAAGAGAGAGCTTGCTGCTTGTCACCTGGAGTGCAGGAGGACATTTTTAGGGAGGCGTGAAGAGGAGTTTTGGCTGGGAGAGGTGGGATGGGACGTTAGTTAGTTAGCTTTGCACACCGCTCGCATCCCGGGGTCGTGGGCTGCAGGTGCCGAGTTCCTGCCGGTGTGCGGGTTTTCCGGCTGGTTGTGAAAGGGCCCTCCTCCTCCTCTGGAATGGGCTCTGCCCGACGCTTCCCAGCCTCTGCCTCTCTTCCAGGCATCATCCACGCGAGAGGACTGGTTCGGGAGTGCTTGGCCGAAACGGAGCGGAACGCCAGATCCTAGCTGCCTTGTTACAGTGGAAGGTTTTCCAGCTTCTTGCAAGACAGAAAGTTACAGTTCACCTCCCCTGTTCAGATGAAACTCTTGTTTTCAAAATGGTAACAGTTTGATTTCTCCTCCGCAAACCCCTCTCAGGGTTCACTAGGCTCTGAACCTATGGTCTCTAAGATTTGAGAAAAGATTTTGCAGTTGACTAGGATTTACATTTTAAATAGTTAGGAACTACCCAGGTTTTTTTTCTTTTTTTAAGCATTGGTTCAAAAGATGCACGTAAGTTACCTGTCTTACAGCAAACTGTAGTTTGCCTCCAAGACACCAGGGTCTCGCTTTCATCTTCTCTTCTGAATACGTTTATGTTACCCAGATTCTTTGTTCCTTGCACAAGTGACTACAACTCTACGGGATTTGTTCTCAGCATTCTGACAGCACGCTTTACTTAGTAGCCGGATGGCCCCGTTTGCCAGACAGCGTAGATTCTGCTTAATGTAACTTCTTTGCTTAAGCATTTGCATGACTGTTAGTGCTTTGAAGTCAATTTAAAAAATGCACAAGTTATAAATACAGAAGAAAGAGCAACCTGCCCAACCTAACAAGGACCCCCGAACATTTCCCTACTAAGACTGTAATAGATTTCAGTTCTGCCTTTCCTGTAAGTGGATCCAAACATCGGGAAGAAAATGACTAAAACTGTTTGCATCTTTGTATGTATTTATTACTTGATGTAATAAAGCTTATTTTCATTAACAATTTGTATTAAGATGTGGATTCCTTGAATTCCTAAGTAGTATTTTAAAAAACAGCTCCTCAGTGAGAGGTGGGAGAGCCTGTCAAAGGGTCTTTTCCCACTGGCCCAGAGACCTTTTGTGTGATGTCATGGGCACCACAGGCTGGGGGAAGGATGCTTGCTTAAGTCGGGAGGCAGGGATAAGGCGACGTTGCCTCACGGATGCCTTGTGGCTGTGGCACACTTAGGTGTGTGCCAGGAGGAAAACAAGAACCACAGTGGAAGCACTGTTGCTGACTGTGCCCTCCCTCCCCACCCCACCCCACAATTAGGACCCTCTAGGTTTGTAGGTGCTTATCCTGCGGGCACTTCCTGGGTGCTACAGGAATCTGTTTTCATGCCATGCGGCCACTAAACTCAAGCTAGCTTGAGTTCATCTGGTGCTCACAGGAAGAGCTGGTGCTGAGAGAACACCGGGCTGGGTGCCTCAGATGTGCTGAGTCCATGTGGTGGTCTCCAGGCGTGCCTGGCACAGGGATTCTGAGGTAGCCTTTGCCCCAGGCCCTAGCACTGCTCCCCATGTAATGAGGATTCGCCTTGGTGGGGGGTAGACTACAAGGGGGGGTATGGTCAGTTTTGCAGGTGGGAGGCAAGGGCCCCACCGTAAGAGTAAAGGCCGTAGGAATGAGCTCTAGGGAATGGGCTCGCCTGCATCTCCTTCCCGCACATGACAGGAAATTCAGAAAGGTACAAGAAAGGCGACAGACACTGAAGCCTCTGTCCCTCCTGTCTGCAGCTCCCAATTTCCCTTCCCACTCTTACTGGTTTCTTGCGTACTATTCTAGATACCTTACTTGGCTACCTTCTAAGTGGAGGTTGGAATGGGGAAGGGCCTGCACAGTGCAGCCAGAGGTGGAGAGAGCCTTGCATAGAACGCTTAAGCTTCCAAACCAGGCTGCTCCAAGGTGAGAGGAGCCTTGACGGTAAGCTTATTTGGATGCATGCTCTGGGCGTCTGCTGGGCCTGCTGACTGGACTGGTCCTGACTGCAGGCAGACGTGCGGCGGGCCCTGTGTTACACGGTGGCCGCCTCACCTCATGGTATTTCCTCTACTTGTTTTATGAATGGACTCCAGATGTGTTCTAACAAGCCAAGCTATTAACCATGCCTAGAAAAACCCCAAGTGATTGTAAGGTCAAATCCAGCTGGAGTGATGGTATTGAGCACATTCATAAACAAATCCGGTTTGTGGAACGTCATCTCTTATAAATCCACTAGTAAATCAGCATATGGGAAACGATCTATTTCCACATCAGAGAGGTTACTTGGTAACATAGTCTAAGCTAATGGGGTAAATGGACAAGTAATTTACTGATTTGTAAATCTTTTGCCATCTTGTTTTTTCTCTCTTATTCTCTCAACCTGATATTAAGCTAATGGACATCTAAGTATCAATGAGCAATAACCTCCCAGATGACAAGATGGCACTAACTGCTATTAATGTTTGACTCAATTTTATAGTTCTCCATAAAAATGGACCTTATTAATAGTAATACAGTCACGTGCTGCATGGCCATGCTTTGGTCAATGACAGACCGCATACGTGACGGTGGTCCCATGAGATTAGTACCATAGAGCCCAGGTGTGCAGTAGGCTGTGCCATCTAGGTGTGGGTAAGTACACTCTATGATGTTCGCATGATGACATGGCACAATGACGCATTTCTCAGAACACATCCCCCTGTTGTTAAGGGGCGTATGACTATGCTTTAAAAAAATATTTTTATTTCTAACCTTTGATAATAAAACAAGCTACAATCACACAAATGTATAGCTTGAAAAAATAAGGCGACATCCTTCTCCCTACCGCCCAGGTCAAGAAATAGAACTGTCGGTGACCCCGGAGGCCCCTCCCAGTACGGCATGCCATGGACGGCCCTCCCCCTCCCAAAGTCGCCGCTAGCCTTTTAAGTGATGACTTCCTCGTGCTGCTTTACAGTTTTATTCTTGAACTGTGCATCTCCATTCACTACAACTTAGACCACCATTTAAAAAACTTTAAGGTCTTTTAAGTCTGTCAAAGATCTTTCTTTCAAAGCTCCATAATAATGCTGGTGATGGAACTCACCACCATTATTCCTTGAAAGCTTCTGGCAGTGTTTTAGTCAGAATCTGGACATTTTTACTCAGTGGACATTTTTACTTGATTCCCAGAGTTCTTTAAGGAGTTTCTTTTTTTCTAGGGTTTCCTTTGCTCTTTTTTTCCTTTCTTGCTTTTTCTTCTCTGACTCTCGTTTTTCCTTGTATACAAGACTGTTTTCCCCATTGTAGAAAACATCCACTTTCTCTTGTAGGATTTTCCGAGCTAGCTTTCTGTTTTGATCAACTGATCGTGTCTGATGGCACTGTAAGAGATCATATTTTATAAAGTGAAAACCACAGTTTGTTCTGGACAGGACCTCAGAAGTCATTAAATTCAAACTAGTCACTTTACAGATGGGGACAGGCTAGAGAGGCAAAGCCACTTGTCAAGAATCCCGGCGAGCCAGTGGCAGAACGAAGGCCGTACCCTTTCCTGCCTCTGCCCAGCCTCGGCCCCGTCCCACACCCCAGCCGTACTGTGTGGCTTTCACAGTGATTGTTGATCACTGGGCGTGCTGTTCTGTTTAGAAGCAAGGACAGCCTTCAAATACTTAAAGTCCCAAAATAATCTTGAAAACATCAACCCATATGTCTAGCTTGTGGCCAGGGAACAAGCACTTGGTACACACCACATATAGACATCAAATTCTTTTTGGAAGAGGAAAAGGGCCTCTTCATTACTGTCAACCATAACATTCATCATGTAAAACATTCATCATGTAATACCTTAGTTATTACAGGCGAGTGCCTTGCAAAGCTTTGCTAAAAGAGAAATTCTTTGAATTTAGGGTGAAAGAACAGTATTAAAAGCAAATTTGGAGTAAGTTATGTAAAACAGGTTAAAAATTATTGCTCATGAATGACATTTTTTTCAAGGAGGAAAAGATAAGTGATTGAGGTTTTAATTGATATGCTTTTGGCTCAAAAACATGGCCTTGAAGAAAAGCTGTTAGCAACACAGACTTTGGGTTTGGTCTGGGTTGACCCCTGCAGCTGTATGACCTTGGGCAAGTTACTTACCCTCTGTCCCTGTGATGCCACGTCTGTACCATGATGAAGATAATGAATGTGGGCCTGTGAGGACTAAAAGTTAATGCGTGCAAAGTGGTTTAGACCAGTGCCAGCCACATAGTTACATGAGATATAAATATTTGCTATTAGTATTGGTGGAATATGAAAAACCTGCCTTTGCTCTCTCTTCTCTACTGTACCTCAAAGGCTTGTGGTGCCTTAGGGCCCTGGCCAAACAGAATGGACTGGCAGTTCCCTTGAGAGGCAGTGGGGCCACTACCAAACCAGGAAACAGGAGAAAGCACTTCAGCATTTCCTAGAGGTTCAGAATGTGTTGAAAGCTGGTGAGATTCTGATGAGAGACTGGTTTTCATATGAAGAAGGAAGACTCCTACAGGCAGCTATGCATAGCATTTTTCTTCTGAGGGCTGAAAATGGTTTGTAACATCACTCTCAGAAGGTTGGTGTCATTGACATTTACCAAAGAGGTGACAGAGGGACACGGAGGATGTGACCATCCTGACTAATGAGCCAGGTCACTAAGGGCTGAGACGGCTAGCAGACGACCCAGGCCGGCCTGCCGCTCAGGACTTGGAGCCCACGGCGGTGCTGCAGAGCTCTCTGCAGCCATCCTGCAGCCGAGTAGCTTTACAAGACCCGTGCTGCCTGCCAGCTTCAAGGATGGCAGCAATAGCCTGGCTCCCAAGGTCCTGGAAGGCAGCTTCTGAGGCTGTGCAGGAGGTTCCGCCCTGGGGAGGAATGGCTCAGGGCAGGGGTTGAGATCTGCAGTGCCCTCTATTGCCGGGGCCAGAATGAAAATAGGCTTCAGCTGACACCCGTTATCACTCAGCAGAAACCTACTGTGGCGGTGCAAGCCAGCCATCTAAAAGCGGGGCTCAGGACCTCTCCCCTAGCCGTCTTTCTTGCTCTACCTTGACGACGATGCCTGAGGGCATGTGCTTCAGCACCACGCAGTTGCTTGTTTTGTTTGTCGCTTGGCCACCCGGCCCATGTCCTTTCACAAACTGCTCTTCAAGCTCACTCTCCTCCAGGGAAGGCAGAGCAGGGCGGTCCTTCTTGCCTGCCATCTGGACCCGAGTGACTGCTCTTCCTGGGGATAACAATGTTGGCCTCTCCCAAAGCCGGAGTCCCCACGACACTGTGCGTATTCTGGTCAGTGGTGCAGGAAAGCGAAATAAACCCGAGGTACTCATAGAGAGGGGCTCTGCTTGTTCAGGACCTGAATTAGACAAAAAGATAGTCTTTCAGGAAGATGCATTTGCTTTTCAAGATTATCCTGCGGGTTCTAATTTTTTGTAAAGCG
Organism: Equus caballus; assembly: GCF_041296265.1. NCBI lineage: Eukaryota > Metazoa > Chordata > Mammalia > Perissodactyla > Equidae > Equus > Equus caballus. Next base: position 25,580,218 of record NC_091691.1, on the reverse strand, counting down.
GTTCAAACGATGACCACCCATCTGTTACGGAGGGTATTTAGGAAACTGGTGCAGATTATTCAGCAGCAACACCTCTCTCCAGCCTCACCTGGTCTACCGTGTTCTCAGGGGTACGTGCCCCTGCCAGCTGAGAAACATTTTCTTATAACTGACCAAAAATATCTTCGGAGCACCCAGAGGTACTGTTTTCTTGGGAAGGAGAGGTTTTGAGCGTGAAATTCAAAGGAACAGGACTGCCACTTGATAAAGAAATGTTAATAGTACATCAAGCAAGATTTAGGGTCTGAGTCAAGTGACATTATTTAAACATTTGAGAATCTTTGAATCAAAATGTAAAGACAACAGTATGCAATAGTCTATTTTACAGCTGAGCTTAAGCAGTCTGACACAGTAAATATCACTATCAATCAATGTCATGATTGTTGTTTTGAATGTTTCCAGTTTCATGGATTTGAATAGGAACACCTGTTCCCTCAGATGCACTGCCAGTAACGTGATCCAACTGGTACTCATCGTTAGAACTCCCAAATCAACTCGTTTTTATTAAGATGCCTGCTAGGTTCAAAATACCATGCGTGCTATAGTGAGTGATACGATGTGGAAAAGCGCTAGACTCTGTCTTCATGAGGTTCAGTCCAGTCAGAGAGAGAAGATATTCAAAAAGAAAGCAGCATTTAATGATATGAGATTTAAATAACCGCTCAAGATGTAGCACAAGGCTGACCCGTCCTGGTTGACAAATGAATAGTACAGAGAGTAACAGCTACAAGGAGATGCTGAACCCCACAGGCCTCTGCTTTTGTCGAGGGGAGGAAGGCGGAAGGACCTGAAAGGTGTTAGCTCTTTTCAAAGATCCGCATATTCCCCACGCAAACGGGGCAAGCCACAAGCTGGGCCAGTTTCCTCATCTGGAAAACGGGTGAATGAGCAGTTCTCCGCCCATTCCACACAGGCTTAAAGATCAGAGAAAAAGTATTCCCGAGAGGGCTTTTGTTGATACCTCTGAGGGCATGAGGCTGGTTTTTAGCAAAATCCCTGTCACCCAGGTGGACTATGGGAACTAAGAATGTGCCACTTGCTTCATGCTTCCTGATCGAGGATTATGTAGGTACCAAAGACAGATGTGCTGCCCTTTTTAACTGCTTCCCATGAGGCTCTACATAGCTTCTTTTACCATTTGAAACCTTCAAAATTCTAGCTCATGGCAACTGGTCTCTAACATAGGCAGGAACTGGACGAAACCTAAGCCAACTTCCTAAGCCAAAAGTAACTTATCATCCACCAAATTACTTGGCCAGGTTTGCTCTCAGCTCATTTACCTGTCACCCGCTGTCTTCTGACTGCTAACATCTACTGAGCCCACACTGACAGCCTAGATCAGCACTGAGGAAGCCTAGTGCAGACACGTGCTTCCTTGGAAATACGTGCATTTTAAATCCAAGTGTCCAACCTTAGTGATCAGTGCAACTGATACCGAGACGATACTGGTCATCTTTAGAGTGATAATGCAGTCTTCTTCACTTCTATCGCTACAGAAAATAAGTATAACGAAATATAACTTTCAAGCCTTACGCCATGCTAGCTTTCAATTCTGTGACTGACATTACGGTCTGAACTCCTGTCTTTGTGAAAGTCTGACGTTCAGGATGATCTGTCAGTGCCGGTGGGTGTTGGTGAGGGGCTCCGTGGCTGCGAAGGGATACATTCTGAAAGAGAGTGCGCCAGTGAAAGCGGCGCTTTAACAACTAGCTTTGTTTATTGTGTGAAATATTTCAGAAGGATCCCCAGGAAAAGAAAAATGATAAACCCAGGTACTTTCTCGGAAATCTGTACAACAAAGAACCCACTCCCTATAAATGATTACGTGAATGAGACGAAGTCGATGTCCAAAATTCCCCTCCCCTTGTCTCTGCTTTCAACCCACAGAACGAAATTCCTGTGTGTACCAGATAGCATCTAGTCCCTGGATCAGATTCATTACAGCACAGGAGCCCAGCGCCCCTCTTGGGGTTTCTCTTCCGCTAGTGAGTAAATCTGACCAGGCAGGCCTGCACTGGGATACAATGCAGTGACAAAGAAAGGAAGCAAGTCTGAGACAAGGCGAAACTCCCAGACAAAGGGCGGGGCAGAGAGTGCTGTCCCCAGCTGCTTTGTCCCCAGCCTCTGTGTTTCAAATCTCTACCTTTCTGTCCTAGTTCAGGGCGGGGACACACACTGGAAGGGCTCCCACCCAACTGGAGTTCACGAAGGTCCCGGTGCTCAGTTACTGCTGCTCTGTTGAACAGCTCATTCCAACAGCCCATCGGATGATTCTCAACACTTGTAGTATCTCCTGGAGCTTTGGCTCTGTTCCAGCGCCTGCTCAAAATGACAAACACACCCATGGTTCCACTTCCCCAAAGCCCAGAGAAGAACACGGATTGGATTTCAGTTTTTGTGATACCCACAAAGCAACCCAAAGTCTTTGAGGAACAATAAAAGCAGCTCGGATTAGAGCTCGTTGGGACATTAAAAAAAGAGAAAAAGAAAAAGGGTAACAAGAAGTGCTAGTAAAGGCAAACCAGCAGTCCTGACAGCTCGCCCTGATTCCCTCTGCGAGTGTGCGCCAATCCACGGCTGGCTCTCCACCGACTTCCCCTTCCCACTTGGTCAAGTTAGGAGTAATAGATCTGGGGCCTTTATAAGACACAATGTTAATTTGTTCAATGAATACTTTCAACATCTACTATGTGCCAGGCATGGGCCTCATGGAGCCCAAGGAATCTGTAGCATAAAAGAGAAATTAAGACGTCCACAAATCTGATAACGCCAGCCTGGGAAGGACAACATGCTATAGAGCAGTGGTCCTCAAACTTTATTACGCCCCCAAATCACTGGAGTGCATGTTATTGGAATATGGAACTCGCATTCTATTAGGTGCCTCTCTTCCTGACCTGGATCCAGCCGGCATGCATTCCCTCTTCAGGCTTCCATAATCAACCCAGACCAAGACAGACACCCACTGTGGGGATGGCATGTCAGCTCTGGAACGTGGCCTGTGACAGGAGCAAACAATCCCGGATTCAAACGAGCTGCAGCGAGGTAAGGCTGTCTCACCAGCAGCTCCAGGGCTCTAGAGAGTGGGAAAGAGGATGCAACGCCTTTCCTTTGTGTCTCAAAGAAGAAAGGATATTTGAATCTGTTTTCAGGAAAGCATAGCATTTCAATCTCTGGACCCACCTTCTGGATGCCATTTGTCTAAAATTCACTGTTGAAGTATTTTTTTTTTTTTAGAAAGAGAGAGCACTAGTTTCTCTTAGCCACACCTTTCATGGTATATCAACCTTGAAGAAACGGCATTAACTAACTGAAGGAACAGATGTGGAGATTAAACAAAATGGGGTGCTTTAGGAAAGATACTTGTTAAAGCTTTCACCACTCAAACTTTCCCCTGGGGATCTCATTAAATAGGATACTGGTTCATTAGGTCTGGGGTGGGGCCTAAGATTCTGCATGTCTTACTGGCTCCCAGGTGAGGCTGTTGCTGCTGGTCCAGAGACCACACTTTAAATGTCACGGCTAAGGGCTTTGAGCGAGGGTGCTGCCTGTATCCTGGCTCTGAGGATCGTCCGACTGCTGGATGCGAGCCCCAGGATCATGATGGCAACGATGGACACGAAGAGGGTGTAAAGGAGAGTAATGGCTGGGAAAGGAAAACATTTAGAGGAAAGAATTAAATGAGTATTGATTTGAGTTAACAAGAAGGTGAAATGGTTACAAGGGGATTGAGAAACTGGGTCATCTGAAAAAAGAACAAAAAATGTTGCTTCTATAGCATTAATGTTCTAGAACACTGTTGGCCAACAGAAATATATACAAGTCACATGTGAAATTCTAAATTTTCTAGTAGTGACATTAAAAATAGTAAAAAGAAACTGATGAAATGAAGGTTAATATATTTTAATTAACCCAATATATCACAAATGTTATTATTTCTTTTTTTTTTTCAGTAAGGGAGATCAGCCCTGAGCTAACATCTGTGTCAGTCTTCCTCTATTTTGTATGTGGGATGCCACCACAGCATGGCTTGATGAGCGGTGAGTTGGTCCATGCCCAGGATCCAAACCTGTGAACTCCAGACCGCTGAAGCGGAGCACACAAACTTAACCACTATGCCACTGGGCCAGCCCCCGAAATATTATTATTTCAACATGTGATCAATATAAAAAAATTACTGAGTTTTTTTTCATAGGTAGTCCTCAACATTGGGGGTATATTCACACTTACAGCACACCAGTTTGGACTAGCCAAGTGCTCACCAGCCACACATGCCAGTGGCTACCGTACAAGATCTAGAATTTGACTACTCAGAGTGTGGTCCACAGAGCAGCAGCAAAGGCAGCAGCTGGGAGCGTGTGAGGAATGAGGAATCTTGGGCCCTAGCCCAGAGCTCCCCAGCGAGAACCCGCCTTTTACTAAGATCTTTAGGTGATTCAGAGGCACGTTCCCGAAGCTTGAGCAGCACTGTACTAGAACACAGGCATTAGCAGGTTCTCTGGCTGCTGGGACAGACACTTTTAAAAGTTGTTGTTTCTTACGTTTCTAATATTTAAGATTGAGACGAGAATTCAGGAGTGCTGATTACCTCCTTAGTCACAGTCTTTTTTCCCCCCTCCCCAATAAGGAGGGAAAATGACAGGTCACAAAACAATGACCTAATTAATGGTGAAGGACCAAACAGTGAGCTTGAACAGACTGACGTGCGAGGTGCAGCTTCAAAAAGACAACATGGGGCTGGCCCAGTGGTGCAGCGGTTAAGTGCACATGTTCTGCTGTGGTGGCCCGGGGTTCGCTGGTTGGGATCCCATGTGTGGACGTGGCACCACTTGGCAAACCATGCTGTGGCGGGCGTCCCACATATAAAGTAGAGGAAGATGGGCACGGATGTTAGCTCAGGCCCAGTCTTCCTCAGCAAAAAGAGGAGGATTGGCAGCAGATGTTAGCTCAGGGCTAATCTTTCTCAAAGAAAAAAAAAAGACAAAATGGCCAGCTGATGGCACTGAAGTAAAGAGAGAGGAGACTGATTTTTTGGAAACTGCTTAGTAATAATTCATGTTTCAAAAGTGTGTTTTGGTGCTCTCTGCAGAATGGGAATTAAAATAAAGCAGCCTACAGGGCCGGTTCTGTGGCCTAGTGGTTGAGTTTGGTGTGCTCCATTTTGGTGGCTCAAGTTCATTTCCTGGGTGGGGACCTCCACTACTCATCGGTGACCATGCTGCGGTGGTGACCCACATACAAAATAGAGGAAGACTGGCACAGATGTTAGCTCAGAGCAAATCTTCTTCAAGTGAAAAGAAGAAGATTGGCAATGGATGTTAGCTCAGGGTGAATCATCCTCAGCAAAAAAATAAAATAAGGGCTGGCCCCGTGGCCAAGTGGTTAAGTCTGTGCGCTGTGCTTCAGTGGCCTGGGGTTTCGCCAATTCGAATCTTGGGCGAGGACACGGCACCGCTCATCAAGCTATGCTGAGGTGGCATCCCACATGCCACAACTAGAAGGACCCACAACTAAAAATATACAACTATGTACTGGGGGGCTTTGGGGAGAAAAAGGAAAAAATAAAATCTTTAAAAAAAGTAAATAAATAAAGCAGCCTTTCTCTCCCTTTCATATGTGTCTCACCCTCCTGCTGTAGTTGCCTGCAATCCCAATGAGAGCGGGAACACCTCCCCAAATGGAGCTCCTAGGAACTGCGGCTCAGGCTTGAAACAGACCCTGTTCTCCCCTCGGCTTGGGGTTTTACAGGGAAGATAAAGCACCTTTCACCCACAGCAAGTGTTTTCAGAGAATTACTCCTCAAATGAGAACATCGTAATCGATTACGCAGGAAATGCAGAGCTGTTATCCTTGATTTTGGGGGACAAGAGGAAAGGAGATGACTCTGGGTCTGCTCAACATTTAATAGGCTTATGCTGCAGAGTTCAAGAGATGACTAATGAAGCCGATAAAGAGGCTTTCAAGTCATACAACACCAACATCCCGCTCAGGGTGTTTTAAACAGAAAACTTTGAATCCACAGAGAATTACAACTGTCCTATTTGTGTGCATCACTGTGATTTCCTTATATTTACAGCATCTAACAGGAACTTTATAATTTAACAACCACACTATTAAAACAAGAGAAACACAAAAAACAGCAATAACACTCTACCTTTTCTTCTAAAAGTCTCAAAGCCTCTATTACCGTTCATGATGCTTTGCATGTTCAGGACTTAAATGTTTTCAAAGCACTTTCAAATATATTATCGTATTTGATACAAATAAGGAAGAGATCCACTATGTGGATTATTTCAGGAAGACTTATCTTGGGAAAGCATTAGCAATTCCATTTTTTAAACTAAACTGATCTTTCTACAGCTTGTTGCTTTACCTTTCGTAACATCTCCAGATCTGTTCTTCCCCCAGCTCCTTAAAAAGTGTTAGCTCATTTTCCTCAACTTTCTCTTCTGGACGCTTCCTCTCATTTTTTTCTCCCTGAAAGGCCATACTGCTTTGTAGTCAGCGTGACCTGTGTCAATGTTTTGACTCCGTGATTTACTCACCGTGCCACTCTGGCCACGCTTCCTCGTCTGTAAAATGGAGGTAATACCACTGAGGGTGAGAAGAACACCGTACATGTCGCCACAAATGTAAATCACTTAGGAGCACTTCGGATCCTTCCATGACACAGCTGAAGAAACCTGGACAAACTCACCACATCAGTTGGGGTCTTACCCCATAAACCCAGTCTGCAAGCTGATCGTTTCATGGACTTTTTGTTTTAGAGCTCCGAGTGAAAAGGTATCTAGCATAGTGATCTGCAAACTACTTTACTCGGTATGGTCCCATTTAAGAAGTACTTGGAAGCCATGAAATTATCAAAGACATGCAGTTTGGTGAGGTCATAATTGTGGTCTTTGAAATCGGGTGCCACGGAGAAAATCATGATGCCAAGAATACAGCTTGACTTCCCAGCAGGTTCAAGTTGAAAGATAAAACCACGTTCATTGAAGCAAGTTCTACTTTAAACATAGAGATCTTTAGAAATTATCTAATATAGTAGGAAAAATCGTGAAGGACAAGAAAGATGAAAAAATTCATATTTAAGAGTATACTCAATCACTTCCACGTTTAATGGTTAAACTACAGATTTAAAGTTTTAGAGTTCTTCATTTTTTGCTGTGGAGAACTGGCCCCCCCAAATGACAAACTGTTTGGATATAAAAATCAATGACACAAAGGAACACCCTGGTTAATAGACACAAAAGGCTTCACGCCATTAGCAGCCATTATTACTGAATAGCCTGATCTTATCCCAATTAATGTGAAAGATCTCCACTCAAAAGCTGTCAATTTGAAGCTTTCAAAGCAAAAGAGAAATACTGGAGCAATTTGATGTTATAGTAAAATCATATTGTAATCATATCCTTGCAAGGCCATGAAATAGTGGTGTAGGCTTGCATACAAGCAGTGCAAAATCTCCAGTATGGGGCAGGGGAGGTTTAGATTAGATGAACAGTTACTTAATACATATTTATACATACTTATAAAGCTTCTCTGTAGTCCAATTAGGCAAAGACAATTTCCACACTCTGAAATTTTTTTTTGAGGAAGATGAGCAGTGAGCTAACATCTGCCAATGCTTTTTTTTTTTTTCTTGCTGAGGAAGACTGGCCCTGAGCTAACATCCGTGCCCATCTTCCTCTACTTTATATGTGGGACGCCTACCACAGTATGGCTTGCCAAGCAGTGCCATGTCCGAACCCGGGATGTGAACCCATGAACCCTGGGCCACCGCAGAATGTGCGAACTTAACTGCTGTACCACTGGGCTGGCCCTGAAATTTTTTTTGCTGAGGAAGATTGTTGCTGAGCTAACATCTGTGCCAGTCTTCCTCTATTTTGTATGTGGGATGCTGCCACAGCATGGCTTGATGAGTCGTGTGTAGGTCGGCGCCTGGGGAGCCAAACCTGCAAACCCCAGGGTGTTGAAGTGGAGTGTGTGAACTTCACCATCTCACCACAGGGCTGGTAGATTTTTTAAAATGAAGACCCTACCAAAGAGCTTAACCTAAGGTAAGAAATATGGTGTGAGCAACCTCACCAAGATATCTCACCACATCAGCTGGTTAACAAGACAACTTGGTTAATCAGAATACTAGCTCCTGGAAATGTTAGCTTATTAAGATATTAATAGATTTTTAAAAATTACTTAAAATCACAATGACCAAAAAAAAAACAAAATCCAAAACAGAAGCAAACACGCTCAAACTGAACATAGTCCATCTGATTTTGTAGCCAAAAAGCAATGACCTCCTGCCTCTTGCATGGTTAGGAACTAATCTCTAGTACTTGATTTGGGGGTTAACATTTTTCTTGTAAGGAAACACACCTGTCTTTGCCTGGAGCTGTCTCAGGAATACCTGCTCCTCAATTCTTCTGTGAGTGCAAGATTCTACAGTGTCTCAAATAATGGATTTTGAGACCAACTGAAATTAGTGATAAAATTGTGCGTTTTTAAAAATTTTTTTGGTGGACTTGAAACATGGTCACTGAAAACAGAGCCATGTGATTAAAAATAATTTGATTTTGGTTAGGTATCCCATGAGCATAGTACTGACGGATGGATTAACACAATGTGGGGGGCGATCAACCTATTTAAGCTTGAGATCTTCCATGCATGGATGGGGTTTTGGAAAGAGATGGGTTCTTCACTGCTGCGACATGACTGTTGAGTATTCTTAGGAGGTTCAGATGAGACGGAATGCATCCTGGCAGGCTTGTCATTCCAAGGGCAGATACAGCTCCTTCAGGCACATCTAAGTAACAGGGCCGGTGACACTGTGGGCTCAGGACACTCGGAGGGAAATCGAAGAGCTGGAAGGACCCTTAAAGGTTAGCTAGTCTGAAGACTGCGCACTGAACAGGGCGTCTGAGTTGGGCTGGGGGCCCCCAGGGAGGGACGCGGGTCCTCGGCGGTCCCTCGGAAAGCCTGGCAAGAGCAATGCTGACACCTGCCACGTGCAGCCGAAAACAGCCCTGCTACGCGCTAAGAGCTCCACGGGCTCTGCGGACAGCAAAGGGGGCTCGTCCGGCTCGTCGGCGGGCCTCAGAGGAACTGTCATCTCCGGGGCGGCGGGCCCCCCGCCAGTCCTTGAAGAGCCCCAGGGCCGAGCCCCAGGGCCGACCCACAGCAGCCGAAGGTAAACCAGGGGCAGGGAAGACTTAGCTCAGGTCCCTGGGCGGCTGCACCGCAGCGCCAGCGGGGCCGCAGGTCAACTGGCTGCGCGACTCAGGGTCGCGAGCCGAGAACCAGGCCTCTCTCCAGAGCCCTTGACAGTCGCGGGCAACCGTGTGGGTCCCTGGCTCCTCCGTAGACCCTTACCTGGTTTCGGGACTGACCTCCGGTCCCCAAAGTTCGGGGGAAACCGGAACCGCCGCAGCAGCGGGTTCGCAATCGCGCTGCCGGGTTTGCGCACGCGCCCTACTCCTGCCGCGGCTTCCCTCACGTGCCCGAGGCTCATTCTGACCAAGTGCGCATGCGTGAAGCTGAGGCTCCTTTCCCGCGTGGCAGCCGTAGGTTCCCAGAGAGCCAATCAGATGAGAGCATTTAACAGCAGCCCCGCCCCCTCCCGTTTCCCAAGCTTCGGACCTCCCTCTTTGGCGCGAGCTGCGGAAAAGGGAGGGGGCAGTCGACGCGCGCGCCGCGCCTGGGCTGTCTCCGCCCCCTTCTGAGCAGCCAATCGCAGGCAAGACGCCGGGCGCGCGCACGCTCCCCCGAGTTTAACGGTCGCGAGAGGCCGCTCGACTGACCCTGACATCGGCAGAGGGAGCGCCGGCCAGGTAAGCGGCTGCCGGTCTGTGGGGAGCTCCCAGTTGCGGGGGATGGGGGACAAGACTTAGAAGACACGGTCTTAGAGGAGCCCCGAGTGTGCCGATGAGCTAGGGCGGGGGAAGACAACCACCAGACGAGGCGGCCCCGCCGCAACCTGCGGGTGTGTGGGGGCTTGCCGGCGGCCGTGCGCCTTTTCTAGACTACGTGCCCTTGAGTGACACCGGCGCGGCCCAATCGCAGAGCGCCTCTTCCCGAGGGGCGGGGGGCTTGTGGGATTTTTTCTTTTCTTTTTTTGGACGAGCTTCCTCCTCTCACTTTGGGGATCTCGATTGTAGTTGGAGCGGTGGCTGTTGTCCAGCCTCCTGCTGTGTACAATTTATGCGACTGCGTGGGTTCTTCCTCGCCTTCCCCCTTTGACCCGGGAGCCGCCACCCGCAATTGAGGTCTGGCTGTGAGCGCGAGAATGTCAGGATCTGGCCTCAAAAACCTTTGAAGTCACTCCTTCTTTCTCCTGTCAGCTTCCCAACAAAGCAGAACGCCTGGCTAACTTTTATACATCAGTAGACCCCGATCGGTCGCTCCTTTTTTCCGTAACTCCCTTTTTTTGCTAGGGATTGGGGGGCTCCAAAGTATCATATTTTGTTGCTGGAAAATATAAAAATATCTCTTTTTATATCCATTCTCCGTCTTTTTAAAAAAATTTTCCATTGTATAGCGGGGTTTTTCCCCCCTTCATCCCCATCCCCTCCGCCCCGTCCCCGCCTGCTGGAAAAGCATCACTGCGTTTCAAGCGGTTTTCCATCTGGATATCCTGCATCCGGATTACCTCACTGGGGAAATAATAGATGGGGTTGCAGATCCCCGTCCCTGGAGAGCTTGTGTTTTCCTGGTAGAAGAGCAAGGTGATTTGAATCCAGGTATTTTTGTTGCCAGTTGGAAGGTGCAGCCCCTGACTCTTTCAATACTCTATTTGTCGTTGGCGATGGGCTGAGCCACTGGGGAGAAATCCATTTAGTCAGGTCCAGTTACCCTTGGCTTTCACACCTGTCCCCGAAGGAAATGGTTCCTTTATGAGCTGGTGTTTTTAAGGTTGTGCTTTGTAAATCAGGCCCTAGGCAGTGGGAATAATAGTTTCCCTCTATTGCACTACCTAAACTTGCCATTTTGTAAGCAGTATAGGTTTTCTTCTTTTTCCCTTGCTCCCTTGCTTTTTTTTAAAAAATGCATGAATTCCCTAAGACGGAATCCTATTGTTTGACTTGTTATAGCCAGTTTGTCTCCGTACACCTAGCTTCAGTTAAATTTTAGTTGACCTGGCAAATAGTTTATTTTTTGAGAAGTAATACGTCCATAGAATCCAGAAGACTGTGTAGTGCAAAAGACATTTCTGCCACCCCTCACCTTACAGCCAGTGGGAAAACAACCATTGTTAACAGTTTAATTGGCTGTTTTCAGTACCAAATTAAATCCTAAGCAGTTGCCATTCATCTCTTCACTGTATAAATCAACAAGCATGGGTACTTGGTAGAATTTATTAAACAGATGAATAAAACATGTAAGTATTCCAACTGTTACATAGTAGAATTGTGTCTAGAACCTTGATTATTAAACACATAAAATTCTGAAATATTACCTGAAAAAGAGATAGTACTTCTGCAAGTCACCCTTATTGTAGATTTTTTATTGAGATATAATTCATGTACCATAAAATTCACTCTATTAAAATATAGAATTCAGTGTTTTTTTTGTATATTCAGAGTTGTGCAACCAACACCACTATCTAATTCAAGAACTTTTCATGACCCTGAAAAGACACCCCATACCCATTTCAGTCACTCCCATTCTCTCCTTCCCCCAGCTCCTGGCAACCATTAATCTACTTTCTTTCTATCTAGATTTGCCTATTCTAGATGTTTCAAATAAATGCAGTCGTACAATGCGTGGTCTTTTACTGAGCTTCTCTTACTTAGCATAATGTTTTCGGTGTTCATCTGCACTGTAGTGTATATCAGTATTTTATTCCTTTTCATGGCTGAAAAATATTCCATTATATGGCTACACCACATTTGTTCATCAGTTGATGGACATTTGATTTGTTTCTGCTTTTTGGCTCTTATGAATAATGTTGCTATCCTTTATGTGGATTAAGATTTCCAAAGTCATGAAAAGACAGTTGCTAGGTTTAGAGGCTTTTTATAGTAGTATTCTTTTCCTCATTCGTTTTCAGACTCTTGGGAGCTTAGGATATTACACAGTTCTGAATGTTAGCAGCTGAAAATGCCTGTAGACGATGAAGCATCTGAAGATGACTCGGACTCAATTTCTTCAAACAGTGAAAAAACCTACATTTTCCAATAAGAGAGTATAACAGTTTCTGTACATTATGGAAGATTTTGACTTGGTGAAACCCTTACAAAAAACTTCATCTTCTCTAGAATCTGATATAAAAAATTCTCCCCATTCTCTTGGACTGAACTTAAATACTAATAGGTAAGAATGAGCTGGACAGATTTTTTTTTTTTTTTAGTGTAACAACAAATCAAAGTAACTTTATTTGCATAATTTACCAGTTTATCCACATAGTGTTATAGTTACTCTGATCAGGAACTGTTGAGGGACAGTTGTTAAGAATAGTTTTATTCTTCCATGATTTTTTTTTTTTTAAGATTTAATTTTTTCCTTTTTCTCCCCAAAGCCCCCCAGCACATAGTTGCATATTCTTCATTGTGGGTCCTTCTAGTTGTGGCATGTGGGACGCTGCCTCAGCGTGGTTTGATGAGCAGTGCCATGTCCACGCCCAGGATTCGAACCAATGAAATACTGGGCTGCCTGCAGTGGAGCACGCGAACTTAACCACTTGGCCACGGGGCCAGCCCCTCTTCCATGATTTTTGTTTCTCCCAGAGATGAGTACTTTTACATGGGGAACATTGTGAAAGAGAGCTTGTTGTGCCAATTGTGGTTTTCTTTACACTTTTTTTGTTTTTGGTAAATTACAAGTATATCTTTAAAATTTAGTTGCCTAAATATTGTTTCTACATTTTTTTTTAGAAATTTTTATTTTTTACTTTATTTTATTTTTTGAGGAAGATTAGCCCTGAGCTAACATCTGCTGCCAATCCTCCTCTTTTTGCTGAGGAAGACTGGGCCTGAGCTAACATCCGTGCCCATCTTCCTCTACTTTATATGTGGGGTGCCCACCACAGCATGGCTTGCCAAGCAGTGCCATGTCCACACCCGGGATCCGAACCAGCGAACCGCAGACCGCCAAAGTGGAATGTTTGCACTTAACCGCTGCACCACTGGGCCAGCCCGTTTCTACGTTTTTAAATTAATAGGACATATAATGTTTAATATTGCAGAAATACCCCACCAATCTGGAAAGTAGCAACTGAAGTTGAATACTAGGAAGTAAGCGAAAAAAGACACTCTTGAGTCGATGAAATAGATACTATCAAACAACGCATTTTCTTTTTAAACTATCCCATGTTTGGTTTCTTTTTAATCAGAGGCTGTTTACTCTCATTTTGTACATAGTCTGACAAGCTCGATTATTTGGGTTTCTAAATTATGGTAACTTAAAAACAGCAAAGAGGCAGGGACCACGAGAGAGGAGATCAGCTGTAAAAAGCAGGTCCAGTAAAATCAAAAAACAATAGTCTGGGCTACTGGTAAAGAAGCAAATATCTTTAACACAGTAGGTCTGTAAGAGATTGTGTTATTATAAATAAATTCCTTGAAAAATGTGTTCATTCTCTGCCCTCCTCAGGAGGAATTTAAGGCCACTTATAAAATATAGAAAATAAAAGGAGAAAGCATAAATTAAAGTAGGGTGAAAGGGGGAAAACAAAAAGCATGGGAAATGATCCAGAAGGGATGTCTGTCGTGCAGTCTATACAACTGGTCATGCTTTTTGGATCATTTGGGGGCCCCTTGAAGCCCACTTCTAGAAGAAATCTCTTTGAGAACATAGGGTTTGATTTGCTTGGAGGAACCTAAATGTGCCTTTCTAATGAAAATTATGTAACTGAACTTGTCTCCCTTTTCGTTGTGACTGGCAGTTAAATTGGCCACATTTAAACTTATTACACAACTATATAAACCCCTTACGACAGCATACTATGTTCTTTCCCTTGAATTTTTATTAACATTTTCTCCAACCTAACTCTATTATTTTACTGTTATTTTCATTAGTGCCCTCTTTTTTACAAAGTCTTTGTGAAACAAAGCGGAGTATCAATAAATAAATGATAATCATCTTTCAGTGATTGAAATTGAAATACATTTTAATGTCCTTAATTATACTTTGTGTTTTTATAAAACAAATCTGAAATAAACTCGTCTCGAGTTTGGAAAAGCAGTCCTTCTGGAAAGAATCAATGCTGTTTTACACCCTGAATAGCCTGAGTCAATCCTGAATATTTGCTGCTAATTTGCTGGGCCCAACTTTTATTCAGACAGTGCAAAGATAAGCATCAGCTTATCACACCAAATTAGGGGGATGCAGTTAAGAAGACTTGACTGTAATTCTGGGCAGTGGAGAAAGAATCTCCATGACACTAAAGGGCTGTTCTTGAAGTGGGGTGAAATAATCCTCTGGAATAATTTAGATTGGAGAAGCTGGAAATTTTTCTTATCGTTTAGCAGGAACTTTTGTATTCTGCTGGTTCTCACTTTTGAAGAAGGTCTTTCTGTTGTGTTTTTAAAAAGATAAATGCTGTCTGTCTTTTTACTGCTATTTTCCTTTCGTGGACAAACTTGTGATCAGATTTTCAACAAATGAGGTGCCATTAGGAAGGATTAAATATCAGTAGTTTTGTACTGCTCTGCTAAATCTTGAACTGCTGAATTATTCAACACTTTGGTAGAATGAAGAAAACCATTTGAATTATTTATGTTTCAACAGAAGTAGTCCCCACCTTAGTACAAATGGGGTATCCTCTTTCTCAGGGAAGACCAGACCGTCTGTAATTCAAGGTACAGTGGAAGTCCTAACCTCTTTAATGCAAGAGCTCCAAAACAGTGGAAAGACTGATTCGGAACTTTGGAAAAACTGTGAGGTATCTAGTTTTGTTTTATTTTTGGAATTTTAAAATAATTATAAAACGTGCCTCTGCTAAACTCTAAATTATTAGAAATTTATATCCTGAAGAGCATGATACTTAAAGTTATTGCTAAAGTAAGGTGATCGAGTATTGGGGAACGATATTGAATGAATGTGATAAAGATGATCAAAAGTATGTTTTAACAATATATTAGTGATTAGACATACTGTTTATATTTAAAATGTGAACTAAAATGTCTTTGTCCGGAGAAATGAGAATTCCAAAATTATTAATATTGTTTTTAATCCTAATGTTTTAAGTAACTCATATGGAATTGTCATCAAGAAAATCTAAATCCACTTTGAAATATTTGAATGTTCTAATTATCAGTTAAGGGTTCTATTTAGTACCTTATCACTTTTAGCTGTGATACATTGAGTTATGTTGATTTTTCAGGTCACTAGTCCTTTTTTTGGTCCATAGGTTAAATTGTGATATAAAAACTTAACAGTTCAAAGAATACTGGTATATATAAATTTTGTTTCATAGAGTAATGCCCAAGATAGACTTTTCCAAGGCTAGATTTGGTAATGCTTAATAGGAATGTATAAAACATTATTATTATTATTAAATTCTTTATTTAGAGTGTAGATTTTGTTTTAAATGTTAATCATACTTTTAAAACCATCATTTGTGTTACTTTTCAGAATGTAGAATAAATGGAACGAGACAGTGCCTGTTTAAGAATTTACTAGCGGCCACCCCTCAGTGTGATTACTTATTATTCCTTATCTGTAATCATTGAAGTTATAAAAATAACTGAGTGTTATTGTAAACCTTAAAAACATTATGCTTTAAGTTTTTATGTTTTTCCATATAACATCTGTATGTGCTAATACGAAAGACCTATAAAATGCCATTGTAAAATGAAGCAATTAAAAATAGAAGGTTTTATGAAATGTTTCTGCTAACGTACTTACTCATTAGCTTATAATACCTGACAACATGTTTTTAAAAGATGAGGCATTGCCTCTTGTAGTTTGGCAAATTCATGTCTGACTAGAAATTGTTACTCATAATACTTTGAAATCAGCACCTTAAATCAGACTCAGAATATATTTGTGAATTTAAGATACAGATTTTTGTAAGCCAGAATACCAACCAGCTACTCACCCCTTTTCACATTTGAACCCATTTCTTTCTTTCTGCCCTTTCTTCTTCACCTGTGATAAAACAGATAATTATTTTTATTATGTTTAGTAATAATTGCTTAATTTTTGTAATGTCGACATATAATTGATTATTAGGTGAAGAGTTTCTTAAGATATTTCTTACTTTGACAGACTATGAAATATCCCTCTGGCCATTTCAGTAAAATTTCTTGAATATATTTAGTGTGTTTTGCGGCATTTCGTATGCTAAAAAAGTGAAATCCTCTCATGTTTTAGTGTAGCACTTTAGAAAGAGTGGGAGGGGTAAGGATTGTGCAAGTCTTATTCCTGACTTTTTTCCCTGAATTTCATGTTTTCACCTTGTTTTTAACATTTGTCTGATTTCTGCCCCTTTAGGGGACTAATTCATGTTATTAAACCAAACATGAAACCTTCCACAATTTGAACATGAAGAGCTCTGGAGCTGATGTATTTTTTTTTTAATTAAAAAATATTTTTTTTGAGGAAGATAAGCCCTGAGCTAACATCAGCCACCAATCCTCCTCTTTTTGCTGAGGAAGGCTGGCTCTGAGTTAACGTCTGTGCCCATCTTCCTCTACTTTCTATGTGGGACGCCTACCACAGCATGGCTTGCCAAGCAGTGCCATGTCCGCACCTGGGATCCGAACCAGCGAACCCCGGGCCACTGAAGCAGAACGTGTGCACTTAACTGCTGGGCCACCAGGCCGGCCCCGTGTCCCCCCATCTTTGTGACAACCATGACCTCACAGGTTTTCAAAGTATAGTTCCCCCATTGAAATCACTGCTTTACATGCATCATATTTAAACTTAAAATTTGGTCCTCCCAACCATCTATGAGACTATTATTCCTCCATTATTATTCCTATTTTATAAATTAGGAAACTGAGGCACAAGAAATTAAGTTTACTTGTTCCGCACCACACAGGATGTTGGTGGAGAGCTGGGGGTCAGACCTTGGATGTCAGAGCCCAAAGGGTATTTACTGGGCCAGACTAGAAATCCCAGGCAGGCTTATCGCATCAAAACACTGCATGCAGGGGAAAACTTTAAAGAGATGCCATATCCTCCAACAATATGTAAAATTCAGGTCACATAAATCATTTTAGTTTGAAATGAATAATACCCCTTCTTAATAGTTAAGTGAATAATGTTATTCACTGCATTTATAATGTTCTTAAATAAGTTTATTTAAAATTAAAATGTTAGCTATAAAATCTGGCCAAGAAGAACAAAATCGTCTCCACTAATTTATATCCTAAGCGCTATTCATCTATAACCTAAATCGGAAAATGATAATAAGGATGTGATTAATATCAAATGTCTTACGTTTTTTGTTGCATAAATTGTTATTCTATCATTATTGTAATTTAGGTTTTTTTGTTTGTTTGTTTGGTGAGGAAGGTAGGCCCTGAGCTAACACCTGTGCCAATCTTGTATGTGGGACGCTGCCACAGCATGGCTTGGTGAGCAGTGTGTGGGTCCACGCTTGGGATTTGAACCTGCAAACCCTGGGCCCCTGAAGCAGAGTGCGTGAACTTAACCACTATGCCACTGAGCTGGCCTCATATTGTAATTTAGTTTTATGTGAATAGTAGCTTTATCAGATTAAAAGTAACCCCCGAAGGGTGTTGCTTAAGGTTAGTATAAGCTGTGTGAAAACTGTTGCCTGATTCTTTCTTTTTCTTTTTTTAAAGATTTTATGTTTTTCCTTTTTCTTCCAAAACCCCCCACTACATAGTTGTGTATTTTTTAGTCGTGAGTCCTTCTAGTTGTGGCATGTGGGATGCCACCTCAGCGTGGCTTGATGAGCGGTGCCGTGTCCATGCCCAGGATTCGAACCGGCGAAACCCTGGGCCGCCGAAGCGGAGTGTGCGAACTTAACCACTCGGCCCCACATTATTTCTTTTTTGTTGTCATTAATATAAGATACTTTATATTATAGGTAAGTTGAGAAGATGAGGAACTTAATGTGATCCAGCCTACCTTGCCCTGAAGTTAGTTGATTTAGTATTAATACTGCCTCTCAGTAGTCATATTTCATTTTGAAGCCTTCCTTTTCCAATCCTGAGGGTTTTTTCCCCCTTTGCCTTAATCCTGTTATACAGGTTTCAACTTATTTCTCTTGTGTACTATGGTTCTGTAACTGGCTTTCAGCATTAACCCGAAGGGCTTCTGGAGTGTGTAGTCTATAGTACCCAGAAAAGTTCAGCTTGAAATACACATTTTTATATACTCATTTACACTGTATTTCTGAGTGCTCACTCTTTCATACGCATTGTGTCCTAGCTGGAGATAGAGGGATGGTAGACAAGTTAACAAGGTGAACACATGAGATACTCTCTGACTGTGGTAAGTGCTCTGAAGGAAATAAAGAGGACGACAAGAGTAACTGTAAGGATGGTTTGGAAAGCTCTCTTGGAGAAGGTGACAGTTAGGCTGAACTTGCAGCATCGGAAGCAGCCAGCCATGTTAAGAGCTGGGGAAAGAGCTTTCCGGGCAGCGGGTACAGCAAGTACAAAGCTTTTGTGGTAGAAGACAGTGGTGGCATGTTCAGGGAGCACAAAGAGGCCAGCGAGGCCGGTGTATATCAAGCAAGGGACAGAGCAGGTGAGACGAAGTTGGGAGGAATGTATGAGCCAGGTCCTGCGGGCTCTGTGAGGTGGCAGGAGTGGGAAGACATTGAAAGGTTTTAGAAGGGAAGCTAGTCGTCCTGGTAGCTACTTATTGACATCATGTATTATTGCATGTAGTCTGTAACTGAAAGTCCACCAGCTTTGAGACTGAATTTAGCCTCTGGGGAACTCCATGCCCCCTTTCCTGCCGTGTTTTGGCTTAATCTAGTTCTAGGAGTACTAACTGCTTTTGGGAGTAAGGATGGATCAGGACCTAAAAGTGGCTGTGAAGGGAGTTATAGGCACTTCCATGGGTTTTGAGTCATTTTTTCACTCCTTTATCAGCTGTTGTGCTTTAAAACACTTCAACATCTGACTTTAAAAAGAATAAATTTACTTAAATAACAAATAAATTAGGAGTTGAATTCTCATAATACCAAACTATTTATTTTAAAATGTGGGCGTGAAAAAGAATAAAGGAAACCTCATTTAAAATGGAGTTGGGAGGCCAAAAGGGGGAGCCCTCGCTACTGCCACGCCAGGTCAATTACAGACCCCAACAGGAAGGCATCGGTTACACACCTCCTCCAGGAAGCACTCTCCTTTCCAAGCAAGCCCAGCCATCATCACCCTGCACTCTCACTTTTCTCTCACGGACTTTGCTTTTTTTATTTTTTGAGCTTGGCCCAGAGCTAACATCTGTTGCCACTTTTCCTCTTTTTTTTCCTCCCCAAAGCCCCAGTACATAGTTGTACATCATAGCTGTAAGTCTTAGTTCCTCTGTGTGGGATGCTGCCACAGCATGGCTTGATGAACGGTATGTAGGTCCGAGCCCAGGATCTAAACTGGAGAACCCTGGGCTGCTGAAGCAGAGTGCGAACTTAACCACTGTGCCACCGGGTGGCCCCAAACGGACTTTCTTTTAAAACAACCCCTCTCAGCTTCCTCCTTTTTCTCTATAAAGTAATGGTCCTTTCCTTTGTTTGCGGGACTTGCCCGTGGCTTTTGCTATAGCTTGCTTGTCCCAAACTGCAATTTCTTTGCTGTTCCCAAATAAACCCATTTTGCTGGTAAAATAACTGACTCTTTTATTTATTAGGACAACATGGGATTCTTTTTCTGAGTACAAATCAGTGTTTAAGAAAATCATTAGCTGTTATGAGGAAAGGAAGAGGAACTTAAGACAAATACAAAGTGGAACTCCTGGTTCTTGATTAATCAGAAATGATAGCAGATGACATCACATTAAGATGCCATTTGAGAAATGAGATTTATCCAGACCTTCAAGTTTACCCAGACCACAGGTTGCATGAGAAAGTGTCCCTAAGCCCCATATCCTTGTATTTTTGCATTAAATGTAGTTTTATACCTATTTAATTCAGCTTAAAAATTTTACAATAAGAAATAAATTTTTAAAAAAGGCCCTTACCCACTGGAGGAATTTATTTAATTAAATATTAGGTTAAAAATGATTTTTAACTAAAATATTTTATAATTTAATAGGCCAGGTGGTTACAGCTCTTCGATTTGGTGGAAAAACAATGCCAAGAACAGATAGTTGCCCGGCAGGAACAGTTTCACAACCAAATTCAAGTAAGTTGTTATTTGTATTGATTTTTTTTAATATTGTAAGGTTTGCAGAAGAACCAATTAATACTCTCAGTTTTGTTTGTAAACTAAAGATAAAGCATACGTATTATCTTTACTATAATATCATCATATTTTTAAGGACAATATTTTCATAACATCTATAAAAATGTGATGTTTAATATACTTTCTTACCCAAATCTATAACTTTATTTTCAGCGTATACAAGAAGAGATTAAAAATTTAGTCAAGTTACAGACCAGTAATGCTTCCTGGGCCTCCTGTGATAGAAGTTCTTTAGGTAAACACACATCTTCAGAAAGTCAAATGGGTTTTTTTTCTGAAAACAGTGAGAGAAATGAACCTGTTGTTAGTTACCCTAAGTCTAAGGAACCTGAAATGCAGCAGGAAGCATCCGCATCACACCCAGACTGCATCGTGGACAGCAGCTCAGTGAGCAGCGGGTATGGTACCTTTTGTGTCTCAGAATTAAATTCCTACAAATCGAAGGACCCTCAGGAGTTCATGGAGCTCCAAGAGTTTTCTAAAGGACGGTACGGAGCGCCTGTGGTGCCGACGGAGTCACCTGTAGATGGTGTAAAAAACAAGAGTTTTTATATCCATGCTACTGAGGAGTTCGGTGCATCTTTAAAGGAAGATATTTCCACTTTTCCTGGTGAACTTGAGCACAATTTTCTTGGTGAAAGTAAGATTTCGGAAGTATACGGTGGAAAAACAAATAGGTGAGTAGAATTTCTCCATCATTTAAAGGTAGTTTTACTGGTTTATTACATTTAGAATATAGTAAATAAATCACCTTTTAGCTGGACTATATTAGAAAGAGATGTGTTTGAACATTTATCAGTTTTATCAAATTCTTTTATTGTCTGTGGAAAATTGAAATAAACAAAGCATATTGTATACTAATGACATCTCACTTTCTTCCTATTTGCAATGCTGTAAGACTACTACTAAACTCTTAAGGTGGGGGGTCTTGCCAGAAAGGTACTTTTATATTTTCTGGTCACTATAAACTTACTAAAAATTAGAGTATGGGACTCTATCAACAGTGGAATTTTGTCACACATACTCATATAATTTGAAACCAAAAAGTATACACAAGCATACTCAATTCTATGTTTTTTTATATATAAAAAGAGACTTTGTAAGTTTAATGACATTTTGATTGCCCAGGGGACTTTTTAGTGAAGGAAACGTGACTGAATGTTTGTAAAGCCAATAATCATTTAAAATCATTTAAAAAAATCATTTAAAATAAACTTTCAGTTTTATATCTCTGAAATGTGACATCTAAAGTAAGGTATTTAGCTGTAGCAACACAAATCTTTTGTATACACAGTATAATTATTATTTCCTGTAAATAAATATGCTTTCACAGTGCTTTTAGTACTGGAAGGGGCCGTGGGACAGTTTTCGTTCTGTCCCGTGGCTGCAGACTATATGTATTGTTAATCACTGGTCATCTGTTTGTTGGCTTTGTCTTGGGCAAAGGAATTTAGGTGAATCAATACAAATCCATCCTCTGCTGTCAGAAAAGCACATCAAAGCATTTTCCACTGACTCTGTGTCTACCAGTGTTTTGATTTATTGTGAAGGACAGCATCTAAAGAGAGTACTTTTGGTCTTCTCTTTTTAAATAGTAAATCTATAACATCATGGGCACAAAAGCTGAAGCAGAACCAACCAAAGAGAGCACATGCAGAAGAGGGGTTTTCAAAATCTGTGCAAGGAAGTGAGCAAATCAAGAAATCACCAACGGAGAAAGTAGGTGAAAAGTCCCCTCCCTCTGGCATGCTTCAGTGCTGGTAATTATGTTGGGTTTACCAAACCGGCCTTTTTTTTTTTTTTTTTTTTTTTTTGGGGGGGAACATTAGCCCTGAGCTAACATCTGCCAATCCTCCTCTTTTTGCTGAAGGAAGGAAGGCCCTGAGCTAACATCCATGCCCATCTTCCTCTGCTTTCTGTGTGAGATGCCTACCACAGCATGGCTTGATAAGCGGTGCCGTGTCCGCGCCTGGGATCCGAAAAGGTGAACCCCGGGCGGCCGAAGCGGAACATGTGAATTTAACCGCTGTGCCAACAGGCCAGCTCCCATTGGGTTTACCAAATGCTCATCCATTTGACATTTTTTGCCTTTTCTTTTGTATTATTTATTTGTTCTGTTGATATATCTTCCTTTTGGTGTCTCAGAGGATTGGAAACAGTGATTTGCTCTAAGTATTGGTTCTTTAGTAGGCCAGAAATAAAAACTAATGAGGGATAAAATACTATAAGAAATGAACCGTTTTGTAAAGATCTTAATTCTGTTTGCAGTGCAAATGTTTATATTTAGCCAGGGAGTAATCCATTTAATTGTTTTTAGAAAACCCTCAAGTAATTTATACTACTGTTAAGTTGTAAGAAGTAGTATTATATGTGTGAATGCTTATGATGGCTTTATAAAAAAATGTGGAAGTTTGGACAACTCTGAATTTATAATCCAAATTGTAAGAGATTAAATGTTTAAGTTCTGTGCGGCCCTTTTGCTAATGTAGCAGCTGCTTTGGCAAGTGTCACACATCTTTAAAGCCTTTTTGGTCTAAATTGCCATCGAAAACATTGTTTAGTATAATACATTGAAATTCAAAAGTCAGGTTTCTCTACAAACTTGACACCTTTAGAAATTGGCCATGTCTTGATCATCCTAAACATACTCTTTCCATCATCCTATGAAAAAGATCTATTAAAGAGGAGAAGTTGAAAGAAGACGGTCGCTCAGCCTTCACAAGGCACTGTTTCTTCCTCTTTGCTTTCAGTAAATTTTCTTTCTTCAGCCCGTGATACTTAGGCTCCCTAGTATCACCGTTCTTTAAACTTACTCAGATTTGTGTGGAGGAGGGAAGTGAAGGTGAAGAAAGCGGCGTGAACCGAAAGCGTCTGCCCAGGTCCCAGACGTGGCCTCTAGTGCTGCCTTGGTAGCACTCTTCTTTTGCGCCTGTGCGCCATCAAGGACGGTGTGTTCTTGTCTGGTGTGATAGCGTGAACGCCTTTGGAGGCTGGGCTGGAAGTTGCGTTTTCATTGGAATAGGTTGGCAGAAAGGGAGAAGAATGTTTTCATACATACTGATTTCTTTTCTTCTGTTTTCACCTTAACTGAAACTCGGTCTGGAGAGACTTTTCCACTTGTCATAAACTTTGAGTTTGTGGTATGTGACTTGGTACCTTCACTGGTTTTCTTGTCTTTTGTGACCTAGCTCATTATTTATTCAGTGTAGCACAGTGGTTCCCAAACTTTGCTGCACATGAGAGCCTCCTGAGGAGCTTAAAAAGTCGACTTGTGCCCGGCTGCCAACCCCATCGGTCTGCCCTCTTTGGTGCGCGCATGACCTGTGTATCAGGAGGCTTCAGAGCTCCTCAGGTGATTCTCGTGTGCTGTCAAGCGTGGGAACCACTGGTCTAGCCTCATTTTCCTCTTCGGCTTGTTGGAGAGTCAGACCAGTAGCAGGAAGATCAGGCGCCCTGCTGAGAACTGCCCTTGGGGATAGGCCTGCCTCTGCTGATGGCAGAGCGTGGAGAGTGGAAGCCACGATGAGGGGGTGATTCCCGTTGAGGAGGATTTTTCCTCTTCTTTGATCTATCTCCTGGACAAGTTTTTTTTTTTTTTTCTTTTTAAGGTGAATGATATTTTTGGTATTAAATCATTAGGGAAATCGAGTTTCTTTGATATTTGAGTTTTAAATGATTTTCGGGTAATAGTGGTTGGGAATCAAAGACACCGCACCTGAAATACTTTTCTTACGTGCGTAATTCTGAATCAAATTCTGTGGATTCACAAAAGTCAGAACTTTCCTCTTTATTTCATCCTTTCTCTTCTCCTGTTGTTTTCCAGTTTCAGTGGAACTCTGGGAATCCTCCTGATCAGATTTCTCTTGAGATCCAGTTTCCTTTTTATGCAGTGGTCATTTATAGGGTCCTGCCTATTCTGAGGCACATCTTGAGGTTGGATATTGTTGAGCATAAGGGTTTCCCGAAGCTCCGGTCCTTGTCTCCTGGGTCCTTTGTCTTGCACAGACTTGACGTTGCCGTTTCCCAGGCTGTGGGACGTGGTGGTTTTCAGATGGGCTGATAGACTGTCCCCCACACTGATGAAGTGCCTTGCTTGGGTCAGCTTCTTGGGAAGGGGTTTCCATCGCCCCATATTTTCCTTTCTCAGTCAAAGCTGGGCCTGTTTTCTTCAGCCGATGCTTGTTTGCCTGAAGGAGAGGAGAGGCAGCCGTGTCTGGTGAGCCCCGCTCCAGCCACTGGGGTGGAGTGTCTGCCGAGTGCCTTACAGTGTGCACCTCAGAATCGGGAAGAGGACACTATTTTACTTGCGTTTTTTCACTTAGTCTTCTCCACTCACCTTTTCCTGCTCTTTTAATTACTGACACTTGACAGAAATTTGAACAGGTAGGAGTTTTAGACAAGGCAAAAGATGACCTAGGAATTTCTCGTGATGGGCAAGAGGCTAAGGGATGCCTTCGAGGCGAGGTGGTGGGGAGCATCATTATCTCAGCGAGCTTTTACTTTGAAGGGGGTCCGTGGATGGCTTTAAGCAAAGACAGCTTAGATGCTTTAACAGGAATTAGAAGTTTGATCATGATGGAATTCACAAGAAAAATTCTGGTAAAAATAGTCTTTTCACATAGTTCTGTTTGGAAACAGATTTCTGTGACAATGCCAGAGATATTTTGAGGAGAGATTAGCTCAGAATTATTGGAATTGATGATAAGTAAGCCTTTGGAGCCTTTTCCGGGGCTAATAACCAATTGTTTGTATTTAAAGTTCATATTAATTATTGTTTGCGGTTTTCAGAGTTGATTTGACTTATAAAAAGGAATTTTATAGCTTTTACATTAATTTTTATACTAAATGACTTTAATTCTAGGCTCTTCCAATTTCTTTTGGAAGTAGATGGCAAATTATAAATACATTTTCATTCTGAACTCATTAAGTAACACCTGCTCCCAGTTTTCTCCTTGAAGCTCCACGGAAAACTAAAATAAACATCTGTAAATTACATAGGAAAAGAAAATCCTTCACTGTTAGTTCCTATCATTTTGCTTTCTTGTAACCACAGGGAGAAACCAGGCTCCTTGTTCATGAACCTTGTGAACGTTTCTCCAGGCCTGAGTTTGACACCCGGCTCTCATTCCTTGGGTCAGCAGTTTGTGCCTAATGATTTTTAGCTGTCGCTAATAGTTTTCTTTCTTGGATTGTAGTCTGACTTCACTGCTGCTACACATCCTCGTGCTTTTTACCTCAATAAACCAGATGAGAGTCCAAATTCTTGGAAGTCTGATTCAGGAACAGGTATGATACTTGTGTATGTGTGTGTGTGTGTGTATATGTATATGTATATATATTTTTTTCCCCTTGAGGAAGATTCACCCTGAGCTGACATCTACTGCCGATCTTCCTCTTTCTTTTTGCTTGAGGAAGAGTTGCCCTGAACTAACATCTGTGCTAATCTTCCTCTCTTTTGTACGTGAGATGCTGCCACAGCCCGGCTGACAAGTAGTGTAGGTCCATGCTCAGAATCTGAACCCTGGAACTTGGGCCACTAAAGCAGAGCATGCAGAACCTTAACCACTACACCATGGGGCTGGCCCCCTGGATACTTATATTTTAAAGAGTTTTTTAAAATAACAGCTTGTCTGCATTTCTCATAGGATGATAATCACGTACAGTATATTAGAGTGGTTTCTGTAAATATATTAGGTGGTTTGCCTCTGGTAGGTATAACTTCCTTACTTGCCTTAATTTGTGTTACGAATTCTGTAAAGATAGAAAGACAGACTTTTGCAGTTAATTCGAACAGCTGCAAAAATCATCTCGGCATTTTTCAGGTGCCCCAAAATGAATTAAGAAATTTAAACCCTCTGTGAGCCATTCTTAACTCTCTGTGGTAAGCTTATTTTAGTTTAATGATTTTACATGCTGGCTCTTTTTCTCCCACAATCCCACATCCAATTCATCAGGAGGAATTAGCTCTGCTTTATGAAAATTGCCAGAATGCAACCCACCTTCCCGCTGTCACGCTCATGGAGCCCCCATCATCTGTCACCTGGGCTCCTGTAACTTCCTAACCAGCCTCCCCGTTCTCACTCCTGCACTTGCCATTTTCTCCACACAGTAGCCAATGTTATCCTTTTCAGAGATAATTCAGATCATGTGACTCCTCTGTTCAAAATTCTGCGGTGGTTTGGCTTCCTTAGAATAACAGCCAGGGTCCTTACAGAGGCCCAAAGGCCCAGCAAGATCTAGCTTTTTCTCTTTCACCTCACTTTATGCTACACTTTCCCTTTCTCTGCTCAGCAGGGAGGCTGTTTGCTCAAATGTGCCAGATATCTTCTCATTTTAGGGCTTTTGCATTGGTTGCTGGCTTCTTGGAATGTTCTTCTCCCAGTTTGGGGGAACTCCCTCATATGTGGCTAAAATGGCAGCCTTCTTAATTTTTACCCTTGCAATGCGCCAACCCTGACCACCCTAGTCAAAGAGAGCAGCTGCCCTCCACTCCCCGCACATTACATATCCCCTTTTACCCGATTTGTAAATGCACCGTCAGAGTGCTCGCCACCTTCTAACACACTGGACGTGCTGCGTGATTTACTTATTACTTGTGTCTCACTCTTCCTGCTCCCCGAGCCTGGCAGAGTAAAAGCTCAATAAGTATTCGAATTATTGAATTTTTTACATTGCTTCCCTGGAAGTCTGTACTATTCATAAAGAAATTATCGTCTTTTAAAAATATTTTTTAAATTGCACTAGTTTATCTTGACTTTTAATATAATATTTCAGTTTTAAATGTTTGGATCATTAAGTTAGGACTCTTAGAAGGTAAGGCACTCATGTGAATCTTTTCCCATCCAAATTCAGCTTCCTGTATCCGGACAGCCAACAGCTAGTCACTTCCCATGTTTTCTTTAGGTAGAAATAAGTTATTCTAGAAGGGATCCTGTTCTTGTTCCTCACTCTTTGCTGTTCTGTGTCTTTGTACATGGCAGGACTGACTGACTGGAAGCGGGAAGAGAAGGACACGTATCACTCTTTGCCTGAGACTTTAGAGAAGGACGTGTCACCAAGCCAGGTAATTTGAAACACAGTACCCTTATGTATTTACACGTACAATTGTAGTTAAGTACTCTATTTCATTACAAATTTTGTAGTTTTCAATTTCTGATACAGAAAAAAGCATAGTCTTTATATCATACTCACCTGCTTTCAGATTCTGTCTCTGTCATTCACTACCTCTATGATCTTAGGAAGTTACTTAAAAATGGAATTAAAAATGCCCGGGGAGTGTTTTGTGAAATTAAATGAGATGGTTTTTTGCCTACTACTTAAACATAGTAGATCCACAGATAAACTTTTCCTGTTGCCAGACCTGGTTTTGATTTTCCATCCTATTATACTGTCCCACTAATTGATCTGTACCACAATTCTGAGCAGTTTAATTTGCTGTATTAATTTTCTTTGAGCAAGAAATGTAAATATTTTGTTTACTTCAGAGCAAAGAAATAAAACTGTCCAGTATGTGTACATCGAGGTACATGTCTCACTTCTGGGTTTTGATCAGGTGATGAGAGAGTAGGTTGGGGAAAGGGAGAGATACAATTAAAGTAAGCAGGTGAGGTGTGAGCACAAGTGACAGGTGTAGACAGATGGGGCAGCAGGGGACCAGCATACTTGTCAGCATCAGTCCCACGGAAGGACAGAAACCAGCATTTCATCCTTCAGGAAAGGAGCAAAGAAGAGAGACGGATAAACGCAAAGAGAAAGGAAGGATGGGGAAGTGAGATTGCGGGGCTGGCAGGCTCCGTGGGCTTGGTGGTTATGGGGCTCGCTGTGTGTGTTAGCGGATCTGCAACATCAGTAAATTGACACTAGACTGCGCTCACTCTAAGCTGCCATCAATTTTAAGACTTCTCTTCTGTTTCATCGTCTACCAAGAAAAAAAATTTACCAATTAGACTGATACAATGCTTTCTTATCACTTAGAATTTATATTTTCTTGCAGAAAGAGCTTGTAGACTTAAACGTAGATGTGTATCATGTAACTTATACATAGTCTCACAGCACGTAATGGTGTTTTGTCAATGATGGACTGCACGAATGATAGTGGTCCCTTAAGATTAGTACCATACAGCCTAGGTGTGTAGTAGGCTGTACCTTCTAGGTGTGTGTAAGTGCACTCTGTGACGTTTGCACAATGATGAAGTCGCCTAATGATGCGTTTCTCAGAATGTATCCCTGTCATCGAGTGACATATGACTTTACTTAAAAAAGGAAAATATAAATGAAGTAAATTGGTTAAAACTTCTTCACCTACAGAAGCTTGCACTCCTCCCTTTGTCTCAGTGTTGGTCTCTATGTTTTTCCATGTACCATTTTCCTCGGGCCATCGAGCATTGGTGATTTGGCATTTTTTTAAAAAAAGATGAAAGGCCTTGGTGCTGAGTTTTTACCTGGCTTGGTAGTTATGTAGAACTGGCCTACTTTTGACTCCCAGAGGGGGAATGTTGCTAAACATGTCTGATTCACCATCCCGTAAAGACTGGTTCTCAGGGATTCCAGTGTAGGCTCTAGGATTTTCTTCCAAGCTGCTGACACTTATTTGGCCAATTTTGATGGCTTTGGTATTTGCTTATGAGCAAGCAATGACAATTAGGTCACAACTGCTACTTGACCGAAAGTAGTTGTAAGATGCCATTAATTACAAGAGGCATCCGCACTTCAGAGATGTCAAAATATGAAAAGAAATCATAAAAGTGGTGAAAAGTGATACCTTGTATTACTGTGAACTCTAAATACAATAATTCTCCTGTTTACCCAGGCTACGAGGCAGGGCTTCCTCAGGCTGCCCCACAGCCAGAGCACTGCTACCTGCCATGGCCTTCAAGGCTTGAAGGGGACCTCTAGGTTGTTGGTATATAAAAAGTAAAATTCCAAAGCAGGATTACAGAAATATCTGGTAAATTTTAAGGGTTTACATTGAACAAATTAATGCCTCTGATGCACGCACACAGAAAGTATAATTAATTGTCTTATTCACAAGTTAGGTATAGGATTTATTAAAAAATATTAATTTATGGCACTCTGCAGCCTGTGTAGTAGGGTCTGGAAGTGGGACATAAGTTTAAAGCTCTGTGCTGAATGTGTTCTTTCGGTTCATCTCTTGTTAAATCTGTGATCTTGTTTGAGAGAATGTCCAGTTTAAATTCAGGGCCCAGGGTTAGATGGTACCCTGTCATGCCCTACAGTAGGTTCCACCTTGAAATAATTTAAGTCCAAGGTGTTAATATTTGAAGCTTAGACCTCTTTGCAACATTTCCAGTGTAGCAAAGCTCTAATTTGAACCTGTAGAAATTAGGGACATATCTTCTTATTCTATTGATTAAAAAAGAAGCTTATTTTCATCGAGTAACTTCTTAACTCTTCTTGTCGGCCAACTCTTAAACGTGAATGTATTTACATAGATGAGGAACTCCACCTCTGATACCTGTCCCCTTGAGTTGCAGGAAATTCCTCTCGTGAGAAGTTTCCTCGTCCTGCTTCAGTCATTCATCATGAAGTCTTTTCTGACCTCCAAACTTGGTTCTCACTTTGAGTAGGGGACTACCAAGGATTTTATTCTTTGGAAGTATTCTTAGGCTGCTAAACAACTTAGGTTCAAATTATCCCCTTAGTATTTATGGTTAGGGGATGTGAAAACTTTTTCATTCTGAAGGGGACTCATAATAATAGGTAATGACTTCCAAACTTTTATTATAAATCTTGTCAGTCTAGAGTCTTAATTTATTTAAAATTTTCAGAATCTTTTTGTGGTGCTGATCTTGATATCAGTAAATTTTCTTCATCATTGATAATACCGTTTAAATAATTTTGTTTCATATTTTTAAGTCTAATACTAGTAATGAGATGAAGCTACCATCACTGAAGGATATTTATCATAAAAAACAAAGGGAAAACAAGCAGTTACCCGAGAGGAATCTCACCTCTGCTTCCAACCCAAATCATCCACCAGAGGTAAAGTTGTTAACACTCTGCTGAGTGAAAATGAAAGATGCTTCGTGACTAACTTTATCTTAAGCTTAATTTTCCCTAGGAGATCTAAAGCCTACTCTCTTAAAAACAAAAACTGGATACTGAGGGTGAAGCCTCACTGTTGTCTTTCTGATTTCTAGGTACTGACTTTAGATCCAACGTTACACATGAAGCCGAATCAGCAGATTTCTGGGATTCAACCACATGGCTTTTTGAATGCCCTTGATGACAGAATATCCTTTTCACCAGACTCTGTTCTAGAACCTAGTATGTCTAGTCACTCTGACATAGACTCATTTTCACAAGCAAGTAACATTGCTTCTCAGTTATCTGGATTCCCAAAATATCTGTCAAGTACAAAAACTTCACCAGTGGACCCTTGGAAAAATCATGCATTCCAGAACGAAAGTAGGACCAGCTCCACGTTTCCTTCAGTGTATACTATTACTAGTAACGACATCTCAGTCAACACTGTGGATGAAGAAAACACTGTCATGGTAACTGCAGCCTCACTCGGTCAGTCCCAGTTTCCAGGTACAGCCAACAGTGTCCCAGAATGCATTTCATTGACTTCCCTGGAAGATCCTGTGATATTGTCTAAGTATGTATTTCAGTGAATGGCTTGTAATGTTAATAGATTTTCTATGATGTCTGCTTAAATGATGAAAATGATTTTTATTGAACTTTAGTAATGTATAATCTTAAAAAAAGAGATGTAGCATTTTTAAGGTAGAGCATCTAAAAATTAAATGATACATGCTTTCTTTCCTTCACTTTATTAGTGGTCAACTTATGAATTAATTTATTATTTTCTGTGGGTGTGCGAAGGAAAAAGACTGTACTTTTGCTTATGAGTGACTATATTTTTGGTTTCTTTTACAGGATAGAGAGTGAAGAGATGCTTTCCTAATGATGTTTTTCACTCCCACCAACAGGATTAGGCGGAACCTGAGGGAGAAGCATGCTCGACACGTAGCAGATCTTCGAGCTTATTATGAATCAGAAATAAACAGTTTGAGACAGAAACTGGAGGCCAAAGAAAGTTCTGCAGTTGAGGATTGGAAGAAAACCAATCAAATTCTTATAGACAGGTAAAACTTATAATTTAACTGTAAAGTTAATGTTTCTCCAACTTGGATAGATTATTTTCCCCAAATGTGATATGTTGTGATGATAAAGCACTTTGAAAACGTTTCAGATTTGAAAATTTTAAGACAGAAAAGTGTTTGCCTAAGTAATTATTTTTACAGATTTGAACCAACCTCTTACAATACACTTATAACTGACATGAGGACATTTGTTTCATATGGGCAAAATACTGAAACAGTTGAGCAGATTTTGTATACAGAGAGGAATGTCATTTATGGAAGGATTAGTACAGCATATGGATTCTCTAATAAGAAGTCTGTGACTAATGTCCTGGGGCAGTTCTCACCCCATTTTTATTTATTTTTTATTTTTTAATTAAATTTTTTTTTTGAGGAAGCTTAGCCCTGAGCTAACTACTGCCACTCCTCCTCTTTTTGCTGAGGAAGACTGGCCCTGAGCTAACATCCATGCCCATCTTCCACTACTTTATATGTGGGACGCCTACCACAGCGTGGCTTTTGCCGAGCCATGCCGTGTCCACACCCAGGATCCAAACTGATGAACCCTGGGCCGCTGAGAAGTGGAACGTGCGAACTTAACGGCTGTGCCACTGGGCTGGCCCCTCACCCCGTTTTTATAGCCAGATACTCAATGACTTTATCTCAGACACTCATGAATCTGTGGAAGCAATTATCCTGTTCAAAAAACCCATGGAAACACAGAGGAGAATGGCCCTTTTATTTATTTTTTATTGCAGTAACATTGGTTTGTAACATTATATAAATTTTGGGTGTACATTGTTATATTTCGATTTCTTTGTAGATTACATCATGTTCACCACTCAAAGACCAGTCTATCACCACACATATGTGCCTAATGACCCCTTTCACCCTCACCCCTCCCCCCTTCCTCTCTGGTAACCACCAGTCCAATCTCTGTCTCTGTGATGGCTCTTCTCCTTATGAGTGAGATCAGACGGTATTTGACTTTCTCCCTCTGACTTATTTCACTAGCATAATACCCTCAAGGTCCATCCATGTTGTCACAAATGGCCGGATGTCATCATTTCTTATGGCTGAGTAGTATTCCATTGTGTATATTTACCACATCGAGAATGACCTTGTATTAGGCATAGCTTTACACCTATTTTAGAGAGAGAGAATCATCTACACAATTTGATGCTTTAACTAGTGTTAATAATAGCATACTTGCAACATACTTTCAATTAAGTGGGACTTAAGCACACTGAAAATTGCTCAGGTCTAGATGATAGCAAAGGATTCTTCTCTAGGGCAAAAAAGACAAAGCCCCTTGAAAAAAGGTTAGGAAGGAACTGAAATCTTCTGGTCCAGTTGACAGTTTAATTTGCAGAATTCTAGGGAAACTAGCTGTTACACTAGTTTGTGCTTGCTGTGGTAGTTAACACGCTGTCGTATTCCTGAGTGTTTGTACAGCTTCCGGTTTGCTGCTATTGGTGGGGATGGGGCACAATGGTAGAGAGAAGTGATTTGAAAAGGGCCAGAAAAAAAAGCCAGGCTTAGGCTTTCTATGACCAAAGGGAAAGAGTAGATAGTAGGCTAGGGAAAGTTGCTCCTTTTTTTTTTTTTTTTTAAGACGACAAAGCTGGCCACAGGTACTTCCTGTTGGAAAACAAGTGTGAAAAAAATCCATCGGTGGACCTTGTTAGGGTAAAGACAGGGTGCCAAAGAAGACCCTAGTAAATGACAGCTAGTTAAAGCATTTCCATATCTAGAAACTGCTAGAGCACAAGGAGCAGTGAGAGAATGTATGTGGAGCAGATTGGAAGTCAGTTTTCTTTTTGTTTGTTTGTTTGTGGGGTTTTTTTGGTGAGGAAGATTATCCCTGAGCTAACGTCTGTTTCTGATCTTCCTCTTTTTGCTTGAGGAAGGTTGTCCCTGAACTAACGTCTGTGCCAGTCTTCCTCTATTTTGTATGTGGGATGCTGCCACAGCATGGCTTGATGAGCAGTGTGTAGGCATGCGTCCAGGATCCAAACCAGCAAAATCCGGGGTACTGAAGTAGAGCACGCAAACTTAACCACTACGCCACTGGGCTGGCCCCCAGAGTTTTCTGGAAGTGGATGTGTTATAACAATAACAGCAGCAATGTAGGGTACTGGAGTAAATATAACAACAGCGTGCAAGTGAATAGCAATACATTATTTTCTCCTACTACTCCCAAAAGGATTCAACTTCGCTTAAACAGTATAAAACTGTGTTACAGATGACAATAGAAACAAAATGACAAGTTGTAATCATTTAGAACTGGAGAAGTGATTCACCTAAGACCAAAACCAATATTATGTTGTCAGCATACACAGCAGCACTTTTTTTTCAGACTTAAAATTGCAAATTGGAGAATCCCACTGCTACTGCAAATGGGCCATTAACACTTAGATTGTAGGCCAGCTGTGATATCAGATTGTTATGTCACACAGTTGCAGCTCAGCAGACAAGATGTCTGGCATACCAGAATCAGTGTGGTAATTAACACAGAAAAGTACAGTTAACACACCTACACTTGGCTATTTAGTGATCTTTCTTTCAAGAACAGTTATTAGTACTTCATTTCTGCAAGGCATTAGTGCATAGTGGCTAGGAGTATGAACTCTGGAGCCAGAGGGCCTGGCTTAGAAACTCAGGAGGAATTTAACTTCTCTGCCTTTGTTTTCTCATCTGTAAAATGGGAATGGTGACAGTCCTTACTCATGGAATTGTGAGGATGAATGCAAAGTGCTTAACATAGACTGGATGTGCAATCAGTGCCAAACAGATAGTAGCTTTTATTCACAATACATCATTAAACACTGAGTTAAAATGGTAACCAAATTCTTTAGTACATTTTGTTACTTTGAGGTTCTATGATAATTAACTTTACAAAGAAAGTCTTTCATTATAAGAATAATACATTTATTTGAAAAAGTACAGAAGGCTATATAAGGAGTCTCCGTACCCCAGTCTCTCTTTTCACATCCCAGACTTAATTTCATTTTTTGCTTCCTTCTAGAAATCATAATGCATATATGTGTATAGAGATTTTTTCATAACTAAGATCAAGCTATTTTATGCAGTCTTTTATATCTTTTTTAAAATTAAAATCTTTTTTATTAGTTTTTTTAAAGATTTTATTTTTCCTTTTTCTCCCCAAAGCCCCCCGGTACATAGTTCTGTATTTTTAGTTGTGTGTCCTTCTAGTTGTGACATGTGGGACGGCGCCTCAGCATGGCCTGATCAGTGGTGCCATGTCCACCCCTAGGATTCGAACCGTCAGAACCCTGGGCCGCCGAATCGGAGTACATGAACTTAACCATTCAGCCACGGGGCCGGCCTCTAAATTTTGTTTTTTAATGTGGTAAAATTTAAGTAAAATTTACTGTTTGAACCATTTTTAATTGTACAGTTCACTGGCATTAAGTACATTCACTTTGTGCAACCATCACCACTATCCATCTCCAGAACTTTTTCCTCCTGCAACACTGACACTCTGTACCCGTTAAGCAACAGCTTCGCATTCCCTTCTCCCCCCAGCCCCTGGCAACCATCATTCTACTTTCCGTCTTTATTAATTTGATGTCTCTGGGTACCTTGTATAAGTGGAATCATACAGTATTTGACTGCTTATTTCTCTTAGCATAATGTCCTTGAGGTTTATCCGTGTTGTAGTATGTGTCGGGATTTCCCTCATTTTTAAGACTGAATAATCCATTGTGTCTTTGTATCTGTGTGTGTATATATATTGCATTTGGTTTATCCCTTTGTTCCTTGATGAACACTGGGGTTGCTTCCACCTTTTGGCTGTTGTGAATAATGCTACTGTGAACATGGTTGTACAATGTCTGTTCATATCTTGCTTTTTTCACTTAGTATTTCTTAGGGACCTTTGTATATCGTTATTGCCTCTGGATGCTATAATATCAGGTTCATTGGGATATATTTTACTAAAATGGCATCCTGAGTCTTAGCTAACTTTGGAAAATTTGTTTTATGTTATATATTGGAGAATCAGTTAGATTATATAATATTTTTAAGGGAAAGGATTTTATCTTCTAATTGTTTCATTTCAATTTATGGTTTTTAGATGTGGCCAATTAGATAGTGCTCTGAATGAAGCTACTAGTCGTGTGAGAACACTTGAAAATAAGAATAACTTATTGGAAATAGAAGTGGTAAGTAAGCACCCTATTTTTTGTTGTTCTGTTGACTTAATGTTAAAAATTTAAGCCTTTTTATTAATTGAACTTTACAAATGAATAGTTTTATAAAAACATTGGTTATGTTTTTTGTTGTCTCCTTTAGAATGTCTTAAGTACATTTATATTTTGATTGCTCTTGGCTTCATATGACACTATAAACTTTTACCCTTTAAAATTTGCATATCATAAAACTCACCCTTTTATTTATTTATTTATTTTTTTTTTAAAGATTTTATTTTTTTCCTTTTTCTCCCCAAAGCCCCCCAGTACATAGTTGTATATTCTTTGTTGTGGGTCCTTCTAGTTGTAGCATGTGGGACGCTGCCTCAGCGTGGTTTGATGAGCAGTGCCATGTCCGTGCCCAGGATTCGAACCAACGAAACACTGGGCCGCCTGCAGCGGAGCGCACAGACTTAACCACTCGGCCACGGGGCCAGCCCCCTCACCCTTTTATTTTTTTAAATTTTTTAAATTTTTATTTTTTTGAGGAAGATTAGCCCTGAGCTAACTGCTGCTGATCATCCTCTTTTTGCTGAGGAAGACTGGCCCTGAGCTAACGTCTGTGCCCATCTTCTACTTTATATGTGGGATGCCTACCACAGTATGGCGTGCCAAGCGGTGCCATGTCTGCACCTGGGATCGAACCGGCGAACCCCCGAACCCCTGGCCATTGAAGCGGAATGTGCGCACTTAACTGCTGCACCACTGGGCTGGCCCAAAACTCACCCTTTTAAAGTGTACAATTCACTGTTTTTTACTGTATTCACAGACTTGTGCAACCATCGCCACGATAAATTTTAGAACATTTTTCTCAAAAAGAAACTCTGAACCCCTTAGCCGTCACCCCCAACCAACCCCTTCTCCCCAGCCACTGGCAACCTATTCTACTTTCTGTTTCTATAGATTTGCCTCTTCTGGACATTTGATCTAAATGGAATCAAGCAATATGTGACTGTTTCACTTAGCATAATGTTTTCAAGGTTTATCTATGTTGTAGCTTGTATCAGTACATAATTCTTTTTGTGGCCAAGTCATATCTTACTGTATGGCTAGACCACGTTTTGTTTATCTGTGCGTCAGGTGGTGAATGTTTGGGTTGGTTTTACTCTTTGCCTCTTAGGAATAATAGTGCTATGAACATTTGTATACAAGATTTTGTGTGGATATGTTTTCAGTTTTCTTGGATATATAACTAGGAATGCATAAACTTTTAATCTTAAATAAATTTTTTTTTCATGTGATGACCAAGTTTGTTCTTCTGCATGTAACCTTGGAAACAGTGTTTTGGTGCACAATGCCAGTTATGTTCTATACACTGTGTTTTTGTCTTTGATGTCTTTTTAATCTTTGTCTCCTCCTAAACTATAAACTTTATGAAGTTAGGGACTTATCTTTCTTGTTAATCTTATATTTCTAGCACCGTAGTGCCAGGCACCTAGTGGATATTCAAGAAATGATTGTTAAGTGAATATTAATATATCAGATGCATTTTGAATTTTTTATTTTCATAGTAAGTGAGAGAATAGGGTAAGAAATGCTTTTTTCCCCATAAATATTAATGTGCAGTGACAAATTCCAGCTATACTTTCAGAACCGTTTCCCTAATAGCCATGGTTATTTTTTCCTCATTATAGTGATCTACAGATGAGTCCTAGAATCATAATGCCTCAGACAATGATTTCTGTCTCTACTTGATGATAATCTCATGGAGCTAACATTCTAGTAAAGCAATCCTTTCTAGTCTCCATCCCAGGGTTAACAAAATGTTTAAATGTGTTGATTTCCATTTGTAAGTTTTGTTTTATTACTTTTCTTTATATTTTAATACCCACAGTTTATTAGTTGCTTTTGAGACTTCTATTTCTTTTTATTAGAAACAATTTATTATCCTTGTCTTTGTTTTGTAGAATGAGTTCAGAGAACGCTTCAATACAGCCAGCAGTGCCTCCAAAATTTTGCAGGAACGAATTGAGGAAATGAGAACAAGTAATAAAGAAAAAGATAATACCATCATGCGACTAAAATCTAGACTGCAGGATTTAGAAGAAGCCTTTGAGAATGCTTACAAACTCTCAGATGATAAAGAAGCTAGACTGAAACGAGAAAACAAAATGTTTCAAGATGTAAGTGACATTTAATGATAACTTAATGACTTGATTGGCTAAAAGTGATTTTAGATATTGTACTCTTCCAAGCTGTGCTGACTTTTTCCATATTTATTTCTGTGTTACATACCTTTGCTGTAGCTGCAAATATGTACCCTTCTGATGGAGTCAGTTGGGTCTTATCTTGAAGCAGGAAGTCAGAGCTTTCAGAACTGCTGTCGCTCCCACGCCTGTCTGTCTCCCGCAGGTCAACTTTTGAGCTATCTCAGATTAACATCTGTGTCTGGCAGGGTAAAATGAACCGGATTTAGAACAGGTTTGATTGAACTTTTTTCACTTTGATTTAATTTCACTTAAAATTTGGATTCATATAACATTGAAACTGGATTAGGTTTCAGGTTTTCTTAATATCCTCTGTCATGGTATATAAAAAAATCACAGTATTTCAGGTGTTGAAATTTACTTCCTTATAGCTTTAGATTTGATTCTTGTTGCTTTGGTTTTTAGAATTTATTTACATGAAAGTAATACATGTAAATGGTTTAAATAGTCAAATCTCAAATGAAAAACAGCAATCTTTGCCACCTCTCCCTACCTTGGAGTCCAATATCATAGAGGCCGTTACTTTCAGCTCTTTACCTATTCCTTCTAGCATTTTCCTTCATATTTCTAAATAGCAAATTTATGTTGCTCTTTCCTTTTTTCCCCCTCTTTTCAATATCAGACATTATCTATTAACTTCCTTCTGTGCAAGATCACAGTTTAGCTTTCTTTCTGCATTTGTTCCCGATACAAAGATTTCTCCCTCTCCTTCCGATGTGATTAATAGATTAAATTGATTCTAAGAAGCTTATTCTTTTACCTTTTAACAACTCTGAAGTTGGAATGCATCTTTACACCATAGTGTCATATTTTAATGGGCAACATTTTTTTCTCTAGAAAATAACATAAAATAATGGTATGATTTCTAGTCCGTGGTGTCTTACATTTGAAATATGATATATTATCATTTATAGTTCAATCAATATTCAGTATATTGTCTGTAAATATTGTTTAGAGCTAAGCTGTGGTATACAGTGATTACTGTACAGTGATTTCCTTTCTCTTATGACTTTTATTTTTCCTAGAATTCACAATTGCCTTGCTTTTTTATCTGCTTACTTTTCTATATGCCTAGCACTCACTGTCCCCAGCCCCCACCCCAATACCCTTGAGGTCTGACACACAGATGATCTAGGACTCTCCTTCGCTGTCATCCTGGAAACTGTCCTTGCTTCTTTCCTGTTTTGGATCTATTGTCTTCTTTTTCGATTTAACTCTTTGTTTTGCTAGAGTACATCTCCTGAGAAAAAGAATGCCTGGGAGACAACTTTGGAGACTTTCCCTACCTGGAAACTTCCGTAGTATGCAGTCATACTTTACTTTTTAAAAAATACTTTTTTTTTACAACAGTTTTAGATTTACAGAAAAATTGAGACGATAGTAATGTTCCCACATACCCTGCACTGTTTCCCCTCTTATTAACATCTTATATTAGTATGGTATATTTGACACAATTAATGGACCAATATTGATACGTTATTATTAGTTAAACTCCATAGTTTATTCAGATTTCCTTCATTTTTCCCTCATGTTCTTTTTTCTGTTCCAGGACTTTCTACGTTTAGTTGTCCTGTCTCCCTAGGCTCCTCTGGGCTGGGACAGTTTCTCAGACTTCTTTTTGATGACCTTGACAGTTTTGAGGGGTGCTCATCAGATATTTTGTAGGATGTCCCTTGGAATTTTTCTGTTGTTTTTCTCACGACTAGACTGGGGCTTTGGGTTATTAGGAAAATCACAGAAGTACAGTACCATTTTTAGCATATCATTTCAACAAGCACTATATGTTTTTTATTCCTTCACAGTTATTATAGTAAAGTTTCAGGAGGGAGTGGATATAAACACTCTGTTCATTATGCCGTATTTAATTAGAACTTTACATGGCTTTATTACTGTTCTTATTCATATGTATTAATGGTCTCATTTTAGTGCATGTGAATACATGAACTCCTGGTTTTTAAAACTTCTTGTATTTTTTACTTTCACATAATATCAGACTTACAGAAAGTAGTAAAATTGTATAAAGAATTTATATATATCCCTCACTTAGTTTCTGAATGTCAACATTTTACAATATGTGCTTTATCTAATGAACCTTTAACTACTTCAAAGGCAGTCTTTCATATAACCAGATCAAAATTAGGAAGTTAACATAAATATAGTAGTCTTATTTAATTTATATAACTTTTGCAAATTATACTACTAATGTTCTTTATACCAAAAGAAAAGACTTTGTTTTCCCCTTGTCCAGGACCCAATCCAGGACTATATGTTGCATTGAGTTGTCACATCTTTTTAATGTCCTTTAATCTGGAATAGTTCTCAGTTTTTCTTTTTCTTTGTCTTTTATAACCTTAAAACTCTTTGAAGATGATAGAATAATTACCTTATAGAACTGTGCTTTTAATATGGTAGCCACTAGCCACATGTGACTTTTTCAATTTACATTAACTACAATTAAATAAAATTTAAAATTCAGTTCCTCAGTTGTACTCACCGCATTTCAAGTGCCCAGTAGTCACGTGTGGCTAGTGGCTACTGTTTTTAGGGCAGTGCCGATAGAGATTTCTCCCATCCTTGTAGAAAGTTGTGCTGGACAGCACTGTTCCTCATTTTGGGTTTGTGTTTCTTCACAGTTAGATTCCAGTTGTTAGAATGCACAGGAATTCCCCAGAAGTGAGCTGAGCCCTTCTTAGCACACCTGATTAGGAGGCACATGTTGACTTGGTGGTATTAACTTCCATCACTTGGGCAAGGTGGTGATTCCCAGGTGTCTCCACTGGAAGGTTATGGCCCCTGCCTTTTAATTAATGAGTAACTTATGAGAGGATAATTTAAGACTCTGTAAATCACCTTTTTCTCAGTAAACTTTTACCCACTAGCTTTAGCATCCACTGAGGAATCTTGCCTGAAACAAGTAATTACTGTGATGGTTGCCAAATGGTGCTTTTTCCAATTCTGTTGTTCCTTCTACGTTTTACTGAAAGAAGGCACTCTCCTTTCTGCTTTCTTTATTCATATCAGTGTGGGCTCATGGATTCTTATTTTATTCAGTGAGTTATAGTTCTTTTTTACTATGGTTATTATTTGGATGCTTGCATTGTTCTGGTTTTGCCCAAAGGGATACGTGTCAAGCTGGCTTCTGTGTCCTTTCGACCTGCCTATCATTCTTTGAGCCAGTCAAAACTTCTTGGCACAGCAAGATGTTCCAGGCTCATCTTGAACTTTTCCAGCCCCAGCCCTAAATCGGTTCATTTTTCCTTCAAGTGGAAAATGGTATTTAGAAACCGAGATCTAGGTATATTCATTGCTACTGGAATGTCGTCGTTTTTGTTTATTCAAAAACCCACCACAATTGTATTCGAGTAGCAGTGGAGCAGCAGAGAATAGCTAGAATGCTGTTTTCACCTGAAATTATATTAATGTTGCCAGTGGTAACACTCACTTTCTTTGCATTCATCATGTCAAATATTTCAAGCATACGGAGAGGACTAGAGAGTAATACATTGAATAGCCATATACTAGCCATCTGTAGATAGAGTTGAAACACTCTCTTCTTTTCCTTTCTTCCACACCCTAGAGGTGCTGTCTACGCTAAATGTGCTCTTAGTTACCCCCGTGCATTGCTTTTTACTTTTACTACATATGCATGTGTCTGTGAAATATGTATAGTAGTGTTTTGTATGTTCTTAAACTATATATGAATTGTATTGCACTGCATATATTCCTGCTGCAGCCTGTTTGTTTCTCTCAACATTGTTTCTGGGTTTTACCATGTTGATACATGTAGCTTTTATTCATTTTTATTTAAACATTTATATTTGAAATATTTCTGGTATGAAGAATAACACAAGAAGTACACATGGACTCCACCACCCATCCTAAGAATTAAAATACTACAGATACATTGAAGTTCCTCTGTGCCCTTTTCTGATCACCTCTGCCTTTGTAGGAGTAACTGATCTGCATAGTGTGAATGCCATTCCCATGTCTTAGTATTATTACATGTGTGTGTCTGCTTAATCAGTGTGGTTTGTTTGGCATATCTTAAAACTTTATAAATGTTATCATACTGTGTTTACTATTTTGCAATCTTTTTTTATTTGTAAGATTTATCCAAGCAGATACCTGTAGCACTAGTTCATTTGTTTTCATCCCTGTGTAGTATTCCGTTGTGTGAAACTTCCACAGTTTATTTATCCATTTTCTTATTGCCAGTTTCTCTTTATTGCTGTTATGAGCAGTTCTACCATGAACATTCCTATACATTTCTCCTCGTGAACATTTACAAGTACCTCTAGGGTATTGTTCCTGTTACCAGAGCTATAAAACAACCCCAAACTGGACATATTCTCCTCATGGACTCAGGGCTCCAGGACTCTGGCCCGGGCACAGCAGCAGGGGCAGCTTGTCTGCTCTGCCATATCTAGGACCTCAGCTGGAAACTCAAAGGCTGGGAGCTGGTTGTTGATGATGCCTGTAGACTAAGGCTGCCAGTCTTCTCCTTGTGGGCTGATGTGGGCCTCTGTGCAATGTGATGGCTGAGTACCAAGGACAAGTATCCTGAAAGAGTGTCCTGATAGCCACGTTGCCTTTTTTTTTTGAGGAAGATTAGCCCTGAGCTAACATCCACTGCCAATCCTCCTCTTTTTGCTGAGGAAGACTGGCCCTGAGCTAACATCCGTGCCCATCTTCCTCTACTTTATATGTGGGACGCCTACCACAGCATGGCTTTGCCAAGCGGTGCCATGTCCGCAGCCAGGATCCGAACTGGCGAACCCTGGGCTGCCGAAACAGAATGTGCGCACTTAACCACTGTGCCATCCGGCCGGCTCATGATAGCCACGTTGCCTTTTATGACCTAGCCCTGGAAGTCATACAGCATCGCTTCTGTCACATTCTGTTTCTTAAATGGCCCCAAATTCCTGCCCAGGTTCAAGGGAAGAGGAAGTAGATACCACCTCTTAACAGGGCGCAGCAAGATTCTGGAAGAGCCTGTGTGAGCTGAAGTATTGCTGTGGCCGTTTTGGGGACATACTCTGCCGTGAGACTGTGCGCGTGTGAGGGCACAACTGGCACGTAGACTGTGGGCACGGCCGTCTTCCTCAGAATGCTGCTCACTTGCTCGCTGAAGTGGCTGCACCAGTTACTTTCTTACCAGCGATGTATGAGAATTCTTATTTTTCTAGATTGTTCCCAGTGCTTGCTATTGTCAGACCTCTTTCGGTTTGATCCATGTGGAATGGCTGTGTGAATTGCAGTTTTCTTCTCCTGGCTTGTGGCTGGCTTTTCACTATCTGTAGTGTCTGTTATGGGGTACAGGTTTTGTATTTCAGTGTCCAAAATACAGTCTTTTAATTTATGGTTTGGGCCTCCTTTATGTCTTATTTACAAAATCTTTTTCTACCCAAAGATCAGAAAACTATTTTCCTGTATATTGCCTTCTAAAATTGTAAAGCTTTGCTTTATATATTTAGGCCTTTAATCTGCCCCAAATTCTCTCTCATCTATGGTATTGAACTTGAGGAATTGAACTTGATTTTTTTTCCAAATGATTAACG
Source organism: Equus caballus (assembly GCF_041296265.1). NCBI lineage: Eukaryota > Metazoa > Chordata > Mammalia > Perissodactyla > Equidae > Equus > Equus caballus. The sequence continues at coordinate 25,536,777 of NC_091691.1, read as the reverse complement.
GTTGTTGAAGGACCCTTTTTAAATAGATTATCCTTTCCTTACTGACCTTTAATGCCACCTCTGTTGTATATTACGTTTCTTTCCTGTATGAGTGTGTTTTGGCGCTCTCTGGTCTGCTCTGCTGATCTGTTTATTTGTCCCTGAGTTGAAACCACACTGTGGGGGAGGAAGAACTGTCCCTCTGCCCTCTAGGTCCCTCTAGCTGGTCTAGGAATTAAATTGACATGAGACTCGGGACTGCTGAAGTGGCATGTGTGAACTTAACTGCTGCAGCACTGGGCCAGCCCCTATTTTATTTCATATAAATATTACCATCAGCGTAACGCATTTCATGAAAAACTCTGCTTTTGGTTGGAATTGTACTGAATTTATAGATGGAATTCAGGACAACTGAGACTTATAATATTGAATCTTGCCATACATAAATGTGAACATGGTTTATATCTCTGTTGCTTTAAATCTTTAAAAAAGAAGTCTCTCACCAAAGTAGTACACTTTTTTTTTTGCTGAGGAAGATTTGCCCTGAGCTAACATAGGTGCCAATCTTCCTCTTTTTTTTTTTTGCTTGAGGAAGGTTCACCCTAAGCTAACATCTGTGCCACTCTTTCTCTGTTTTGTACGTAGCTTGCTGCCACAGCACAGCAGCCAAAGAGTGGTGTAGGTCTGCTCCCAGGAACCGAACCAGAGCCGCCAAAGTGGAGCATGCCGAACTTAACCACTAGGCCGCAGGGCTGGCCCCAGTATTATACTTTTTTTTTTTTTTACATCCTATGTTAGCTTTTTCCTCTTAGGCACCATATTCTAGTATTTATCTCTGTATTTCTAAATAAGGTGCTTATATTGTTTCTTGAATTTTTAACCTGTCCATAATTATTGTGGATGAAGATTTAGTTCCTTTGCATGTCACTGGGCTGAGTATAGAATTCTGGCTCTCTGTTTTCTTTCCATCAGAATTTTGAAGACTTTGTCCTGTTGTTTTCTGTTGCCCGTGAGATACCTGAGGATCACTTCTCTTCCTTCTGCCCCCACCCCCGTCCCATGGCTTTTGTTTTTCCTCCATCTTTTTGTTTTAAAAGCTTGAAGGCTGCAGAAGAAGCGTAAGAATGGTGCAGTGACAACTTGTGTCTATTCCTTACCTAGATTCCCCAAGCGTGAGTTTTACACGTTCGCTTTTTGTCTTTGTGGTGTACAAACAGTTTCCTCTTGCCGAACTCTTTGGGAGTAAATTGCAGGCATTGTGAGGTTATATCCCTAAATTCTTCCACAGGTAGCTCCCAAGAACAAGGACACTACCTTCTCTTGCATCATCTCAGCCCAATTATCATACTTGGGAATTTAACATTGATATAATACTAGTATCTAGTATGCAGTCTGTATTCAAATTTCCCCACTTATCTAAATAATGTCCTTTATAGGTGTTTAGGTTTGTGCTTTTTGGTCTGGAAGCCAGCCAAGGATCAGACATTGCATTTAGTAGTTGTGTTTCTCATTCCTTTTGAATGAGTTCAGAGCTCCTCCTGGAAGTCTGTCAACACCTCCTTTTTGTCCTCAGTGCTCTGAATTCTGTGACAGTGTGCCTTGATGGACTGGCTCTTTTTTGTTCATCATTTGGGACGCAGGTTCTTCCAGTCTCGAAATTAATGTCTTTCAGTTCTGTAAAACTTGCTAATTTCTCAATTAATTTCCTACTTCTCTTTTCTCTGTTCTCTCTTTCTGGAACTTTTACCAGTAGATGTAGCATTACATGGGTTGATTCTCTAAGACTTTTTCATGCTTTAGTTTGCATCATCGCCTCTTTATTCTTTATTTTCTGGTCTCAGTATCAAATTTATGTCCTCTCTCTAAGCTTCTAAGAGCTTTTTCTTGTTCTCTGATTTAGTTTTTCATAGCTTTTTTTTTCGTTTTGCTCAGGAAGATTCCCCATGAGCTAACATCTGTGCCAATCTTCCTCTTTTTTTGTATGTGGGACGCCGCCACAGTTTGGCTGATGAATGGTGTAGGTCTGTTCCTGGAATCCAAACCTGTGAACCCAGGCCGCTGAAGTGGAGTGCACTGAACCATGCCATGAGACCAGTCCCTGCATAGCTTTCTGTTCTTGTTTTATGCATATAATGTTATTTCTCTGAAGATATTAATAACAGCTTCTTTCAATCCTTTCTTTAGTTTGGATTCATTATTTCTTCTAAGTTAACCTTTCATTTTGACTTGAAGTGTATTTCATAGTGAACGTTTTTTTCAATGTTGCTGCTTTTATAGGCTCTCATTTGAGAGTGGGGTGGCAAAAAGCTATTTGGAGTCTCTGCACAGATGGGACTTGTTTCCTGGTAGCCTTCATTTATGGGCAACTGTAGAGTATGCACCAGCCATTTGCCTAGGAACCTCCAGATGTGAATATGTGGAGGTCTTTTTCCTGAGGTTGTTCAGTTTTCCAGTGTCTGGTCTGGGACCCATCAACCAGGCTCTGGGGCAGTGAGGGAGGGAGAATGAGGTTGGTATTTTTGAAAACTTGTCCTCAGTCATTTTCTCTTTATCCCTTTGCCTCCCCGCCTCTGTTACTTGGGTTTCCAAAGTTGTGTTTTTCTCCCATTCATGTCTCCGGTGTCTGTTGCCTGGCTGGACTGTCCACTGCTGCGTGGGGTCGGGGAAGGCCTGGGCTCCCACCGCTCTGCTTAAGGACTTTCTGCCTGGTGGGCAGCCCTGTGCTTCAGCCGTCTCCACTTCGGAACCTGCGATGCAAGTCTGAGCCTCTCCAGGGTGTGAAGAGATCAGCCTTCTTGCCCTGGGCATCCTTTATTCAGGCCCTGGAGGGTGTAGCCTCCCCTGCCCAGCTAGTCTTCATTGCAATCTCTCCCTGTTGCTGTTCCCACTTTGGTTTTCTCTTTAATTGCTTCATTGTTACTTTAGTGGGCTCTCAGGGCACAGAGAGAATTCTGTGAAGAATCTGTCCTCTTTAACCGGAAGTCTCATGTACATATTTTTAAATAAATTACCTGATTATATTAGACTTAGCTTGTACCTTTACTCTGGAACTAGCTTAGCAAAAAGTAGTACACGGCAATTCAAAAGAGAACAGTGCAAATAAGTTTAAATCTTTTAAAAAACTGCTCACTTAAGGGTATTGACACTACATTATTTTTGTTTTACTTTTTATTTTGAAATAAATTCAAACTTACAGAAAACTTGCAAGAACTGTCATATTCCTTTTGCCTAGGATCACAGTTGTTAGCATTTTGTCGTATTTATCATCCCGCCATATCTATATGTTTACACATGAATATATATATATTTTTTTTCTTCTCTTGAACCATTGGAGACATCGTGCCCCTTCCCCCCTGCACTTTGGGGATGTGTTTCCTAAGAACAAGGGCCTTCTCAAACGTGGCCACAGAGCAGTTGTCAAAATAAAGAAATCCAATCGTAATGTGGTCCATATCCAAATTGTGCTGTCACGGGACTGTTTTCCTGTCCGGGACCCCACCCAGGGTCATGCCTGTAGTCACTTCTCTCATCTCTTTAGTCTCCTTTGATCTGGCACTGTATGTTAACCTTTTTCTCTCATGACATTGGCATTTTTGAAGATATGGGCAGTTATTTTGTAGACTATCCCTGAGTTGCTGTTATAATGTTTAATTTTGTGGTGCAATTCTTTGTTTATCCTTGTAGCTTTTAGGAGAGTATGAGTCCCTTGGAAAAGAACACGAAAGAGTGAAGGTAATGTTGATTGTTCATCTTCTGACCTTCATGTAGGGGCAAAAGCCTTAGACTGGAAATCAGATCTGACCCGTCTCCCTCCTCCGTCCCCATCTAGCTGTTTGACCCAGAGCACTCGCTCATGCTCTTTGAGTCATTACTCTTGTTGTCACATGTTTAACTCACAAGTTTGTTGGATTCATTAATTTAACAAATACTTATTGAATGTCTCTTGCTTTTGAGATGAAACTTTTAGAAGAGTATAAGATACCATATAGATGCAAATAATTAATACTGTTTAAATAGAAAGCTTTGTTTTTCACAGCATTAGCTTTTCATGGGGTTGAGTTTATGGATTATGTTTGAATTCTTAATTAAAACTCTGTTTGGGAACTACCTATATGTACTCATTGAAACCCTACAATAATGCTGTAAGTGCGGTCGTATTTCTGTTGTGTGAAACGCAGGGTTGCGATTATCCGAGGTCAGTGAAGAGGCCTGCACAGCTAGGCAGCCAAGATTCTGGGGGGTCAGGAGCCAGTCTTTATGTCTGAAATCTCATCATCACAGATACTTGTTTTGCCATTTACTGAGGTTTTAGTCGTTTGTGGTTAAAATGTGTCCATTTTAACCCTAGATTGTTTCTAACCAAGCAAAGTGTAAGAGGCTATGCCTGTTACCAGGGGACCTGCACACGGCTGTTGTATAAACCGGTGTTTTGCTCTCATTTTTTCCCTTGAATTATGGGTATTGGCTGTGTGGTTGATGCCATACTTCCCAAGTGTCTGCCTAATTTTCTTTGTAGCTCTCTGGTATAGTCTTAGGTTAATACTGTGTTATGCGTTTTAAAATAAAAGGAATACGTTTGAATACTTCAGTTATCTGAATTTTTTCCTTTATTTTTGTAGGATACATTAAATACAACTGAGAACAAATTGCTTGATGCTCATACTCAGATTTCTGATTTGAAAAGGTAAAATATATTGTCTTACTAATAAAAAAACACCTCTAATCGTTCTTTTAGCACTTAAACGTGTGTCTTTATTGAAAGTGATGAAAAGAAAGCTTTTCTTGAGGATTTTTAAGTACCTTGAAGTTAGGTTTAATCCTAATCTTCCCCTGACCTGGAGATATGTTTGATTTTAGCCAAAGAAGACTTTTAAATGATTACAATATATTGGTGGTTGTGCCTAAAAGGTACATTTCCCCAGACATTATGTATTTTCTCAGCATTGGTAAAATCTAAATGATATTAAACCATTGAAAATAATTTTAAGAGGCAGTCTAGTTCACTGAATTAGTTTTGTGCTCCAAAAAGAAAATAACATTTACACCAATTTTGTGGTCATCTGCCTTCTTTAAGACCTGGTTTGGGGACTATATTCATGATTTGGTTTACTTAATTAGGTAGGAACAGTCATGAATGGTCCCTGTGGCACATTATTAGATATTTCTAATTGACTTTAGAGCATCTTTTTATTTTAGGAGATAAATGTCCCTTATTTAGGGATTTTACTGCTCTCCTAAGGACTTTCCATGGGGCGGGACAGAAATGCTGTCCAGCTTTCTTCTCTGCTCAGGTCTTTTCAGTGATGCATTCAGTTCCAGAAACAGCTTCTTTATCAGGTTGGTAGAAAGCATCAGCCCTGTTAGAGCTGCGGTTCTCAAACCTTCCTTGCAACAGAGTAGGTAAAAGTTTGAGTCTGAAAGATGAGACGAAGACATATACAAATTTAAAAGAACAGAAAGAATGTCAAGATATGCTCTGAACAATTAATTGGCCAGAGTACTTGTTTTCTGTTGGTAAACTTGAAAATAGGCTATTATTCTCAACACGGCACAAATTAGATGAGCTGCCTGTAGGCTGAGTTGTCCGGGATGGGAAGTTATTTTAATAGCTCTGCTGTTGGGTGTAAGCCTGCTTCCTCTTTTGTGAGAGTGTTACCTGTACATATTTCGTATGCATGAATCCATACATATTAGAATTAAACATGTTAGAATTGCAGTTTCTTTGAATACTTGAATTTATTTTGTTTTTATTTAATTTGTACCCTGTGTGTTTTGATCTGTAGTTAAATTTATAAATTTTTTTTAACTTACTGTGTTAAGTTCATTTGTTGCTCCCTTTTCCTTCAGCTGTAGTGTATGAAATGCTTCTTTGTAGAGTGTTTTGTATTTGCCTTCCTATTTATTCTTCCTGATTTTGTTGAAGTTTAATGGTGGCATCTTACTATGAAAAAGGTTTATGGACTTGCAGCTCTATTGTGACCTCTTTCCTAGAAGTGTCTGTTAAGTAAGTAATTTATAGTTGGGCTATATTTTCAATTTGTTGACATGTACTTAATTTATCTTATTGCTTTTGAATTAGAACAATTTCAAAACTTGAAGCTCAGGTCAAGCAAGTAGAGCATGAAAACATGTTAAGTCTTCGTCATAATTCTCAAACTCCCCTGAGACCGTCACGTGCCAAGTAAGTTGTTTCGTTTAATCTCTGTAAGCTTGAAATAGGTGTATCCTTTTATTGAACTGAGAAGCTCATCTGTCTAAATCATGAGAAAGGGTTAAATATGATCATAGAACTTAGATGTGTAAAAACATCTAATTGTTAGATGTCATCAAAGCTCTTAGGCAGAGGCATTTGCCAGGAGGGAATAGTGGAATCAGATCGGGAGTAAGGAGACTTGGGATATTTTTGTTTTTTGACTCTGCCCAGCTGTGTGACCTTATGCAAATCACTTAATTTTTTTGGAGCCCACTTTTATCATCTTTAAAAACAATGACATTGGTCTAGAACGTCTCAAAAGTTCTTTTAGCCCTAAAATTTCCCAAATTTTATTCCTGTGTTAATGGAAAGACCTATGGAGATGGATCTTCCTTAGGTCGTGTAGTTTTTTCTTTTTAGTTTTTCAAAATTGTCTTTGTTATAATTTCAGAGCATTATGTTGATATGTTTACAGAATAAGTTTTTTCCATATTAGAATTGGTTTTTATTATGATTTTGGTGTAAATAAAGAGTGTTGAATGAGTAGATCATAACTTCATAATATTGATGTTTATCGGAAAAAAGATTAAGTTGTAAACTTTAACCTTTCTAAATAATAATTGTCAAGTGGGAAACTTTTCCTAGGTCTTTGTTAATTAATCTTAGTAGAACATAGTGAATTATCTAAATAAAAAATTATGTAAGTAAGTGAAATGGAACATTTGAGATTGAACAAAATGGAAGCTAGGGTTGGGGTCAGGGAAGGCCTTTCTGTGGAGGTGACATGTAAGCAGAGAGGTGAGCTGTAGAGTTGTTCCAGCTGGGCATGTGGAGGGAAGGAGAGGGATGTCCCTGGCAGAGAAATTGGCCTTACTAAGTGCTGAGGTAAGAAAGAGTTTACTTTATGCTCAAAGAACCTGAAGGAGGCTAGTATGGGCTGAATATTGCCAGCAAGGGGGTGAAGCAGCCCCAGATGAAATTGTCGACCCGGCATCTATCACTTTCTGAGCCGTAGCTGGGAATTTGGATTTTACTCTAAGTCCGTTGGGAAGCCCTTGAATGGTTTTATATAGTAAAACTGTGTCATCTGTTTGCTATTTTGTAAGTGTACCTGCCATGAGGAGGAGATGGAGATGGAAAGAATGGAAGGAGAGAGACTAGGTAGGCTATCGCAGCGCTAGGAGAGAGAGGGTGTCAGCCGTAGAAATGGACAGAAGAGAAGAATTTGAGAGAGAGTCTGCAGGTAGAGTCCACAGAACGTGGCTGTGAATTGGATGGCAAGGTAAGAAAGGGAGGTGTCGGGTTAACGCCTTCATTTCTGTCGTAAACGACTGAATACCACATGTTGAACATGGGAAGAGCAGACCATCGGGTAAAGATCAGAATTTCCATCTTGAATATCTTAGTTTGAGATTCATGTGAATTCCAAGTGGAAATCAAGCAGGCGATTACAAATTTGCGTTTGGAGCCAAGAAATAAGGTCTAGGCTGGAGTTATAAATGTTGGTGTTGTCTTTCTAGATAGTGCTTAAAGCCATAGGATGGATGGTTGTGTTTAGTGAGCAGTGGTCCCAGGACAAAGCTCTGAAGAACCCCAGTGTTTTGATGTCGGGTAGAGAAGGAGTTGGTAAAGGAACCTGAGAAAGAGCTGCCAGAAAGCTAGGAGGAAAACTGATGGCAGTTGCCTGGGTCGAGTGCTGCCGAGAGAGAAGTGAGAGGAAGGTTGAGAGGGTCTGTGGGATTTGCAGGCGGGAGGCTATTGGTGACCTAGAGAGCAGTTTGGCTGGAGCGATAGAAGTGGAAGCCAGTTGGTAGTGTATTGAAGAGAGAATGCAAACAACCTAAACGTCTAACAGCTGGAACATTAATATACTGTGATATGCTTATACTATACAGCGTGACAGTGCCAACACCAGACCAGGGGTTGGCAAACTACAGCCCCAGGCCAACTCCTGGTACACCTGTTCTTTTAAGGTCTGTGAGCAAAGAATCGTTTTATGTTTTTAAATGTTTGAAAAAAAATCAAAGAGTAATATTTCATGATACGTGAAAATTATATGAAGCTCATATTTCAGCGTTCATAAATAAAGTTTTACTGGAACACACCAAGCTTTTTCACTTACGTACTGTCTGTAGCTGCTGTGCACTACAATAGCGAAGCTGAGTAGTTGTGGCAGAGACTGTCTGGTGTGTAAACCCTACGATAGTTATCATCTGGCTCTTTACAGAAGAAATTTGCTGACGCCTGAACTAGACCGTCAACGTAGTTTATTCTTAAGAACATAATGTGGAACAACAACAAAAAACTAGTTGCAGAAGAAATAGGATGGATACTATTTATATCGACTTGAGCATGTGAAACTTCTGCACGTCTTATGGATTCATACAGATGTAGTGAAAGTATAAAAACACGCATGAGAATGCTGAACACAAATTACTATCAGCGGTTGCTTTTGGGAGGGATGAGATTGGAGAGGAACTCAGGGGACTCTAGTTGTGTCCGTAGTGTTCCACTCTTTGGAAATCTAAAGAGGATGTAGCAAAGGATCAAGATTTTATAAAGTGGGATGGTTGGTGCCTGGGTATTATCTGTATATCTATGCATGGTTGAAATATTTTATAATTTTAAAATCAACAGGAACCGATCAAGGATTAGTATTCAGAATATATAGAACTCCTACAAATCAATAAGAAAAAGAACCTCCTCAATAAACAAACAATAAAACCTCTTCAGTAAACAAGCAGTTCACATAAAAAGAAACCTACATGGCTAATAAAAATGAAAAGATGCTCATTTCGCTAGTAGTCAGAAAAATGCAAATTAAAACAATAATGGGAGGCCACTCACACCATCAGACAGGCCACACTTACAGTCTACTCATTGTAAAGTTTGCAAAGATGTGAAGAGCTAGGAACTTGCAAACTCCTGGTTGGTACAGCTCATCTGGAGAGTGGTCAGTATCCAGTAAGACTAAAGACGTGGACACCCCAAAATCCACAGCTCTAGTTTTAGATATTTACCTTAGATTCTTACACCTGTCACTTGCAGCATTGTTAAAGGTGATATATTCGAACCTAAACATCCACCAACAAGAGAAAGGATAGATAACTGATATATTCATACTGTAGATAAATGATTAAAATGATAGAGCTTTATGTATTAACATGAGTAAATCTCAAACATGATGTTGAGTAGGAAAAGCATTAAATGGATGTCTATGTTATACCTTTTATGTAATTTAAAAAATACAAACAACAATACATGTGTAATTTTGCCTTAAAATTAAAAAAAGTATGGCAAGATGTTAGCATTTGTTAAAACTAAGTATGAGTGAGTGTGTTACAATGTTCTTTGTAATTTTCTAACAATTTTTGAAATGTTTCTTAATTTAAAAATTGAGGAAAAAAGGAGGAAAGGAGTGACTGGAAGTTGAAATGAAAATAGATAGAAGGGGCAACTTTTTTTTTTTTTAAGGCAACCTTTCTTTGGTAAGGACGATTGGCCCTGAGCTAACATCTGTTGCCAGTCTTCCTCTTGCTCCCCTCCCCCAAAGCCCTGGTACATAGTTGTATATCCTACTTTTATTTATTTATTTTATTTTATTTTTTTGAGGAAGATTAGCCCTGAGCTAACATCTGCTGCCAATCCTCCTCTTTTTGCTGAGGAAGGCTGGCCCTGAGCTAACATCCATGCCCATCTTCCTCTACTTTATACGTGGGACGCCTACCACAGCATGGCTTGCCAAGCAGTGCCATGTCCACACCTGAGATCCGAACCGGTGAACCCCGGCCCACCTAAGTGGAATGTGCAAACTTAACCGCTGTGCCACCGGGCCGGCCCTGTACTTTTAAGTCATTCTAGTTCTTCTATGTGGGATGCTGCCACAGCATGGCTTGATGAGCAGTGTGTAGGTCTGTGCCCAGGATCTGAACTGGCGAACCCAGGGGCAGAGCGCAGGAACTTAACCACTTGGCCGTGGGGTCGGCCCCAGACACAACTCTTAAAAAGTTTGGTTGTGAAAGGGAGCAGAGAGAGGAAGGCAGGAGTTCTTGTGTCATGGTTTCTCTTTCTTCTCTGAATTGTGATGCGAGGTTATCACCTGACAGTCAGGGTTGGGGTGAGAGGTCTGAGGAGGCAGAGAGGGTGTAAGACAGTCGTATTGGAGAATCGGAGCTCGCTGAGTACAGGAAAGCTGTGTTGTCAGCCAGTGTCGGGTGTCCACTTGAGATGGTGATAGTGATTCTGTAATGATACCCTAGTCTGCATTGGGTGACTTTTTTCCAGCAAAGCTCAACTGTAGGAGTGTAGACACTAAGAAGTGAGATCGTTATAGTCATCAGGGTTAGGTTTTTGCTGCCAGTCAGGTGTGATGGAAGGTGAGAGGGAAGGGAGTCAAGGCAGTGAATCAGGAATAGGTGGTCCAGAGTAGGTAGAGAGGAGCTAGGAAAGCCGGGAGGGGTTAACGTGTAGAAAATGGTGAGGCCGAGGATCGCAGGTCAGAGTGCTGTGTGTGGTAATGCTTGACTTGGGAGCCGAAAGAACCTTTGGAGGACTGGTTCCTTGAGCAGGGGCTGTGTTCTCTGGTGATGACAAAGTCCAGTGAGTGTCCTCTGAGGGGGGCAACTGAGGAGGAACAGAATCAGATCATTGGAGAGAGGTCCAGGACAGCCATACTTGTGGACGCTGATGCTGCCCAGTGTGAGAGGAGGAGCAGGTGCGGAGAAAGTGAGTCAGGTTCCGAAGTCCGGCAAACGACCACTAATGTATGATGACGTGAGCCTCAGACGAGCAGGGTTTTCATAAGAATGTGGGAGAGTAATGGTCTAGAAGCGCATGGCTCAATAAGTAGTGCCAGGAGCCACGTGCGGCTATTTAAATTTAATTTAATTTAAATTAAATAACATTTAAAAATTGGTCCTTCAGGGGCTGGCCCCGTGGCCAAGTGGTTAAGTTCACGAGCTCTGCTTCGGTGGCCCGGGGTTTTGCCAGTTTGGATCCTGGGCGCAGACATGGTACTGCTCATCAGGCCATGTTGAGGCAGCATCCCACATGCCACAACTAGAAGGACCCACAGCTAAAATATACAACTATGTACTGGGGGGATATGGGGAGAAAAAGCAGAAAAAAAAAATTGGCACCTGAGCTAACAACTGTTGCCAATCTTAAAAAAAAAAAAAATTGGTCCTTCAGCTTCACTAGCCACATTGCGGGTGTTCAGTAGCAGTATGTGACTGGTGGCTGCTCTGTTGGCCTCTGCAGATAGGGGATGTTTCTGTTTTTGCAGAAAATTCTGCTGGACCGTGCAGGTCTGGGAGGAATGAGCCAGACCTGAGCTGTGGTGGGATATGAAGGAGGTGCAGTGTGGGCAGTGAGGCAGTGGGCTCTTTGGGGCTGTTCAGAGCTGTGTGGATGTGAGAGTACCTGAATCTTGACTGCGATTCAGGAATGCTCAGAAGTAACAGAAACCTAAAATAACAATTCAGTTGGATCTGAAAACCGTGAAATAGAATTCATGTATCTAAAATAAGATTGTTACATGCAGTTTTTAAATTGCTGTGCAATGTGTAAGTAATATTTGAAAGCAGGTCATTTTCGATATGTGCTCGGTCTAAATTGAAGCAGAACCCTTATAATGCCGCTGAACTTTTCTCCCTCTCACAGCACACTAGCAACCTCAGATGTCAGCAGGCGGAAGTGGTTGATACCAGGAGCAGAGTATTCCATCTTTACTGGCCAGCCCTTGGACGCCCAGGATAGTACAGTGGATAACCAGCTGGAGACCTGTGTTCCTGGGTAAGATAGCCTTGTCAAAGATCCTATTTAGGAACCATTATGTTCTCTTAGAGATTCCAGTTGCCTTTAAATGTGCAGGAAGGTGTGAAGAGCCATCTCCTTTTTTCTTTAATGTCTTAATTTTGAGCATCTGATTTTTACTTTATTTTGAAAGGCTAGTGCTTTCAGGATTTTACTCTCATGGGCTCTGCAGAGCTTCCCGTGCTGTGCTCCTGGCTCAGTGGTGCACCATGCATGGGCTTGTGGTTAGGACAAGATGTAGATCCTCTCGCCCTCCGGGTCGCCCGGGCCCACATAAGCAACCTCATTCATTTACTCCAGAGTGCCACATAAATATAATATTTCTATATGTGCTAGGATGTGAAAAGGATTGAGAAGCGCGGGTGTGTTATATGCAGGTTCGGGTGTAATTTATTTGCATTGGGAAGCATACATATTCATTGTGGCGTATAATTGTGAATGCTCATGTTATTCCCCTAACAATCCCAGTAAACTGTGTGTCTCAGTTCAGGCTGCTATAACGAATTACCATACACTGGGTGGGTTTAAACATCAAACATTTATTTCCTACAGTTCTGAGGCTGGAAGTCCAAGATGAGGGGGCCAGCATGGTTGGGGTCTTGGTGAGGACCCTCTTCCTGGGTCTCTCCTCACATGGCCTGTCCTGGGTGCATGCATGCAGAGACAGGTCTATTCCTCTTTTATAAGGACACAAATCCCATCGTAGGGGATCCACCCTCAGGATCTCCTCTAAACCTAATCATCTCCCCAAGACCCCAGATAACCATGACAGTGGAGATTGGCGCTTCAACGTAAGAACTTGGAGCGGCACAGAAATTCAGTCCATAGCACTGTGTGTCCTGTGATTATCATTTAAGGTACCATTCTCCTCCGGAAAAGGATTCTTCCCCTGGAAGTACACCAACAAGCTTATTGATAAAAAAACAGAGAGAGACTTCAGACACACCAATCATGAAAGCTTTGAAAGAACTCGATGAAGAAAAAATACTTAAAAATTGGGGCACACAAACAGAGAAAGAAGACACGTCAAATAGTAAGTATTTTATTCCTTGTTTCATATAGATAGATACATAGATATCTTCTCCTTTCTCTCCCAATTATATTACCTTCTTTAAAATGAAATTCCTCAAGTAGTGAAATAAAAAGTTTATTTTACTCCTGCCTGAGCCCCATTTCATAGATAATTGAATCCCCTAGTTAATAACTTATCACAGTCATGGCAACACATACCTTTTATACAAAGCAAATTATATGTTACATTCTGATTATTAAAGATTGACCTGGCATTCTTAAGGATATTTGACAAATTTCTACATCCGTTTGTCTTACTTGCACACATGGAAAACTTATGACAGACATTTGGTAATCGTAAATGAAGATGTTGCATTTCCTACTCTTCCTTGCTTGGTTCCTGAGCATCTATCAGTGGGACAGGAAATATCTGTAATACTGTTTTGTTGCAGGTCCTTGTGCTTTCTCTGGAGCTTACTTGGTTGAGCCTGCTAATCACGTCATTAACGTCTTTGGTGTTGCTTCTCCAAAGCAGTATCTCCTAGTAAATAAATTAGTGACCTGATTTCTAAAAATAAACTCTGTTGAAAAAATCACCTTGAGTGCCGGTTGTAAACAGGGAATCAGAATGAATCCATTATAAACTCCCACATTTTTCTTCATCAAGCATTTTTTATGATGATAATGTGGTGCGTTTGCAAATAATCATTAGAACCTAGGTACTGAGGTTAATTGCTTGCTTGGCGTAACTGTCTGTTAATAAAGGCAGATAGCTGAAGCTGGGTTTGTTTTGTTTGATTTTTTTCCTTTACATTTTTCTGTTATAGAATTAGTGAACCCTCAGCAAAGTGAAACTTCAGTCAATGCAAGTCGGTCCCCAGAGAAAGGTGCCCAGCAAAGACAAAAGAGATTTAATTCTGCTTCACAGAGATCGTCATCTTTACCACCTTCAAATCGTAAATCAAGTACTCCAAGTAAGAGTTCGATGTCTGTATCTCTTGGGCTCGAAAGAGGGATACCTCAGTCGTGCACACGGTTTGATGTTTGTCTCCCTTATCCTCTCCCTCACATCTGGTAGTGTGCTCAGAGCACAGGATCCCTAAATAGATCTTGTCAATAATAACGTTGTCTGAATGCACAGATACGATGACTACAACTGAAGAAATTCTCAGTTTATTGAAGTAAGATTTTTGGTGTGTCCTGCAAATTTTTGGCAACTAATAGTACGTCACAGTTTTTGACATGGTAGACAACCGTCTAATTAAGCATTAGTTCAAACAAATTAAGCTAGCCTGAAAAAGGTGATGTTTTTCATACATTTACCTAAGGTTGCTCAGCATTAGTCACCTTTTTCTTTATCCAATTACAAGTATGGCTTTAAAGTTACGCATTGGATTTCCATATCCTCAATTCTGTGTTCATAACAGCAGAGGAGATTCGTATATGACTGTTACAGGAATGCTCGCTAGCACTCTGGTGTTTCCATCTTATTTCCAGTCGACTTCTAAAATCCTGAAAAACCAGTTTTGAGTCAGAGTGCTGAAACTACAGTCTGATATACTAAAATGTTGACAGTGGTTCCCTCTAGACGTTAGGATTATGAATTATTTTTATTTTGTATACTCTTATCTTTCAAAAAGTTTTTATTTTTAGTTTTTTTTATTGAGTTAATGATAGATTACAGTCTTGTGTGATTTCACTTGTACATTAATGTTTGTCATTCGTGTTGTAGGTGCACCACTTCACCCTTTGTGCCCATCCCCCACCCCACCTTTCCCCTGGTAGCCACTAATCTGTTCTCTTTGTCTACATTTTTAAATTCCTCATATGAGTGGAGTCATACAGAGATGATCCTTCTTCAAAAAGTTTAACAATGAAAATGTAATTCCTTTTAGAGTTTGAAAAAACGTCCTGAAAAGGAAACTATGTTCCACCAATATGACACACATATAGAAGGAAAAAATATTTATTTCCTCTTTGTTTTCTTCTGTAGCAAAAAGAGAGATTATGTTAACACCAGTGACTGTGGCTTATAGTCCAAAGCGATCTCCTAAAGAAAATTTGTCTCCAGGATTTAGTCATCTGCTTAGCAAAAATGAAAGCAGTCCGATTCGGTAAGTTCTGTAAAATTGTAGAATAAAGTAGATATGTTATTGATTTTTTACAATGTCAACTTATGCCTCTAGCTATTACTGATTTTTCAGTTGTTAATGGAACCCTGTGGATTCAAATCATTTAAATGATCGTCGTACTAAAAATAGAAAAGCACTATAATACATGGAAACAGTTTTTAAACTACATAAACTGGCTACTAGTAAATTTTAAATACCACCTTAGAACCCCTTCTAGTTTTTGGATGTAGAATGATAATTCTTTGTTTTCCTGAAAAGGTGTACGATATGGGGAAATTCTTGAGCCATTTGTACAAGAAAGTGGGCTGTCCTGGTATGGCCCTGGCACTAAACCTAAGTTTATGTGTGCTCTGGAGAAAATTGTCCTCTCTGAAGTGTGGTCAGCAGGACTGACTCCTAAGACAGGAGAGCTGGTTTCCCAGCTCCATGAGGCTCCTGGAGAGATTACCTAAGCACATTGAGCCTCAGTTTCCCCTTCTGTAAAACGGGGATAATAATGCCTGCCCTGCCTATGTTATAAGGTTGTTATAAAGATAAATTGAGAGAATGTATGGGGAAATGCTTGAAGGCTCTACTATGTGCATATAATTTTGTGTTTGAAAATATATGTTAAATTCCAGTTTTAGAAAATTATATGACCGTCTTTTTTTAAAGACAAAAATATAGATATGTGAATTAACTGGATGCCAGCTCATCTTTCTAGTGGAGATAGGGAAAATCAGTTAACATTTTTTTCTCACAAGTAACTTGCTTCATTCAATAGATTTGATATACTTTTGGATGATTTAGATACTGTTCCTGTGTCTACGTTACAACATACCAACCCAAGAAAACAACTCCAGTTTCTTCCTCTAGATGGCTCAGAAGGTATCTTTTACTAAAAAATTATTACTTATGGCTTTAAGTCATTCATTTTGTGAGTTTCTGGTATTGTTTTAAGGTTCTAAATATTATAATACCCTGCACTTAAATATTTTTCTACCCAAGGGCCTCTAAAAATAAGCATTCATGATGCTCATATTGTGTGTCACTGTTGTTGTCCTCATTGAAAAATAGGGAAACTGAGGTACAGGGAATGTTAGTGTTTAACTACCAGGGCCATACTGTTCAGTTTTTTTTTTACAGTCATGCATCGCTTAATGATGGGGATGTGTTCTGAGAAGTGCATCGTCAGGCGATTCCGTCATTGTGCAAACGTCACAGGGTGCTACACACACCGAGACGGTGTAGCCACTGCACACCTAGGCTTTTGGACCACCATCATGTGTGTGGTCTATCCTTAATGAAAACGGCATTATGTGGCGCATGACTGTACTTTCGTATTCTATAACTTATGTGCAACTTAAGCTTTGAGTGATTTTTTTTCTTTTTTCTCATTTATATTTTAAGTTTGGAATAAAGTTATAAGATAATGTATATGAAATCATTTGAGTCGGTCCTTAAAATGTTAATGTTGGTGTGTGTCCAGTGAATGTGGTGCTTGGTTTTTAAGCTTTTTCGCTTTAAGTTTACTTACAGTGCATTTGAGTTTGCATGTGTCCATTAGGGAAGTGGTGAAGCTTGTCAAACTGAGGGCAAAGCTTTTAGAATTCTGTGGAGAATAAGTGCTGAAAAAATAAGATCGTAACCTATTTAGTATATATATGATCTATTAGAAAAATTGATAAGAAACAATTTTTTTTCTCTTGGACAGAAAAAAAATATTCTGAAAAAGCCACTGACACCCATGTTAATCATAGCTCTTCCCTTGAACTGTTGCCAAATGGAGTGAAGAAACCCTCTGTGAGAACAGCCTGGGAGAAGAATAAGTCGGTTAGCTATGAACAGTGTCAGCCTGCTTGCGGAGCACGACATGGTGATGATTTTGAATATACAGCAAAAATTAGGACCCTAGCTGAAATGGAGCGGTTTTTTGATGAACTTACAAAAGAAAAGGACCAGGTAAAAACAAACAAAATTTTTAAAAAATCTTCTTCTGAACTTAACCCTGATGTCTTAGGAATAGTCAGAAGGGAATTGTGGAGGCCAACCTATCCCAGGAGGTTGCCGTGGGTACCACAGCAAAGCTGCACCGGAATAGCGTGCGAGCCGAGCTGTCCTTGCTAATCATGACGGGAGGAACTTATGTGACGACAAGATGGACAAGAAAATACTAGGCTGAAGTCTTGTCTTTCCATTCTGTTACAAACCTCCCTGCCGGTAATTAGAATTCTTCTATTTTTATTTAAACATCTTTTTGTGTTAACAGATTGAGGCAGCACTAAGTCGGATGCCTTCTACTGGAGGACGAATCACTTTGCAGACGAGATTAAATCAGGTGAAATGTCTTAGTCTGAATCTGCTTTAGAGGCTGATGCTAGTCCGTGCTCCATTTATCCAGGATGATGTTTTTAAATCATGACTTTTAGGCACGCTGATGCAGTCGGTCAAAACTGTTGGCCTTGTGGCCGGCCTGGTGGTGCAGCGGTTAAGTGTGCATGTTCCACTTCGGCAGCCCCAGGTTCGCCGGTTCGGATCCCAGGTGCGGATATGGCACCGCTTCTCAAGCCATGCTGTGGTAGGCGTCCCATATGTACAGTGGAGGAGCATGGGCATGATGTGAGCTCAGGGTCAGTCTTCCTCAGCAAAAAGAGGAGGATTGGCAGCAGATGTTAGCTCAGGGCTAGTCTTCCTCAAAAAAACCACCAAACTTTTAGCCTTTATAGGAAGTCTTCGGTGACTATAGCATATTCTATAACTGCATGCTAGCTTTCACGAATAAAAACTGATTTTACCTTCATACCTCAAGAAAAAGGTGGTCATGCCATTGTGGTTTCAAGAAACTAACGTTGGAGCAAATGGCGATATGCCTTATCAGATTTTACATTGTTAAATTAATGTTCTCACATGAAATCCCCCTTTTTGTGTTTGTTTTTTCCCCTCCAATCTGTAATTTATTTCTGAACCCCTTTCCATTTAGTAAACGTGTAAAACAGTTGCACTTTGCAGCTGGAATAGCTGTAGGGGTTAGAGAGAGAGAGAAAGAGAGGTGATTCCACTGTTGAGCAAGTGTGGCCTGTGTGTATTTTAGTTGCTTTTCAGAGAGAATTAAAATGCATGAAACCATGGGACATTTTAAATCTGCTCTTTTTGTAACATTTTAAACATAACAAGTATATGTCTCTTATATAACTGCATGTTTTGGCTTTTCAGTGCCTTAACTCCAGGAAAAGTTCATTTTCAGATTGATCTGTAATACCAGAAGGGAAGAAAAACACAATGAAAATAGCAGAGGTCTTTTTCTAGGGCCTGTGTCTCTAACTTCTCTTTTTTTCTGTCTTTGAGTCTTTTTATTGTTCTGAAAGTTTTTATTTAATAAGTTATAAGACTCAACACATGAAGCTCTTCTTAAAATAGTTTACTGGAAAAGCAGAAGAAAAACTTGTTGATATTCAGATTCTAAATCTATCTGAAACGTTTGTTTAATGTATTTTTATATAATGATTATAAGCGCTTAAAATAAGACTTAAAGGGTGTTAATTTCTGTTTATATATGTCAAACTAGTTCAGTCCAGTAAGAAGACAAATGGCAGCAAAAAGGGGATGAAGATGCATATATATGATTTATAAGTGAAAAAGGTAAAATTGGGCAAAAAAAAAGATGAAAAATATTCAGCCTCCCCAGTGAATAAAAAATATATATATACATTTAAACAAAAGCATCATTTTTTTTTAAGCTATTACATTGGCAGATATGTCTTAACAACATCCAGGATGGGGAAAAGCTTATTCCCATACACCATAGGTGGAAGTAGAAATTGTTACAGACTTTCTGGAGCACAGCTTGACATGTGTCCAAAACTTTGAATTTTGTATTTCTTTAGACCCAGCGTTTTTACTTCTAGGAGTGATTCCTAAGGCAATACTTACAGATATGTGCAAAGAGATATAGGTATGTGCAAAGAGTTATGTTTAAGAATATTTATTGGAGCATTATTTATGATATCTAAATTGGAAGCAACCTAAATTTCTACTAAAAGATTCTTGGTTAAGTATGGTATATCTGATGGAATATTGCACGTTAATTTAAAACAATATCATAGAAGGATATATTTCATAACAAGAAAAGTTGATTTGGAAAACATTTTGAAGTAGAGAGTTTGATTCTGTTTTTATTTTTCTTCTTAAAAATGGTGTGCATATCTGCAGAAGAAACAGGAAAGAGGAACAGTGGTGTATTACTTTTTACTCATCTGTCTTCTAAATATTCTATAATGAAAGTGTAATCTTTTTATAATTACAGTTAGAGAGAGAACGATTTTTTAAGAGAAAATTAAGTTTTATTTCAGGATACCATTGGAGCTAATACTGAATAAAGTATTTAAAATAATATATATTCCAGGTACTATTTATTTAACAGTAGTACTATTTATTTTTATTTATTTGGGTTTTTTTGAAGAAGAAGATTAGCCCTGAGCTAACATCCATGCCCATCTTCCTCTCCTTTATATGTGGGACGCCTACCACAGCATGGCTTTTGCCAAGTGGTGCCATGTCTGCACCCGGGATCCGAACCAGCGAACCGCGGGCCGCCAAGAAGCGGAACGTGCAAACTTAACCGCTGCACCACTGGGCTGGCCTCCTATTTATTTTTAAATAGCAGTTGTTAGATTAATTCATTGTGAAATCTCTTGTTCTTGCAAAATAATTTTGTAATTTTACTGTTTATACTTATTGTTTGCTAGAAGAAAGGTTGGTTTGGTGGTAATTATTGAACCGGTGAACTTGATGTAGAATTCTAATTGAACTTTCTCCATTATTTTCACCTAGGAAGCCTTGGAAGATCGTTTGGAAAGGATTAATCGAGAACTGGGCTCAGTTCGCATGACTTTGAAGAAATTTCATGTTTTGCGCACGTCTGCAAATCTCTGAGATTTGTAGCCATTAAATTTTGAGACATTTTTGTTTGCACTAATGTATAATTACGCACTCAGAAAAGGCAAACTATTTTGTACTGTTTATAGGCCTTCAAACAGTAGTTTTACAATCATGCTCTTCTTTACACTTGCTATTTTATACTTCAAATGGCCACATATTTTCAAGATATTTTTGTTATGCTCAGGAATCTCTTGTATATTTTACTATTTAAAAAGTATTATTTTTAAATAGTATATGTCTCCAATTTATATCAAGAATAAGGAAACGTGAACACTGGAGGCAGCTTGTTTCTAAATAGTGTTATCCTTTTACAATTAACTTTGCACACCAATTTTATAAACTTGTTCTACATTGTGAATATGATTTTTTAAAAAATAAATGCATAAGAACAGCTTTCATAATGATAGACTAATACATGCTGAATGCAAAAAAAATCTGGATTTTAGTTGTGTTGAGGTTTTTTAAAAATGATAATGCAGTTCCTTTTCGAAACATGTCTTAGAGTGAATATTAGAATAGTAATAATGGAAATAATGGAATATTGGAACGCTTTCAAAACTACATGAATATAACTCATTTTGTTTCTCTTAAACTTTATTGTTTATAAGGAAGGAAGAATGAGAGGGATGTAATTCTCTAATTTTGTCATATATGTTAGTACTTTTCAGAAAAAGTTGAACAATTGGAGAGCTGTAGCTTTCTGTCCATCATTCTGACCATAACTTGTGTCCCACCCTTGACGGTAGGTTGAGAAAGCTTTGAGGAAATGCAGGCCACCATCCAGTGAGGTAGTAAGAGCAGCCCTGGCTTCCTCAATGTGCAAGGCTTCAGCTGTCAGTCACTCGTCATGCAGACATTTGTAACCTCTCTCCACTCCCTCCACTCCTGCCAAAAAAAAAAATAAATGCTCCCATAGTAGATGTGGTAAGAACACTAGATTGAGATCAGAAAAAGCTACTCTGCTTGTTAATGGACAGAGACTATGTCTGGATAGAGCCTGGTGCCTTTGTGGCCTTGCTGGAGGGCTCCAGCCCATGGCGTTGGCAGCACCTCCTGGCCCTTGGAAGTAGCCCCTTGACAGGAGGCTGTGTGCTGATCAGGAGCTCTAGCAGGTCTGTGTCCTGTTTGCTGGTCAAGTCTGGGCTGTTTAAGTCCACTTTTTGGTTGCCTGTCAGAACCTAGCGCCCACATGTTTCAGCTCGACACATGATGATAAATGGACTCATTCCAAACTTTCAAAATTGATTCCCATTGAAAATGCTCAGGTTTTAAGTTTTGCTTTACTTTTGAGCTTATTCTTCTCCGCGTGTAGCTCTTAATAGCATATAGTTACAGTGCACCAAGCCAACCGTTATTCCATTAGTGGATATACATGCCTTCGAGCAGGGGTCTCAGATGACCTTTGAGTACCCTTCACCAAAGCTGCACCGGCTGGAGCTCAGCCGGGGGCCCATAGCCATGCTCCTTCTCAGCCTGGGGGGCTTCTCCGCAAGGAGGGGCCGTCTGACAGCCCCTCTCCTGCTCCTCTCGAGAACGGAACCTCAGCTCCCAGCTAGCTCCTGCACCCCAGTTGAAGATGCCTGTCTAATCAAAATTGCTCATAACAGAATCAAGTGCCTTTATTCTTGGTATCTTTTTCTAGCCTTTTTTTTTAATCTCATAGTGACAGTAAAGAAAAAGTTCATTTAATCAAGGTCCAGTACAGCTTGTGTCCAGACCTAATAAAGGGATTGACTTTACTGATGATGTTCCCTACAGTGTGTCCAGTATATGTTGTTAAGAGTGAACTTAAAATTATTAGGATCTTTCATTGTTCCCTATTTTTATTGTAAAGTCCGCTACCTTCCTAAGACTCGGAAATTGCCATTCAGAAGAGATTACAGTTTTATCTTGTCAAGGAGTTATCTTCTTAGTAGTCTGTACTGGCTTATTCCCAGAAAGGTATTAAGCTCCATCAACACATTTTCTGTGCCTCTCTCTCAGAAAACATGCTTTGATTTTTGAAGTGTGTAATAGATTGGAAGTATCAGTCACTTTTTTTTTTTTAATTTTTTCTCTTCATAGCTGTGAAGAGGGAAACCAAGGAAAATCGTTTTAGCCGTCTCTCCCTTCGGTAATGCTTAACTTAGGACACTCAGCTCCACAACAACTCGCCCTAAAAGTGGAAAAGGTGGCCGTCTGAAAAAGCGACTCTTACCCCAGGGAGGTAAAGTGCTCTTGTTGCCGGCTGGGCTGAGCTGCAGTTAGTGAAGAGCTCAGTGAATCTTCTGTAGCGGGAAGTGCCTTCTCAAATGCAAATAGAGTTAAGGCTCTCCTTTCACCTGGCTCTGCCCCTGCCGTTCCCTTACAAAGCTCCTGAAGTGGGGAAACGCCCTTTGGGAGCTCCAGTTAAAATATGTGTTCCAGCCGAAGCAATAGTCAATGCAGCTCAGAGGGCGAGCCGGGATGCAGAAGCTGGGCCAGGGACAGGAGACCAGGCAGACCCAGGTCACACTTGGGCTCAGGCCTGCCTTCCTCTGCAGTAAAAGCTAAGATGAACTGATAAAAAGCTTCCATTAAGGGAGATTATATAAAGTGCCTGGTGCTTAGTGAATTTTCAGTAAATAGTACATTTCAGATTCATACTGAGTTAAACAGAATTTTGAAGTAGGGATTTAGTACTTTTTAAAAATAGAAAAGTAGATTATGTCCCCAGCAATTGACTTAAAAACTACATTGGGTTGGTTGACATTTCTGTTAAGTGGTCTAAGATGGTCTTTCCACCATTTTGCAAAAAATGAGCTTTCTTGGAGTTTAAATGAGCTTCCCTCTTGTGTGAGAGTTATTTTTTTTATGACAAAAAAAAAAGATAACCTGTTGAGTGTAAGTTCAGAAGCACTTTGATCTTAAAACAGGTAATTTGGAGTTATTTGATATAAATACAGGACATTTCCCTTTGAAAAGTATTGCCAATGTAATCAAAATAATTCCTTCCTTGAATGTTCCCTAGTTAGCTGTCTAAAGGTGACAGCCTGTGAAGGCAGGACTGCACAAAGGAGGTGCCTGCCACTGGCCGTTAGAAGATCTATATGAATATTATTATTTTATAGAGTTTGATAAGCAACCAAGACAGTCCCATTTTTAACTCAGAAAAGCCCAGGTGCTTTGCTGAATGCTATTTGCAGTCTGAACTCTGCACTTAGATATGTAGTAAAATTAGACATTTTTGTCATTTTAATTTTGAGATATCTCAAAAACTGTTTTCACTGAATTTTAATGTGCCACTTATGCTGTGAGTCTTTAAGAAGCTTTAAAAAATAAATGCACACCTTTAGGTGCCCTTTAGGAGTCATAAAGGTAAATCATATTTACCCATCATGAGTGATTGTGTATGGTTATGAGATCTGCAGGTCTGATTAAACCTATTGTATTGCACACATTTTGCAGGAAATAATTTCCTGCCCTGCCAAGAGTTGTGTGGCAGTTTGATCATAAACTCTACCCGTATTCTTAGGACCTGTGTTACTAAGCTTTCCCCTTCTGATTGGTGTTTTACTTCAATAGACTCCTCTCCAATGGGAGGAATCAAGCCATAAATTTGCATTTGCCGGACATTATACACCACATCATTGCTATGAGCACAGACTTCAAAGATAATTGTTTTATCTACACTTTCACAGTAACAGTGAGCAATATAATGTGAAAACTTTGCTTCCCGTAGTGCTGCTGCTGATTAGACAGACAAGTGCTTGTTGCGGTTAAATCTGGTCAGATCCTGGAGTGAAATTGTAAGCTCCACGAGAGCAGGGACCATGTCTCCTCCATTCTTGCGTACAGGCACTCAATAAATATTTGTGGCTGTGAGCTGTCTTGTGATATTGGTGTATTTATTCCTTCCAGCTAACTGGGATCTGGCTTTTAATAGTGTTGAGTCCTCTGAGTTAGTGGTTTGAGTACAGGCGTTGCAGCGTCCCAATGGTATCTGTCCAGGTGCTCAGTTCTGACTGGTGTACAGGCACTGAGCCTCACTCTGGAGCTCTGTGATGCTCTGAAAATCTTAATGGGTCTTAGGTACCTCTCGGTGGAGGGAAGGGGTTGAGGGTTTGGTATTTGATGGGACACCTTCACCTGTGCCAGTGTGATCATCATAAGACTGGTATTTTGAGGCGAGTCACGTAAGGGGGGCTTGCCTGGCCCATCCAGTCTCCAGTTCTGACAGTAACCCAAGGAGATGAACAGCCTCTGGTGGGTTTTGCTCCCCCTGACCTCGTCTGAACTCATCTTGGACTGCTTTAGTTTTGGTGTGCACTTGCCCTTCCAGGGGAAAGCCCTCAGGTCTCCTCTCAGCCATGTAAGGTGAGACTTAGTGGTGGGTGACTACCACTAGGTTTTAGGTGTGCCCTGGTTAATTCAGATCTTGGCAAACAAGTCCATCCTTGCTCAATCTAAATATACACTTAACATTTTGTTTTAAGTTTCACCCAATACCTCTTGGTCTCTTTATTTTCCAATTGGAGAGTCAAGATGAAGCTATTTCTCATCCTCTTCCAGTTCCTTCTTGAGGTCAAGGACTAGAACTTCACGCACACCCTCTGGCTACTGTGACTCCTACTACTTCTGATGGCCAGCGAGCATTTTCATTTTTCTTGGCCCAGGTCATATTTGGTGCCTTGGAAAACTCCTTGATGCCTATTTCCTACAAATGTGGTCTGTAACCGATATAGGTACCCGCATCTAAGTTTGGGCTTCAGTTAACTACCTTTGGCTTGTCCACAACATTCCAAAGGCCTTATGAAGCCCGACGCCCGTTGTTCCCCTAGATTTCACTTTACCCCCGAGGAACTTCGTTTTTTACAGCTATTTGAGCGACAATTCCCACGAGTCCACTCGCTCCCTCCCGCGGTGCCCCTGGCTCCGCTGGCACTGTAGCAAAGCCCCCCGGCAGACAAGCCCGGGGGCGTGAGGAGCCGAGGGGGCCTCCCCGCCGAGAGCGCGCCCAGGCCTGTGGGGCTCGGGCTGCGGGCGGGGGCGCAGCAGGCCGGCGGGCCGCCAGCGCGGGAGCCCCGAGTTCGCCAGGTTCTTCCGGCCGAGGCCCCGCGGGCGGCGGGCGGCGGGCTGTGGCGGGCGGGGGCGGCCCCTAACCGGGCCTCGCGCCGCTCCCCGCGTGGCCTGACGGAGGCGCAGGCCGCCGCCGAGTGGGGGAATGCGCGGCGGGCCCGGCGCGCGCGGGCAGCAGCGGCCGCTGGGGCGCGCGGGGCACGGCGGCGCCGCGCCGTAGGGCTGTCAAGCGGGTCGGCGCGCCCCGCGCCCCGGCCGCCGCCTCCCCCGCCCGCGGCCCGCGCTCCAGCGCGCAGAGCGCGGCGGCAGCACGTGCGCCCGCCCGCCCGCCGACGGCCGGGGAGCATGCCCGCGGGGGCCCGGCCGCTCGCCCGGGGCCAGCTGGCGGCGGCGGCGGCGCGCGGAGCCGCGGGGCGCAGGCGGCCGGGCCGGGGCCGCCGGGCGGGCGCCTCCCGGGCGGCGTGAGGCGGCGGCGGCCCAGCGCGGCGGAGAGAACGGAGCCGCGGCCGCGCCGAGCGGGTGAGTGTCTCCGCGGCCCGGGCCGGAAGGCGGCGCGGCCGGCCCCCTCCCCAGGCCCGCGGCGAGCCCCGGCGTGCCGGGCGCGGGCGGGCGGGCGGCCCCGAGAGGCCCGGCGGGAGGGCGGGGGGACCCGGGCCCCGCGCCGGGAGAGGGTGTGGCGCGCGGGGCCCCCAGTCTCAGGAAATCGCCCGAGTCCGGCCGCGGGAGTCGCCAGCCCTCCGGCTTCGGGCCCCAAATGCTCATTTCCGAATTTCCGTCGGTTGCGGCCGGGCGTGGAAGACTCCCCTCCCCCAGTGACAAGTGTCCCCGCGGTCAAGGGGCAGGTGTGCGGTGCTGGGCCTGGCGGTCCCACCCCGCGCTTGAGGATAAAGCGGGGAAGGGGCCGGGAGGAAGCGGTGGGCACAGCCCTAGGTCCAGCCTGCTGCCGCTTCCCACCGCCAGCTGGACGTCCCTCCAGCCCCGGCCGTGGCTGGGTGGGTGTTCGGGGCCCTAGCATGGGGTGCGGCCCTCAGAGAGGGGTCCGGGACTTAGGAAACGGTGCTCCCGGTGTCCTCCGTGGCTGGAGGAAACTCTGGCCCATCCGCATCCCGAGTCTCCCTTTTCTGTTGTAATCTAAGGTGCCAGCCGTGTCTTAGCGCCTGCGGCTTCCTCATCCACCCACCCCTCATCCGTTCTTCTCAGGGGCAGGGCTGATGGGTGACGGGGAGAGGGAAACTTTAGCGTCCGCCTCCCCCATAATGTGCGCTAACTCCCCCCTAAGAAACCCCACATGCACATTCTAAGTAAACACCGTGTGCTGGCTACGCAAATGTCATTTCAAAACAAGTCCTCTGGCTCTGTACCCTTTCAACAGACTTGCTGCCCCTATACAGAAATTCTAGATTCCTCCTCCCACCTTGCTCTCCCTACCTCTGAGATGTGGGCTGGGTCAGTTCTGGAAGCACTGGGGCCTGCCCATCTCCTCCCCTCCAGACTCGGGATTCTTCAAAGGAGACCTCATTTGAGCATCTTTCGGGGTCTACTACCAGCTCTCTTGCCAGCACCCACCGGGAGTCAGAGGAGCTGATAGGATAGACGCCCCCCTTTCTGTGGGGAAGGTTGTTAATGCTCCCCTTCCTTTGAATCCCGTCCACCACCCAGGCCCCCACCTGGACTATCCCTGCTCTGAACTCACCCTGCGCTTTATCTGTCTTTTGTGTGACTCTTATCACCGCCTGCCTGATTTTATAGTGACTTTTGTGCCTGGCTTATCTCCCCTGCTGGAGGACAGGGCTGGAGTTTGATTCATCCCTGATCTACCCCCCCCACCCCCCCCACCCCCCCCCCCCCACCCCCGCGTCAGCTCCCTTTGTGCAGCCAGCGTCTGGGTGGAGTAGGAGCCTCCTCCCTGGCTTGCCTCCGGGACCCTAGCTTGTCTGACTCCTGGACCGTTGCTGTTAAGTTATTTTTCTTCTGTTAAGAGACTGTACGCTGTGATCAGAAGAGATTCCTAGCCCTCACCCTTTGCAGAGAGAAACACAAGGAGTTAAGAAGGGCTATTTTTCTTGTAGGGAGTGACTTGCCAAATGACTAGGACAGTACATGCTCTGCTGTGATGGCCGGGCACAGAGTCTGGGTTCCCTGGGCAGGGAGCGTGGAATGGCCCTTCTCTCTTTGGCCTCCCACAGCTCACTGTGCAAGGGAGGCAGTAGGGTAGAGAATTGGAGGATGGGAGTCAGGGTTCCATGCCCGGCTGTCCCAGAACATCTGTATGAGCTTAACTAAGTCGCTTGGTTTCTCTTGGTCTTGGTTGGTGCTTATGGAATCTGAAAGAAAACTCCTTTGCATATAGGAGGCCCTTCAGGATCTGGGCCCTGCCTCCTCTCCCTTATCAACTCTCCATTGTGGAGACCCAGGCTGGTCTTCACTGGCCTTCCCGGGTAGTCTATCATCTCCACCTTTGGGCCACCCTAATCCGATTTGCCACATGGAATGGCAGTTAAATGTTTACAGGTGCCTCCCCGCTAGACTGAGCTCATGGGAGGTCAGTGCTGAACTGCTTTTCTCTATACCCTCAGTGCCTGGCCCATGGTCGGGTCTCAGGACAGTGTTGGATAAATGGGGAGAAGGTCAGTCTAGATGACTGCTGAGAGCCCTCTCCTCCCAAGGTGACTGCTTGTACACTCTTACAGGAAGCCGACTTTGCCTTCCTCCCTAGCCTATTTTCAAACCAGGCAGATATTCTCCGAACCATCCCATCCGTTTGAGTCTTTCCAGCTTGGTCTCGGAGAAGAGCTAGTCATGGAGAATGTGCTGTCATTTGTGGAGATTAGAAGAGGAAACTTCTGGTGCTTCAAGATCACAGCGCTGCTGCTTTCGGAACAGATGCCGGGGGGCCGTATGCTCTCAGTGGAGGGACAGCGATC
This sequence comes from Equus caballus, assembly GCF_041296265.1. Classification (NCBI taxonomy): domain Eukaryota; kingdom Metazoa; phylum Chordata; class Mammalia; order Perissodactyla; family Equidae; genus Equus; species Equus caballus. The sequence continues at coordinate 25,508,770 of NC_091691.1, read as the reverse complement.
TCACTCTTGCCACTTTAGCCGTGGACAGGAGAGGCAGTCAACCTAATACCACGTCTACCAAAGTGAGCGGTCACCTGCTTGCATTCCACTTCTCAGCCTTGCTCACACGAGACCAACGCCTCTGCAGACAGGCATCCTGACGTCTGCTTAACAGAATCCCCTGCCACCGGACACGGATGCAGCCAAGTGGTCTCTACACAGCTTCCCACAGGTCATTCCATTGATGCTTATTAATCTTTTACTGAGTACCTGGTATGTTATTACATAGAGCCGACAAATCCTCCATGCAGTTTGCTCTAAAACCATAATCTGGGGCATTGGCCCTCCTGCTCAAGGCATCTTACCAGGTCTCGTATGAAAATTTTTAGAATTTAGGGCCAGCAAAATTTACCTCCCCCAGGAGAAACTAAAAGCTTCCTCCCTTGATAATGAAAAGGAAGTTGGGGAAGGAAAACATGTATTGTTTGTGTATTCTGTGCACATAGTGTGTGCACGGGGCTTCCCCACCCATCCTGCAGGTGTTACCAAACAGGTTCGTTTTGCCCACCACACGATTATGCCAATCATCAAGATGAGGAGTTTGCCAAGAGGAAGAGTTTAATCACAAGGCAGCCAAGTGAGGAGGTGGGAGAACCAATCTCCTGGAAATGGGGACTTAGGGATATTTGTGAGATAAAGGGGTGGGGTGGTCTGAGTGTGGGAATAGATGATTGCAGGTGCAAGCATTGTCAAGCTCCAAGGCTCTTCCCCGGACGCATGTGCACAAAATGGTGGCGTCACCATGGTCTGAGGTGAACTTCTTAGCTGCCTGACATCAGGGGGGTCATCTACTCAGGCCCAGTTGATGAGTTGGTGGTCACAACTGGCCTGAACTGGACAAGGAGTTGACTCTCGGTTCTTGAAAAACTTAAGCACCCTGTCTGTAACCATGGTGACCCAAGTGTCAGAGATGTTATCTCTAGGGTGGCTTTAGTAATACATTATCTAACTACTTTTGCAAATAGACAACTAGCTGAGTATAGTTAAAGCCAGTTGGCCCCCGGTTGCACAGGTTAGGTGGTCTTCTCCTGTTTTCCCAGAGAAAGAAGTTGAGACACAGGGAAGTCAACTGATTGGCCCAAAGGCTCTCTGGGTTTGTACCTAGTTCTGCCTGAGTCTTGCATGCCACCCACACTGTCTTTCCACTGATTATGGTCACCTCCTCTCCCTGGCATCCAGGATGCTCAGCGCACAACCCCATATTCCATCCGGCAACTGTATTCCGTTATCCTCATAGTCAGCACGCTTATTTCTACTTTGCTTTACTGTCCGTCTACATGTGTGTGTATGTTTATGCGTAAACCTACCTATATTCTTTAGAAGTCATCACAGAAGGTTTCTAGAAAACAGTGGACAGATATGTGAATTGAGTACAATAATAATATTGCACCGAAAACTCAGGCCAACTCCCAGTGTGTTTAGGGAGACGAGCACCACTCGTAACACAGGGTGTGTATGATAAGTGTTGCTTCAACAGCAGGCAGAGTTCAGAGGAGGAGACGCCCTTTCTGGGAAGGCAGTCAGGGTTGACTTCCTGGAAGAGGTGGGATTTGAAAGAAGCTTTGAAGAATGGGTGGAGTTTTGATAGCCATAGCACCTGTAAAGGTGTGTAGGACTTAAGAGTCTAAAAAATGTGGTTAGCACAAAGGCTCCACCAGAACAGGTCTTCTAGTACGAAAGGAGAGGATTGGTCCAGAGGGGAAAGTGAGGAGCCTGGTGATGCCTTTTCAGATCCTCTCTGGCCTTGGTGGAAGGCACGGGGACACTGGAGCTGGGAGGGCTGCAACTCCTTAAGGAAGAGGAGCCGAGGCTGGCAGAAGAGAGGTGACATGCAGGAGCCCCATCCATTAGCCTGGAACCCAGATGACTGATTACCAGTTCAGTGCTGCTCTTTATACCGGCGAGGCTCCCGATGGGCAGCAGCCCTGTGTGTTGGCCCTTTTTTCCTGTAAAATGGGTTCAGCGATGCCTTCCTCATGCCCAGCCTGGCAACCGCCATGACAAACCCCTGCTAAGCCTTTATGGCCAAAGCCGTAAAGATGCCGTTGCAGAGGAGAGCTGGCATTCGCTTAAATTACTCATGTTAACAACTGTCCTTGCCAGAGGACCAAAAGAAAATTAACCAACAGGGAGGATTCCGGTAATAGACAAATCAAAACCCCAAGCAAGAGCCTTGGGGAAAAGCATCTAAAAGGCAGTTTCACACCCTCCTCACTGAAGTCCCGCATCCTTCACAAAGCTTTTCCTCAGTGCCCTGGCCCCCACAGCCCCGGGTCACTATTGTGGGACCGGGGTCAGGAGTCGGTCGTTCAGGGGAAGGGCAGAGAGCTATCAAAGCGGCCACAGGACGCGGGGAACCCTGAGGCTGATTCCCCTGTCAGAGCCATGCGGATAGGTGGGGTGTGGACACGTCAGCCTGCAGCCCTAGGAGCGATGGCCCTGCAGAGCAGAGGACCTCCAAGTGTAACACGTCACCTAACACAGTCAGGCTCGTTATTCGAGGTAGTTCTGTTCTGTAAAGTGACTTGACGCTGAATGAGCGAATATGGAACCACTGCTCCTAGGGGATGTACAGGGTTAGGTTCCTGCCAGCCTCTCGGCACAATGTGTTTGTCCACCCATCAATATATAGCCTTGTTTTATGTGTTTCCGTTTAAAGATGCCTTATTTAATATATATTGTTGATTCGTTACCACTGAACTCAGCCAGCAGCACTGTCACTTGTGCCTGAACCAAGCTCATCTAATGCATATTTTCCCCGTAAGACACATCACAGCATTCCCACGCCCAGGAACCCTAGACAGCGTTCAGCCCTCCGCCCGGGGCCATTTCAGACAGCGGAGTCACCAACAAAAAGCACAAAAGTGTGAATACCATGCTACTAAACAAGCCACAGAAAGGATGCTTGTTTACTCTATGAGCTGAAACGAGAGGCAGAGCGCCTTGTTCCACCTCAGCTGGGAACATGCGCGTTGGGTGACTCAGAGTTTTTCGCCACTCTGCGTCTGTCCACAAATGACCACGAAAGCACCCTGAGCCTTGATTTTGGGGCTACAAATAAATTTTAGCAAGTGGGCGAATTCACGAATACAGAATCTGTAAGTAATGAGGATTGACTGGATATGCAAAGTCCTTCCACGGCTGCGGCGTTTCACTTAGCACCGCAGCGTTCCTGAGGGATGAGGAGGGACCGTTGCCTGCATTTCACAGCAGAGAGGTGTAATAACTTGCTCGAGCTTGCACAGGCAGCTGGGGCAGAGCCAAGACTTGCACTCGCCCATGGTTGACCCCAGGTGCAGCTCTTTCTCCTCAGTTCTCGCCACCCTCACAATCAGATTCCTCCCTCCTCCTGGCGCCCCCAGGATGGGGAGCCCATCTGCCGTCTTTGCCATCCTGTCTGCCCCCTCGGTATCTCCAGCATATAGAACAGGGCATCTTGTTGGTGCTCAGTAAGTACTGGATGAATGCAGGCTGGGGCTGCAGATTCTGCGTTTGTTCCGTCCTAGATGCCAGAGGAAGGAGAGCTATCTGGGCATGGTTTCCCTCCCTCGGCCCTGCTGTGACCCATCTCCCCTTTCCACAAGCCTGCGGGCAGGAGGTCCCAGTGTCGTTGCACGTGGTGGGGGTGGGGTGGCATGGCCTGCTTGTCAACCCCACGCAGGCCCCCCTAGCAGAACTGGTCTTGGCTAGAGGAGCTGAGGGCAGTCCTTTGCCCAAAGGAATGATCCTCTTAAGGAGGCGTTACGGGCCACGTGGGGCTTCCTGGGGCCTCAGCTCCTGGCCTTCTTATTCCTGGGAAGCTTTCCAAAAACGTTTCGCCCTGTGTGCCCCGTGACGTGTTGAGACTAGGTAATGCAGATTGTTGCTCTTTCTTCTCTCTGAGGCTCGCGCTCCCTTTGCAGAGGTGATTCCCAGGGAAGGACGGGATTTTCTCTTTTGGCAGCTGGGGGGCCTTCCCCCCAGGTCTCCTTGGGGTCTGGCTGACTCATCGGCTGGGCTGTGAGCAGGGCGAGCTCTTCCTCCTTGCTGCCCCGCGGGACTGAGTCAGGCCCTGCAGCCTCCTGGCCTCACCTGGCCTTGTTCCATGAAGAAGTCAGGCCCCAGGTAGGGCCCACCAGGCACCAGTTGCCTGCGTGAGGCAGGGGAGGAAGGGCTGACTCAGTGGGTACTTCCAGCTGTCCCCCTGCTGTCTCTTTACTGCCCCTTGAAAAGCCATCTTGAAGGGCTGGGCAGAGGGACAGGGGTGTGTCAGAGTAGAAATAGGTGACCATCCCCGTTTTCAGCAGGGACCAGCTTCCGTCGGCATGAGGTTGACCGGGAACAGGCCTTCCCTGCAGGTCTGGAGGCCGGGTCAAGGCCGGTTTAGCACTGGCATGTCCATGCCCCTCCTCTGTCCTGCCAGAGGGCCCTTTAATTGCTTTTCTTGGCACTTTGTAAGAATTGACATTTCACTTGCTTTTTTTTTTTTTTTTTATAAGAGGAAGAAAAACCAAACATTTTATGCAATTAGAATTTTCCCCTCTTGGGTAATCACAAGGGAAAAAAGCATTTAAGTCCTTTGAAAACCACACATAAGTGAGTCTTACCGAGTGGGAGAACATTCGGTCAGCAGGGACGGCCAGACATGGAGGCCGTTCGGCGTGCTCTCGTGTCAGGAAACAACGATTTCACATTTATTTTGGGTCTGCTTGTTGCGGCATATTTCAATTAGTTTGTCAGTGTTGTGCATCTGACAGGCCACACGTTTATTGTGGTTGAACCATCTGGGAGGTGGGAGGCCTGCAGCCTTCCCCACGGCAGCCAGTCAGTAACTACCAGTTTAAAGAAAATTTGTTTCATGTGTTTAAGAACCCAGCACTAAAACACCATTAATAAGAAAAGCCTCGAGAGTTCTGAAAGCATGCTCACTTGTTTAGCCATCAATCGGCCATGCGTAACCCAAGACCTCATTTTTCCCCCATGTGTATGACACTTTCCAATGCAGTGAGGCGAAGTTCTGAAGTGGCATCTTTAATTGGTCCAGAGCACGATTTGTATTAACCCGGCTCGGAAAGGAGCTCGTTAATTTACACTTGGGTGCAGCGCAGCCTGTGCGTTTGCTGCTGGGAGCAGCGGGGGGGTGGTTAACAGATCCTGGCATTAGTATGCAGCCGAGCTCCTGTCCTGTACTGTGATGGAGAACCCTAGTTTTACTTCAGCTCCTAGCCCTGGGTGACTCACCGTAGCGTCGTGAGTTCACGGTACTGACTGCTGACCAGTGCTATCTGTCCTGCACTCCTTTTACAGCACCCGATTACGCCCATTTTTCTTTTTACCTCTGTTATTTCCCCCCTGGGTAAAAGTTCTCTTTCCTGAGCAATGTTCTGTCTGACTTTCCGGCAGCGGGGAGAAAGGAATCCAGAATCTTACGAATAGGTGAGCTGGAAGGAGCTTTGGCAAAAAGCAAGTCTAATGGTTTGACCTTCCCACGAAAAGAAGTGACTTTCCGTTTCCCTGAAACCTTCTGATCCCAGGGCTGGGCGTGGAGCGGGGTTGAGACTCAAGGACACGGTAGTGCACTGGAGGCCGGCTCATAAATCCGGGGCGTCCAGTTCACTCAAGTTTGTCTTGGTGTCCTGGTAGCTGCAGGACTGGTGTTGGGAGGGTTTAGGCTAATAATAGCATCCATCTGTACCCAACCAGGTGACCCTTGATTATGGACTTTTCTGGGGACTGAGATTCCTGCTCAAGGAGAAGGCAGCTCTTCCCTCTCCACACCACGGGGGTCCCTGGTCTAGCCCAGCTGCTCCACAGGCCGAGGGACCTTGCCTTATTTGTCTCTGAGTCTCTGGTGCCTGGCACAGTGGCCTTCTGGTGATTCGGGGTCTGATGACCATTTCGGGGGAGGCAGTGGCTGCAGGTTCAGAGGTGAAGGGGCCTCTCGTTGATACATCTTTTGTGAAACGCCCTCCAGGGCACAAGGTGCTTTTGCCCGTTCTGCTTCATTTGATGCACGTAAACGCTGCGGTGCCCATTGTACAGGTGAGGGGACGGGCTGGAGAGGTCGTGATTTGGCCCCCAGGACTTTCACCTGTCGCCGTTCACACCTGGGGACACTACAGCTCAGAGACGGCATGGTTTGGGCTGACCACCCGGAAAATGAACTGCTGGTTGGGACTCAACCTAACCCAGGTCCTTAGTTCCTCATGTTCATGTTCACGTTCAGTCATGTCTGTGACACGGCCTGTGCTGCGTTGTCATGTTGTTTTTTAAATCCATCAGTATTTCCTGGTCTGGCTCAGTCTGAACAGTGCACAGTACTTTTCAGTTTGGGTTTGCGTGGGCTTTTGTTTCTTTTCTTTTTTTCAGCGGGGAGAACAGAATTCTTCTTCTGTTTTCTGTAACTTTTGCTTTTCAAAGAGGCCAAAGGGCTCCATGGACTTAGAGCAGACTCCCTAAGACAGGGTTGCATCCTCTGGCTCATGGCTGTCGACATGATTTTTGAGATCCTGTTGTCAAGTCCTCCAGCCACACCCCTGGAGGCTCGTGGTCAAGAGCCGGCACCAGGCTGGGGCTGCTGGGTGTGTGTATCTGAATCTTAGAGGGTGACGTACTTGGGAGGTGGTACCTTTTCCTTCCCTCAGGTATGAGCTGGCCTTTCAGATAAACCTCCTTATGGCTAGTCAAGCAGATCCCCCTACATGGGTGTGGGGCTGGTGGACACCCCCCGCCCCCGTGAGGAAGACTGGCCCTGAGCTAACATCTGTTGCCAATCTTCCTCTTCTTGCTTGAGGAAGATTGTCACTGAGCTAACATCTGTGCCAGTCTTCCTCTACTTTGTATGTGGGATGCCGCTGCAGCCTGGCTTGATGAGCAGTGTAGATCCGCACCCGGGATCTGAACCTGGGAACTGCGGGCCACTGAAGCAAAGCACATGAACTTAGCTCCTACGCTGCTCGGCTGGTCCCATGATCTTTTAATAAGAACACAGTTCAGGGTAAGCCAGGCTTGTCTGCCTGGGCTCTTCCCTTGGGCTGCTCAGCTTGGCCTGTGTCTTTTCCCTCTCCCTGCCCCACTTCTGCCCTTGCCTCCTCTCCAGCTCCTTAGAGAAAGAGCAGGGACCCAGTGGCCTTGGTAGGAGTGCAGCAGGAAGCCAGGTAGGGGAGGAGGAGGCTAACGCACTTTGTCTCCCACCAGCACCACAGTTGTCTGCCACACTTTTTCTCCTGGCTCTTCTGAGCTGGGAAAGCTGAAGGGGCCATGGCTGCTGGGCTGAGAGGTGACAAAGGTCAGGGTCCCTTCACAAGAGTTTTAGGATCTTCTTTTCTCAGGAGGCCTGCAAGGATGTGTCCAGAACAGCTGATTGGGTCCTTGCCCCAGATGGAGACACATCCCTGGAGCTCCTCACACTCTATCAACCACGCCCTGGACGGTGACAGTCTTGGTGTGGCTCCCAGGGTCTGGGAGTCCTGGCCAGCCTGTGGGCCATCAAGGAGTGCCTCACCTGGTTCTGAACTGGGAAGAGGGGTTTAGCAAAATCTCTGAGTAAAAGGGGCTTGGGGAAGGTGGTCTGGCCCACCTGCCCTCTCAGGTGGCTGCTTGCCGGTGTTTTCCTGCTTTCCCTGGAATCCTAACCAGTGCTTGGAATAACCTGGAAGAAGTCCACGCCCCTGGCTGTGCTCAGGCCTCGGCCACGGAGGGAGAATGGAGGTTCCAGCGTGTGCAGCGCGTGGGAATGGCCAGGAAGGGCCTCTGGCTACCCAGCGGAAAAAGGGGGCATCAGGCGAGGCTCTGGATGCAGGAGAGAGGGCTAGAGAATGTGAGATTTTCTTTTCTTTCCTTTTTTTTGAATCGAAGTGAAATTCGCATAACACAAAATTAACCATTTTTAAAGTGTCCAATTCAGTGTCATTTAGCACATTCACAATGCTGTGCAACGCCACCTCTATCTAATTCCAGAACATTCTCACCATCCCAAAGGGAAATCTCACAGCCATTAAGAGTCACTCCCATGTCCCCCTCCCCCCAGCCCTTGGCAACCACCATTCTACTCTCTGTCTCTATAGATTTACCTATTCTGGATGTTTCATATAAGTGGAATGGCACAATGTATGACCTTTTGTGTCTGTCTTCTTTCACATAATGTAATGCTTTCGAGGTTTATCAGTATTGTAGCATGTGACAGTATTCATTCCTTGTGTGCATGGTAAAATACACATAACGTAAAATTTACCATATTTAGCTGTACACTCAGTGGCATTAGGCACATTCATGTTGTTGTGCTGCCGTCATCACCATCCACCTGTAGCACCTTTTCGTCACCCCAGACAGAAACTCTGTACCAATTAAACAACCCCCCATTTCCCCCTGCCCCAGCCCCTGGCACCCACCATTCTACTTTCTGTCTCTATGAATTTGACTCTAGGTCCCTCATATAAGTGGAATCATATAATATTTGTCCCTTTGTGACTGCCTTCTTTCACTTAGCATAATGTCCTCCGGGTTCACCCGTGTTGTAGCCTGTATCAGGATTCCCATCCTTTTTGTGCTGAATGATATCCCATTGTACGTACACACCAAATGTTTATCCACGCATCCATCGATGGACGTTTGGGCTATTTCTGGGCCAGTGCGATTTTGACTTTGCCTTGCCTCTGGATGGGGAACAATGAAAGACAACTGGGCTAGGAGGACCTCAGATTGAGTCGCACCCTGCCAACATGATTGGGCTTTGACGAAAGCACCATTCTGTGCCTTGGTTTCTATGTCCATCCAGTGGGGGTAGTGATGCTCCCTCTCAGGAGTGCTGTGTGGATGCAGCGAGAGACTGGGTGGGAGGGTGGTTTTGTGAACTGGCCGTTGCCCTGCACATGTGGGCCACTGTCTCCCTGGTCAGGGACAGTCCAGGTCTTCATCGGCCATAAGTATGAGGGTTGGTGGCACCAGGCCTTCCACCCACCTGGGACTCACCTGGGACTCCCACTTCCTGGAAGGTTTCCTCCCTCACAGAGCTTCCAGAGCCAGCTCCAGGAGAAGGTTGTGGGCATGTGTCCTGTGCTGCCTCTCGGTGGCCTGAGTGCTCGCTGTTTCTCAGCCATAGCAGTAGGGGAGGCTGGAGACACAGGGCCTCCTGAAGCAGTGTCCCCTGGACCCCTCCCTTGGTGCTTCAGGAAATCGAAGCCAGGAGGATGACATTGGCAGCCTCCCGGGTGGCTGAGTCAGAGCAGAAAGTCGATCTGGAATTCACTAAGTCACACTTGCCTTCATTAGGCTAATTAACTTTTGATGTGAATTAGCCCTGTGAGCTGACTTAGGAAATCCATTATCAGGCCAGGACCAGTGTCGTGTGCAGTGGTGCCTAGGAAGCTGTGCCGTATTTTCCATATCCACCAATTAAGGGTGCTTAATTATTAACTTCGGACTGGGTGACTAATGAGGAGCTGCATTCATCATGCTTTATTTGAAAATTTTAAGGCCGTTTAAAATTAGCCGTAATATTGTTAATACTCGTACGAGGAATCATAAATCGTGATGCATGTTATGGACTACTTGGAAGGTAAGCTGAGGCGAGGATTGATTTGTGGAAGGTCACGTGTGAGCGGGAGGGCGTTCAGTGTGTGTAAAGTGCTGGCTGATGTGGGGAGTTTCCAGCTGACACACTGCTGGCACCACAAAGGCTGCTTCCCATTGGAGTGTCCATTCACTGGTTAGGTTCTCAGGCTGGCCCGCCAACAAAAACACGACCCACCAGGCAGCTGAATGGCTGAGTTCTTGGGGCACTTACTCTGTGCCAGGTCCTCAACAGCCCTCTGCAGTTAACGCCATCGTACAGAGGAGAAATCTGAGGGCTAGAGGGGAAAAGTGACTTCCCCAAGGTCACACGCTGATAGATTCAAAGTCTGGTCTGAAGCTCTCGGGTAAATTGCTACTTTAGACAGTTTACTGTACAACGGGCCCATTTTGAGAGCCCACTAGGAAGCTAAGCCTTCTGTGAAACTTTTGTTTTCTCAAGTGGGAAAATGTGATCCATGGTGCACCTTGGAGAAGAAGGAACACATCTTACTTTCGGGACGTAAGAGGGAGCACCTGCGTGTGCGGGAACAGCTGCGCCCACGGGGCAGGTGCCTTTGCTTGCTGGCACTCGCCCACGTGGAGCCCATTTGTCCATGACCCCATGGGTGTCGACCTTCACTCTCTTCCCAGGGAGCGTGGATGGTGGTTGATTCTGCGTCCTGGGTGTGTTGTCACCTGTTTTCATGGCTTGAGGGCCTTTCTTTGCTGTTTAGGTGTTGGTCACTGAGCGTCACTGAGCTTCGCTGAGCCCCCCTGGCAGCTGGAGTGGAACAGACGGGGGTTCCAGGAGGTAGAGGTTTTATTTTTAGCCCCACAGCCTCTGTGATTCTGTCACTATGGAGATATCAGGCTGGTAGCCCACGAGGCTGCACGCTTTTCCAGCCAGCAAGGAAGTGGGGTCCTGCTTCTCTCCTGGGATGTGGTTCCCCAGGCAGCCTGGGCTTCTCATGAGAGACCTCAGTCAGGGTCTGTCTGTGTGTGTGTGTGAGAGAGAGAGAGAAAGAGAGATGCTGCTGCTGCTGATGATGATTAAGAACTAGCTGCGGGGCTTGGCCCTGTGTGGAGACTGGTGTCCCCAGCCATCTTGTGCTCTGGCTGGCCTGTACTAGGAGTCCAGAGGCCCCATTTAAGCTGTGCTGTGTGACCTTGAGCAGGGTTGCTTCACCTCCCTGGGCCTTCGTTTCCTCACCTGACAAGTTGGGATGATAATTCCTGCCCTGTTGCTTCTCTAGATCTGGCGACAGCTTCGATTTGGGCAAACTTTGAGTCCACACTGAGGTTTGAATGCTGTGCGTGTGCACGTGCACATGTTTCCTGTGCATCTAGTAATTTTTCCATTGCCAAGATTGACCTCAGTAGATCCTCTAGAATTTTTGCCCACTCCTTCTTTGTCTTTTTACTTTCTCCTGTATTTTGGCTTCTTCATTTGAAGGCAGAGAAAGAGGAGGTTGGAGGGAAAACTATTCCAGTCCTTTCCATATATTATCATAGAAGATATATCAAGGAAGGTTGAAGCTGTCCTCCCTTTCCACCACCTGTGTGTCAGCCCATGGAGTTTATGAAGAGACTCTCTTCCATTCCTGTTGTCAGTTCACAGCCCTGCCTCCAGCAGGAGGTGACGCTTGGCACATTAGCTGCATTCCTACAGTGGACATAACTGAGGCCGAGTGGTTTAAGTATCTGTCCAGAGTCGCACAGCCGTAAGCACCAGAGCTGGAACGAAAAGTGAATTCTCTTGACTCTACAACAAGCGTTCTTTCTGTAGCTCTGTACAGAAAGCAGCGTAAGGTGCACAGATGCCAAGGGTTTGCCATGGGGCCTTACCTGGGGTTCCCGTGGCACGTGCCTCTTCCTTCTCTTTAAAATCTCAGGCTTGGCTATTATCCCAAAAAATGGAAAATAATAAGTGTTGATGAGGATGTGGAGAAATGGGAACCCGTGTGCACTGCTGGTGGGAAGGTAAAATGGTACAGATGCTGTGGAAGACAGTCTGTGGTTCCTCAAATAGTTAAACACACTTGCCAGCTGATGAATGGAGAAACAGAAGGTGGACTATCCATACAATGGAATATTACCACCGATTCCACCCCTGGCTTGTTATTCCCCAAAGCATTGAAAGCAGGGACTCAGACAGGTATTTGTACACCTGTGTTCATAGCAGCGTTATTCACAATAGCAGAAAGGTAGACCCAACCCGTGTCCGTCCGCTGATGAATGGATAAATGGAATGTGGTACAGTCACGCTTCGCTTAACGATGGGAATACATTCTGAAGAAATGCGTCGGTAGGCGATTTTGTCATTGTGCGCATATCATAGCGTGTAGTGAAGGGGAACAAAATTTGCCACCCCAAAATGTGTCTCTTTAACATGAGGATTATTTTAGGTTTTTGTTTTTTTTTTTTTTTTTTGAGGAGGAGGATTAGCCCTGAGCTAACGGCTGCCAATGCTCCTCTTTTCACTGAGGAAGACTGGCCCTGAGCTAACATCTGTGCTCATCTTCCTCTACTTTATATGTGGGACACCCACCACAGCATGGTGTGCCAAGCAGTGCCATGTCCGCACCGGGGATCCGAACTGGGGAACCCCGGGCCACCGAAGCAGAACGTGTGCACTTAACTGCTGCACCACCAGGCCAGCCCCTAGGTTGATTATTTTTAAGAAACAAAAGACTCAAGAAGGTTTTCTTATTGCCTCCCCCTTAACTACCTAAAAGAATTCAGATGAAAAAAACCTGTCTCAGGAAGCAAGCTGTCACCTTAGCATCACATGAACTGGGTGGTGGACAGGGAGGAACCTAGAAAAGCCTGTTTGTTGGGCTCCCCTCTGTGTTCTTCTGTTTCTGTGTGGCCACACACTTGTTTTCCAAATGTTTGCCCCTTTTCTCCTACCTGTGAACCTCCTTCCTTTCCTTTGAAGTCGCTGACTCTCCCCACCCCCAACACCTTCTTCGGTCTTTAGCTGGGGTGGTATGTAAGGTGAGAGCTTTGGCCGTCTTGGTGAGTTACTTGGTTTTCTGGGTTTCTCCCATGTGTACACGTATTAAACTTTTGTTTGTTTTTCCCCGTTAATCTGCCTCATGTCGATGTAATTCTTGGGCTAGCCAGAAGAACCTAGAGAGTAGAGGAAGATTTCTTCTTCCTCTATGGTACTTACACAACCCTAGATGGTATAGCCTACTAAATACCTAGGTTCTGTGGTGCTAATTTTATGGGACTGCCATGATATGCGCGCTCTGTCATTGACCAAGACATCCTTATGTGGCACATGACCGTATATCCATGTGGTGGAGTGTTATCTGGCCGTAAAAAGGAGGGACATTCTGACACATGCTATGTGGTTGAACCTCAAGAACATTACGCTGAGTGAAAGAAATCAGACATAAAAGGATGGTATTGTGTGATTCTACTTGTGTGAGGTGCCTAAAATAGGCAAATTCGTAGAGACGGAAAGAAGAATGGTGTTTACCAGGGGCTGGGGGAGGAGGGATGGGGAGTTGCTGTTTAGTGGGTACAGAGCTTCTATTTGGGATGATGAAAATGTTCTGAAAATAGCAATTGTGGTTGCACAGCATTGGGAATATCCTTAATGCCACTGAATTATACACCTAAAAGTGATTAAAATGGTACCAAACCCCCTCAAGCTTATCTTACAACCTCAAATGGGTCTTGAGCCGGTCACTCCGTGCTTCTGCATCTGTGGAGCACGCAGCCTCCCCTGGGCACTGGGAGGGGCGCTCTCACCTCAGCAGGGAGTGTGCACACCAGTCCTTGTGCTCCTGGGGGGGGGCGTTCCTGGCAGTCAGTGGTCCTGCCTGGTTGCTGTGTGTGAACGACACCTGTCTCTATGGAGCACTCATGCACCTGACGTCGGGCATGTCCTTTTATGGCTCTTGCTTGCTCTCGGTGAGTGGAAAGATAAATACCTTTTCAAAGGGCAGATGCCAGCTGCCTGGGGTCCCTGGCGTCCACAGCTGCGAAGCGAGTGGGAGACGGCTCTGCCGAGGGGCAGGTGCTGCAGCCCCGGGTGTGCAAAATCACCCCCCACGCTGCGTGGTCGGGGCCCTGTGAGGACAGCCTGGGCATGGGGCAGGCTCTGCCACGCACCTGCTGTGGGAACTGAGTAGGGCACGTGCTTGTGTGCTCTCTCTCTCTCTCTCTGTCTCTCTCTGAGCTCCTGGTTGCTCACCTACCCCTTGGCTGGTCCTGAGGTTTAAAGGAGAATGTGTGTAAAAGCACCCAGCACGGTACCTGGTGCCCCACCGGGCTTAGGAAGTGCTTGGATTCATCCTCGTGTCTGGCCCGAGGGAAGTGCTGGGGTCCTTGATCCCTTCCAGCGAGAGGTCCCAGGCTGTGAAGTGGTCTGGAAGTGCAGTGGAGACCTGGGTGGCTGGCAGGGCGAGGCCCATTGATTGGCACAGGGGGACGGGCTGATGTGGTTTGAGGGGTTCCAGACCAAACCCAACTTCCCCTCCTCCAGGAGCTCCTGCTCCATGGGCAAGCCCTGGCCGCCTTCTCGAACTTTCTTTGCATCCGTCTCCTGGGACTGCGTAACAGAGCACTATGCACTGGGGAGCTTAAAACGACTGAAATTATCCTCTTACAGTTCGGGAGCCTGGGAGGCCTCATTTAGGGTGTGGGCAGGGCTGTTCCTCCCCGAGGTGCTGGAGAATCTGTTCCATCCCTCTTTCCTGGCTTCTGGTGCTGGCTGGTGATCCTTGGCATTCCTGGACTTGTAGACGCATTACTCCCATCTCTGCCTCTCTCTTCACATGGTTATCTTCCCTCTGTGTGTGTCTGTGTCTCTTCTCCTCTTCTTAGAAGGACACTGGTATTGGATTTGGGGCCCACCCCACTCCAGCATGACCTCACCTTAACTCATTACATCTGCAAAGATCCTATTTCCAAATAAGGTCACATTTTAAGGTTCTAAGAAGGATATGAATTTGGAGGGCATACCCTTTAACCCAGTACAGTCTCCATACTTGTTGAATGAATGAGTGAGTGAAAGGATGGCTATGAAAAGCCATCCTTGTGCGTCTGCTCAGGTGTGTTGATGCAGAAGACCTGGGTGTGCTGCAGTGGCGGCTTCAGGATCTTCCCCTCTTCCCCTCTCACTGCTGGCCTCTAACCCTGAGCCCAGCACTCTGGCTGCCTCCTGGCTCAGCCAACTTTGGAGGTAGAAATGGTAACATTTATTACAGGGAGAGTCACCACACGCAGGGTGTTCTCTGCTTCCTTTCTGCCCAGGATCTCAAAGCTCTCTTTGTTTCTCTCTTCCTCTCCTTGGAGCCAAGAAAGACAGGCGGGATGGCTTGGTGACCTTGGGCAAATCAGCTGCTCTCTTTGAACCTCAGCCTCCGTTGCAAATGAAGACGGCTGAACAGGATGCCTCTGAAGCTTTCTTTCGGTCTATGATTATTTCTGTTTTACTACTGAGAAAATTATGGGCCAGGAAAGTGTGCCCGTGGGCCACATGAGAGGCAGGACTTAAATCCAGGTGCCCTCATTCCCAGCCTATCCCTCAATCCTCTCTGTAGGTGAAGTCCCTCCAGCTCTTGTAGGCAGCCCTCCGTGATTAACCTGACACAGTTATGTGCGTGTGTTGTTTTCGCCCTGTACCTTCCCCCTCCGTTTCTGAATAGGCAGGAGTAGTTGGTTGGTGTCTGTCTCTGTGCTCCCCCAGTACAGCACCCAGCACAGGGCTCATTACACTGGATTGTGGACCAGCCTCAGAAACATAAGCAGATGATTAAATACTAGGAGATCTACTAAAAGTAAAAAAGCGGGGGGGGGGGGAAGCTGAGATGCTTTCACTAGATGCTAGAAAAGCATTTGATAAAGCTCGACATCCATTACTCTTAAACATAGAGACCGAGGGATAGGTGCAGATTTCAACATGATAAAGAACATCTTCAATCAGGAGCGACTTCATCCTTAATAGTGGAACACTCTAGTGGCATTTTCCAAAGGATGTTTGAGGAACACAGAGTGCTACTGGGGATTGTGTCGTAAAGGGATTACGGGGCCAAACAGCATCTCAAGGACACTCCTCTAAGAGACATTCCTTTTAATGGCAGTTGCAAGACAAGCATAACCTCTTTATCACTATTAATCATCGCTCTAAACTGAAGCCAGTGCAATGGGCTAGGAAAGAAGTGGAACAGGACTCTTAGGAAGGAGGTTGCAAAGCTAATGTTTTGAAATGGGTGCAGTGTTCTTAGGTTTGCAAAGCAGACACACTGAGAAATAATTAGAAGTAATGAGATAGTATGGTGGCCAGGTTGCACAATAAATCCAGAACCCCCATCACTTTCCTGTGTGTGTCAGGGGTCACCCGTGGTAAGTGTAACGGGAAGGGGTGGCACCTCTGGCACCTTTTGGCTTGGGTGCCAACAAACCAGGGTCCTTATTTCTGGATAGAAACAAGAGTGACACCTAGGCAGTTTCAGGTGGCTGCCAACATCTCCTTTGCCTCCCTGGAGCCCAGAACCCCGGGAAATGTAGGGACAAGGGTGTAATGCAGAGCATTCCGGATCTCTCCTGGGATTAGGTCAAAGCTGTTTCTTGGGGCTAAGCGTCCCCCTTAGTGTTCCAGTTAAGGAGCTGTGACATGGAGTCAGGAGACCTGTCCTGAGTGTGGGGGTACCACTGTCTGGCTGTGGGGTTTAGCATGAGTTACTTAACCTCCCTGAACCGGAGTTTCCTCATCTGTGAAAGAAGGGCCACAGTGCCTTCCTCGCAGGGTTCTTCTGAGGAATCTCTGAGAATGTTTTGAATCCATTTGTGCACCATTAAGCTCTTGTTACAAAGGCTGGAAATCCATTATTTTAAGCTCAGCACCAATCCTGGATGGTGGATGCAACTAGAGGGGAGATGGCCCTCAGCGCAGTCTCCGAGACGGGCTCTCAGAATCTCCCCTCAGCCTTGTCACAGGTCCCTGCCCTGGCATCCCCAAGGCTGCCATGTTGAGTGGGCACGAGACGCTGGTGAGAAGAGTCTGGGTGTTGGAAGTAAATTGTGAACTCCTGCTGGAGACCAGAGCACGCACAAGTGCGGCCACGTCATTGTCCTACGAGGACACCTCATTAGCCAGCTTCACTGGGACTGAGGTGTTACTTCACATTTCCCCAGTAATGATCCTCATCTTTCTGGAAGGCACTTCTTGCCTCTCTTTCGATAAGCAATGAATGCTAGACATAATTCAGTCTTTTAGGGATCGCTGAGTCATTCAGCTGGCTGGGGCCACCAAGATGAAGTTCCCATGTCACGAACCAGGCTGTCCCTGGAGGCCTTGAAGGGGTGGATGGGGGTGTGTCTGCCAGTCCCTCAGGCTGAACCCACGGGCTCCCCATAATTCCTTTTTAGGTAATCTTCCCTCTTCTCTATTTCTTTTCCGTTTCTCTCCTCGGTGTGGTTTTGCTGCTGTTAATTTTTGGCCTTATTTTTAACCACAGTTGTTTGAATGACCACCCAAGGGGGCTGGGACAACCTTCTGAGGACTGAAGTCCTTGGGCTTTGCGACCGCTTTTCCTTGAAGCCTGGCAGCCTTGCTCTGTTGCCCGGCCCACCTCACCATGGTCAAGTTTGCTGCCAGCTTGCAGGCTGGGTCTGGGGATAACAGGGCAAGAGTTAGAGGTTTAATAGGAAGAGTCCCCAAGCTGGGTATGCACCGATGCCTGGAGAGCTGTTAAAAATTGTAATCAACTCACTGGAGAGTGATGGGGTTTTAGGTCTGCTTTCTGATTCCTTATGAATATGTGTTTCACAGAATTAAAAGGTAAACTGTAATGTGGTTTTAGAAAAAGTATTTTAAAATTATTAATATCCCCCCATTATATTCTTTGCATTCTACTATTTCAAAAGAAACATGAAATTTTGGCTTTTTTTTTTTTTTTTACATAAAATAGTTATTAATATTAAAATTTTAGAAACTCTTGTTCGATTAAACTTTTAGCATCAACTCAACTGCGCTGTCAGCGGTGTGCGTCTTCCTTTGATGTTACCGAGTCTGCTTTTTCTCCCTAGTTGTCAATTATCGGTTTCTGCTTCTACTCAACCTCTTCCTTCCTTAACAACTCAAGGCTCCCAATTTTCTAGTATTCCAAGAATGTTAATTATTTTTCAGATGCTTTTCTTCACTATTCATTCCCTTAATCATTCACTCACTCGTTCTTTCATTTATTCAAAAAGATTACAAAACACCCAAAAAGTTGTGACATTATACCAGACCTTGGTAAAGTTTGAAAGATAAATTAGATACATTCCTTGATTTATGGAACTTATAAGCTCAAAGATTACAATAAAGTAATGCAATAAAATCAATAGTAAAGATCATTTTGATAACATCATTTGGATAAGTCATGCATTGCACTGGGTACCAAATTGCAAAGCGTTGACAGACAAGCATGAGACTTCTTTGCATGCTTGTCTGCAGTCTCCCGGTTCACCCTAGAGGCAGCTACAGTGGCTAGTTTGTGTGTGTGGGGGGGGTCTGTGTACTGTTTCAGAGAGATTCTCTGCATGTATGAATGTGTATTACTTTAAAAAACCCATGCAAATGGCTGCCTGCTGTTGTACACCTGCTTTTTTGGCTTGACAGTTCGTAAATGCTGGAGGTGTCCTCTCTTGCTTTGTTCAGCTTGCCCGGATCTTTTTAATGATGGGCTTAGTGTTCAGCTGATGGGTGTACCATCGTTTGTCAGACCCGTTCCCTGTTCCTGGGGTTCTGGATGATGGCAGCGGAAGACTGGAAGCGACAGTGCTGCACTGAGTCTCCCGGTGCATAGGTTTCATCTCAATATGCCCTCCTGCCTGTGGAATAAATTTCCAGAAGTAGAATTGCTGGGTCAGGGGTGTTTTCCTTTTATTTTCGATAGCTGTGGCTAAATTGCTCTCTGTAAAGGTAGTACCAATTTACACTCCCACTTACAACGTACGAGTGCGAGGCAGCGGTTTTTAACCTCAAAACCTCAGGCAAGGAAGAGCTTTTAAGTAAAATGAAAATCCGGAGAAAACCGTGTGAGAGCTTCTACCGCAAAGGGCAGCTCCAGCAGAGTTCCTGGCACGGCCGGTTGTGAACGAACCCTGGTCCCCATTAAGTGCCTCCTTGCAAACAATGCAGGAGGGGCCTCGATTCCCCAGGCAGGTTGTGGCCTGGAAGATTCCTTCCTGGTGGGGTTGGTGCAGGGCTGCCCTGCTTTTCCTCTGTCAGTTTGTCCTTCATCAAGTATCTGAGAAGCCCCAGGCACTTTCTGGACCCCTGTAGGTCTGATCTGACCAGAGTTCTCAAGTTTGGGGACTTACGTTGGGGCGAAACCCATGTGTTTCCAGGAGGAACCTCAGCAGGCCTGTGGCTTAGATTTCACAGACGTGTAAAATTATAAAACAGTTTTGCCATTAAGAACATAATTTTTAAAGAGCTGCCAATCGTAGATGTTACCAAGTGCTGTGGGGAGGGTGGATGGGGAGTTAGTATTTAAGGGGTACAGAGTTTCTGTCAGGGGTGATGAAAAAGTTCTGGAGATGGATGGTGATGATGGTGGCACAACAGTGTGAATGTCCTTAATGCCACTGAACTGTACGCTTAAAAATGGTTAAAATGGTAAAATACATGTTATGTATATTTAACCATGTGCACAGAAAAGCTACAATTCACTGTAGCCATCCTCTCGAACAAAAGGACACTAAGAAATAGGAAAATTCAAAACTAAGAATAAAAAGAGAATAGATGGGGCTTTTTGAACAGTTTGCCCCGTTAACCATGAGGTTCTCCATTCACCTTAGACTGGCGAGGGCTGGGTAGGGCCTGGTGCTGACCTGCTCACTGGGGTGCAGGAGACCGAGACGGAGACACCCCCTGTCCCCACCCCAGAAGGAACTCGGGCTGGGCCGGCAGGGGGTCTGTGGTCCGGGAAAAGATCCCATCTCTGACCTGGGAGACCCAGGGCTAACCTGCTCCCCATCTGAGGCACTGGGCCCACCCTTGGCTGTCTTGTTTCTTTGTGTTTAAACAAGAGGCCTGTCTCTGGGCTGCTGCTGGGTGCTCTCTGAGCCTGGTGTGAGTGAAACAAACAGTGACTGGGTACCACCTTTGTCATGAATACTCCTGTGTCCCCAGCAGCTCAGAGAATTTTTGCAAAAAGAGCATTTGCTCTGTCTAGAAGCGGGCGAGCAGAGCAGATGTCTGAAACTACTTGGTGGCTCAGAGCAGATGCTCAGAGCGGACATCTCTCCCGGGGCTTGAGGGATCTGACCGGCAAGGAAGAGCTTCCCAGATATGTCACGTGGGCCTCTGCACGGCCACCTGGCCTCCCTGAGGTGCCAGGAGTGTTCCCAGCGAAAATCATCATTCCAAACTGGAACTATTGGCAGAAAACCTGTGTCGCTGATCTCCGCTTGTAGAGGGTGTGGATGTCGACGTGCTCACTCTCTGTCACGCGGGGTTGCCTCTGACAGTGAGGGAGCCTCATGCCGTGTCTGGCCATGAGCTCTGGCTTTCTTCACAGTCCTCTCTCCATGTGTAGGGTCTGTGGTCCTCACCCTACTCGCAGAGAGAGAAGTGCTATCCTAAGAAAGACCAGCGACCCTGGGTTGGTTCTAAGGCCACAGAGAGACCCCTGACCTGCGCCCCAGTGGCCCAGCCACTCTGTGACTAAAGAACCAGCTCGGACTGTGAGGGAAACTGCTTCAAGCCACATGTGTCACCCCTCATTTCACATCCAAAACACAGATTCCAGGAGGTGAGGTGGCCAGGTAGCACTTGCACCCAATCCGTGTGCTACCCAGGCCCTGGACGTGCTGTCTGGGGCATTTTACGTCTTAGAGGGTGTTAGTTATGAGAAGATCTTAAAGCTGTGGGTTCACGGTTGACGGAAACACTGCCCGACCTTCCCTACAGGTGCACCCCTCTGAAAGCCGCTGTCAGGGCGCGAAGCCACCCTGGCGGGCCACGCAGGCACCTGTGACAAGTTTCCATTTGACTCACAGTTGTCAAGAAGGTGACGTGACTTACCAAATTCTCAGGGCGCTATGATTGCTGAGCTGACACAGCTCCTCACGTGGGTGGCAAGCGTGTGCTTCCCATTAAGAAAATTGCTACTTTTGAACAGGCTCCGAATGGAACTTTTTTACCTTTACTAAAATTAAGAAAATAATAATAAAACAACCCGCCCAATACCCCAAATTAAAAAAAAAAAGGAAAAGGAAAAGTTTTAACATCAATGCAAAAAGAAACCCTGTATTCAGCCTGGTAGCAGAACGCGGTGGAGCCAGACGGACAGAAGGAAGAAGAAATTCTCATTTAGGCGAGATTAAAGTCACGGTCCTCCATCCTTCTGGAGCTGTGATACTTAATCCTTGTCCCCGCCTCCCGAGCAAGCGACAAAGCTTAGGTAGAAGCAACTTCGAATGCAAATGGACTGTGCTGAATTTGCCTCTGTGAGTTCCCTGTGGTCCCACGAGATCACTGGAGAACCCCCAGGCGGCTGCGGAACTGGAGCGGCCTTGCCGAGTGACGTGGAACGCTCGAGCCCTGGAGGGGTCCTCGGTGAAGCGAAGTTAGTCTGTTATTGCCGATGCTCAGCCCAGATGGAGCAGAGGGTGGGAGATTGAGAGCTCTGCTCCCAACCTGCAGGGGCCTGAGGCCGTCCGTGGGCACAGTCCGGCAGACACGGGCTGCAGGTGGCCTCTCGGGGTCCCCATGGTGGAGAATATGACGGGGATGGGGCCGGGGGACGCTGCCTGAATCCCCGAGCCTGGCCTCCATCGGTACTAAGGCACAGCGTTTGTGGACCGGCCATGTGTTAGACAATACTTACCGCATCCAGTAGCCAGATGGTCTAAACAACCCGTCAGTGGTACGGTATGTAAATATTTTCCATCATTATCATGGTGCTGCCGTGTTGACAGTAATGAGGCTGAAGAATTAGTCTGAGGAGCTTGCCGTCAAGAGCCAGTCAGGCCATGGGTGGGGCTGCGAAGCTGGCCCTGCACTGTGGAGGGGAGAGCTTTCAGGGCAAGCTTGGCCTCCTCTTTCTGCCTCCTGCCCAGATGCCGATTCCTCTCACACGGCAACCCCAGGGAGCATTCCCTTCTAGCTCTTAGCAAGGACAAGGTTTGTTTCTCATCATGAACCAGTATGTTTTTCACTGTTGATGAGAGCTCTGTGGCCCAGCATATTTCTCTCTTTGCTTTGCCTGCCAGGAAGCACATAGCTAAGATTTTTACTTATTTGCCTCCAGATTGTCCTCAGTTAGGTGTCTCAGTATAGGTTTTCTCCTTTGTGGTTTCTTTCTTTCTTTACTTATCTAGTTTTTTGGGAGGTGAGCCTATGTTGTAAGGTTTTTGGAAGCAGGTAGTATGGGTGGAGCTTGGATAACATGAAGCAGCCCCCATCATGTGTTTAGTGTATGATTGCAGGGTGCAGAGCTGGTCTTGGTCTGATCTCCCTGATTTATCAGCTAGACTGGTGGTGCCAAGAGGGCCAAGATCAGGCCTAGGCCTCATTCTCTTATGTGTCCTTCACACATCTGGCACGTAGTAACAGTTTGGTGAATGTATTAGTTAGAATAAGTAATGGTAGCTGCTGTAACAAACAATCCCGCAGTCTCAGTGGCTTAATACCATAAAGGCTTGTTCTTACTCTTGTCCTGTTTGAATTGGATGCTCTGGGGGTGGCTTCCATGCAGTGAGTTGGGGATCCAGGAACCTTTCCTGTTGTATTTCTGCCATCCCCTGGGGCTCCCTGGGGGTCCTCCAGTGGATCTGGGCAATCAGTTGGCTTATGAGCAAAGAGAGAGAGAGGGCATAGAAGATCACATGGGGCATGTTAGGGGCCAGGCCTGGAAGGGGTCTACTCACAGAACTAGTCACACAGTCCCACCTTGAATCAAGGGGGCTAAAAATGTTATTTAGGAAGAGGAAACTGGACCAAGCCAGACTGCCACAGGGAAACGTGGAATGAGCAAACAAATTCGTGAAAGATGTAGAGTTCCAGGTGCACAGTGGTGAGAATGCCACTGCCTGCCTTGTAAATCTACATGAAGTCACTGAGACTGTTTGGCGTTTCAGGTCGGTTTCAGTGTTCCCTTCTGCCGAAACTGGAGGACTGCATGGAGAGGCCTTTTCGGAGATCAACCTCCTCACTGTACAGATGGGGAAAGAGGGGCCCAGAGAGGGAAACTGACTTAGCCAGTCAGCCAGCTAGAGCTCTGGTCTCAACCCACACGCCTGGGATCACTTCACTGCACACAGGGACTCCCATCGATAGCTCTGTCCACACCGTACAAATCCCTGCTCTGGACAGGACAATTGAAAGTTGAGTAATTAAGTGACAGCTTGAGTCAATGAACCGATGACCTGGTTACTCCGTTGGATCATTGGAGAAATCCCCCAGCCTTGACAGCAGCTGTTTGAAACTCAGCACAAGGCTTGATTTCAGCGTTTATTCCATTGGGATTTGGGGAGTGGAAAATTAGTCTCTTCCTCAGAGTCATTCGAGCACTCACTTCTCTTAGTGACTCAGATGTGAGATGTGAAAGATCTTCATAAGCCTCTCATTAGGAGGAGAAATTTCCCCAAACCCATTAGAGAGCCTGACCACTGTGTCAATTATCTATTGCCGCAACAAAGTACTCCCAAACTCAGTGGCTTAAAACATCAACCATTTTATTTATTTGCTCACCGTGTGGCAATTCGGGCATGGCTTGGTAGGGACAGCTCATCTCTGCTCCACTGGTGTCAACTGGAAAAGCTGGACTGGGGGTGGGAGATCCATTTCCAAGATAGCCCCACTCTCCTGGCTGGCAAGTCCCGGCTGGCACTTGGCTGTATCACCTGGGGCTGTTGGCTGGGGCATTGGTTCCCCTCCACATAACCTTTCCCCATGGCTGGGTTGGGCTTCTCACAGCTCAATGATCTTCAGGTAATTGGACTTCTCACGTGGCGGCTGCTTCCCTCAGAGCACAAACACAGAAGCATCCAGGCCTCCTCCTCCTCTTTTTATCTTAATTAATTTTGATGAGGAAGATTGGCCCTGAGCTAACATCTGTTGCCAATCTTCCTCTTTTTGCTTGAGGAAGATTGTCCCTAAGCTAACATCTGTGCCAGTCTTCCTC
The DNA here is from genome assembly GCF_041296265.1 of Equus caballus. Lineage (NCBI taxonomy): Eukaryota > Metazoa > Chordata > Mammalia > Perissodactyla > Equidae > Equus > Equus caballus. The sequence goes on along the minus strand of NC_091691.1, from coordinate 25,485,065 downwards.
TGTCTTATGTGTGGGACACTGCCACAGCATGGCTTTATGAGTGATGTAGGTTCAGTGCCAGGGATCCAAGCCCATGAACCCTGGGCTGCCAAAGTGGAGCGTGCAAACTTAACCACTGTGCCACCAAGTCAGCCCCAGTTTAATTTTTTATCGTAGTAAAATACACATAAGATTTACCACTTTAACCATTTTTAAGTGTACATTTTAGTCACATTGTTGTGCAGACATCACCACCATCCATCTCCAGAACTCTCCTCATCTTGCAAGACAGAAACCCTGTCCGCATTAAACACTAACTCCCTGTTTCCCAACCCCAGCCCCGGGCCCACACTGTTTTACTTTCTGTCTCTCTGAGTTTGACTACAGATGGCCCCTGACTTACGATGGTTCAACTTGTGATTTTTTTACTTTATGATGGTGTGAAAGCAATACGCATTCAGTAGAAACTGTGCTTTGAATTTTGATCATTTCCCGGGCTAGTGACATTTGGAACAATCCTCTTGTGACGCTGGACGGCAGCCGCGAGCCACAGCTCCCAGTCAGCCCCATGATCACAGGGTGAACGTCCAATATATGTACAGTCATTCTGTACCCATCCAACCATTCTATTGTTCACTGTCAATACTCAGTCAATTACATGAGATAGTCAACGCTTTATTATAAAATGGGCTTTGTGTTAGGTGATTTTGCCCAACTGTAGGCTAATGTAAGGGTTCTGAGCAGGTTTACGGTAGGCTAGGCTAAACTATGATGTTTGGTAGGTTAGGAATATTAAATGCATTTTCAACTTATGATATTTTCAATTTATGACGGATTTATTGAAACATAACCCCATCATCGTAAGTCAAGGAAGATCTGTATTCTGAGTACATCATGTGAGTGGAATCATGCAGTATTTATCCTTTGTCACTGGCTTATTTCACTCAACATAATGCCTTCAAGATTCAGCCACGTGACGGAATTTTCTTTCTTTTTAAGGCTGCCTAATATTCCTTTGTATACATACGCCACATTTTGTTTATCCATTCATCCACTGATGGGCACTTGAATTGTTTCCACTTTTTCCTGTTGTGAATAATGCTGCTGTGAACATGGGCGTGCAAATATCTGTTTGCATCTCTGCCTTCAATTCTCAGTCAGGCCTTCCTAAGACTTGGGCCCAAACCTGGCCCAGAGTTCCTTCCACCTCATTCTGTCGGTTAAAATAGGTTACAGACTAGACTCAAAGGGAGGGGACTCCGCAAGGCCGTGGCTCATTGAGGCCACCAGAGTTACTATCTGGGGAAAGATCTTTGCGTAAGAGGCCAGGTGGACCTGCTCACCCAACCCATGCACGCATGGCTCCCCTTTCCGATGCCCCGGGAACGCCTGCATTCCTGGGGCCCAGGCTTCCAGAGGCCAATGTTCCGTGGAGAAGCTCAAGCCAGACCCCACCGGCCCGGAGGAGGCTGCAGCCCTTGCTGTATGTTTTGTGTCGCTGGTGGTTGTGCCTCTTATTACATAATCTGTTATTCTGTGCTGCACCAGGCCCTGGTTACTGTCAAAAGTTTCTAAAAGCCAGCTGTATCAGCTCCAGGCAACTGGGGGTGCTGCCTCTCCCTCATAGTATTAGTCACTCTGTACTTAGCTAAATTTAACTTTTTATCATCCAAATGATATTTTTGTGGGCTTGAAATTTTACATAATGCTACCAACTGCTGCAGGCTAAGAATTTCTCTTTTTTGTTGTGTGTGTGTGTGTGTATGTGTGTGTTGGGTTTTTCCTCCATGAACTTTTGCATACCCAAGGAAGCGTTGTTCAGTTTCTTTTTGTTGTTCTGCCCTCCCAGGCCTGGGTCTGTGCTCCAGGCTCTGCTTTGCCTTTACTGCAGAAAAATCGCTCCTAACATCATTCTAATGGGCCTTGTAATGCTTCCTTTCTCACTTGAGGTCTCTCCACTTTGAAGGTCTCTGAGGGTTTCCCTGCTGCCTCTGATAGTCTGACTACCAAGGTGTGGGGTCCAGGATGCAGACTCTTCCTCTTTGCTTGTGGGAGGGCGGGTGCCGAGACCTCAGCTGTTCCCTCACTGCTGGGAGAACTTGGGGCTGCGGGGGGGCTGGGGGGAGCTGGCATCTCCTTGGGGAGGGGCCTGGAGTGGGAGGTGGGATACGGGGTTGCAGCATAGCCATCCTGACTCTCCTGGAGCACCCGCTGCTCAGAAATGGTGGCACGCGGGCCCTTACCCAGGAGTCCTGTGTGTTCCACACCGTAGCTGTGCGTGGGAGGTGCCCACCTCCGTCTTCCGGTTGGAGAAACAGGGTCAGGTCGGAGGGGTGAAGCCGTGGTAGTAATTACGGCAGCAGCGAATCCTGAGCACTCCCTGTGTGCGGGGCGTGGCTAAGCACTGGCTCTTCGCAATGGTTCTGCGAAGCAGGTATTGGTGTCGGCACTCCTTTGCGAAAAGGAAACTGAGTCCCAGAGAGATTAAGCAGGATAAGTTGCTCGAGGCCAGAGCCAGATGTCAAAACCTGCCTACCTTCCGACCTTCTCCTGTCAGTCACTCAGTCATGTCACCTCTCCTCCCCTAAGCAGCTTCCCAGGGGCATGCCACTGAAGGACGCACAGATGGGACTCGAACTGGGCCCTGTGCTCTTTCCAGAGCCTTGCTAGGTGAGTTCCAGCCTCACCTGGCTGCCAGTTTCCTCGCTGCAAGCTGTTTTTAAAAATGCAGCAGGGGGCGCCAGCCCAGTGGCGCAGGGGTTAGCTTAACACGCTCCCGCTTCCGCAGCCTGGGGTTCGCTGCTTCCCATCCCAGGTGCAGACATGGCACCACTTGTCAAGCCATCCTGTGGCAGGCATCCCACATATAAAGTAGAGGAAGATGGGCATGGATGTTAGCTGAGGGCCAGTCTTCCTCAGCAAGAAAGAGGAGGATTGGTGGCAGATGTTAGCTCAGGACTAATCTTCCTCAAAAAAAACAAAACAAACACATCTGTCACCACAACTAGGATATACAACTATGTGCTGGGGCTTTGGGGAGAGAAAAATAAAACATTTTTAAAAATTGCAGCAGGGCGTGTGTATTTAGGCTATCTCTAGGGGAGTTAACCCAAAACTTGTGTTTCCCCCTGGGGAGAGGAACTGGGTGCCCAGGAACAGGAGCAAGAGAGAAACTCACTCTCACCCTGCACCCTCTTTATCTTTGCAGAAATACAGGTCTATTACTTGTTTTAAATTATTTTATTTTATTAGAAAATTAGGAACTCCTAGGTATATACCCAGAAGAATTAAAAACATACGTCCACACAAAAACTTGTACATTAATGTTCATAGCAGCTCTATTCACAATCCCAAAAAGTGGAAACAGCTCAAATATCCATCGACAGACGAATGGATAAACAAAATGTGTATCCATACAGTGGAACATTATTCAGTCATGTAAAGGAATGAAGTGTTAATCCATGTGACGATGTGGATGAACCTTGAAAACATGATGCTAAGTGAAAGAAGCCAGACACAAAAGGCCACATATTGTACGTTCCCATCTATATGCAATGCCCAGAATAGGCAAATCCATAGAAACATCGGTGTTTACCAGTGACTGGGGGGAGAGGGTATGGAGAATGACTGCTAATGCGTATGAGATTTCTTTTTGGGGACAATGGAAATGTTCTGGAACCAGATAGCAGTGGTGGTTGCACAACTTTGTGAATGTACTAAATGCCACTGAATTGCACACTTTAAAAGGGTGTGCTTTATGGCATGTGGATTCTATCTCAATGAAACAAGACTGAGGAGCATGCCTTCTTTCAGATGGAATCAAAGACCGGCCTGTTGCCAGCAACCTGGACAGTTTGCTTCAGTGCCACTACCGTTTGCGTCTGTCCCTCTCTATCCATTCTTTAGCCACCTGCCTCACGTCTCCATGTCAGCGGGGGCTGCAAACCACAGTGTTTAACTTCAGCCGCACTACCCACTCGTTTGGAACTCATACTTTCAACCAGGGCCAGCTCGAGACATGCGGATGTCTGGGCAAGCTTATAATTTGGCACCCCGTCAAACCAGTATTCTTTAAGTGTTTGTTTGACATTTATTTAGTGGGGATGAGGAGAGACTGATATTCTATTAATAGATATTATATAGAGAAACAGATTCTCTTACTAATTCATGTCCACTGACTGAAACAGTCGGATCCAAAATTTTTCAAGAAAGCAATTTTGTTCATGTCTCCAAAGGTTGGTTTTCTTTTCTTTTTTTTTTCTTTTTTCTTTTCCCCACAATTTCCCAAGTCATTTGAGAGGCATATTAAAGATGTAGATTTAAAACTTAGGGGCTGGCCCCATGGCGGAATGGTTAAGTTCACGCGTTCCGCTTCGGTGGCCCAGGGTTTCGCTTGTTTGGATCCTGGGCGCCGACATGGCACCGCTCATCAGGCCATGCTGAGGCAGCATCCCACATGCCACAAGTAGAAGGACCCACAACTAAAAATATGCAACTATGTACTGGGGGAGGTGGTTGGGGAGAAAAAAGCAGGAAAAAAAAAGATTGGCAACAGTTGTTAGCTCAGGTGCCAATCTTTAAAATAAATAAATAAATAAAACTGAAAGGAGAGGATCCAGTGTTTAACACGATGACTATGGTTGATGACACTGTACTGTATAATTGAAATTCGCTAAGAGTGGAACTTAATGTTCTCACCCTCCCCCCAAAAAAGGTAAACATGTGAGGTGATGGATGTGTTAATTGACTCCGTGGTGGGAATCCTTTCACAAAGTATCAAACCACCACATTGTACACTTTAATATATTATAATTTTATTTGTCAATAAAATACTGAGATATCTCAATAAAACTGGGGAGAGAAACGTAAAGGGATAAAATGTTTTCTTTTGGTCCTGATGTACAGCGGCACGCCCTGTATTGCTCAGTCTCAGGCCCCTGCCCCCAGGACCGCAGCCCGGTGTGCACGGAACACAGTGCAGCAGCCCTCAGCGAGGACTCGTGTCCTGTTGGATTCTCTCTTTCCCTTAGGGCAGTGGGCTGGCCTGCGTCGCGCCTTTGTGTGAGGGTCACAGGAGGAAACTTGAGGTGTCTGGCAGCATCTTCCCACTTCACTCCTGCCATGTTTTGCACCCCTGCCCCTAGAGGCCTGTTCCCAAGTTGTTGCCTCGCTCCTTAAGCTGACCTGGCATTCACTTTTTGGACTTTAAGGGCTGTTTTGTCAGAAAAGTCACCTCCCCGCAGTGCCCCTCCCTGAGGAGCGTGCGTGTTCCCTGGCGGCCCCTGTGGATCTCATTCTGCTGGGTGTGAGTCATAGCTGACCTTCTCTCCCACGGAGGGGCTCGCCACGGAGCAGCCGGGGGCCAGCCTGCAAGATCCGGCTCGCCACAGGCTGCTGTGTTACCATGGCAAACCCCTCACCCTCTCAGCAGTTTCCTTGCCTCTGAAATGGGGGGACTCACATGGCCCTCACAGAGGGGTTGGATGTGTTGCAATGAAAGCTCAGAAACAGAACGGAAAAACCGTGCAGAGGCAGGGCTGGTGTGGAATTCCTTGGAAGGCAGGGAGGGAAGCTGGAGGGGCCGGCATGCCCGGTGGGGTGCTGGGATCTGGGACAGTCTGTCCGATGGGGGTTGAGCATGTGTATTGGGGTGTGGGTGCAGCGTGGAGAGGAGGGGCAGGTGTGAAGCAGAGATGGAGCCCCATCCCCTGCAGGCCCGTCCCGAAGAGGAGTTTGCAGAATTGGCCGTGGCTTCCCTGGGTGTGTGGGACTGCGCTGGGGCAGGTGGCGTGTGAGAAGCCAGTCTCTGTGGCTCGCAGCCACACCTCCCACTGCTGTGCGCGTAGTTATCGCCTTACCTCCCCGGTTAGCATCTCTCCCTCCCCTGAGCGCTTACTGTCTCTGCCCTCATGTGGCAGTTTCTCACTTTTGTTGCCCCGAGCCACCATGGAATACCCCTCGTATTTTGCCTCTGTCAAGACTGCTAGCCCCTTGCAGGCATAGGCAGGGGTCCCCGGAGCCCCCGGTGCCTCAGCTTGGAGTAGGGTTGCTCCACAATTGGGAATCCAATGTTGCCTGCTTCCTGGGCACAGGTACAGGGGCTCACAAGTGTGTCAGACAAACAAGAATGTGTGTGAGCCACAAAATGTTTGCCCTGGGGGCATCTCAGCCCCATGGGAGTCCCTGGTTGGGTGGCGGCCGTAGCGATGCCTCTGAATTTTCTGTCATCTCGTAGGCTGGTTGCACCTGAGACTCCCTGGAAACCCATTTCTCCACCTATTTCATTTTGGCATGAGTGCCCATATCTGGTCTTTGGGTATCTGGTGGAGGTGGGCCTCCAGTCACACACTGCCCACCTGCAGGGACCTGGTGGGAAGAGGAGAGTCATCTGCATCACCCCACGATGCTGACTGGGGCCCTGGGCAGGACATCAGGCTGCTGACCAGAACTATGGGCTGCTGTTTCCCCCACTCTTCCTCCTGCCTCCCCTCTGCAGCCTGAGGTCCTTCCTGCAGTCTTAAAGGTCAATAGGTGAAAAGCCTTAGGTTTGAGGCTGAGAGCTCTGAGCTGGGCTTCTGAGATAAGGAAGCTTCCGGTGCGGGGGATGTGGGTTCTCTTCCTGAGCAGTCTTCCCAAGCAGAGGGAGCCCTGGGCAGTGTCGGTGCCTCAGCCTCATGAAGGCATCCTGGACTGAGTCCCTTTGTCAAAGGGCAACTCCTTCAGCCAGGCGTCCCCTGTCCTGTCCTCTAGGCACATCTGGATTCCCAGTCTCTGGCATTGCCTGGGATGAGGCCTGGCTTGGTCGATTTCCCAGTCAGGTTGGCGTTGAGTGATCAGAGCGGCCAGGTGTCTCACCTCCTCACCCGCTGGACTTCTCCCTGCAGGATGCTGGCACGTGTGTTCTGGTCCCCGACAACCTTCTGTGGACTAGTGAGCCGTCCCTCCTCCCGCCGCAGGACACCCACGGAGCTTTCTCATGCCGATCTGCAGGTAAGGACCGCCCACCGGCGTTGGAGGTTGGAGTTCAGGGGCTCTGTTGCTGCCTCCTTCTTCCTTGAACATCTGACTTTATCTGCTTAGTGCTGGCTGGGTGGTGTTAATCCATCCTGCTTCTTGCACATGTTGACTGCGGTTCACTATGTAGGAAGGACTGGTGTGCCGTCCCTGGCAGCTTTAGATTCCAGATCCCACCAAGCCTCCTCGGCAGCCCTTGCACCTCTGCTCTGTCTGGAACGCCCTGGGCTGCCTCTCCTCTTGTGGCTCCCCTGGCTCAGCCTGGCCCTCCGCACAGGTTGTAATGGCGCCACAGAAACACCTGTGCGTGTGTCTCCACGTAACCATCTCCCTGGATGAGAAACTGAGGTCGGGTTGTGGCGTGCCTGGGGTCCCATGCGAGGTCAGTGGTGGCCTCAGGACCAGGTGCTTAGCTCTTTCTCCCCTTCTGCCCGAGTTAGGAGCAGAGCCCTGGATCCTCCTGGGCTTCTTGTTATCTTGCTCCATTTCGTGTCCCTACGTCTCAGGCACAGGCCTCGTCTTGGCCCCTCTTTGTCACACCAAGGCCTCTGGTGGTAGAGCAGGTCCAGTGATGCTGCCTCTTCCTTTCCTAAACTCTGCTGAACACTTCTCCCTGTGTACTGATTGGCTAGTTTGAGCTTTGAGGGCACGGAGGATAGATTTTCCATTGAGGGAAACTAACCTAGCGGGTGAAGAGGTCGAGAGTGGGGGAGCACCAGTCTGCCTGGTTTCTCTGTGTCTGTCTGGGCTGTGGGCTCTAGATGCACTGGCTCTGCTAAGTGCACAGTAACCTGCACGGGAGCCATTAGGATCCCATTTTACATGAGGAAGCTGAGGCTCAGAGATGGCAAGTATCTGGCTCAAGGTCACACAGCTAGTCAGTGGTGGGCCTGGGACTGCCCCCCATGTCTGGACCCGAAAGCACATGGCATGGTTTCCCAAATATGGCCAGACTTCCCCATGGGATGGGATCCAGGCTCAGCCCTTTCTCATGGCCTGGTGCCAAGTGAGTCCCTTCCTTCCTCTGGGTCTTGTCTTTCCTCAAGAAGAACAGGGCATGACAGACACGGCCTCAGCTGAGTGCCCCCCTCGCTCCTGCATTTCCACATTGGCACCGTGGGCTGCTTTCTTCTCTAATTGCTCATTCTTTTTCAGTGCCATGAAAAGGCCTCCAAGTGCTAGGAAGGGAGGGAGCTATGTTGTATTTTCTGTTTCATTTTAATTCACTCTCCAAGGTGTCTCTGCTGCCGGGGTGGGTGTGGGGAGGGCTGGCATGGAAATCAGCCCTGACTCTCGGCCTGTCTGGGGTTGCTCACTGTCCTGCTGGCGGGCAGGGCCTGGTGAGTGCGTCTCCACCAGGGCCTGAGCTCTGACAGGGGTCACGTTGCTCCGAGGGGCCCTGCTCCCACACACCTTCATTTCCTGTGCCCTTTGCTGCAGGCAGGGGGTTCTTTTCCTTCCTGACAACAGCATCCCCGAGTTCCACGGGGTTAGAATGGTGACTTGCAGCCCACCTTATCTGCAGTCCTCACTTAGAATTCCTCAGCTTCACTGCTTTACCCAGTGAGTATTTACTCAGTACTTGGTATGGGCCAGGTACGATTCCAGGTGCTTGGGACGCAGCTGTGAACAAAACAGATCAAAGCCCCCACCCGCCCGGAGTTATACCCTGGTGTTGGCCCAGCATGCACGCCGCACTCACACCTCTGCACTTTGCATATGCTGTTCCAGCGTGCTGAGGTTCCCTCTGCTTATCTCTACCCTAGACCTGGAAAACGGCCCCGAATGGGGAAGCTCAGGGTCGCCCCCACATGCCTCTGAGCTCCTCCTGGGAGTTTGTGGCCATGAGAGGCGTGGAGACCCCTGGGCCCTGGATGGCAGGAGTTGGGGAAGGAGAGAGGCAGCCCTCCCGGGGCAGGGGGCGGGGTGGCTGAGGATGTGAACCTCCTAGTGCCCTGCGCAGTGGGCTGAGGGAGGAGAGGACTTAAGGAGCAGGGTTTATTTTTAGAGGAGCTCCTTGCTCCAAAGGACCAGAGCCCTTCCTTCCCGAAGGTGGGTGCAGGGCAGGGGGCAGCTGGAGCTGTCATCTCAGCCCAGCCTGGCCGTGGTCTGGAGCTGTCTGTTTGACTCGAGGCGGGGGCCACCCGCAGAAAGGGTCTGCCTCAAAGACGGGTCCCAGCGGGGAGAGCATCTGCCCACAGGCTGCCCTCCCCAGAGTCGAGGATGTTGGCCACTCTGAGCCGGTGAGCAGAGCGTCTAGCATTTGCTGTTACCGTCGGTGTCCTTGGGGTGGGGGCTCAGCAGGGAGGTTCCCGCAGCCAGGCTCAGAGTCCGTCACTTCCTTCCTGACTCCCCAGCTCTCATAGGGAGGGGTGCTTCCTGCCATTGTCTCCGCCGAGGCCTCAGCAAGGTCACTGTCTCCTGGGGAGGAAGAGAGCTGATGACTTGGACAGGACCTCAGACCACAGCGGCAACTGACACACACTTTCCACCCCCTCTGGCCTGTGCTGGCCTCCCTGCCTCCCCTGGGGCCCCTGGATGGAGGCCGAAGGCGGGCCTAGGGGCTTCTCTCCTCCACCTGCGGAAGCTTAACCTTCCTCCCAGGCACTGCAGATGGAAAGTGGCCGCCATTCCCACGCGGTTTAGGTCTGGATAACAGCATGTTGGAACCTGCAGCCTGTGGGGCCGTGCCAGCGAGGGGTGGGAGCCCGCGGCGCGCAGGGAGCTCAGCGGTGCCTTTGCTGTCCCCCACAGCGCCCGGGAGAGGGCTGGGCGGGACCTGACGTGCCCCTCATGCCTGCCCCCCCCCCCCCCCGACTTCTCCCATCGACATTTTATTTCCTAACGAGGTGCCTTGACAGGGAAGACAGCAGAGGGGTTTCCGCTGGAGATCAGAGACCCTCCCCCGCTCTTTGTACGCTCTTGGGCCGCCCTCCTGCCCTGTGCAAACGCCCTGCTGAATTCTGGCCCATCGTTTCTCTGTTCTTCCTCTTCTCAAGAGCCTGAGGTACCCACTTGCTGGGTTTGCCCTGTTGGCTTAGGGGACTCACATCTTCCCGAGAGTGTCCGGGTTTGTGTTCAGCCAGGCGGCAGAAGCTGCCTTTCTCTGGCTTCATTTCTGGCCCCGCACCCAGTCCCTTGTCGGGTTCGCACAGGCTGCGTGGCTTTCACAGAGCCGGGCTCCAAGGCATCCGGCTGGCGCCCACCAGGATTGGCAGGGCCCGGGAGAAGCTGGCCCAGCCTGCGAGGCCATGCGGGCAGCACTGGCAGCCCCCCTCTGGCTGCCTTCTGCTCCCTCCTCCCTTGTCTCTGACTTCCCTTGGTTCTGATGAAGAGCTTGCTGCTTGAGGTTTTGTCCTGTGCTTTCCCCATGACGGTGGCCGTGTTTGTAACTTCCTCTCGCCTGGCAAGGAGGCACCTGGGAGCATTTGCTCATGAATTGACCCTCACACCTCCTGGGACCAGGTCCAGTCAGTGATCTCTGGGTCATTTCCTTGCTTTGTTCCCCTACACACTTCCTGAGCCACGAACCTGCCTAAAACAATCACTTTGATTCCTGGAGACAGTGTCCAGAGCTTGGGATTCTCAGAGGGACTCCTGAGACGATGCTGTTCAGGCTGGAGGGTTGTATGGCCCGAGACTGTTCCTTTTAGCAGCATGAGGGAAACCTACAAATGATGAAAATGTATTCACTCAGCACATATTTAGTGAGTCCCCACTACTCAGGGAGCTGGATATGAAGGAGTGTTGAAACATTTAAAGTTCTGGCCCTCCTGAGGCTTATATTCTAGCGGGGGTGGACATACAAAAACAAATACGCGGATGGCAATCAAAGCTAAATAAACGGGAAAGAGAAGGCCTCTCAAAACGGGGACATTTAAGCAAAGGCCTAAAGGAGGCAAGGGTGAGAGCCAGGAACTTACCTCAGGGAGGACATCCAGGCGGAGGAGACAACCTGTGCAAAGGCTCTGAGGCAGGAGCTTGTCTGGGGTGTTGAAGAAACTGGGGTGAGTGAGTGAGGGGAAGAGTAGTGAGGAGGAGGCTGAGGAGTAATGCCAGCCCACCTCCAGCAGAGCCCTGAAGGTCTTGTGGGGACTTTGACCTTGACTCTGAGTGAGATGTGGAGGTGCTGAAGTGTTTGAGCAGAGGAGGGCTGGGATTCGACTGGTGCTTTAGAAGGATGGCTTCCGGCTCCTGTGTGGAGAACAGACTGGAAGGGTGAAAGGAGGAAGCAAGGAGACCAGTGGGGAGACCATTGCGATGGTGAGAGGCGGTGGGCGCTGGACCAGGGTGGCAGCAGTGGAGGTGGTGAGGGAGTTGGGCTCTGGGTGTGTTTTAGCAGTCCATAGCCTTAATCACTTGGCCACCTTGTCCCCTACCAGCTGTGTTTTAAAGGTAGAGCCTAAAGGAATTGCTGAGGCGATCCCTGTTGTGTGGTCTTTTAAAAGGATGGCTCTTGCAAACTTGGAGGGACCCAAGAGATCATCTGGCCCAGCCTTTTCTCTTAACCTGCAGGGAAACTGAGGCCCAGTAAGGGAAGTTACTTGTCCCATGTCACATGGCAAGCTGGGTAGTGGCAGAGCCAAGACTCGGGCTTCTGACTCCAAGTGCGGTGTTTTTGCAGCAGAACTGATGGACAGCTCTGGGGAGGAGAGCTGCAGAGGTTTGCAGACCTGAGGGAGGAAGGGCTGGCCCCGGACACTACAGCTGAGCGTGGGGTCCCTGCAGACTCCACTGCTGGGCAGGAACCTGCGGCTTTGTAAGCTGCCAATTCTGGTTCTCCCTGGGCCAGTGTTTTAACCTCAGTTGGGCAGGGGTCTTGATGGCCGTGTCTGAGCTCTTGGGCAGATCAGAGTCAGTGCTTATTTCATTTAACGTACATGTTATTGAAGTGCCAGGCCAGAGACAAGATGTTCTTGCTCTCAAGGAGCTCACAGTTCAGGGGAAGCAGACAAGGGAACAAGGATGCCCCTGTGGTGGGGGTAATAAGGCCCAGTTTTAAGGCAGGTAGGGGGAGCTGTCCGTGCTCAGATCTCTCTCCAAGGACGAGCACTGCACGGCTTCTGCAGTCGCCAGGTGCCCCTGTGAACACACGCCCCTGTACCCCAAGGTGGTCTGTTGAAACCCGTAGTTAATCTTTTGTAATAAGGGAGCCAAGTGGGGTCGGAGGGCCCGGGTCTCACTGCCCGGCAGCTGTGTTACCGAGAACAGGTTTCACTTAACCTGTGAGCACCAGCTGCACCCTGACTAGCTCCCACTCACTGGGGGCCCCCTTGCATTTCATTCCTGGGTGCGCCTTTGTGAAGGTGGAATGGGCTGGTAACTTTGTGTTTAGTGTGCAAAGCTGCTCTAATTACCGGCATTAAGGTGACTTGTGGCCTGCGGAATATAGAACGAGGCCTGTGAAGTTCCCAGCTCGGCGTGGAAAGGTCTGGGCATCGTCTTTAGACTCCTTGGCACGAGGATTGCCTGGGAAGGTGAAGAGATTTTGCTTTCGTTGTCTTTGGAGAAGTTGAATCTGTAGGCCAAAGCAGGGAAAATCCAGTGTGAGTTTTCTCTCAACCTTTTAACTTGATCTGTCTCCATCACAATAAATGTCCAGTTGGAGAATGACAACTTGGAAATTGCTTCCATTGAGTGAGTCACGGGCTGTCTCCTGAAACCGTTCTCAGAGCCCTTTGCCCTGGTTAGCACCCATGTGACCACAGGTGATCAGGGACAGGGATAAACAGAATGTGGTGCCCAGAGGTGGGAGATCCGGACGGACCACTGAAGTCAGGCCTGCAGCCTGGCAGGCTGGGTGTCGGCCAGCCCCTTCCTTTAGTTGGCGTCTTCCTCTGAGGCTAGAGGAGGTGGGGGGACATGAGGCCATATCTTTGCTCCAGGGCACAAGCCGCCCAGTCCCCTCTTTCCCCACTGTGGGCTCCAGCCCCCCTTGCTCGCTCCGACATGCCTTGCCGGGGACTTCCTAGCACTCCTGTGTGGCTCTCAGGTGTAGACCCATTCTCTAGGACTACTGAGGTCAGGTGCTATGCCCAGATTGTGTCCACAGATTGGTGGCAAGTTTCAAGATTCACACATCTGCTCCTGGCATCAGGCTCCCTGAGAAAAGGGAGGTAGTTGACTTGTCCCCGGGGAGTGGGCTTTCTCGGAGGCGAGTTCCCAGGTGGGAAGATGATCACCTTACTAACATGTTAAGCACCTTCTATGTGCCTGAGCTGTGCTGTGCGCTGGAGGTAGAAAGAAGCCAGAGCTGTGCTTTGAGGGGCTCGGAAGGAGAGCCGTCCCTCCACTGTCCCTCCCTCAGTCACTCCTTCCTCTAGTCAAGCAGTGCCCTTTTTCTAGTTCTCATTCAAGTTATAAATACTCTTGGGAAATTTGTCACACGCACTCTCTGGCACTTTGCCATGAATAAGTTCATTCAATGGGACCAAGAAGCGGCCACGTCGGCGAGGATGAGACTTGATGGCAGTGGGGAGGTGGCATTGCAGCAGGAGGGACTGCTCCTACATCACGGATTGCCCCAGCACCAGCCCCATCCCCGTGACATGTGCTTTACTCCCACTGCAAGGGACATCTGAGGTCATGGGCGTGTTTTCTTGAACCATTAAAGCCTCTCGCAAAGATGGCCTGGATTTGAAAAGCCGGTGACCAACGGAAAGAGAGCAAATGAGAAGACCAGTTGGAGCAGCTCGCATGGTGTCTGGCGCTTAGGAGGAGCTCAATAAATAAACGTTCTTCCCTAACACAAACCAACCAACTGGTCAGTGCTGGCTGTGGCTCCCAGGGCTGGCAGCTGCCTGGGGACGGTAGCTGTGCCCCCAGCTGAGAGGGCTCTCTGAATGACATCTGTGTGGGGTGCCAGGCACGCGAGCGAATGGTTCCTTCCATCTGTGAAGTCAGGAGAGCTTCTGGAGCTGGGGACCTTGGAGCTGTGGCAGCACAGTGTGAAGGCAGCTGTTTGAGGATGTGCTTGCCCCAGGTGAGGCGGCCTGGGCCCCAGTCTTCTCCCGCACAGAAGAATTGCCAGTGCTGCGCCAGCTCCTCAGTCCTGTGTCTGACACAGGAAGCAGGGGACAGGCCAGAAGTGGAAAGCTAGGGGAATGCCACAGTGTGGTGACCATGTCTGCTCGGTCTGCCCCTCCCTCGGGCAGAAGGGACTCCCCTGCAGTGTGTCCCCGGCACAGGGGACTGGCACGCCTTTGCTTTTGTAGAGTTGTTGTTTTTTTCTAACGGCTTGGTGGAGAGGTAATTCCCATAGCATATTCTTCCATTTAAAGTGTACAATTTAATAGTGTTTCATATAGTCACAGACTTGTGCAACCAGTACCACAGTCAATTTTAGAACATTCTCATCCTTCCCAAAAGAAACCCTGCACCTCTTAGCTATCACTTCCCTCCCCCAGCCTCTGGCAACCAGCAATCTGCTTTCTGTCTCTATGGACATTTCATATAAATGGAATCATACAATATGAGGCCTTTAGTGACTGACTTCTTTCAGTCATCATAATGTTTTCAGGGTGCATCTTTGTAGTAGCCTGAATCAGCATTTTGTTCATTTTTATAGCTGAGTTAACATCCATCGTAGGGATGGACCTGTATTCATTTATCATTCGTCAGTCGATGGACGTTGCATTTTTTTCACCTTTTGATTATTGTGAATAATGGTGCTGTGAACATTTGTGTTTGAGTTTTTGTGTGGACCTATGTTTCATTTCTCTTGAGTGTGTACCTAGAAGTGAAATTTCTGGGTCATGTGGTAACTCTATGTTTAAATTTTGAGGAACCGCCAACTTTCCCAAAGCCGCTGTCCCATTTTCAGTGCACATTGTTTTATAACGATCAGCGTGGAAGATTGTATAGTGTGGCGGTTAATGCAGGCTCCAGAACCAAGCTGCCTGGGTTGAGATCCTGACTGGGGGCCTTGGGCAGGTCTCTTCACCTCTCTGAGTCTCAGTTTCCTCATCTTTGAAATGGCACCAATATTAGTGCTTGCTGCGTGTTGTCATGAGGATTAAGCGAGTGAATATCGGTGAAGCGCTTGGTAAGGGCTGTGTCTGTTAGTGGTTGTGAGTGTTTCCCTGTAGGCCACAGGTGCTGGGCACACAGTAGGGGCTCTCCCCATGATGTTTTAAAGGGTGCAGCGTTTGCTTTCTGGGGCACCCCCTTTTTCAGTGCTTTTGATTCTTCCGCTCACCCCTGGGAAAAGCCGCTGAGGCTGTCGGTGTCTTGCACCCTAAGAATCTCTTTCCTCACTTGGAGGGGCTGCCCAAGGGCACCTCACAGCTATAGGGCTCTGCTAGGTTGGGCATGGGCCCTGGAATGGCTCCAGCTCTGAGAATGAGGCATTAAACCTTAAACCCAGGGACACAGGGAGCACCCGGAGCCAGGCCTCTGGATTCGGGAGCGGTTCGGGTAATTCAAAAGCTGCAGCACTGGGGAGGCAAGACCCAACTCCACGACAGTGGCCCCGTCCCTCCCTGCACCCCGGCTCCTGCTCTGTGATCGGCTGCTGGGAAGGAGACTGCGTCCCTGCCAGGAGTCCCGCAGACAGGCAGCCAGCCATTGGAAAGCTTCTTCGGATGCCCAACACTGCAGATGTGGCCCACAGCCCTGGGGCCTTGCCACCCCCTTGCACAAAGACGAGCCTGCTCCCTCACTAGGGGTGGTCCTGCCTCGGAGCCCTGGCAGGGTCGCGGCTGCCCAAGCTGGCAGCATGGGGTGTTCTCCCTGGACGAGGAGAGCCTGGCAGCCTGCATGCCGCCCAGATGGGGAGAGATTCAGACAGCACCCGGACTTGTCTCTGGCCCTGACTGCTGAAGGGAGTCCTGGTGTGGGGTTCCATTCTTTAAAAAAATTTCTTGTAGTGGGCAAAAATGATGGCTCTAGGTGGGCGTGAAGGAGGGAATCAGTTCACTCTCATCTGGCAGATGTTTACTGTGCCTACTAGGCAGTGGGACACAGTGAGGAAAAGGAACTCGCCATCTAGGATCAAACACATATTAGAGCACATAGTATGTTAATAGAGTGAGGCACAGAGTTCAGCTGGAGCAGAGAGAAGGCAACAGCTGACTGTCTGATGGGGAAGATTTCACAGAAAAAGAGGCCTTTCGGTTGGGCTTTGAAGGATGCACAGGAGTTTACCAGGACAGTAGGAGGAAAGACAAAGGGAACAGCACGAGCCAATGCCTTTAGTACTCAGAGTACATGGTATATTTGGGGAATGACAGGAAGTCCAGCTCCCTTCCCAGCCTGATCACCCTCTCACCACCCTTGATCCTGCACTTCAGCCACCTGGGACTTCTGCCATTCCCCTAACATACCATGCACTCTGAGTACTAAAGGCGTTGGCTCGTGCTATTCCCTCTGCCTTTCTCCCTACTGTCCTGGTAAACTCCTGTGCATCCTTCAAAACCCAACTGAAGTGCCCCCTTTTCTGTGAAATCTTCCCCATCAGGCAGTCAGCTGCTCCAGCTGCACTCTCTCTGCTCCAGCCACGCCCTGTGCCTTCCTCTATTAACGTACTATGTGCTCTAATTTGTGTCTGTCCACCATCCCAGATGGTGAGTTTTTCCAGGATGCCGAAGCTGAGGAGCAGGAGCAGGGCCCCTGGTTCCCCTAAGATCCCTGCTGCTTCTTCCCTGACCAGCAGGTCGTCTCTGACCTTTCAGGAGTGGGGAAGAGGCTGGGGAAGCAGGAGACAGTGTGCACGCTTCCAAGGTGAGCCTTGTGCTTGCAGCCAGGTGCAAGGGACGAGCCAGTAGGGTGGCTCCCTGCAACCCTGGGGCCCAGGTGACCTGCTTTTTGTGAGCGTGTACCCAGGAATCGGCAAGCTCTCGTGCCTGCTGCCTCTGAGTCTCCCTTTTGAGCTGGACAGTCTGCTCTGATTAGCATGCTGCCATCCATCAGGAGCCCGAGTCACCTTTGGTCTCCCTGCAGCCCGGCGGCTATGATGTATCCTTTTGGATTTGTCTGCGCATCACTACAGAGGACCACGGCCAGCGAGGAAAGAGGGATTATGTTGTTCCCATCTGGCTTCAGCCGCCTTCCCGGCCCCATCCAGCTGATCCCTGATCCTCACTGCCAGGCGGCAGATGTGGGGGGCAAGGTCAGCCCAGGAGCTGGGGACCCACCCCTCATCTTCACGTGAATGTCTTCAAGGCTATTTCTGGCCTCGCCATTATCCCAGCGGCTTGGGGGGATAAATATAGACCCGGATTGAGAAGCCCCGGTGGCAGGCAGGCAGGCAGCGCTGGAGAGTGTGTGGACGGGCTGCTTGGCTATAAATAAGTCTGCTAGAACACCTCCCCAGCCACACTGCGCTGAGCCGTGTGCGGAGAGACAGATTTCCTCGCGAACTCCCTCCCAAAGCCCACTCGTGCCCAGGGCTGGGCAGTAGAGGCTGCGGGGAGAGGGAGAGTCTGCGAAGAGGAGGGAAGCAGGATGCTGGCCTGTGGGGACCTTGCACGGAGGACGGGCTGTGGGAGTAGTTCTCTCTTAGTGCTGTTAGTAGCTTACAGAGAACGGCAGGTGGACCCAGCGGGGGTCCTGGGGCAGCTACGTGAAGGGACAGTATGTTGTGCTAAGAGCGGTGGGGCTGGGCCAGCATCCTTGGTCCCAGCTCCCCCAGGCCTGGGCGCTGTTGCAGAGCAGCCAGCAGACAAGGACTGGGTTGAGGTGGTTCTGGGGCCTGGGGCCAGCGGGTCTGTGGGGTGGCTCTGAGTCTTTCTCGAGCCACGTGTCTGTCTCCTTTTTCTGCGTCCTCCCTGCCCGGATGCACCCTTCTGACAGAGCAGAGCTTCATTGTCTTCTGGTCTCCAGTCCTCACTGCTCAGCTGAGGCCGGCCCTTAGTGACCCTTGTTCAGGCTGGAGTCGCAGGGCGGGGCATCCAGAGGCTCTGTGGCCCTTGACCCTCCTCACGCCTGCCTTCCTCCACCTTCCTTCCTGCGATCCTTCGATGTCCCTCCCCCAGGTCCCACCCCTCATTTCTGGCTGCCTCCTCCTAGGCAGGAGCCGATACCTGGGGCTGGCATTGAGCGAGGAGCAGGACACGTGCCCAAGAGACACTTTCCATGGAAGAGGATAGCAGTCGGTAAGCTGGCAAGAATGCTGTGAACTCCTTGTGAATACAATATTGTTGCTGTGCACTCACCAGTCATGGGAAGTGACTTCTTGCGAGCCCGTTCCCCATCTGCGGCCTCATTGAACAAAGACGGTGAGCTGGAGTGTGCAAGTGGGGCCTGGTGCACAGAGAAGTGACATGTATTAATATTGCTACATGAACGCCGCCCCGGGCGTGCTTGCTGTCTGCAGATGGGGAGTGGGCGGCTGTGGCGTGGGTGCCCTGCTGGTCCGCGGAGGTGGGCCTGGTCCTCTGCCCCATGGTTGTTCCTAGTGCTTTAGGGCTGTGAGGACTAAAGGAAGCCCAGGGCCACCTTGGCTCCTGGAGCAGGCTGTATATGTGCAGATCCGCGTTTCAGCCCCTAGTGTGGGCGTGGAGCAGAGGGCCCAGAGGTGAGTTGGGCCTGGCTCCGCTCTCAGGAGCTGTTCAGCCATCAGAGGGGACAGAGTCAGTAGGCAGTTGTGGTGCCTGTGAGATGTGCCCGTGGGCATGGGGGTGTCAGGGGTGTCTACTCTTGGGGTGAAGAGCCCATGGAGGAAGTTCTCAGGCCCTGACACTTGAGCTGGATCCCGTAGAATGCCAAGTTTACCCAGCATGAGAGGTGGGGTTGGCATTAGGCAGAGGAGAGCCTTGCAGGCAGAGTGAACAGCCTGCGCAAAGGCACAGAGGCAAGAGGAGGCACTGTGGGTTCCCGTCTGCAAGTCTGGTTGGGGGATGTGCTGGGAGGACAAGCTGAGTTGAGGAGCCAGAGGGGTGGGGTGGCATGCGCTCTGGTTAAGGAGTGTAGATGTCGTTTTGAAAGCCGAGGGGGAGCATAGAGGGGCTGTAATCAGAGAATGTCACACTCTGATGTGTGTATTAGAAAAGGCTTCATCTGACTTCATGTGCATGACACGTCGGAGGCGGTGGGGAGTCGGGGGCAGGCTGGTGGCAGCATCACGATGTCTTGCTTTGTTGAGTACCTGAAAGATTTTTTTGTTTTCAGCTGAGCCTGTAAAATCGGGATCTACGCATGTGGGTACATGCCTGAAAACTAGGATTTCTAAAGATGGCAGCGCTCAGCCGTTGCAACTTGCTCAGTTCCCCTTGTCACCAGAGGAGTGACTCTGTCCGGCAAGCTTGGCCACTGCCTATAGCCCAGGTCTGGAGTGAGATAGCTGACTCTCAAAGGACTTAGCCTGTGGCCTGGTTCCATCTCCAAGCTCGCACCCCAAATCAGCTGGCTGTGAAAGGATGTTGGTGTGTGGCTCTCAGCATCCCCACCCCCAGCCTGCTCCTTTTCCCTCCTCCCTTCCGGGCTGATGCTGTGCTGTGAGTTCCAGCACCCCAAAAAAGAAGTGACTTAGAAAGTGTTGTGTGACGGAAAGATAAACATGTTTGCTTAAGTGAACCATGGAACCCAGAAGTTAATCTGGTCATGTAAATATTTCCATGTGTTTATGATTCTGCGGGTGTATATTGATAAATAGAGAGAAGAAAGGAGAGATTGTGTGGCCTTGATCTTGCCTCCAGGGAAAGTGTGATATTTGGTAAGAACTGTGTGAGTCAGAAGTCCACCGCTGCTCTGATGTCCCCACACCTGCATAGACCGAGAAGGTCAGGGCTGGGAGCCTCCAAAAGGCCATTCAAGTCCAAGTCCTTCGTTTCTTGGGTGGAGAGTAAAGGAAAACTGTTTCTTGACTCAACACTTCTGACACCTAATGTGTAGGTTTCCACTCCAAGCAATTCTCCAGTTCTCTGCGGACACCAACTGGGTGTCCCAAAGTCAATTCAATTCTGACACTAATTCCTGGAGTTGGCGCAGACCCCACAGGTGAAGAGCTCAGTCCCACAAGACTGCCCCCCACCCACTTCAGATGCCAGTTGCAAGTAGTGGGTCCAGGGTTACCCACACTTCTGTTTGATTTGGCTACAAATCGGGGGTTCCCACATTCCTCCAACCCTAGCCTCAGGTTCGATAATTTGCTAGAATGGTTCACAGAACTCAGAAACCTTTACTTCATTATAAAGGATGTGATAAAGGATGCAGATGAACAGCCAGATGAAGACATACGAAGGATACGTAGGGCTCTGGAAGGGTCCTGAGCACGGGAGCTCCTGACCCCGTGGGGTCGAGGTGCGCCACCCTCCCAGATGGAGTCATCAACTTGGAAGCTCTCCGAAGCCCATCGTTGAGGGTTTTTATGGAGACTTCATAGGCACAGATGATGAAATCATTGGCTGCTTGCTGGTGATTAACTCCATCTCCAGCCCCTCTCCCCTCCTGGAGGTTTGGGCAGGAGGGGTGAGGCTGAAAGTTCTGACCCTCTAATCATGCCTCGTCTCGCCTCACCTCATATTTCTGGCCGCCAGCCCCCATCCTGAAGTTATCTGGGGAGCTCAGCCTCTAGTCACCTCATTAGCATACAAAAAGATGCTCTTATCACTCAGGAAATTACAAGGGTTTTAGGAGCTCTGTGCCAGGAACCAGGAGATGAAGACCAAATATATATTGCTTCTTATATGACAAGATCATAGGGAAACTGATCCCCGTGGAGGCTGGGTGAGGGGACACGTGTCCAGGGGCACATAAGGGACTCAGGGGCAGATCCTGGTCTTACCCCAGGGCTGTGCCTGGCTTCCCCTCGGCCCCCTTGAGGTCTGTCCTGGCACCCAAGGAAGTTACTTCCCTGCCCAGGCAGGTGGACAGCTGACTGTGGGGACCCCCAGAGGCCCTGCACCCAGAGGGGACCCGCTGTATCCTCTCTGTCCTGCCTTGTCCCTTCCCCACTGGTGGACACACCTTGCTAGCCTTGGTTCCTCACCCACTGCTTCCACTCATGCCTCTTGAGTGGAGTGGGACAGGTGGTCTGTGCCCCAGTGAGCATGTGACCTGGAAGGCAGGTTCACATCCTGAGCCTTCAGAGTCAATGGATTTGGGCTCTGCCAGGTGTGCCAGGTACCAGGTCTGAGGCCTCAGACGAGTGCCGTCACCCCTCCGAGCCTCATCAGTCACACTCTGCAACATGGGAATGCTAAAGTGTCGGCCTCGTGGGCTTGGTGTGAGGAGGAAATAAAGCAAGCGCAGCAGGCAGGTTCCCCGAGTTGTCTTACTTGCCCATCTCGGCTGCCCGCTGAAGGAGGAAGGCTGTGACGGGTGAGGGTCACAGACTGTGACTTCCGTTGTTCTTTAAGAGCAGTGGTGCCTCTCTCCTGCCCTGCGGGGGGGGCGGGGGGGGGGTGCTGCTGCAGGCACTGAAGGTGATGGAGGGGTCTCTGGTCAGAGGTCAGGTTCTAGCCCGATGACCTTGAGCAAGCCACCCTGGGCCCCAGTGTCTTTGTCTGCCCAAACCCTTGAGCACGCAGTCCAGGACAGCATTTACCGGGTGTCTAATGGCTGGTGTTGTGTTGGCACCAGGAGGTTTGGGGAGATTTTTAGGAGCCTTCCATTTCTTCATCATGTCTTTCCTGTGGTCCACAGGCCCCTAGCCCAGGCTTACGAAAGACCCCTCCGCCTCTCTGGAGTGGAAGGAGGAGGCGCCTGCCACTCTGGGTGCTCACCCAGGTTTGGATGAATGTGTGGCCACCTCCCCTGCAAACTGGCTGTCCTGTCACCCCACCCCCACTCCCTCCACCCTGTCTGGAAGGGCCTTTGGAAGCTAGCCCGATGATCCCACACCACCAACTGAGTGTGGTTTTGGAGAGCAAGCATCCAGCCTTTGATGTGTCTGTGCAGAGGGCAGCCAGTGATTTATGGTCCTGTGGGGGAGGGGAGAGCTCCAATTACCAGTTTCCCAAATTCGTTGTTTTATGGCTGGAGTTGGAGGTAGTGGCTTGGATATAACGTCCCCAGAGGGCTCTGCTAGCTTTCCAGGCGCAGAGCAGATAGCAGAGGCCTCAGTGCCGTTGCCTGTGAGCCAGATGCAACAGAGAACAAGCTCGGGGTTGAAGCGAGCCTCATGAGGGCACGGGGGCTTTTCTGGGGTCAGCCAGTGTCACTGTCCCTGGGAAGCTGCCTCTGAGTTCTCAGAGGAGGCAGACCAGCTTCTCTGTGCTCCTGGCCCCCATGTGCCCCGTCAGCTCCATTCCCCTGACTGGTCACCTCAGTCAGGATTGCCCCTTTGAAATGTATGGTCAGCCCTGGGTTGGTGAGGCTCAAATAAGACAAGTACTTCTGAAATAACCACCTGGCTCAGTAGAAAGCTTGTGATCCATAATGTGGGCAGAAGCAGCTGCCCCATGTGGCCTGGTGAAATCTGGCCTGTATGACAATGCTTTGCTGTCCACTTGGCCCCTGATCGGGCCTTTCATGTAGTCTTCACTGTGCCAGCTGCAGCCTCAGACCCTGGCCCACCACAGTGGTCTCTTGCTTGTGTCCTGGGCTTCGTCCCTGAGACGACAGGGATGCCTCTGCCCAGAGGGTGCTCGTCCCTCACCGCTGACCCTGGTCTTCTCTGACCCCCGTCGCTGAGCCCATGGGAGTCTCTGCTGCCCGGTGCTGCAGGGGGGAGGGTTGGCTAGGATGCAGCTGGGACCTGCCCAGGAATAATAAACACTGTTGGCTCCTCTCTGCCCCAGTGTTATTGTTGTTTGTTTGTTCCTCTCTGCTGTTGTTTCAGCAGAGATGCAATGGCACTGCCATTTGTGGTTCCTGTTTTTCCGCAAACCAGCTGGAGGTTTCCGCCTCAGGGTTGGAGGGTTGAAAGATGTGGAGCAGCAGTTTCTGCCCAGGCTGTCACCTGTCTTCTGGGTCCTCTGGCTGCATAGCTCTGGTTCAGGAGGGGGCTGAGTTGGGGCTCCGGGGATCAGCTGTGCCAGCGTCTGGGAGGGGAAGGGAGGCGGGACGGGGCAGCAGAGGGAGACTCCGCTGCAGAACCTTCTTCAGCGGCCTTAGTTGTTTACAAATGGTTGTTTGAGTTTTTTTTTATTTTGCATTTTTTTTACAAAGCTTTTTTGAGATATAATTCACTCATTTAAAATGTACAGTTCAATAGCTTTTACTATATTCATAGAGTTGGGCAATCACCACCACAGTCAGTTTTAGAATGTTTTCGTCACTCCAAAAAGGAACCCCAGACATCACCCCGCATTGCTTGCTGAACCCCCTGCCCCTGGCCACCACTGTCTGTTTCCTGACTCTCTGGATCTGCCTGTTTGGGGTTTGTTGTATAAATGGAGCCATGCAGTATGTGGCCTTTTGTGTCAGCTTCTTTCACTTAGCGTGACATTTTCAAGTTCATTCATGTTGTAGCGTGGATCGGAACTCCGTTCCTTTGTATGGCTGAATCATATGTCGTTGTATGGATAGGCTATATTTTTTTTCCCCGTTCATTGGTTGATGGCGAGTGTGTTTTTAAAGAGTGATTTTATGGGGGCCGGTCTGGTGGCGCAGCGGTTAAATTCTCACGTTCGCTTTGGTGGCTCAGGGTTCGCCTGTTCAAATCCCAGGTGCGGACACGGCACCGCTTGGCAAGCCATGCTGTGGTAGGCGTCCCATGTATAAAGTAGAGGAAGATGGGCACGGATGTTAGCTCAGGGCCAGTCTTGCTCAGCAAAAAGAGGAGGATTGGCAAGAGTTGGCTCAGGGCTAATCTTCCTCAAAAAAAAAAAAACAAAAAAACGAATGATTTTACAGTTTCTGAGGTGGTGACGGGATCAGGGAACAATTCCATAGAGAATGAAAACAGTGTCAACAGTAGCTTCCAAGAGAGGCTCCCGGGGTGGAGCAAGGATGTCCTTTCTCTGAGCAGCCAAGCGAGAGGGGGAAGGAAGAGTTGAAGAGCCCAGAAAGGGGAAGGTCTGTTTCAGGGGTCCTGGTAATTTTTCTTTTCTCTTTCCATGAGCTGGGGAGATACTGAGCTGGCAGATGAGAGTGCCAAGCATCAACGATGGCTGAGGTCTCTCTGAAGGAGGCCCGGGTCCAACAGCTGGCGCGGTGGAGAGTGTGTGTCCCGAGGCCCTGCTTTGAGGTGACATCTAAGGCCTCAAGGAGCCTTGCAGGCAAATGCAGAATGAACTCAGACTGGAGCCTGCCTGACTGATCACCACTCGGGGATTAGGGCCCGGCAGTTAAGCCTTTGTTTAATCTTGTTCTAATTGTCTCAGTCTTTTCAAACAGAGTGACTAGTAATCCTGTTTAAGGCTGCTGTGGGGCAGTGCCTTCTGGAGAACAGAGTCTGTCACTGAGAGGCAACGTGCCTCTCAGCTCTCCGCAGGCCACACCTGAGCCGCGGTTGGTTCTTAGGTCGGGGGCCGCAGCCAGGGGTCGCAGGAAAGATTCTGCAGCATCCAGACGAGGCCGGTGTCACCCACCCCAAAGTGTAAGTGCAGAACCGTGGTTGGGGGATTTCTCTGCTGAGCCACCTTACTGCAGGGACCCCTCGGGTTCCAGAACTAAGCGAGAGGATGAGGAGGCAGGGAGAAGCGGCTCCTGCCTCGACTCCCTGGAGGCAGGCGCCTGCTGGAGGCTCCATGCACTTTATTTAATTTCGCCCCGCATCAGCCCCGCGTAGTGGGTGTGAGACGGGACACAGCGGTTCCCAGAGGTCTCAGCTTGTGAGTAGATCGGGCAGCTCTAACCCTCCACGGCCGCCGTCTTCCCTCCGTGAGGGGGTGGCCCAGAGAGGAGGGCCAATCTCCGTAGAAACTTCAGGCTGGTGGAGATGGGGTCTCCAGGACAGTGTGGGGATACGCCTCTCTGGGTTTGACACCCACGCTCCTGGAGGCTCTGGATGAGGACAGGAAAGTGTCTGAATCGGTGTAGCCTGCCTGGGGATTGTCATGTCACTGCCTTTTAAAATCTATCAGCGAAGTGGACCCCTGTGCTTGTTTTGCAGGGGGCACTGCTTGCATCTGGGCCTCAGGCTGTATGGCTTCTGCTCCTCTGCCCCCAACCACCTGTCGAGGCCTGTGCAGGGGAGGAGTAGCCGTCAACCTTATGTGGAGAAGTGAGATTTATGGACTTAATAACATTTTCCCCTGTCTGTGGTGGTGAGAATGAAGTGGGGAAAATTGATAAGCCTCTGTTGTTTTACCGTAAGATGGAAGGTGGCTCTTGAAGCTGGAGGGACTGCTGCGTTTATCACCTGTGTCCTCCTGCCTCTGAGCAGCTGTAAATCGCATGGCCACACGTCACTTGGGTGCCTCTCGAAGTCGGCCTCCTGATGAAGCGGCTGCAGGACAGCAATCCTGCTGTGAGTCAGGCACCTCAGAGAGGGCGAGGTGGCAGGAACGAGAGGGGAGACACTCCTTGCCGTTTCTGCAAGGCCACTGGTGGCTGGTGGCCTGGCCCTGCCATCGAGGGCGTGCCCGTGTGAGTGGCCATGCTGCTTCTCCAAGCCCACCTTTCCTGGACATCCACGGCCACCTCCTCCCTTCATAGCTGCCAGCGTGTCCTCCCTGCAAGGAGGCAGGGCCAGCCGGCCAGCGCCTCGCCCGCTGACACACCGGTTTCATGAAACGTTTGGACAGCTGCCGATGTTTACCGAGTGTCCGCTCTGCACCGGGCCTGTGCTGGATGCTTCTCTTACGTTCTCTCCTTTCATCTTTGCGACACTCCCGTGAAGTCAGTGCTGTTGTTAACCGTATTTTATGAGTGAGGAAATGTGGAGAGATTAGGTAACTTGGCTGGGCCGTGCCAGCCTGGCTTTTGACTCCTTGCAGCGGCCTGAGGAGCCAAGATAGTGGTCATTGCGAGCTGGACAGGCAGGACAGCGTGCTGACCTGTCCGTAACGACTGGCGGGACTTGCAGCAATGACCCTCCCAGAGCTTCACTGTCTCCTTCTGTAAGATGAGGATAGAAGGCCCTGCCTCTGAGGACTGTCATGAGGATAAAAGGAGCGGGTTGAGGGTTAGGACCTTTCAAGATGCCCCAGCGCTCCTGCCTCCTGCTAGTCGCGGCCCCGTGCTGTCCCTGCCCACCCTGGACAGGGCCGACCCACGTAACCCATGGATGTTGTGGAAATGACGGAGTGTGACTGCCAAGGCCTGGTTATAAAAGGCAGTGTGGCTTTTGCTGTCCTCTCTCTTGGATCACTCGCTCTGGGAAGCCAGCCGTCATGTCATGAGGATACTCAAGCAGCTTTCTGGAGAGATCTGAAGACGTGATGAGGAACTGAGACTTCTTGCCTACAACCAGCACTAACTCATCAGTCACGTAAGTTACCTCAGAAGCAGCCGTTCCAGACCTGGTCAGGCTTCTGATGACCGCAGGCCTGGTCCACATCTTGACTGTGACCCCATGAGAGACCTGGAGCCAGAACCACCCGGCTGAGCCACTGTCTGATCTTGAGGCACAGAAACAGCATAAAATTAGAAACATTTATTGCCTTAAGCCACAAAGTTTTGGGGTAATTTGTTACGCAGTCATAGGTAACTAATATGAGAGCCATAAATGTTCATTTTCTTTCTGCTGCTCGCGAGTCATCTCTGTTCATGGGGCAAGTCCCATTGTCTCTCCCCTGGTGTTGGCTGTCCCTCGTAATTGCAGGTCTTGATGGCTCAGGCCTTTACGCAGAGACTGTGGTTTCTCAAATCCAGAACTCAGAAGGTCACGTCTGCTTTGTGCTCCTGGAACCTTCCATGAGGCGGGTGGACCCACAGCTTGTCGTGTGCAACTACAGCCAATCTAGGGTTTCCCTGGCTTTGTCTGCATGAGTGGTTTCCGTTGGAGGTGAGGCATGGATGTTTGGGAACTTCTCTGCCTGAGGTTAGGAGAAAACTTTGTGTTCTCTTTCTCCTCTGCTCTCTTCGTCTCTCTCTTCCTTTGGCTCAGCTTTACAGACCACTGGAGACTTTAGAACTGGTTTCCTTTTCTGGATGAGTCTGCAGAGAGCAAGTTCTGGGACCCATAAAAGAACCAAGGTTAGGAGGGCTGGCCTCGGCAGCCTAGTGGTTAAGTTCAGCGTGCTCTGCTTCGGTGGCCCAGGCATGGACCTACACCGCTCTGTTAGTAGCCATACTGTGCAGGCAGCCTACATACTAGAAAATAGAGAAAGATTGGCACGGATGTTAGCTCAGGGCAAATCTTCCTCAACAACAACAAAAAAAACCAAAAAACCCTAAGGTCAGCTGGCTGGTCTTCACAGGAGAGGGCTTTGGGCCTGTGGTGAGGGTGGTAGGGTTCCCTTTGGATCCAGGCCACACATGCAGAAGGCAGTAGGAGGAAGGCAGGGAAGGTGTGGGCCAAGCAGCCAGGCCTGGGCACAGTCGGTCTCCCTTGAGGGAGCCGGACTGGCTGGTCAGAAGAGCTGACCAGTCAGAACTGTCCTGGCCTGACAGCAGCGTGTGGTTACAGCCTCTGCCAGTGATGCCCCTGCTGCTGACACAAACTCGCACACTGACGTCGTTGGCCAGTCTCAAGAAAGCACTTTCAGACCAATGGCTTAATCTCTGATGCCCACGGTGGGGGCGGGGTTTACAAGCTCAAGCTCCTCCAAGTTTGCACAAAGGGCCCTAGATGCTCCCTGTGAGATGCCTCACTGAAGTCCTTGTGACTACCGTGTGCCAAGGGACCTGTCCCTTGACTTCTCATTCCTCCCTGGAAAGTACGCTGGCTTTGTGTGGTACGTGGAGAGAGGGCACTGTGTTAATTTAGTTCCGTCTGCTCTGCTGGTACGAGGGGTCTTGTTAAATCTGTACACCCTTTTAAAAAACTTTGTTGTACATCTTTCATTGTCTAGTTATCTGTCAGTCATTCTACCTACCTTTTTAAATTTTTAAACTCTTTATTAACTGTAACAAACGTGCAGAAATGTATAAATATTAAGTATACTGCTGATGACTTTGTGCAAACTGACCATCCAGATCAATTAACAGGACATCACCAGTCCTCAGAAGCTGCCCCGCTTCCAGTCACTCTTCCACCAACCATCCACTCTTCTAAAGCGATCAACAGAGTTTTTGAACACTACTCATGCGCCAGGCAGTGTGTTAAGCACTGGGGATACAGCAGTGAACCAGATGAAGTCCCTTCCTACGATATACTGTTTGGTGGTGCTAAATGCCAGGAAGGAAAATGAGCAAAGGAATAGAATAAGAGAGTGAAGGGGTAGGGAGTTTTAGATGGCATGGTCAGAGAGGACCTCTCTGTAGAAACCTGAATAAACTTAGGAAGCAAGTCATGTAATATCTGGGGAAGTGAGAACAGCAGGTGCAAAGGCCCTGAAGTAGAAGCATGCTTGGCAAGTTGGAGGAACAGCGGGGAGGCCGGTGTGGCCAGGACTGAATGAGAAAGGAAAGATGGTGAGAGACGGTAGAGTCAGGGGCTCCATCTTGGAGGACTTGTAAGTCGTGGTAAAGACTTTGACCTTGGTCCTAGTGTGAAGGGAGTCCCTGGAGAGTTTTGAGGTAGAGGAGTGCATATCCTTCTTTGCGTTTACATTTTCAAATGCTCACTTTGGCCGCCCTGTGGAGCCTGGAGTGGAAGCAGGGAGACCAGTAAGAAATTCTGTATCGCGGTAGCCTAAGAGAGTTGTTAATTAAGAGGTTTGTAGATATTTTCTAGAAAGTCGCATAGAGGGAAGTAATTGCCTTTGGGAACGAGTTAGAAGCAGCTTGCCCTTTAGCCGTGTGCAGAATCCCCAGCACTGTGCAGGGCCCCTGTGTCTGGCCCCTGGAAGGGCGTGGGCCTGCAGGTGTCCCCTGGGTTGCTGGGAAGGCATCGTGAGGCGGAGCCAGGACGCACCCTGGGCCGTGCTCTGAGGGAGGTAATTGCACTTGGGTGCCGGCCAACATAGCTCGGCCGAGATGAACCGAGTGTGATGAGCTTGGAGACCTTCAAGAGGGACCGGCCAGGCCAACCATGCTGTGGGCCTCCCCAAACGACCTGCTCTGAGACCTTTCCCTCCAGCTTCCAGAGGTTCATGTAGCCCGGATGTCAGAGCTGCGGAAGCTGGCCAGGGATCTGCCTCAGGCCCGGGAGCCACATGACCAGGGTTTGAATCCAGGTTCTACCACTTCCAGGCTATGTGGCCTGGGGCAAATCACAAACCAGTCTGTGCTTCAGTTTCTTCATGTGCAAAATGGGAACAGAAAAGATTAAATCAGTTAATTCCTGTTCAGCACAGGTTAAGCCTCCAGGCCCCATCCTCTGCCCCCAGGGTCACTGACCTCCTGGGCAGCCTCGACAGCAGTCAGCCTTGTGTGTCGTTTGAGCTTTCTGGAGCCGTTGCCCTGGGCCCTCTCTGAAGGAGTGTGCCTGCGAGTTGGGAGGTTATAATTACAATCGTTGCATTTATCAACCTTTGGCGGCGTCCCAGCCATATGCTAACACTGTGCACACATCCTCTCACACAGTCCTCGGAGGAGCCTGTTTTCATCTCCACTTTGTAGAAGAGAAAACTGAGGCTTAGAAGGATGAAGGGCCTTGCCAAGGCCCTCTAGCTGGTAATGATGGAGCCAGGATCTGACTGCCTTCCCACCAGCTGCTTCTCTCCAGCCAGGAACAGCACGAAGGTGCTGGCTCGCTATGGATGCACAGGGCCATTGGTTTTCTGTTCTTGCTCAGGGCCACCCTACCTGGCCCTGTTGACCTTCCATGCATCTTTCTGACTATAGGATGGTCAGAGAGAACCTCTCTGTAGAAACTTAAATAACTTAGGATGTGAGTCATGTAATACTTGGGGAAACGCTTTCCAGGCAGAGAGCACAGCAGTGCAAAGGCCCTGAGGTACCTTCTGGGGAGAGCATCCCGTGGGCCTTCTTCTTGGCCGCTGCCTGTTCTTTGGCATCTGGTGGGCCATCAGGGACACAGGGAATCCTGACTCAGTGACACTGGCTAACATGAGGAGCCTTTCTCTGAATGTCCCTGGCGTTCCTACGTGACTGGAGGCGCCTGTGAGCTCCAGAGCTGTACCTTAGGAATTGAAGTCTGGCTAGGGGCAGACCACAGACGGTGCTGCCGGAGTCACTACACAGTTGTTAGCCCCTCCTGTATCTTTAGATAGCATTTTGGAAAGTTAACATTTTTTTTTTATTGTGGTAAAATACACATACAATTTGCCACTTTAGCCATTTTTAAGTGTACAGTTTGGTGGCATTAAGTACAATCAAGTTGTTGTGCAGCCGTCCCCACCATGCATCTCCAGAACTCTTCTTTCCCCATATAGAAACTCTGTCCCCACTGAACACTAACTCCCCCTCCTCCCTCCCCCCTCCCCCAGCCCTGGTAACCTCTGTTCTATTTTCTGTCTCTGAATTTGCCTATTTTAGGCACCTCATCTAAGTGGAATCATACGGCAGTTGTCCTTTTGTGCTGCCTTCCTTCACTTAGCATAGTGCTTTCACGGTTCGTCCGTGCTGGTGGGGGTGGGCTTTTTAGAAACAAACAGGATGTTAGCACTGTGTGCCTGCCCCGTCCTGGGAGCTGCGAAGGCACCACAGAGGCTGAAGTCACGCACATCGTCCCTGCGCCTGAAGGCTTGGGCTCCTCCACCGCTGGCTTCACTGGTTTGCGTTTCTCCAGGCAGGCACCCTCGAAACCAAGGCCCCCATCCCACATCACGTCTTCTGCCACGGGGCATGTCACAACTCTAGGTTCATCCTGGGTCCTGGGCCATGTGGTTATGCCCTTCCAACCTCAGCCTCGTTTTTCTCATCTTTGAAGTGGATCCTGTGCACTGACTGTCAGGTTATCTCTGGCCACATGAAGCTGGCCTCCCACAGCCAGCCTGGAGCTGACCCTTGTGTGCCGGACAGACTGGGGGCAGGTGGAGGGGGGGGAGTGCCTCTTAGACTACGACTTTTTTATTTATTAAAAATTAATTAAGGGGCGTTGATGTATCAGGACCTAAGAGGAGTTGACAGGTCACATGGTCTCTGAAAGCACAGGGCTGGTAATCCATTTAAAAAAACATTTTCTTCTTCTTCTTTTTAATTTAATGGAGGAAATCATTAGTGGGGAAATTGGTAGAACTGATTTATTCCTGTTTTGGGGAGGGGGAGTGGAAGAGAAAAATCTGCTCTAATTGCTGCTTGTTCTAGAAATATGTCAGCAAAATATTCCCATTAGCCGGGCCTGGCATGGGCGGAGACAGCGCATCGAGCGTTCTTCCCTCAGATCTTGCTCTGGGCGGGGCAGGGGGGCTCCTTCTGGACACAGGTGGGTGGCTGGTGATGTCAGCAGCGGCACGTCTTCTTAAACATCCCAGCAGTCTGCCTCGGCTCCCTGCTGGGGGACCCTGTTGCCCAAGAGCCCCTGGGACTTCAGACTCAAGCCCTCATTCCCAGGACACAGGACCAGGACCCCCATCTGGGAAAAAGGACTACGTGCCTCTTGGGCTTCATCCGGTTCCAAGGGGAGGCAACCGGGTTCACCCTAAAAATAACCAAATATGCAAACAACTTCGACATGCAAACGTTTTTCTTATCTGTGGGCCAAATAATTTAAAGGTACAGCTGTTTTCCACGGTCCCTATCTGTTTATTTTCCTGGAGCGGGGAGGAGCTCTGGGGTGATCTGGGCTGTTCTGAGGTCACCATCTTCCTGCACCCCTGCTGGAGGTCTGGCTGGGCGCTGAGGCCTGGCCGTGGGTGCTCAGCTGCTGCCCTGTCCTCGGGTGCCTCCTGCCCTGGGGCACCCTGAGTCTGGCAAGGGGTGAGTCACCTGAGAGTCAGGAGGCCCCGAGTGCCCCCGACTTGGGCAGGGTGGCGCTGGCTGGAGCGCTGTCGCCCCTTCAGGCTCACTGCATCTGCAGAGGGAGGGGTCCATCTTACTTTGATTTTCCAAGTGCGTCTGGCCCAGAAACACGGGTAAATGAGTTCTCGGAGCCAAGGCGGCTATAAATAGCCAGGTAGGATGTAGAGGAGGTGAAAGGTGAGGGGCTGCCAAGTTTGGAAGGCCCACTACTTCCCGAGCAGTGGCTGCGTCCTGGCTCGATCCGGCCCTGCAGAGCCTGTGGGATCCAGGCCCTGCATCACCTCGTGTCCTCACTGCCACACGCTGCACGGGGCCACTGTGAGGCTCCAGGACACATTGTCATGTCCACAGCTGGGGACTCTATCTGTGTAATAATCTTCCCATAGACGTACCACGTCTGAGGGGAAAGCCCACCATCAAGTGGGGGGTCCTGTGGCACTGAGTGTGAGGGGTAGGGGTCTAAAGCTGTGGGGCGGGGCCACCATCCCCACTGTCACAGGGAGTTCATCCACAGTGCGGGGAGGGGCAGGCCCAGACTGGTGGGCTGCTAACCTCTACAAAGTCTTTGTTCATTTATTCAGTCATCCACAAGTTCATTCATTCCTTCATTCAAAAGATTCATTCAGCGCCTGCTGCGTGCCGGGTACTCTTCAGGCCCTGGGGATAGAGAGATGAGTACAACCAACCAAAATCCCAGCCCTCATGGAACCTGCATTCCAGCAGAAGAGACAACAAAAAAAGAACGTGCTATGCCACGCACGAACGTGGAGGGCTTTTTTTCTTTTTTTTAGTGCTGTTGAGTAGATTCCAACTCCTAGCGCCCCTGTGTGAGCAGAGTGGAACCCTGCCCAGTCCTTTTGCACCATCCCCTCCCCTTCCAGTCCTATATCAGACGATGCTCCACTGCCATTCACAGGGTTTTCATGGCCAGTTTCTTGAGAAGTCAGTGGCCAGGTCCTTCTTCCTAGTCTGTCTGAGTCTGGAAGCTCTGCTGAAACCTGTCCACTGTGGGTGACCTGCTAGTGTTTGACATACTCGTGGCATAGCTTTCAGCATCACAGCGACACACAGCTGCCACAGTATGACAACCCACAGATGGGTGGTAGGGCTCTTTGACCAGGAAACAAACCTGGGCCGTGGTGATGAGAGCACCGAATCTTAACTGCTAGCCCACCAGGGCTGGCCTTGAGGATGTTATGCTAAGTGAAATAAGCCAGACACAAAAGGACAAATTCTGTATGAATCTACTTAAATGAGGTACCTAAAGTAGTCAAATTCATAGAGACAGAAAGGAGAATGGTGGGTGCCAGGGGCTGGGGGAGGAGATAGGGTTAGTGTTTAATGGGGACAGAGTCTCAGTTTCACAGATGAAAAGAGCTCTAGAGATAGATAGTGGTGATAGTTGCACGACAACGTGAATGTACTTAATTCCCCTGAACTGTACACTTAAAAAGGGTTAAAATGGTAAATTTTATGTTATGTGTTTTACACCATAATTTTAAAACTAAAAAAAGAAGAGAGAAAAGTACACAGTAAATAAGATGAGGATCAAGACCATGAAGAAAATGAGAAAGAGACAGGAGAGTGCTGGGTTTGAGGTAAGATTTAAATAAGGCAGCCTTAGTGAGCAGGTTCCAGACAGAGGCTGCAGGTGGAGTGGCACTGGGCAGAGGGGAGCAGGTGCAGAGGCCCCAGGGCAGGCAGGGAGGGCCTGCAGGCCTCCACCCTGAGTGGGGTGAGACCAGGCCACTTCGGGGCATAGTTTGAAGGGGACCCCCCTGGCTGTTCTGTTAAGGAAGGAGGGGCACTTGGGAAGCTAAGAGAAGGTTTATGGGGTGGGGGGACAGGCTGGGGCTCCCCGTCCTCTGTAGCAGGTCCCAGCCCTAGGTGACCAGTGCCTGATCTTGGGCTCAGAGCACAACAGGAGTTAGGGTTCTTTGTGGTTGTGTTTAAAGTTTTCCTATTTTACTGGAGTCCACCGCTGCCCCTCTCCAGATGTCGCTTCTCCCTCTCCCGCTTGGGCGGGTTAGAGTAGGTGAGGACAGGGGCGTGATGGCATGGCCAGGTTTCAGTTCCTGCCTTTCAGGCTTTGAAGCCACACAGCTCCTTAGAAGTACACAGCCATCCCCTGGCCCTTGGCCTGCCCTGGTGTGGGGGTTGAGTGCTGGTGGCGCCCCTCTTACCCAAGCCTGTCCCACAGTTGCCTCTCGGGAGGCCTGTGCAGGAGCAGACCAGAAGTTGGGGGCCTGGGCTTCAGCCCCACCTCTGCTTTGCTTTGCCATGTGTTCCTCCAGCTGAGTCTGGGTTTCTGCATCTGCAAAGTGAGAATGTCAGACTAGAATCTGGTCTGGATTCTGGTCCACTCGCTGTGCCAGGGGAGCGAGCTTGTGAGAGCAGCTTTGTGCACGTGGGGAGGTCTTCCTGAGCACCCAGCTCCACGGCCCAGTCTAGAACCAAGGATGCCCTGCACACCCCACCCCCGCCGGGTCTCTGCTGCACTCTAAGAAGGGGGGAGGGTCTGTTCCAGTCCTATAGCTCCCACCCAGACATTCCAGGGATGACCTCAGGAGTTGCTGAGGGAAACAGCCGGACACGGGGTTCTAGAACGGGGGTCTGAGACCAATAGAGGCAGGAGGAGAGGTCAGCCGGTTCAGGAACGCATGTCATTATGGAGTCCGCCGAGCATGCTCCCCAGCTGGTACCCGTTTTGTTCCCTGAGAGCCAGACCACCCACCCTCTGTCCTTTTGGAGGGGGACCTCGGGGGCCAGGCTGCAGACGGAAGCCTGCTTCATCTCCCAGACACTGTGGGGTAAGTAGGGAGAAGAAGGGATGAAGGAAGTGGACCGAGGAGCTAGGTGCTTGGCCTGGGCCGGGCGTCCTGCGTTCCCATCTCATCGAGTCCTCAGAGCTGCTCTTTCCAGGGCAATCACCACTAGCCCCATGCGACTATTTAGTTTTAATTTTAAAATAAAGCAAAATGAAATTAAAAACTTTGTTTCCCAGGCACACTAGTCACATTTCAGGAGCTCAGTGGCTGCGAGGGCTGGCGGCAGCCGTATCGGACAGGGCAGACATAGAGCGTGACCATCACCACAGAAAGTTCTATCAGGCGGTGCTGGTCTTGTCTCTACAGCAACCCCAAGACGCAGAGACTACCGCCCCCACTTCACAGATGAGGAAGCTGAGGCTCAGAGAGGAGAAATGACCTGCTGGTCAGGCAGCCAGCCAGTGCCAGAGAGTTCTATAACCCAGGTCTGTGAGGTCTCAAAGTGTGGACGTGGGGTTGGTGTGCACATGTGTCCTTCTGCTCAGAGAGCTACTTCTTGGGGGACAGAAGACAAAGGCTCACATGTCAGCCACACACACACACATGCACACCCTGGGACCTCCGCTTCCAGCCCCGGGGCCAGGCAAGGCCTCCTGTTCTTGCTCCTCCAGTGGAGAGGGATGCCTTAATGAAAAGGCAAAGCAGGGATTCACAAGCAGTTTGGGGCCTCCGGGGCCTGCACCTTTGAGACCCAGTTCCTTAGGAGGGGCTCCGGGAAACTTCACTGGGCTCCGCGAAACTCATCTTAAAAGGGAGAGAACAACAGGCAAAAGGTGGAAACAATCCACTCCTGCATAGATAGATGAATGCGTGTGGCATATCCATCCAGTGGAATGTGATTCAGCCATAAAAAGGAACAGAGCACTGACACCAGCTACAAAGTGGATGAACCTTGAAAACATGATACCGAGTGAGAGAAGCCAGATACAGTAGGCCACATCCTGTATGCTCCCATCTATGTGAAATGTCCAGAATCGGCAAATGCGTAGAGACAGAAAGCAGACTGGTGGTTGGAGGGGCTGGGGGGAGGGGGAGTGGGGAGTGAGTGCCTATCAGGTTTTGGGGTGATGAACATGTTCTGGAACTAGATAGAAGTGACAGTTGCACAGCATTGTAAATGTACTAAATGCTGCTGAATTGTATACTTTAAAATGGTATTTTTTATGTTATGTGTATTTTACCACACTTAAAAAAAAGCAAGAGGAAATGGTAGCGTCTAGGTGGGGCCTGTGTGGATGTTCATTATAAAGTGTCTCGATTTTGCCGTACGTTTGAACATTTTCATAGTAAAGTGTGGAGGGGAAGTGAGAGGAGGACTGAAGGGACGATGTCTCCAGGGCCGCCCCTAGGTCTTGTGCTTCAGAGCAGCAAGACCTCAGCCTCTGTCCTGGTGTGTGGGGCAAGGAGAGGTGGGACGTTGGGTGGTGCTGCTCGCTGTACTTCTGTCCCGCTAAGGAGACACCAGTTCCTGAGGTGTCCACACCCCTTAGTCATCCCCAGATGTTTCAGTGTCACCGTACCTGCAAGTGCAGACAGCAGGTTGTCCTCGCTTGTGCTGAGGATGCCAGTGGGCCAGTGGCAAAGTCCTGGAGCTGGGGTCAGGGACAGAAGCAGCAGCAAGCTGGCAGCAGGTGCGGGGAGACCCACAGGGAGCCATGCTGGATGGTAACTTGGGTGGCCTGGTGCACCCAGGAGATCGCACTCCATCCTTCTCTTTCTGCGTAGGTGGCTCTGGGCATCGCAGCCCTCTCATGGGTGGGCATCCTCTTGTTCTCGAGGGTGGGAAATGTGCCTGACATTCCTGGGGAAATGTGACTCGAGGTTTGGCAACTCTAATTTCTAGAAATGAGGAGGCAGGTGGGGATCAGAAGTGCTTCCCCAAACCCCAGGCCCCTTGTGTGCCCCGGCCATCGGGTGGGGCTCTGGTCTCATTAGTCCCCCGTGGGTCTGGCCTGAGATGAGGGGCACAGCTCTTGCTGAGGGTGACAGAGCTCAGTGAGCCAGATGAGAAAGCCCTGAGGTCCTTTCCTGCCCCTCACCTCCCTTCTCGCCCCAGTGGCAGAGAGCTGCTATTGGCCCCACTGGGTCAGGCCAGTTCCCCTCCCAGCCTGGCCGCCGTGGGCCCAGAAGGCCTGGTTTAGGGGAGGCTGCGCCAGGAGAAGGGTGGGGATTGGTTCTCCGCGGATGCCTTTCCTCTGGCATATGGCTCCTCCACCCGCCTCGGGCTCTGCCAGCGGCTCCCCTTTCTCCATGGCAACTTAGCTCAGTGGTCCCAGTGGAGGAGAGAGAATCAATTCTCCCTCTTCCCTCCCTCCCTCTCCTCTCCCCACCCCTTCCTCTCAGCCTCCCTTCCTCCTTGGTCCGTGCTAGGGCTCTCAGCTCCTCCATCCGTCCTCTATCCGTCCATCCCGAGGACCTCCGTGCTTCGAGGCCAGCTCCTGTCTCCAGTCATGGGTTGCTTGCAGAGCTGCGTGCTGGGGGCGGCTCCCTGAGGCTGGCATCATGGGGAGCACGGGAGACCTCCGCAGACACGGGGGCGCTGCTGGATGCACCCAGGCCTGGCTCCGCGGTGTGTGGCTCCCTGCTCTAACACTTGGTCCCCTCTCTTCCCCCTCCTTACATTTTCTTCCTGAAAGGTAATTTCCTGCTAAAACTGTCACAGCCTTAGGACGGGTTTGTTAGCAAGGAAGGTTCTGTCCTGGTCACGTGGGCTGCTTGTTTTCTCTCAGTAGCTGGGATGGAGGGAGAGAGGGAGGGAGAGGCTTGGCCTGACTCGGAGCTCAGAGGGGACAGGGTGGCTTTGGGCGTGTGGGGTCTCATCCAGGGCTTCCGTGAGTAGCCCGGCTCCTGCCTCCTGATGCTTGGATCCACTGCTGTCTGTTGCACTTCCATTTTCCAATGTAATTGCTACACAGCATGGACAATCTGCTTTCCTGGGCCATGGTCTGACCAGGGGGACAAGGAGGAAATTTAGAGGCATCCACATGTACCCCATGTGGGGCAGGGCTCTGGATTGGGGGACACTGGGGACAGGTCTCTCTGTCTAATCCTTTCTCACCTGAAAATGGAGGTCAATAGGGGAATGTTTTGTCCCCGTAACCAAGAATTTCCAAGAAGATGGTGTAACGAGAGTCATCTGCTGACTGGTTCCAGGCAGAGCGGTCCTGGCAGCATGGCTGTCCTGGGCACTACTGCCATCTGTTTGGGACAGTCCCTCAGCAGAGTTTGGTTCAGATGGGATTTTAAGACCGCTGCCGGGTGGGTCGACATTCTCCATCGCATCTTCCCCATCTGCCGCCCTGGCGTTGAGGATGGCTTCTGAATGGCTTTCCTGGAGGCAACTGATGAGGTTAATCTGTCGGCTGCCCATCCCAGGGGTGTTCTCTGCATCTGGGCCCAGTGGCAGGCAGCCCACTCTCCCATACCTCTGCCTCCCGTGCAGCGGACAACGGAAAAATGAACCCCTCATTGCCAACCAGACATCTCCTCTGTTGATGGAAAGTGAGGCCCAGAGCGAACGGATTTAGCACCCAGTTCTTAGAAGCCACGGGTTTGCATGGTGTCTGAGAGGAAGCCCTGTGTGATCTTTAAATAGAAAGCGAACACCAAGTGGCCCCGTCTGACTCACAGGGAAGTTTGGTGCAGGTATCAGGGAAACAAGTCAATTTTGAACGTGGTGCCCATCATGAGGGCTGAGACGGCAGGGGCGTCTGGACGTTCAGGTATGTGTAGGGTCGGGCTCAGGGCGTCGGATTGGATTATCTGCTTTGTTTGAGCGTTATCTCTGACAGATCGCTTTAATAACAGAATCCTCCGTGAAGGCGGCCCCAGGCAGGGCTCCCGTCTGTTTCTATGCTCCAGCCTCTTTAAACTGCATTTGCTCATCTCCCAAACCCCTGTCTCTCTAAAGCTGCCTTCAACCCTGAATTCTTGGAGCTTCCTTTTGATAATCAGATGGGTTCCTGTTGGGCAGGATGAGAAGAATGCTTTTGTGTCTCCAGATGTCTGTGCGATGTCTTGCTTTTCGTTTGCTTTGAGGCTGGAGTCTGTCACTGAGACCTTCCTGGCATCTGGACTCTGTGCAGGCTTCTTAATGACATTACCCGCGTCTGGATTCTGGTTGGTTTGCTGTAAATTCTGATGGGTTTACAAGTTGTGTGAGGGGTGGGGAGGCTGTGTGCTGGTTTGGTCTGGTTTGGTTTTGGTTTGCTGGTGAACGGAAACTCTGATGTGACACGTGAAAGGTCAGCCCTGAGAGTGGCAGTGCTGTGTTCTCATCTGAGTGCTCAGCCCCAATGGGAGGCTGGCCCAGCGCTGCTGCTGCTGGGGTGACTCTGCCCTGGGGTCTTCCGTGTGTGCCCAGGGTGAGGGTTGCTTTGGTGATGCAAGTGTGTGTTCACTCAGCAAGCCCAGAGTCAGAAGGACAGCGGAGCAGGGCTGGTGTTGGAGGAGGGGAGGCACGGCTCCGCCAACCCGCCTGCTTTCATCCGGAGTGAATCCTGAGTGCTCCGTGCCAGCCTCCCCCTCCCTCTCACATCCTCCGGCACAAGGAGCCTGCCTCCTTTCTTAGTGTAATTTCACGTAGTGGTGTCTTACTTGAAAGCATCCTAAGGAGCTGCTGCGGGTGTGAGAGCAGGTCGGAGAGGTGGGAGCCCTGGCTGCTGATGGCTCCTGCCAGTGGAACCATGGAAAGCTCATTCCAGGAAAAGTGGAATGAACACTGCGTTGGCTGGCTTTCAGGCGGTGAGTGGTTCTCTCTTCTTTAAGTCCACGGGAGTGCTGGGATTCAGGGAAAGGCTCGGTGGGAAGCCCGGCTGTTCAGATAGCCCTCACAAAGCCCACGAAGCTCCGAGGGGAAAGTTTGACTTATTTTCCTCTGGCCTGGCTTGCAGTATGCTGGTCCACCACCCAGGCTGTGCCGGGCAGGACAGGCAGTGCTGGCTCGGCGTCAGGGATTCTAGGACTCAGGACCGAGTCTGCCCGGGAGGCCAAGCTTGTGTCCCAGCCCAGCCTCATACCCAGCTTTGAGAAAATCTGTTGGTAGTGACTCTTCATCTTCGTTACACAAATGCCTTAACAAACTGCAGGAGAAAAGAAGCTCATGAACATTGAATTCTCCCCCATCTGTCTTGTGATGTCCCCAAACACACATATACACGCACTTACACAAACATGCTCACAGGCATGCACATACCCACATGCTTGCACACACGTGCACACTCACATCCCACATGCACACAGGCATGCAGGTACACGCCTGTGCACTCTCACACACGCACACACAGATTCGTTTTCTCTTCTGCCATCGGGGGTACATGTACCAATTGGCATTCTGCTCTTGATAACACGATCTCCTATAAATTTACAGTTCCCGGGATTGATAAGATCATATGGCTATCCTTTTTATGTGGTGCTTTTCTGCTCAGTGTCTCACCTGAGTGAGACTGACCATTCCTGTCTAATTCCAGAAAGAGCTGCCTCCCTCTTGTACTGTTCCTCCTTACCATGCCCCCCGGGCTCTGCTGTGTTGTCAGGTGTGGGACAGAGATTGGCACGTTCATGTCTACAGGGGAGGCCCCTGGCTGCCACCTTTCCATCCTAGGCTTCTGAGCCTCTCAAGTCCAAAGGAACAGGAGTTGTCAGAGAAAGACCCCTTAGCTCAAGATGTGCTGAGCTGTGAGGCCCTGCATGTGTGTGCATGCAGGTATGTGTGTGTGCTCTCTCCACATTGTTCATATTTTGGCATCTTTAGCTTTCCTTCCCATTTCTCCCCATTTTCTGGTTCATTTCCCAGAGCACAGCTCAGCAAACTCTCAACTGGGATCTTAATACCCATCTCAGAGGTACCTTTACAAATCTCATCTAATTTAACAATTTGCAACCACCCTAGAAGTACTTGGTGTTGTCCCATTTTACATGTGAGCAAACTGAGTCTCAGAGCAGTTGACCAGCCTACTCTGGGAGGGCAGAGCCAGAGCTCAGATTGCTGGCTCATTCATTCATTCATTCATTTACTCATTCATTCTTTCATTGATCAGTTACACATGGAACCTGCTCTGCATTGAGCTCCATGCCACTGGGCTTTGGGACAAAGAGAAGACTCAGCCCTTGCCCTTCAGGGAGGAGTCAATCCATCCCAGTTGTCTGAGGAGAGAAAAGGAAAGAAGCAGAGAGCGGGCCCGGAAGGAGGAGGCAGCTGGGACCTGAGTGGGGAGCCCCTCACTGCCCACCCAGCCCACTGCTCCTGCCTGGAGTGGGGTAGTCCATGCTGCGCTGTGGAGAATCTTGGTGCTCTGGGTCCTGATCTGCTCTTTATTCTGCTACAGGGCAGCCTGGCTCTTTCTTTTAAGAAGAGTTACAACGTCAGCAGGAAGGCAGTCTGCAGAGCGGGGGCCTGTCTGTTTTATGCAGAGCACTCAGGTGTGGGTGGTTGGTGTAGTAGGAGGGGCACTGTGCACCAGGAGACCGTGCCTCGGTTTCTTCATCTGTAACCTGGAGGTAGCACCACCTCGTTCACACACCTCAGCAAGGAGGCAGGTGTGAGGGTGCTTGGCATTGCACCCCATGAATTGGGTGGTAGGATTGTTATCATGGATCAGACATTCTGGTACTTACTCTCCGACGGTTCAGAAGAAACTGTATGCGTGTTGATTGTATAAATAGGTTCTGTGCATGTAGATATCCACAGAGAGAGGGAGAATACAAATGGTAAAGCAAATGATTTAAACAGGGATTCTAGGTAGGGTGTACCTGAGAGTTCTTCTGTTATTTCTGCAACTTTTCTGTGAGTTAGAGATTATGTGAAAAAGAAAAACAGACTTAGGCTTGTGAGGGCTTTTCCCCAAAGGTGGACAGGATAGTAACACAATTTAAGGGCCTCGCAAGAAGCCACATGGATAAACCCTGGAGGGAAAGGGAGTCGCAGAGGTGGGATCTTTTAGGCCATTGGCCAGACACTCTCAAGGAGGACTCTCCCTCGACACGAGGGCCTCTGAGGCCAAGCTCCTTCCCAGCTCCCTCCCTGGGCTCAGTGACAGGGGACCAGGCTGGGATGCCTTCCCCAGGGCCCCTGCCTGGTAGCCTGCGACTCTTCTTCTGGAGAACAGAGCCTGCCGCCTGCACCGGGCCCAGAGAAAGTTGTTTGTATCTCGTGATGGTTTCTTATTTCTTCTTAATTTTATGAGGAAGATTGGCCCTGAGCTAACATCTGTGCCAACCTTCCTCTACTTTGTATATGGGACGCTGCCACAGGATGGCTTGGTGAGCAGTGTGTAAGTCCGCATCTGGGATCTGAACCGGTGAACCCTGGGCCACCGAAGTGGAGCACGTGAACTTAACCACTATGCTACTGGGCTGGCCCCACATGATGGTTTCTTGACCGAGCGCTGGTTTTGCTTTGGTCCAACTGCAGTTGCGTGTCCTCCCGTTACATCAGCCTTGAGGCCCACTGCTGTTGCGCGGGCTCCTGGAGCCCCTTTCGGTAGATGGTCACCCTCCAAACCGTGAGCAGCTGTTGAGAGGGAATGCCAGACCTAGAGTCCAGCTCTGCTCCCGGTGGACCTCCCCGAGCCTCCATTGTCTCCTTGACCAAGCCAGGCTTGGTGGGAATGAGTGAACCAGGCACCTGAACATGCTCTGTCTGATCTGTCCGACCTTGCGGGAGCTGCCTGCTCTGTGCCTCTGTTCCCTCACTTTGTTGCCATAGCGAGAACTTTCCTCAACAGGTCCCC
This sequence comes from Equus caballus, assembly GCF_041296265.1. Lineage (NCBI taxonomy): Eukaryota > Metazoa > Chordata > Mammalia > Perissodactyla > Equidae > Equus > Equus caballus. The sequence continues at coordinate 25,442,776 of NC_091691.1, read as the reverse complement.
ATCGCCTCTCCGAAAGCAGGGCGGTGCTCAGAGGCTAGTGGGGAGGCAGCAGAGTGTTAGGAGCGTTCAGGGCTGTCTCTAGCTGTCTCACAGCCTTGGGTACTCCCCAGCTCGCCAGGGGAGAGCAGAGGGCAAAGCAGGTCAGAAGAGGTTGTCCTAATGCCTGCTCTGCCATTAGCCTGGTATGAGACCATGAGGAAGTCCCTGATCTCTCTGAGCCTCAGTTTCCTAGTCAGCACGACAGGGTTACTGATGGGAGCCCTCGGGAGACTGGGAAGGACAAAAGGGACATGTGCAGAGCGCTGTGTCCCATGCCCGTGCCCTCACTCTGCCTGTCGCCCATGCCCTTGTAAAGCACTTCACAGCTTTCTAGGCGTGGGCACAGCATTATCACAGCCTGTGGCTGTGAACGGGCTTTGTCAGGGCTGCAGCAGGCTGCGCAGATAGGGGACCGGGACCAGTTAATTTTAAAACACTTGCTGCCTGATTTCATTTGCCTGCTGGGCCCCTGCTAATTCACAGCTGAAGGCCTTTCTCCAGGACTTTGGTCTCTTGGGATGGAGAGATTGGGAGGTAGGGCTCCTCTGGGGTGGCAGGAGAGCAAGGCTTGGTAGCCACGTGGTCCTGGGTTTGAGCCCTGTCTGTGCAGCCTGTAGAAATCACTTAATCCCCTGAGCCTCTGTTTCCTTCTGCACAGAACAAGGGCCAACCTCCCGCTGCAGGGCTTTGGGTGAGAATGCAGGACTGCCTCCTTGCCTGGCCCGTAGAAGAAGCAAGATGAAGGAGGTGATGTTTTATAGGGCTCTCCTCCAGTGTAGGACTTTAAAAAAAGGATTGGTTTCAAACGGCCACTCTCTACCAAAGGTCACCCTAGGATGGGACCAGGCCGGCTGCTGCTTTTCATGCTCCCAAATGTTTGGTGAGCCCATGCCATGTCTTGGCCAACAGGACCTTCTGTCAGGAGATGTGGTCACTAAACTGCCTGTGACCTGGAATATGAAAAGCTGTGCTCCGCCATCCACCTGAGGACATGTGACACAGCAGCTGTGCTGATGGAGAAACGAAGGCACAGGGGTGTGTCTCACTGCTGGAGCTGGGTGTGGCCACAGTGCCAAGGAGGGGCCTCTCCTGAACCCTAACAGAGAGGAAGGGCCAGAATTTATGCCTGAATCACCACCCAGCAGCTTTGGCCTGGAGGAGAGGAGCTGGCACGATTGTTGCCTAGAGCCCTCTGCCCTCCCCACGGGAGAGTTGAGCCCGCTCATGCCTGTCGCTCCCGGGCAGCAGTCGACGTGCTAGACTTCCAGGTCAGGCCTGGCAGATGGGGAAACCGACGCAGAGACCCAGAGGAACTTTCCTGTTTCACCCAGAGCCACACTGGGCGGGGCTGGCGGGGCTGGCGGGGCTGGCTCATGGAGGCAGCACGGAGTCCAGCTTCCTCTGCTCTACTATGCCCCCCATTTGCAGCTGTGGAGGGGCCTTGCTAGTGATGTGGTGATGTCCCTTCCGTACAGCGCTGGCATGAATCACAGCATTCTTGGGGCTGGCTCTTGCCCCATAAATGATCTGGGTTGGGCCGATGCAGGAAGGGGCATGTCAATGCTGGGCCCTTAGGGGTGTCCCCCCCTCAACTAGCCTGGGCTGAAGAACTGGTTGGTCCCTGTGAGGTAATTTAGAAGGGAGGGTTCTGAGTGGAAGCCTGTGTATAGCTTGAGGAAGAGGCATTGTCCAGCACTCCTTGGAGAAGAGCATTCCATCCTATGGGCAGCTCTGCTCCTCTCTGCCTACTTGGCAATCTGCATGAACTTGCATATAGCAGCCAGCTCCTGCCTTGGCCTAAACAAGTGTCACATTCCTCTGAGCTGCCCAGCCTGGGCACTCTAGGAGACCGGGGTGGGGAGGGACACCAGTGAGTGCCTTACCCCCACACACACCCTCACCCCCGGGTACACAGAGCCATTGCCAGTCCCTAACTCAAACCCCTCCACTATAGCTGGGAAATTGAGGCCCACGGAGGGCCAGGGACCGACCTACTCTAGCTCCCAGGGCCTTGGTAGCACTACATAACATGACCTGCTATCTGCACGCCTGATAGCTGTCAGGGCCTGGGCCCATCCCCATGAGGGTGGGGACTAGGGCAGGATTTATGCCCCTGAGAGCAGTGAGCTGTGCCGGGGAGGAGGCGGGCAGAGCCTCTGGAATCCACCTGCCTCCTGGACCCTCTTCTGTTGCCCCAATCTACCAGCAGAGTCTCTGGCTGCATCTCATGCCCTGGACTCAGCTCATTTCCAGTCAATTAGTGCAAACTTGATGGTTGTGTTAACAGCAGTGTGCAGAGCTCATGCTTGGATGCAGCTTTGCAGTTTCCAAAGCACGTTGCATCGGGTTTATCAGTTGATTCTCACTGTGGCCTTGTGAAATGGTCAAGGCAGGCGACCAAGACCTTTTCTATGCAGGGGCAGAGAAGCCGAGTGAACTGCCCAAGGTCAGACAGCTGCTCTGGGATAGAGTTTGGACTTCAAATCAATTAGCTAATAAATATTTGCCAGGCACCTGCCTTTATTTTGCAACTGCTCTGGCCAGGCCCTGGGGAAGCAGCTGTGAACCAGACGCAGGGCCTGAGCTGGAAGGCACACATGCAGTGACATTACATTCTAAGAAAGGCCAGGAGAGAAGTCAGTGTCAGGTGCCCAGGGAGCTGACCAGGCCCTCAGGGAAGCCTTACCTGGGAACTCAGGGGGCTCAGTCACCTGATTCCAGGACCAGAGGGGCACTGCTCCCCCTCAGCACCCCCCCCCCTCCCCGCCCCAGCCAGGCCCAGGAGACATAGATTCTAGTCCCAGCTCTGCTATGTGACCTGACAAGCCCTGTCCTGTCTGCTCTCTCCACCTGCACGAGGAGGTTGAACCAGGCCACTTGTTCTCATCTCTGGTGGGCCCCCCAGTCTCCTTGGGGAATGTGTTTAAAATACAGGGTCCTGGGCCTCTCACACAGAGGTTCTGTCTCAGTAGCTCTGGGAGGGAGTGCCAGGAATCTGCATGTTGAACAGGCTCACTGGATGCTTCTAAAGCAGCTCATCCCCGTCCCTCAGTTTGAGAAATGCTGGACCAGCCACCTGGGAGCCCTTTGAACTCCTGACGTCATCAGCCATATGGTGGTCCTAAGCCTGTCCCTTGGTATGGCAGTGCCTGTGGAGCTGGGATGGTGGAGTGCCAGGGGTTTGCAGATGCTGAACTCTCTGAGCTCCCAGACGTTGTAGGAACCCAGGGAAACCCTAATCTTAGTCCTGAAGCTTCCAGAAGCCTTGGCCAGCTCCCCACCCCCTGTGAGAGGTCTTCCAAAAATGGAGACAGGTAGGGGATGCTGAGGCAAAGGTTTCTCATCACAGAAACCTGCAGTCCCTGGTTAGGACTTCACCCAAGGAGTGCTTCAGGCCACTTGCTTAGGGCTGGTGTGCCCAAGGACTCTGGCCGGGCTGGGCTGGCCTGACTAGGCATGGGTGCCCAGGAGAGGCTGTCCAGGGCTGGTGTGGGGAACAGGGAGAGTGGGGAGGCTGGGCAGCTCCATGTTTGGGAACCACTTCCCCTCTAGCGTCTTCAGAGTGGACAAAAAATGGCTTCTCACTGGCTCCTCAAGTGCCCTGAGCTAATTGGACTGCAGCCCTGGTGACAGCCTTGCTCAGTCCTGCCAGGGCACCAGTGTCACCCTCCCAACCAGGACGCCATTGGCTCTTCTGCTGAAGGCGCCCAGAGCAGGGGGACACTGGCTAATGTCCATGTGGTCAGCTCAGGCTATGGCCTGCTTTCTAGTGCTGCAAACCCAGTGCACTAGTTTCCTGGGGCTCCCGGAACAAGTGACCACAAACTGGGTGACTTAGAGCAAGAGCACCTTATTGTCTGACAGTTCTGGGGGACAGAAATCTGAAATCAAGGTCTCTCCAGGTCCTTGCTCCCCATGAAGACTCTAGGGGTGAATCCTTCCTTGCCTCTTACAGCTCCTGGTGGCGCCAGGAGTCCCTTGGCTCATGGCTGCATCACTCTGATTTCTCCCTCCGTCTCCACATGGCTGTCCCTCTGTGTGTGTCTCTCTGTGTCCTCTCTTCTTCTTGTAAGGATTCCTGTCACTGGATTTTGGGCCCATCCTAAATTCAAGATGATTTCATCTTGAGATCCTTAATAATTACCTCTGCGAGACCCTGTTTCCAAATAAGTCACGTTCTGAGGTTCCAGGTGGACGTGAATTTTGGGGACACCATTCCACCCACTACCCCCAGCAGGCAGAATGTTGCAGGTAAACGGCAGGTCTGCTGCAATGGCTGGGGGAGCAGTTGGCTGGCGGCTGGTCCCAGGAAATGGATCTGGGACTTTGAGTAGCCTGAGGCTCTTGTCAGCGAGGGCAGCTTTGCCTCTATTAGTAGAATCAGAGAGCCTAGAGCAAGGAGGTGGTGGTTGAGGGGGCAGCTACCCTGGAGAGGGTGTGCCATTTGGACACCTAAATTAAGGTGCCCTGGACAAGAAAAGCTGAACGTGGCTCTGAAGAGCCAACCAAGACCCTAGGTTGAGTCCCAGGGAGGCAAAATGCTCCCTGGGACTTTGCCCCTTAAGAACTTTGCAGCAGTGCCTTATAGGTGGTGAGCATCCCATCCTGGGAGGAAGTCTAGTGGCCCTCACAGGGTAGGGATTGCAGAGAGCATTCCCATCCCCCAGAACTCTAAGTCTATGCTTGTCTCAGTTAAGGACAGCCCCATCCAAGAGCCGTGCGTGAGCTCAGGGGCTCCCCCAAGGGCAGCCAAGGAGATGTGGCAGAGCCAGCCCCAGACCCCTAGCCTCTCCCTCTAGATGGCCCCTGGGTTTGCAAGCCAAGGGAGAGTGGTCCCAGTGCCCCAGGCTGCCAACTCCTCTGCAAAGCCTGACCCCCTCCCTCTCCCACCCCCACCCCATCTGCTTCCACAGCTGGGTCTCCCCTACTTCGCTCCATCTTATAGCTCAGCATCCTGTCTGCCTCACCCAGGAACCTTGTCCAGGGGCCAGCTGAGCACTCCACACAAGCTCTGCCCTGCCTCTCTCTGAGCGCGTAGCCCTCACTGGACACTTCACCCCGGGGCACATTGTGGAGTTCTCATCTCGATGCTTGGCACCTGCAAGAGCCTTCATTTCTGTGTGTCCAGGGCCCATCCCAGACGAGACACACTGAACACATCTCAGCAGCGAGGGTGACGTTGAACTCCACACAATTACACGCACACCAGGCTGGAGGATATCGGAGGGCACACGGCTCAGCCCCACCATGACCTGCTGCAGACCTTGGGCAAGTCCCTGCCCCTCAAAGGGCCCTGTGTCCCCATCAGCTAAGGAAAGACGGGCCCTACTGCTCTGTGAAAACCTTCCTGTGTCTGACTTCTAGAAGCCCCTGATGTCCAGGGGTGGTGGAGGGTGACTCTGACACAGTGCCCGAGGTCTATGCACTCCCCATTGCCAGGACCAGAAGCCCCGTGGCTGCTGGCACCTCGGCCATCTGTCTCTGTCCCTTCCCATGCCCATAACTGTCCCTTAGACCCTCCTGCTTGGAGAGAACTAATAGGCTCCTCCTGGTGATGGAGTCCCCTCTGGTTCCCAGGCCCACCCAGGATGCCTGTTGGCTGGAGCTGCCTACTTCACGCCCAGGGGCTTTAAATTTTTTTTATTGAGGTGAAATTCACATAACATAAAATTAACCATTTTAAAGTAAACAGTTCAGTGGCGTTTATGACATTCTCAACATTGTGCAATCATCACCTCTGTCTAGTTCCAAAACATTTTCATTACCCCAAAAGGGGACCACACGCCCAGCTCTGGGGCTTTTTTCTTTTCTGTCTTTTTTTAATTGTGGTAAAATACACATAACAGAATTTATCATTTTAACCATTCCTAAGTGTACAGTTCAATAAAATTAAGTCCATACACATTGTTGTTCAACCATCACCATGATCCATCTCCAGAACTCTTTTCTTTCCCCAAACTGAGACTCTGTCCCCATTAAACACTAACGCCCTGTCCCCCTTGCCCCCAGCCCCTGGAACCCACCATTCTACTTTGTGTCTCTATCAGTGTGACTCCTCTGGGTGCCTTGTATAAGTGGAATCATACAGTATGTGATCTTTTGTAGCTGGCTTCCTTCACTTAGCGTGATATCTTTAAGGTTCATCCACGTTGTAGCCTTTGTCAGAATTTCCTTCCTTTTTAAGGCTGAATAATATTCCATTGTATGGACAGACCATATTTGTTTATCAGTTCCTCCATCAGTGGACACTTGGGCTGCTTCCGTCTTTTGGCTATTGTGAATCCAACCCTGGGACTTTCAGAGAGTCTGGTGAAAAAAGTACAGGGTCAGGAGTCAGCTGGGCTCATCAGATTCCCACTACATGCTCTGGCCCCCCTTAATCTGTAATTAGCTCCAGGCCCCAGTGGGAAGATGATCATTCCAGAACGCCCTACCTCACACGTACCCTCCTCTCCGAGCCACGCTGCCTTAGCTGCTCATGGGCCCCCATTTTCTCCTCCAGGAAGACAAGGACACACCATGCTGAGAAGCTCAGCCCTCACTGGAGCCTACTGGCCCCCTGCGAGGTCTGACTTGTGAATGACCTTGGGCATGTGGCTTCCCTTCTCTGAGCCTCTCATCTGTCAGAAAGACATAATGATCTGAGACGAACCACTCCTGTGGTGGTCTGTGTCAGCTTCTCACCTGGTGCCTGGCTCCTCGGAAATGCCCCTAGATGGCTATTCTCCTGCCAGCCCTGTTCCCCGGTCCGTTCCATCCACAGGTGTTTGCTGAGTACCTGCTCTTAGAGGGCACGAGGCACCTGCAGGACAGGGCTGTAGGGGGCTGCTGGCAGAGGTGGCTTCGTGCAGCGTCTGCGGGATGACTGGACGCATCAGGCAAAGGGAGAGAGTTTGCTTTGGGAAGGGGAGCAGGGGTCACCCTTCCTGTACGTGCCCGGTGCCTCAGTGTTGGCTCATTTAATCCCACCCATCCCTGTGAGGTGGACGGTCGGGTGCAAGGAGGTCTGGAGTGGTTAACTGACTTGCTTGAAGACCAGGCTTGAACCTGAACTGAGGTCCGTCTGGTTCCACAGCTAGTCTTTCCCTCTGCGTCCTGCCGCCTCCAACTAGTTTTGCTTGTTTGTTTCCGGCCGCCTTGTTTTGCAGGGTGGGGGGATTGTGCTTGCTCCCGCCGCCCCGACTTCCCCGTTCCTGCTGTTCAGTCCGGGGCTGTTCAGCGCCTCCCCACTTCCCACCCTGTTGACACGGGCTGTTGCTGGGCTGGTTTTGTTTTTGACCCAGTCAGCCTGGCAGGGAAGTGGCGGGCTGTGTGCAGAGCTTCCCAAAATAGCCCCAGGCTCCCTGCCAAAGATAGAAGAGCCAGACTGTGTGCGATGGGCTTGGACCAGTTGAAGATGACTCAGTTCCCTGCGCCCCAGCCACCCCCTCTTTTTGCCCTCCCCTCAAGCTCTCCTGCCCTGCCCACCCCCCACCCCTCCAGCCCAGGCCACTGGATGCCCCTTCACACACCTGTGCCCCCTCAGGTGGCCTTACTCCTGGGAATGCTGAGAGGCTGCACAGGCCGCCAGCCTCGGGGCGTGGCTGCGAGGGGTTTGGTGGAGTCCCAGGCTCAGAATCGGGGGTACTTTTTCCCTCCCCCGACTGACTTGCCCAATGGCCTTGACCAAGTCCCTGTTGCTCTCTTGGCTTCAGTTTTCCAATTGGAAGTGGGGAGAATGAGTCTGTCGACCTGTCTTGTGTTATTGTGGGGCAGAGGTCTCAACAGGCGGCGGGAAGGTTGCTAATAATCCTATCAGTGAGTTATTTCTCCTGATCCTGACTGTTCTAGGTGTGAGGATACAGTTCACAGAGAGGCCCTGCATCGGCAGCGCTGTCCCCGTGTCGTTGTCATCGCTGTTCTAACAGTGCAGCCGCTGCCATTTCTCAGGCATTGTGTGCTGGGCACTTCACGTTCATTGTCTTTATTTATCCCCCCGACTACCCTATGGAGTGTATGTGGGTTGGACCTACTTTCGTAAGTGTGAACTGAGGCTCAGAGAGTCTGAGCAACTTGCCAAGACCAAGTGAAGGGTGGAGCCGCCATGGGAACCCTGTTCTAGCTTCAAAGCTGCGTGCCTTCTTTGAAGTCCTACCCCTCCTCCAGGGTCAGCCTGTCCCTGCTCGAGGCTTATCCCTCCAGACCCCTATCCTAGTCTCTGGTGGGCTGCCTGTGGTAGCCAGAGCAGCCAGGAGGTTCTGTCTACGTTTACATGGGACCCTGGTGTAGGACACACCGACGAAGTGCTTACCTCAACAGAGAGCCTTGGGGGCGGGAAGGGCACTTCTGGAGCTGAAGGGGCCGCCTCTTTATACCGTACACTGAGGCAACTTCGCAGAACAGTCAGCAAGCTTCTCAAGCACCAGGCCCCAGGGCGCCTTCACGCTCCTCGCAAAACCCCGTGAGGCCCAATTATTCAGACTTCGCAGGTGAAGAGATACAGCTCAGTGAGGAGGTCAGGCCACCTGTCCAAGGCTGCCCGCTGCTAAGTGGCAGTGCCAGGACTAGATCCCAGTCTGCCCGGCGCTCTTCCTGCCCCTCAGGGTCCAGGGATCAGGAAGTCCTTGGCCGCCAAGCTCCAGCGCAGTCCTCATTCTTGCCCCCTCCTCCCCTCATCCAGACAGGGCCTCGAGACGCGCAGGGCTCCTCAGGGTGGGCAGGCGTTGGCTTGGGCAGGGTATCTGTGGCCACTGGGGACTGCCCAGGGCTAGGTTCCATCCGCAGAGCTGGGCTTCTGACGTTGTTTGCCTCTGTGCCTGCGGCTGGTGCAATTAATATATTTATACGAATTGCTGTGTGCGTGTGTGTATGTGTGTGAGTGTGTTTGCTTTGTGATTGATCTCCTTGCGCTGTGTCCGTCAGGTCAGAGCCTGGCGAGTCTTTGGGGCAGGACGCACGTGACCCTCATCTGGACTGCATCGGCTGTGGGATGAACAGGACTGACGCATGTTTGTGTCCCTGGTATGTGGTGAAAAGCATTGAAGTGCAGAGCCACAGTTCCTTATCTTCAATTCCCAAATCCGGCAAGCTCTGAAAACCAAACGCTTTTTCATAACTCGTTTGGCAGCAAAATCCTGCCTGAACTGAGGTGAGGCTATTTATAGTCCGAGTAAGGCTATTTATAGCCTTTATGCATTTTGCATTCACGTATTTCCTGCAGAAATGTCAACTTATTTGATTACTGGATGCTGCTGAAATACGCAGCATTACCATCTAAAGTCCAGGGAGTTCTGAATTCTTAAATACATCTGGCCCAAGGGTAAGACCTCTACTTTTGTACCAGCTACAAATAGCCTCTGCCCCCAGCCCCCTACAGTATCCCTCCCCTGGGATTCCTGGAGCTACAGGGGATGATGCCATCTGTGGGGTCTCCAGGACCTCACCCAATCCCACAGCCAACGCCGCTGATAGTACCTAGAGGTTAGATATTTTTAATATCACCATGGGTGATAGAACACATCCTTATCACTAGGCATGGTGTGGGGTGCTCTCCACACTTATGTCTGATCCCTCATTGGATGTATTACCACCCCCCTTTGCAGATGAGTAAACTGAGGCTCAGAGTTTTAAGTACCATATCTAAGGACAGGTGAGAAGGGCAGGTGCTGGGCTCCAACTTGTCTTCCGTCTTGCCGCCTCTCTAGGAGGGAATGTGAGGCCCCAGCAATGTGCCTCCCTGGATTTACAGCCAAAGCATGTTGAAATTGGGAGGGAGCAAGCCTGTGGGGACCCAGGTGCACATGGAGGGGAGCAGACAGATGCGAGCCAGGCCCCTCCCTCAGCAGGGAGGAGAGGAGGCAGCAGGAGCCCTCTGCAGCCACAGGGCCTCCCTTGGGACCCCTCGCCCACCTCCCGCCACCACAGCTCCTGCTTCTCAGATGTCCCTTTTGTACGAGCACCTGTGCCACTCCCCCGCCTTGTCTTTTCCCAGCGGCTGGTGGCAATAGTGGTCGTAGCGGCTTGGCCCTTGGATCTTTTCTACAGTACCCTCCGAAGCCACAGGCACACTGCATGGCTTTGCCCAAAGCCCATCTGTCTGCTGTTCTTGGGGACCACCTCCCCCACTACCTTCAGGAGCTCCCTTGTGTCCAGGTGCTTCGGCAGGCTCTAAAATCCTCGAGCGTCCATGCTCCCCAGTGTGCAAGCTCTTTTCCATCATCTCCCATCATCCTGTGACAGCCCAAGGACCCCGCACCTCCTGGCATGGCAGTCCTGCCTCGGAGCATTCGCTCAGCTTCTTGCCCACTGGGAACCCTCCTGCCCCCGACATGAGCCACACCTGCCCTGCCATGCCATAGTGCAGAGAGAGAGCGTGCTCTTGGCCATCAGAGGGATCCTGTGATGGCTGCAGTTTCCTCATCTGCAGAGTGGGCTCGGGGACGGCTGCCCTGACAGAGCTGTCAGTGAACTGGCTTTAGGGCAGGTGCCTGATGTAGTACATACCTTGGCATGATCCCCCTAGCTGGACTTTCTTCTTGCCTACCCTTACAGGGTCAGAAAGTTTCTCAGGGCTGCCATGGGCTTAAAGAAGTTAACTGTGGCCCATGGTGGAGAGCTTGGAGTTGAGAGGCTGGGCTCTGGGCTCCAGTTCCAGCACTGCCCTGGCTCCCTAGATGGAGGGGAGGGAGAGGTAGATGCATGGATGGATGCATGCGTGCATCTGTGCATGCACAATTGATGGATACATGGGTGTATGTGTGGATAGATGGATGGATGAATGGATGCATTGATGGATAGATGAACAGATCAACTCTCTGGGCCTTAATTTCCCATCTATGTAGTGGTGGGGTTAGGTGACAAGTTCCCCTTCAGTTTCTGAGTTCTGTGATCCCATCTGTGTCAACCTAACACCCTTAAGGACCCCTGCCCCACCCTAGGCACCAGAGTACCACACCTGTGTCCAGGGGCTCTGGAACCTTCTCTTGGCTCCACTTTCCACCCCCCATTGGGCATTCCCTCTGCTGGCCTTGCAACCCTAGCCTTGCCCCTCTGCCCATGGGTGCGCTGTCCTGAGTCTGTGTCCACTCATCCCTTCCCACGGGAGGCTCAGTTGTTTCTTTTGACTTTTTTTGATAGAACCATTTGTCTGTGGTAGAGCGATTGTATGTCCCTTCAGGATGAACCACTGAGTGAGCAGCGGGTGGGAGCATTGTTATGTGGAAGGGAATGGCGCCCTCTGGAGTTGGGCAGCCCTGCAGTGGTATCGGGCCCTGGGGATCCAGAGGAGATGACGCATGGCCCCTGGTCCTTGGAGAACTCACAGTTTTGTGAAGGAAATAAGATCCCAAAGCAGTGCAGGTGTGAAGAAGCATTCTCCGCAGTAACAGACCCCCTTCGTGCACTGGGAGCTCAGCGGAGGGAAGGCAGGTATGGCTGAGGAGGCTATGGGCCAGGCACAGGGCTGTGGGCAACTTTAACCACAAGGCAGGTCTTGGCGGGGCTCAGCTCAGTAGGCAGGGTGTCCCTGGGGAGGTGGGGACCCAGATGATGGCACGAAGTACAAGCAGCCAGCACGGCTGGGGATCTCCACGCATGAGGTTGTCCCGTCACCAGCTCATGAATGACCTTGAGTGCCAGGATAAGGAGCCTAGGTGTTCTTTGTTGAATAAAGGTGAATTCTTGAAGGTTTTTAAGCAGAAGAGTGACCCAGTCAATTCCCCTTTCTTACAGTATGTTGGGGGTTGACTTGGAAAACTCACCCATGATTGGTGCTCTGAGCCTTCGAGGCCTAATGGTTGATGTGAGGAGCTGGGATGCTGGCTCACCAAGAAAGGGGCAGCTGCCAGGACTTGTTGGATAAAGAAAGGAAACTGACACCTGGAGTTTTGCCTGACCTTTTTTTCCCTGGAAAAAAATCTTTTTGGAATTGAAATTCACATAATATAAAACTCACCACGTTAAGGTGAACAATTCAGGTTCATCTCACATCAGTGGAATCACACGTACATCAGGTGCTTGGGGCCTTTCGGCCTGACTTCGGTTCTGCCTTGCCCGCTGTGCCCTAAGCTCACCCCGTACCTGCTGCTTTGGGGCCCTCAGGCCAGCCCTGTGTCCAGCCTGCTGTAGCTCCCAGTCTCCCACTGGTCCAAGAGAGAAGTTCAGATAGATTCTATGAAGGATGAGCCAGTAAGCATCAAGCTGGACCTGTGGGAGGGGCATTACTTGCATGTGTGGCTGTGAGACTGGGACAGTGCCCCCGACACAGGGGAGCACAGACCCAGCCCAGGAGTCACAGTGCCACAGGTCACGTCTGGGGCCTAGGCAGGTTCCTTCTTGGCCTTCACTGGGCCCACTGCTCCATCTTGTAGACCCTTTACCAGGACTCAGGCCAAGTGGCCAGTGCCACCATGTATGGGGATAGGGGCTGACCCAGTGGGAGGTGGTCCCTCGAGTCGCCCCCCTCCAGACTGTGCTCTGGAAGACCCCTGGAAATGGCCCAAAGCCTCTGAGTGCTTTCTCTCTGACTGGTGGGAACCCAGGAAACCCAAGGGCTCTTTGTGCCCTGCCATGTGCCTCAGGTGGTCTTCTCCCCTCCCCAATTTGCCCACCCCCAGCGCCCCTGCAGCTGAGGATTCCTGAATGTTTGTGGAGGTCTGCAGAGCACCTCGCGGTGTGCTCCCCACTGAAGACACAGAGATGAACCAGACACAGGCACTGCCCTTGAGCCTCACAGTTTAGGGACAGATAGTGGGAAGGGTGAGAATGTGGTAAGAGCCGGAGGCAAGGTGCTTTCAGGGGCCCCTGGCACCCAGCTTCGCCTGGAGTGGTCTGGGAGGGCTCAAGCAGCAAGTGCTGGTTAAGCTGTCTTAAAGGACACTTTGGAAGTTTGCCAGGTAGACCAGGTGGGGAAGGGCTTTTTCCAACAGAAGGAACAGCAAGTGTGAATCTCAGCAAACACTCAGGCAACAGTGAGGGAGCCCCTGCCGCGCGCCAACACTGGGGACTGTGTAGACGTGAGCGCTGCCCTTGAGGCTTCAAAGCTGGGGCCCAGGGTGCACAGCTGCCTGCAGCCTGGCTTCAGCCAGCAGTGAGAAGGGTGGGTAGAGCGGGAGAATCTAAATGGCCTCGGTGGGAGGACCCAAGGGGTCGTGGAGCTGAGCATGAGGGCCTTGAGTGACGTCTGGGAGCGGGCCTCTGATCCTGGAGGGAGCTGCCCAACGCAGTCAGATGCACTCTGACAGCTTCTAGAAGGAGGATTTGGGGGGGACCCAAACTAGAAGCATGGGAGTCAATTAGGAAGCTGTTTTGCCCCCCACAGGGAGAGCTGACAGGGCCCGGATGGAGGCCAGGTGGAATAGGGACAACAGGTGGGGCAAATTAGAGAGAGATTTCCACTTCTGCCTAGGGGATGTGGGAACCACAAGGAGGGACTTGGGATGGTGCTTCGGGACCTGGCAGCCATGAGACTTTGGGTGAACTGCGTGATCTCTCCCAGCCTGAGTTTACTCTTCTGCAAAATGCACAGAAGGGAGGAACGAGGAGCGTTGGTTCATCCCTACGTTGAAGAGTGAAGCTCAGGGAGTGAGGTGTGGTTTGTTTTTGCTGGGCTCAGGGCCCTGCTGCTGTCGAAGGTCACACTTGAACCTCTGGATTCCTTGGGTCTGTGCAGCCAAGGGGTCCTAGTCCCCCTCCCTGCCTCCAGGGGCAGCCGCACCTGATCGCCTCCTTGGCTGACCCTGACTGCACCTCCTCCTCCATGGTTAATAATTCAGGACCAGCCAGATGGCACTGCTTTCTCCCCCTCCTGCTCTTCCCTAGCCTCCTGGGGTTTGTTCTGCAGCTTGGGGTAGGCATGGGGAGTGGGGAGCCCGAGAGGCTCGCTGCAATTAGCCAGGTGTCCAGGTGTCTGAGCTTTCACCCCAGCGCCCTTGGCCTCCGTGGGCCCTGGGGAGCCCCAGCTTCAGAGTCTGTAGGCCCATTGCCTGTGGTAGTGGAGAGAATCCTCAGAAACCGCTGCTCCTGTCTTCTGCCCATCCCTGATTTCACAGGGGGTCTATCTAGGGCACTTCGTAAATATTTATAAGATGAAGAGACCGATGGTGCCATTTGCACTCTTAGGAACATTCCTTCCTTTGCTCTTCCCAACGTTCCTGTTAGGAAGAGAGTCACACGCACACACACATTCACATCTCCCGCATTCAGGATCTGAAGCTTCACAGTGCCCTGACTTGCCCAAAGTTGAGCAGTGACTTGAGTCCACACCTGCTTGGTCCCCGTTCAAGGCCAAGGGCTGGACCTCAGTGAACCGTGAACTCCTGGGACTGCGAAGCCCTGTAGGGAAAACTTTAAGGCATGTTACACTCTCTAGTTGTTGGCCTCATTCTTAATGTAATTCTGTGGGGCAGCCAAATGCCGTGACCCCCTACTTTTGCTGAATGTGGAGAGAGCACATGCTGAGGCTCAGGTTGTGGGCAGTTACCCCAGCTCCTGGCCCAGTGCCGGGAGGACAGGGACAGTGTCCAGTGTCATACAGGGCTGGGAGAGAACAAAAGACTATAAGCCTTTCTCCATTAACTTAGGAAGACTTGTTGGAAGAGGAGGGCAGGGCAGTTCTATTCTTTCATGCTTCAGGCCCTGATCCTGGGCCTCCTGGCTTTGGTAAGAGCTGCTGACAGAGAAACCTACCCAGGCCCGTGAAGGTGCCCTCCAGGGTGAGCAGCCCAGGTGCACTGTCCCCATGTCTGTCTGCTCATGTGAAGCCTTCACGGTGAGAAGCTGGCACAGAACACTCTGGGGCAGCTCTAAATAGGTGTGTGTTTCCCAGGCAACGTGAATGTGTGCTATCAGCCTACACTCCGCTTGGGTGCCTAGCGCTGCCTAAGAGCTCTGGCAAAGTTCACGCGATAGTTTTCCTTCCCAGACAAGTAAACTGTGGCCCAGGTTATGTTTCCAGTGACCTTCCACCACTTCCCTGACCTCAGGGCCAGGGTCTGGGACCCAGGGACTCTCAGGGCTAACTCAAGGAAGCTTGAACTGCCTTGGGACCGGGCAGTGTTCCAGTAGCCAGGTGGACCTGGGGGGAGAGGTGGAGAGAGGTTGACAGCACAGAGAATAACCCCAGAGGGAGGCGGGGCCCCTTGACGATGGCTGGTGGGGGTGTGAACACATAACAAAAAGGTGCCACTCTCTTAACTACCTTCTCTCCATTTCTTTTAATCTTGCTTTCACACAGCTTCCACTAACATCTTACAAGCATGTGTCTGTCTGTCTGTCTGTCTGTCTTAAAATCATCATATTAGTGTATTGGAAACACTTTTGTAGATGAGGCTCATGGGGAGCCCCTGGCATGGGTTCCCCCTGCCCTGGACGTCTCGTATGTTTCTGCAGGGGAGGGGAGCAAGTGGGTGGCCTAGGAGTCTGGCAAGGAGGATCCCCATCTAGGATCTGTTGTAAGGATGGGCCTGGTTTTGAAGTTGATCAGAGGATCCCGTGGCCCAAGCTGCCCTCAGAGTGGTCCAGAAACATGTGAATGTAAGCAAAGTCTACTGATGTGTGATTAATTTACAAATAGGCGTGCAGAGCGGGACAGTGTGTACATGGGAGCCTGCTGTTCCTGCAAAGCTGCGTCAAGATGTCACCGAGCTGGGTTTTATTTTAGTCCCAAGCATTGTGTCTGTTTAGCACCAAGCCCGCATGGTGCTGTGTGCACACTGGGTGGGCAGAGCTGGTGGTGTTACCACCTCCTGGCGGGGAGAAGCCTTTGTGGTAGTTCCAGGCCCCGTGCAGGTGGGCCTAGACTTGTTAGAAGCCCAGGGCAACTCTCCAGATTCACAGAAAGTGCCCATATTTTACGGATAAAGTCTTTGCATAATGAAAGAGTGGTGAATGTCGGAACACCAGACTGCAGGTCACCTGGCATCTGCCCTCTACCCCCAACCAGCTGTGTCCTTCCCCCTACCAGATCAACTCCCCACGACTTACGTGGACTCAGAAGGCAGACTGTGAGATTTCAGAATGATTACACAGAGAAAAAACAACTTAGCTGATTTTGAATTTTCAATCATTTTTTGACCTTGGCGTAGAGTGAAATGTATCTTTATGCCCTTTAGGAGGAAAAAGTTTTCTGAGCAAGTGGATAACATGCAGAAGGTCAGCAGAAGAGCATCATCCTACTATTAGTCAGGACTTTTCTGGTTGTGAAAAACAGAAGTCCAATTTGAGGTAGCTCTGGTGGAAAAGGGACCTGCCACTACAGGATGAAGGCCGGGGGCAGCCAGCCTCAGCAGCGGCTGGAGTCACAGATCCGAATGTCACCAAGACTTTGCTTGTATTCAGCTCTATTGAGGCCCATTCCATTGTGGGCGCTGGTTCCATTGTCCCAGACAGGCTACGTGGAGGGACACGGCTGCTGACAGCCTCCCTGCATTTGCTACCAGCAAAAGACCAACTCATGTTCTCTTTGATCTCATGTTTTGAAAAAAATCCCTGGAAGTTTAAGCAGGGGCAAGATTACAGTTTCCAGATGGAGGGCAGACCACAGCCACCTTCGTGCTCCAAATCCCTCAATATGATAGAACAAATATTATTAAATATCCATGTGGGCAAAGAGATGCCTTTAGTGGTAAGAAACCATGAGGAATTTCCAAAAGATGGAGTGAAAATGGGTTTATACTGAAAATAGAAACAGTGGCCAAAAGTGTACCCAGGAGGTAGAGAGGTTCCTAGGTGTGCTCCAAGCCTAGATGCGACATGAGGAGGCAGGATGGGGTTCTGGAGTGAGCTACACAGTTTTGGAGGATAAATGAGGAAGTGGAATGAACTGTTAAGTTTCTTTCATTGGGGAAGGAAAGATAGATCCTTGTTAAATCTGGGCACTGTAGAGAATTATACATTTAATTGTGTGTGTTTAAATATTTAAAGATTATCACTGTAACAAGAGTCAGCAAACCATGGCCTTTAGGTCAGATCTGGCCCAACATCTGTTTGTGTAAATAAAGTTTTATTAGAACACTGCCACAACCATTAGTTCATGTATTTTCTGTGGCTGCTTTCATGCTGTAGTGGCACAGCTGAGTAGTTGCAACCGAGACTGCATGGCCCACATAGCCTGAAAGTTTTACTATGTGGCCTTTACGGAAAAAATTTTCTGACCCCTGCTCTAGAAAAAATGAAAATAAAACATAGCGTCCAATCTATTATAGAAAAAAAGGTGTATCTAACAAAGCAAAATGAATCCAATAAAGGGCAAAGAAGGTGAAAGAAAATAAATATGGTAAATAGAAAATGACAGGAATTGGTCTAAACATCAGTAAGCACAAAAAAAAATGCAAACAAGTTAAATTCACTAATTAAAGATAGTCTCTCAAAATAAGTTAAAAAAATTTTTAATGAGACTGAAAAAAAATACAACAGCTTAAGAAGTATGAAAATAAAAGGATGAGGAATGAAATCCCTAACAAACACAGCAAAGAAAGCAAATATAGCAATATTAATATCAGAGAAAAGAGAACTAAAAGTAAAAAATATTTTAGGTGTAAAGGAATTGTTCAAACTGATAAAAGGAATATTCTACTTTTCAAAAGGTAAAAGGTAAAAGTCATGGACTTTCTGTACTTAACAGTGTAGCTTCAAATACATTAAATAAAAATTGATGATATTGTGAGTGAAAAAATGGCAAACATAGAGTGACAATAGAGGGCCTTTAAAATCTCCAAAGTTACTCTTGTGGTGTATACATAGATGTGTACAAGTGATCAAATTGTATAGAACTTAAGACATACACACACCACACACACAAATAAGGACAAGTGAAAGTGGGGAAATCTGATTAAAATCTGTGGATTACATCACTATCAATGTCCTGGTTGTGATATTCCAGTTTTGTAAAATGTTACCGTTGGGGAAACTGGATAGTGTGCAAGAGATCTCTCTGTTATTTCTTACACCTGCATGTGATTTACAATGATCTCAATAAAATTTTCAATAGAAAAATCTCGAAGAACAATGCATTATATACAAAAGCTAAATAACTCTTAGGTTAAATGAGGAAGTCAAAGTGAACATTTTAAACAACAGTATTTGAAATGAATGGCAGCAAAGCACTGAATGTAAAAACCTATGGGATGAAGCCAAATCCATATTCAAAGGAAAATTCATAGCCCTAAGTTCATTTATGAAGTGATACATAAGACTAAAAGTTATTGAACTTAGCTTTCAATTCAAGAAGCTAGAAAAATACGCTCAAAGAAGGTAAAAAGAAATAATTAAAAATGAAGTCAGAAAGTGGAGTAGAATTCATCAGTAATTCCAAAAACATCTTCTTTGAAAAGGCTAATAAAAGAGAAAAATCTTTGGCAAGTCTGATTAGAAAAAAAAAAAGAAGACACAAACAAAAAAGAGAATACAACTACAGAGAGATTTTAAAAAGAAAAGAATATTATATGCAACTTTTGGCCAATTAATTAGAAAATCTAAGTGAAGTATATGATTTTCTAAGTAAATAAAAACTACCAAAATTGGCTCATCAAGAAAATAAATTTGTCCCTAAAATAAGGATAAAAATCTCCCAATTGTTCAAGGAATAGATAATTCTTGTATTACGTTAACTATTTCAGAGCATGCAAAAAGATATTACAGGTCATTTTACAAGGAACCCTGGTGTCAAAATCAGAGGGTAACTCAGCACAACTACAGGCCACTCTCACTTTTGAATGACACCTAAATTCTTTTAGAAAAAAAACCTAAATAAAATATTAGCAAATTCAATTCAGCCAAGTAGTAAAAGAATAATACAGCGTGACCAAGTAGGATTTATCCCAAGAATGGAAAGAAGATTCACTATTAGAAAAAAATTTAATGTAATTTAGTATATTAACTGTTTGCTTTTTTTTTTAGTAGTAGTTGTTCAAAATTAAGATTGTTCTCATCGTAGAACAGACAAATGGATGCCATTTGCCTGCAGCCGAGGGAGAACTTTGTCATGCTGTCCTTCTACATAACATCCCTGAGTGTATTTCACAGGTGAGGCTGCAGTGGGCCAGGTCCCCGTTATTGGGGTGATAGAAGGAAGACCCTGTGCTGGGGTGACAGAAGGAAGGCAGTGTGCTGTGGTGGGTAGAGCAAAATTTTTAAAGCCAGGCCAGACTGAAAGAAAACATAGAGATTGTAAGGTCCAAGCTGCCCAGAGAGGGTACAACTTGATGGAAAGAGTGTGGTTTGAATTGTGTCCTCCTAAAAGATATGTCAAAGTCCTGACCCCTGGGACCTGTAAGTATGACCTTATCTGGAAATAGTCTTTGCAGACGTGATCACGTTAAGATATGGTCTTGCTGGAGTAGGCAGGCCCTTAGTCCAGTGACTGGTGTCCTTATAAGAGCGCCATGTGAAGACACAGAGACCCAGCGCCACACAGGGAGACGACCACGTGACAACAGAGGCAGAGATTAGAATGATGCAGCTGCAAGCCAAGGAGCACTGAGGATGGCCAGCAACTTCCAGAAGCTGAGAGAGAGGCAAGGAACAAGGAACCAGCCCTCCTGACACCTGAATTTCAGACTTCTGGCCTCCAGAACTGTGAGGGCATAGACTTTTGTTGTTTAAAGCCACCAGTTTGTGGCTTTGGGACAGCACCCCAGGAAACAAACACCCTTTCTGTCTGTCCTGGAGTAGGAAGAGAGCAGAAGCATGTGAAGGGTGAACCCAAACTTCCTGGCAGATCAGAATGACCTCCAGCTGGAAGTTCCAGGTGAGCTCGGGTGGGTAAGAACCCAGGCATTTGGTGAAGCAAATGTAAATCCTCTGAGGAAAATCAGACCCTTGTCCTAAGTCTCAAAGGATTTCTACAGGGGCCGGCCTGGTGGTGCAGCGGTTAAGTTTGCACGTTCTGCTTCTTGGGGGCCTGGGGTTTGCCAGTTTGGATCCTGGGTGTGGACATGGCACCACTTGGCAAAAAGCCATGCTGTGGTAGGCATCCCACATATAAAGTAGAGGAAGATGGGCATGGATGTTAGCTTAGGGCCAGGCTTCCTCAGCAAAAAGAGGAGGATTGGCAGTAGTTAGCTCAGGGCTGATCTTCCTCAAAAAAAAAAAAAACCGAAGCAAAACAAAAAAGATTTCTACAGATAACCTCCACAGAAAATGAGCAGCTCATAGTCAAAAATAACCAAGCACGATAGTGAGGAGCCACTGTGAGCCAGCCAGAGCCAGCACCACTAATTTACAGCAGAGACAGACCCTCAGGACTTCAGATACAGCAGTGTTTACACACAGTGGATGAAATAACTATGCATTCAAATAAATAAAAGACATCATTGAACATGTGTGCAGAAAATAGAAAAGTGTAAAAAATGATCAAGCAGATTGGAAAAAGAACCAAACAGAACTTGAATAAGAGAGTAGTCATAAGTGAAGAAAAGGATTAGCACCTGGAAGCCAGATGTGAAGAAATCACCCAAATGCAACATTGGAAAGAAGAGGAAGCTGAAGGGAAGATGAAGCACATGCAGAAGGAGAAGGCCTAACACTCATCTAATCAGAGGTTAGAAAGAGAAGAGAAAAATAAGCCAGGGGCCACGTTTGAAGAGAGAATCGCTGAGAGTTTTCCAGAATTGATGAAAGAGGCGGAAATGGAGACTAGTTTGGAGAGAAGGTTGAGAATGCTGGAGAAATAAATGAAATTCAGCTCATAAACGATGGCTAGTTCTTCTCTCAAGTCCTGAGCTTAGAGCTAGATTCCAGCCCAGCCCCCAGAATGACTCAGAGACACCAAACCCTTCACCTTGACTCCCTTTCAACCTTGGTCAGTTCCTCCTACCCACAGGTTACGGATGGGCAGTTCCTGAGAACTGAGGGGTCTTCATTCTAGGACAAGGTGGAGAGCACCTTGAGACTATTGAGAACATTGCCCCAAATCAAGCAGAACCCTTTCCCTACACTACTCATCTCAAGGCAGTGCCGATCTTATTGTAGTCCATGAGAATGTTACTGCTTGGTGTTGGGCAGTGCACAGACTGTGCAGCTAAACTGGGCAACCCAGCGACCTCTGATGCCTTCTATTCCCAAGTTATGGGCCCATGGAGCTTTCCAAATTTGACCAGTGGTGTTTTTCCTTTGTGTTTTCCTTCCTCCCTCTCTCCCTCCCCAGAGAGGGATGGCATCCATCATTGGCGGGAGGATTTTATGGGGTGATAAAGGGAAGCTAATAACTCTGTAAAGTAGGACCAGTTACCTGGGAAACTTTCCAAGCATGTCATGTTCCCTGACAGCCTTGGGAGGCCTGGCTGTAAGGCCACACCACTCAGTGAGATGGAGCTAGGCCTGGGCAAAATTGTACAGACATGTGAATTCATGTGTGCACACCTACCCCTGGGGACACTGGCTGGGCCTCTGGGTCCAGGATCCAGCCCGGCCTGCTCACTCCCTTCTGAGTTGAGCATTTAGACCCAGTTGCTGGTGGCCTGAGGCACCTGAGCCTTGCTTACCTGGGGGCGCAGTAGACCAAGCCCCGATCCATCGCAGGCAGGACATGTGGATCCCGGTGCCCTTCTGCCCTTGACTCACTGTGGGGCCTCTCCAAATGGCTCAGCCCCCCTGGGTTTTTGTCTTCCTGCCTTGCCCTGGCTGCTTCTGAGCATTGACTTTGAGTGTGGTAAACTGTGAGGCACTGTGCACATCTGAGAGCAGGTGGCAGCCACTCTTGGGTCATTTGGGCCACCTGGCACTGGTGTATCTCATTCAGGGCCACACTCATCTCCCAAACCTAACCCACAGGAAGGGCCTGAGAAGGCCAGACGCCCCCCACACCCTGCCATGGCTAACAGCATCCGACCTTCTGTCTGCCTGCCTGTCTGAGCTTTGTGCCCCTGCACGCACTCCTGGGGGGAGGCAAGTCTGGCTCCATGAACAGTCTGAGTCATAGACGCTGTCAAGAAACCGGGTTTGTTACTCCAGGGACGTGGCAGGGAGAGTGCGCTATTCTTGGAGAATCTTGTGGATGCTCTGAGGAGCAGCTAACAGAGCAGTTTGTAATTAGCACTTTGGCTGCTTAGTGGCATTATCTGCCTGTAGAGGGGTTTCAGGAACATGTGCCAAGCAAGCCTTTCTGAATACCTACTCAGTGCCAGGCCCCTGCCCCCTAGCACGTGCTGAGAATGCAAAGACGAATCAGACACGTTTGCTCTCATTTCCTCTGCCCGGGCCCTCTTCTTGCCACAAGCAAGACAGGCGAGGTGTCTGGCCTGGGGTTACCCACGCTGTGGGGAAGGGAGGCAGTATGAGTAAATCGGATCACTCCAGAGCGTGGTGAGCCAGAGGCTCGAGCAGGGCAGGAGGGGGCTCCTCCTCCACAGGGTCGGGCAGCAGCCCAGAATCGGGAACTAGCCTGGCAGATTCCAAGCAGAGGAGGCAGCCCGGGTGGCTGGAGCACTGCAAGACAGGCAGGCTGGCAGGGGCCGGGGGTCAGAATTTCCTTCCTTTTGAAGGCTGAGTAATATTCCTCGTCAGGTCTTTCATGACTCACGTCTTCCCCAGTAGCCAGGAGAGTCCCTAAGGGCTCTATCTTGGTCCCCTCGACTCCCAGCAGCCAGCACAGTCTGACTTCTGGCTTAGTCAACACTGCTGGATGCTTGAAGTTCAGAGGGGCCCCAGCATAAGATTTCTTGCTGAGAGGGGAGGATGGAGGGGTTTGTTGAGACTAGAGTTTAAGGATCTTATTTGCTAGGTTACAGAGTGGAGATTTTAACTTCCAGGCAAACTTTCCTATTCTTATAAGCCACCACGGGAATTTGTTAAAAATACGTATTCCCAGGTCCCTCCCTTGGCAATGCAGCAGATTTGAGCTGGAACCAAGAAGTCTATATTTTGAAAGAAATATTGACCTTTATTTCCCAGATGAGTCAAAAACATTAAAATAGGGGGCCGGCCCAGCAGTGCAGCAGTTAAATTTGCACGTTCTGCTTTGGCAGCCCGGGGTCCACCGGTTCAGATCCTGGGTATGGACATGGCACTGCTTGTCAAGCCATGCTGTGGTAGGTGTCCCACATATAAAGTAGAGGAAGATGGGCACGGATGTTAGCTCAGGGCCAGTCTTCCTCAGCAAAAAGAGGAGGATTGGCAGCAGATGTTAGCTCAGGGCTAATCTTCCTCAAAAAAATAAATAAAACCTTAAAATAAAATCAAGTGATTGTTCTTAGATGGAGTTTATGGGGTACTGTCCCTCAGCTCCACCAAGGTTTGCAGTCACTATAATCCGAAGGAAAAAACCAAAAATTATTTCTCTAAATCACACGTCTTTGTAAAAAAATTAAAACTGTCCTGTTCTCTCCCATTATATCCAGATTCGGATTCAGCCACCATTAATCCATCAATAAATGTCTCTAGCCTTGAATATACCACTTAAAGTTTTGATTCCTTCCAAAAATGGGGCACACTTGCCTTTTCCACCTGGGAGGATTGACCTGAGAAAGCAAGCATGCAAAGCTAAGAACACTTGTAAGCCATAAGATGCTATTGTTCATGCTAGGGGTATGTATTTCTATAAACTGATATAAATTTAGACAACAGTTGTTCGATTCTTAAGCTATTTCTATCCTGGCTGCACAGAAGGATAACCCTGAGTCCACCACTGACTGAGTGACAAGGGGACGAGGTACCTTATAATGACACTGAGCCATGGCATCCTACCTGTAAAAATGGGTGTGCTAGCCATGCAGTCGAATATTATTCAGCCGCAAAAAGGAAGCAGGTACTGACACATGCTACAGCATGGACAAACCTTGAATACATGATGCTGAGTGAAAGAAACCAGATACAAAAGGCCACACATTGCTTGATTCCATTTAAATAAAATATCAAGAATAGGCAAATCCATAGAGACAGGTGGAAGATTAATGCATGCCGGGGGTGGGGGTAGGGGGATGGAGATTGAGTGCTAATGGGTACGGCGTTTCCTTTTGGAGTGAGGAAATGTTCCTGGAATTAGATAGTGGTGATGGTTGCACAACTCTGTAAATCTACTAAAAACCACTGAATTGTATACTTTAAGAGGGTGAATTGTATGGTATGTGAATTATATTTCAATAAAACAAGTAGATAAATGGGGGTAATAGATCTAACTCATGGCCGTCGTGAGGATTAAGTAACTCATAACTTGTTCGTGTAGCCTGAGAGTATAAAATGACTGAAGGGCTTTCTAAGCCAGGGAACCAAGAGAAAGTCTGGTGATGCTCATGGCTAGGTGTAGGGCGTGACGAGCCCCTGGTAGGGCCTTCAGGAGAGTCAGAACTGGGCGCACTGTATGTTTTCTCTTGCATCCACATGGTGTGTACGAAGAACTGGGTGCGGGGAGAGGGTGGGGCTAAGGCTCTGAGCCTTCAGTTGCTCCAGAATCTGGATCTTTAAAGAGCACTGCAGTTGGCTACTGGATCCATCAAGCTTGGGAAACACGGTTTTAGGCACTATGGGGACCTGTGGGCAGTTTCTTGGAGCTAAAGGGCTTTGTTGCTTCCCTGGGCCTGCACCCCATTGAGCTGTAGCTATTGCAGAAGGAGCAGTGAGGGCTCAGAGCTGCGGGGCACCACGAGTAGGGTAGGCTGAAGGGGCAGGGACACCGGCTCCTAAAACGCCAACGTGGGGTTTGGTTTGGGCCCCTCTGGACTGGGTCAGCCCCTCAGGGCTACTTGCAGCCTGCACAACACCAGCTGCTTTTTTGGAACAAGGAAAAAAATCATAATTTGCAGCTGATGGCTGTTAGGCTCGGAACAAACTGGAATCCGCACGTAGTGGGCTCCGAGCAGACGTTTGTGTGAGTGTATTGGCCCAGGAGAACCTTGTCCAGCCAGGAATCTGTTCAAGGGCTGTGCTGCCTGCCTACAGTCCATACACACTCCGTCACTGTGTGTTAAATGCAGGAACTAACCAAGGGCTGGAGACGCTGAGGGCTGAGAATTGGCCACTGGCTTAGCCCTGCGGGCGTCACTGATGGCCTTGACCAGTGCAGTTTCAGTGGAGTGGTGGGGTAAAGTGGTTTGAAAAGAGATTGGGAGGTGAGAAAGTGGACCACAAATATACCTAACTCTTACAAGGATTTTTACAATAAAGAGAGAAGGAAGTGGAGTTAAGAGAGCTGTGGGGTTCTTGTAAATGTGGGAGCTATTACTTGCATGTTTCCATGCTGATGGGGTGGGGGCTCCAATAGAGAGGCGAAAACTGATGGGGGGCAGTTAACTGCGAGAGAAGGTTCTCCAGTGACAAGAGTGGGACCCAGTGCACAAGAGGCAGCAGGTCGGCCTCCAGTGGGAACCAGAGACGTTCCTCCGTTGTCCCAGGAGCTGCAGGTGCAGGCAGGTTAGTGGATTTGATGGTGGGAATTTGAGGAAATAAGAAAGATCAGGAGAAGATGTGTAACAGCCAATGGAAAGTGCAGGAATGGAGTCTGTGTGGCAGGATCGCTGGGGGCTGGGACCCCGAGGTGTCCAGGCAAAACCTGGAGCCTGGGCTGGCCTGAGAAGTGAGCACTCAGCACTGTTGGCTGCAATTGTCACCATATTTACATTATCATTATCACATCCTCGTTATCATAACAAGGGGTCATCAGCTTTGGTGAAAATCCCAGCCCTGCCTCTTATTCACTGGGGTGCCCTAAAGCTTCAGTTTCTCTATGGGGTAACAAGCAGAGGTGCTTTGGGGCCCGGCCTGCGGCAGAGCCAACACTGCCAACGAGCCCAGCCCCATGCTGGATGGAGCTTAAACAGAGCCCTTCTGCCTGGAGGTGCTCCTGCCTCCAAGCATCTGGCGGGGGGGGGGGGGGGGGGGGGGGGGGGGGGGTTCTCCCTCCCTCTGCCCCGGTAGCTGGGGGGCATTCTCCCCTAAAGGCGTGCTTGTTTCTAAGGCCAGCATGCTCCTGGAATGCCCAGACGCAGGACCTTAGGTGAGCGGACTCGTGCACTACTGACAGGAGAAGGATCTGGGTACTGCTGCTGCTGAAGTAGCAGTGCCACGGGGAGGTGACCAGGAACGGGAAACGGGGGCCCCTGAGCAAACCCTTGCAACCACTGCGTGAGCCTCAGCTGGGAACCAGATTGTCTGTGGAGGTCTCTCTGGGTTTGCGTTTCCATTGTCATATCTGAGCATCCAGTGGCATTCTGCTTGAACGAGCCAGCTTTATTTGAGCTATACTCAGTGCTAGCTGTGGGGAGCACCTCTCAGAGGCCATCATGGCGATGTTCCCTGGGGCAGAGACCAGCAGGGTCCCCAAATGGACCTGGCCCCTCGTGCTCATCTTGCAAGATCTGGGTCTCAGTTTTCATTTCCTCCCATACAGATCTCCTCTCCCCTTTTCCGTACAAGTGAGGTTGCAGCTGGCAGGCCCAGCAAGGAAGTAGGAGATGTAAAATCGGGGTACAAATTGCCCTTGGCTTGCGGCTGTCCTTGAGCAGGGTGCCAGCCCTCTCTGGGCCTGCCCTGCTGTCTGCACCATGGCGATAAAAAGCCCTCCCCGCTGAGCCCCTTGGCTGCTGCTTGGGTTGGGGTGTTACAGATGAAATGTTCCAAAATCCTCAAGCATTTTTCAAGGTCCCCCCCAACCCCCACCACACATCCCCAGCCCTGCAGAGCACTGCACACTCTGTGGTGCCCCCACGTGGCCACTGTCTCGTGGGGTCTGATGACAGAGTCCCGCAGTGACTTGGCAGTCATCCCCAGCTTGGCACCCTGGGCATACAACGATGAGATTTATGGCCTTCCCTGGGATGTCGGTGACTGCAGAGGTGCCCCGGGCTTTGGTGCTCCATGGGGCCCCCTTCAATGCTCAGGCCAGGGGCATGGAGAGAGGCTTGGTCCTCTCTCAAAGGGGTCTGCGACAGTGGGGGAAGGCTGTGTCCTCCAGCTCTTGACACCTGTGAGATCCAAGCGTCAGTCTCCTCATTTATAAAGTGATGGTTGGACTGGAGTAGAGGTCCTCTACTGTTTCTTCCAAAGAAATCTGGTGAAAGTCCAGTGTCTAACAGATAGAGATGAAACTACTCCAGCAGCTAGGATTGGACGCCCCAGCCAGCTCCTTCCAGCTCAGACTTTTCTGGGGGATGTGCTGGTTCCTGCTTTTACCCCCAGGGGACAGAGAGGCAGCTGATTGGTGGTCACTTCATCTACAAGCTCCCTCACCCTACCCTAGGCCAGAGCTGGTCCCTGGGGCACAAAGAACTGCCCCCTTCCTCTCCACCCCCTCCCGTGGCCCTGTCGCCCCCTCCCATTCATCTGGAGCCTGCCTTCCCTAGATAGAGATGGTAGGGGGAGAGTATGGGGGAGAGCTGCCCGCATGGGGGCAGGTGATGTTCTTTTAACGTTACCTACTTTGGCCCCTACTGGGGGTCCCCAGGTTTGGGAAGCAGAGAGTAGGAGAGGAAGCTTTCCTAGAGACAGACCCAAGGGAGCCAGAAGGGATGTTCCAGACACACCAGAGTCCTTGAGTCCCAGGGCCCCAGAAACTGCTCGCAGCACCCCTGTCCCCGCCAGCCACCCTCCCCACTGTTGCAAACGTCTAAGCCGGCTCTGCTGGCCTGGCTTGGAGTAGCTTCCAGACCTAATGGCCAGAATGCAGCTGAATTGCCGCTGGACAGATTCCATCCTCTGTAGTCTCTGCACAGCCTCACTCCTAAATTCCATCTGTGACGTCAACCCCCAGCTAATCGTGGAAAAACAGATTAGGTTCTGTAAACTCAATTCTCTTGCTTCCCCTCCCGGTCAGGGTGTCTCGCCAGGGCCTCTGCTAGAGGAGTTGTCTTGCATTCCTACCTGCTCTGTCCGCCCACCCTTCTGAGCCAAACCCTAATAACCCACCAGTCTTCACCACAGGCTGTCGAGCCTGGCCCCTCTGCCCTTGGAGCCGAAGCTGTTTCTGTCGCTTGGCAACGGCTTTCTACTCCTAGAAGGTCCCTGAGATCTCTAGGCCCCCAGCCGCGGAGGCCCCAACAGGCACCCTACCCTCGATTTCTCGGTGGACTCAGGTGTTCACTGTCACCCTCAAGCCCTCTTCTGTCTTCCCCATGTGGGTTCTGGAGGGACAGGCTGCCTGAAGCAGAGTAGGGTGACATCCCTTCGCCATCTGCTGTGGCCAGAGCCTTGGTCTGCACCTTATCCAAGGCAGGTCTCATCCCCCCACCCCCCGCCGCGGTGGCCTCCCTGATGTCCATGCCAAGTGGCCCCCACTCTGACATCGTCTGGCCCTGCTTTTTCCTCAAAGGCACTGTGACATGGGGACTGGGGGTCCTTTGTAGGGTCGTGAATACAGGGGTTCTGAAAACCCATGGCTTTTCTAGAGACCAGGGGCCAAGTGCCATGTTTGAGGCCCACTGCAGGGTCCGTCCTGTCCTCCCGGGTGGGGGCCTGGGTGGATGTGCATGTGGGTGGGTTTCATGCGCGGTGGTTGCCCAGGCTCCTAGCCTGGCTTCCCTCGCTGAAGGGCCTCTCGAGACTTGTGTTTTTCTTTCTTCCCTCTCGCTGTGCCAGGCCCTGAAAGCTGCCCTGTGGAAAGCAGTAAAATATAATTCTGTCTAACCCATCATGACTCCAGCGGGACCAGAGATGAAATGTGTGTCTGACCAGGCAGCCAGTGTGGGTGTAATGAGATTGTCTGAGGGTTCAGCTGCTGGGGGAGGGGGGCTCAGGGGACAGGCAGAAGCACAAGTCATACTGCCTTCTCTCATTGTGGGACTGGAGTCTGCTGTCCCCCTTGCCTCGGGCTCATCCAGAATAAAGCAAGGGGGACCCTGTCATGCCCCCACAGGTCCACATTCTGGCTGCAGAGCCAGCCAGGACCTGCCAAGGGGCCATTTGTCCTTTGGACACCGTGCTCTGGGCACTGGGCTGTCTTTCTTTCCCCCATGGCAGTGGGTTTCGTGTCTGCACCTGGGGTAGGCAGCCCAGCCAGGAAGCCCACAGGCCCCATTCCCCAGGCACCTGCCTTCCAGACCCCGCGCAGTGCAGTGGCACCTCCTAATTGCTAGCTGAGTGCTGGATGGAACTGGACTAAGCATTTTATGTGAATTATCTCATTTAATCCACAAGACAGCCCAACGTTGTCGGTGCTGTTCTCACCCCTATTTTGTAGAAGATAAAATGGAAGATCAAAGAGATTAAGCTATTTGCCCACGGTCACAGCTGGGAGGTATTGGAAGGTCTGGCTGACTCAAAGCCTGTAATTTTAACAACTACACTGCTGGTCCTTCTCTAGCTGGTTATACACATACTGTTCAAACTCTGCTGCTGCTGCCTTGTGAAAAGTTGAGTAACATAGAAAAGGGCAAGTAAAAGTTGCCCCAAATTCCATCAATCTGAGATAACCCTCACCAGCAGCATCCAGTGAACGTTATTGCAGACTCTTTATACAAACAGACAGGTACAATCAGAGTAGTAATAACTTTTTAAAAAAATGAATCATACTTTACATGCATTTTTAAAATATCAAATTTAATTTTACTTGAATTTAACCGAAGATGTCACCTATTTGCATGTATTTAAAATGAAACAGAAGGGAATTGCTAAATTTCAAAAAAACATTTCTTTAACTTAAGTGACAATAGTTCTTAAAGTTAAGGGGGGAAAAGAAAAACTTTTTTAACAGCTTTATGGAGATGTAATTCCTATACCATACAATTCACTCATTTAAAGTGTACAATTCAATGGGTTTTGGTATGTTACATTAATTTTTTAAAGTTGTGGTAAATATATATGATATAAAATTTGCCATTTTAACCATTTTTAAGTGTACAATTCCATGGCATTAGTTCCTTTACAATGTTGTGCACCTGTCAGCACTACAATTTCCAAAATATTTTCATCTTCCGAATAGAAACTCTGTACCCACTAAACAGTGACTCCCCATTCCCCTGTCTCTCTAGCCCCTCATAACCTCTAATCTGCTTTCCAAGAGAAAAACTTTTAAAAGTTTGGAGTGATTAATTTTTTTAATTAATAAGCTTTATTTTTTAGAGCAGTTTTAAGTTCACAGTAAGATCAAGAGAATGGTACAGAGATTTTCCATGTACTCCCTGCCCCCACACATGCACAGCCTCCCCCATTATCAACATCCCCCCCAGATGGTACTTTAGTTACAACTGACGAACCTCCATGGACACATCCTTATCACCCAAGGTCTGTAGTGTGCATTAGGGTTCACTCTTGGTCTTGTACACTCTATGGGCTTTGATAAACCTGTAATGACATGTATCCACCATTGTAGTATCATACAGAATAGTTTCACTGCCCTGAAAATTCCTGTGCTCTTACTATTCATTCCTCATTAATTTTTTAACCTACATAATGAACCAAAGAAATTATCATCCACCTCTGTTCTTCCACTCACAATTTTTGTTAGTTACGTTATTTGTGTACGTTGTCAAGGTTTTCTGTATTCTATTCAATAACCATAATTGCCCCAATTTCAAAAATATTAATTCAGTATTCACCAGGATTTCTCCGTTGATGAACTTATTTTGATTTATCTTTTGGTTGGTTGGATTTCAGCATCAGGTAATTTTTTTAAAGACATTATGAATGTCTAAACCCTTAAATTCATGTTTCAGAAGGTCTATTAACTTTACACTCAAAGGATAGTTTTGCTAGGTATAAAATCCTGGTTCATAATTTCTTTCTCTTAGAACTCTGTAGACATTGCTCCACTTTCTGAAATTGTGTTGCTGTGGGGGATCCTGATTCTCCTCAACCCTTTGCCCTGTGCCCCTTAGTTATGTGATTCTTTTTTTGTCCTTTAAGCTCTGTAACTTTTTTAGGATGTCTCAGTGTTCATTACATCATCAAGTTTTCCTGGGCCACAGAATGACAGTTAATCTGCAGGGTCAAGTCTTCTTTATTTCAGAGGATTTTTCTATTACAATCATGCACCCCATAGCAACCTTTAGGTCAATGATGGACTGCATATACAATGTCAGTCCCATAAGATTAGTACTGTATGGCCTAGGTTGTAGTAGGCTATACCATCTAGGTTTGTGTAAGTAAATCTATGATGTTCACACAACGATGAATTTGCCTAATGACCCATTTCTCAGAATGTATCCCTGTCATTAAGCAACACATGACTGTATATGTTTGAATATTCTTTCCCCCTGTTCTATTATTCTGTTTTCAAGAATCACAGCAATTATGTATAGGTTGGATTTCGTTTTGCCTTCTGTATCTATCATTCTGTCTTATTAGTCTTTTCCGTTTAATCTTGTGTGGTTTCCTCAAGGCCGCCCACCATGTCTAGTTGTTCACACTGTGCTTTGTCTATTTTTTCATTGCTTATAATATGGCTTTTAAAAAAGATCTATGATGTATTTATTTTTCTTTCTCATTTTTCCCCTGAGCTCTGCTAACTCACCTCTCAGCTTTTATCTCTTTTTGTTGTCAAATAATTCTTTTTTAACGTCTGTGTCTCCTTTCTTCCACCTCTCTGCCCCCACCAGTTTTTAAGAGATTACATCTGTAGCTCCTCTGAGTCTGTGGAGAACTCCTTTTCTAAAGTCTTCCTCTGTTTCTCCAGATGATTCCTCTTGTGATCTCTCTTCTTCATTTGCCCCCCACTCTTAATGTGTAGGACCCACGTGGGTTCCTTTCTAATTATTCTTCTTTACCTGCTTTCTCAATAGCAGTGTGTGAAAAATGTGGGGAGTGATCTGGTGCAGTCTGAAGCTGCCTTTTGGGCTGATTTATTGTCTGGAAGATTCTCTTCCGAGAGCTGTTACGTATCCTGCGCCCAGGGATTCCATCTCCCTCGGGTTTCAGGGTTCCTGCGGTCATCGTGGCTCACAGCAAAGCTCTTGAGCTCTTTGACTCTCTGTATTAGCACCAGGGCCTCACTGCCCCTTCTCCTTCCCGAGCCCCACTTCACTCCTGGCATCTCCCTTCCCTGGAAAACTAGGTTCTGTCATAGAAATGGCATGTTGGCGTGAGTTTCCCATCAGCTCTCACTCTTCTTCCATTCCACAATGTAAAATGACATCTCTGCATGTACTCAGTTGTTCACAGCCCCAAACTGGAAATTACCCAAATGCCCATCAACAGTGGAAAGGCTAAGTCGATCATGGTACATTCACCCAGTGAAATACTAGACAGCGATGAGAATGAGCAGTCCTCAACTATGTGCCGCACCCTGGACAGATCAACAACTGTGAGCATGATGTTGGTCAAGAGGAGCCAGGATCGCAAGAGCATGTGCCCTGTGATTCCACGTGAGAGGCTCATTCTGTAGCTCACGGATAGTGGATATTGGCAGTTCATGGGCTTCAAGTACAGAAGAGGCAAAAGGCAGGGCAGCGCTTGTCCATGGCTGGGGACTTGTGACTAGAAGGGGGCACAAGGGGGGCTTCTGGAGTTGTTAATTTTCTGTTTCTGGATCTGGATGCTGGTCCAATGGGTGTGGTCAGTTTGTGAAAATATATCTAGACTTATGATATGTGCACTTTTTTGTATGTTTGTAATACTTCAATAAAAAGTGGGGGGGGAAAACCAGAAAGATGCCTGTCCTCTCCTGGGGGCATCCACCGCCCGAGATCTCACCATGCTAGTGGGAAGACTGTGGCCTGCCTCACCTTCCAGGAGGTGATACTTATTTGGGGTCCAAGGTGGCTCATGTTAGCTCTCAACGGGCTCCCTCCTCCCAGCTCAGACTTCGTGGCCTCTGGCTAGTGTCCCTCATGGATGAAGGTTTGAAGATATAGCCACTCCCTCATATCATCAGCGGTGGTGAATTCTCCCCCTTTAGTAGTTTCAAGTTGTTTTGGAGGGAGGAAGGTAGAATGGAAATGCTCCGACTCCACTATCTTCAACAGGAAGTCAGGGCAGATTTCTGAACCGACTACTGTAGGGGTCACTAGAAAGAAACAGGCCTGACTTTCTTTCTTAACTAAATAAAATGCTAGTACTTGACAGACGAGAGGCTGTCGGCCTTGAAGGACAGCACCCAAAGTGGCCAGCGCTCAGCGATCACCCTTGTCCGTCCCCAAGTTCTGCAGGACTGGCCTGAGGGGAGCAGAGCTCTGAAGGCTTCCCAGAGGGGTGCCCTGGCGGCGGGGGTGGCCGCATGCCTTCCATGGGGGCTGCTTAGATGATGACATTTGCTTCTGTGTGGAAGTGCTGGTTGTGAAACTTATGCTTTATAGTCACGCCTTGTCTGGGGAGTGCGTCTTTTCTCCCCCGAGAGACAAAACCCTCCTGGAAGCAAGTGACCATCTCTTGTCAGCCTGCTCCTGTCCCACCCCTAACACCGAACTCCATGGGCATGTGGGTGGGCTGTCACGCTGGGCTGCAGGGAATGGCCTCATCTCAGCCTTGAGCATGTCTTGCCCTGTGGCCAGTGGCTGCAGGGTGACCTCAGTGTTTCCACCCCAGCCCCAGCCCCTCAGGGCATAGCATCGTGATGCTGGGGGCATACCAGTGGGAGGTCACTCCAATGGCTCTGGACATTCCTGCCTCAGGGCCTTTGCTCATGCTATTCATTCTCCTGGAGCATGTCCTTCTAATTAGTGAGCAGGATCTCACTAATCCTGAAACAGCCTGCTCACGTCATTTGAAAGTTCCACCTTCCATGAAGCATTTCTCCAGTCCCCTCTGGCCTGAGTGATGGACACCACTCCTGGCAGGTGCACTTTTGTCATCTCTGTGATACTCATGGTAACTCTGGACAGCAGGTGGTGGTATCCCCATTTTATACATGGAGAGACTGAGGCTCAGCAGGCACAGAAACTTGTCCTGAGGGGGTCACATGGCTAGTAAAGGCCTTGTCAGGCTTTCAACTCGCATCCCGAAGAGAGGCTGCACCTGTGACCTCCTCTCCCGTTTGTGTCGCTCTTAGAGCCCTGATTCCTCTCTCCTATTTAATTAGCCACCTGTGCACTTACCGGTAACTATACAGAACGCTTTATTTTGTTCTTCTAGTTGTGGAAGGAAGTTCTGTCCTAGTTGTGTACCTACCTCTGTACCTCTCTAGCTCCTCATGGGCAGAAGCGCAGCCGCCTTCCTCTAACTCAGCCGCAGATGCAACTTCAGCCGAAGCATTCACGCCGTCTGGCAGTCTCCAGACCTTGGTCGGCTCTGAGCCTTGCCTGCCAGCCCAGCTCTCCTGGTGCTGGAGCTGCCGAAGGGCCTCTGGAACCTCTGGGGTTGTGTCCCCCCTCTGTCTCTGTGCCCTCTGCCTGCACATGGAGATGTGGACACCGCCTGCGTGATGACAGCTCACCGGGCAGCTGGTCTTTGGGAGGAGAAAGCCGAGACCTAAGGCGGAGGTGATGGTCACTGTGTACCTGTTCCAGACGTGTTCACAGAGCTCCGAAATCCCAGGATCAAGCCAGCGTCTGGGTGCTAGCTCCTGCTTTGGGAGCTCATCCCTGGCTTTAAAATGGGGGGAAGCTGGGGGTTGTCAGGAGGAGATGGGGCTTCTGAGGAATGTATGTAGCCCAGCCCCATCCTGCCCCCTCCCCTGAGTGCCTGGCAACAGCGCCTGGTGGGCTGGAAGAAGCCCCTGGATGGACTTGGTTGGGCTTGTGTTTGGGGAGAGCGGGCAGGTCATTTACCATGAGCTGTTGAGACCCCAAAAGGGCAGATTGCTCAGACTTCTAGAGTTTCTCAAGAACGTTTAGAGATTGTGGCTAACCTCTGTTACTTAGATGAGGAAATGAGACTTGCCCAAGGGGTCTCTGGGTCATTGAATTTGTTCCCCCCAGCAGAAGGAGCACACAAAACGATGTGGAAAAGCTTCAGAAACACGACCTTCATTGAATCTTGGTTTTCCCTTCCCTGTCTCCAGTCCTCATTTCATCCAGCTTCTCCCAAGCATGTGGTTCTCTCTCCTTTGAGTCCAGAGGTTCCCAAATCGAGCGCCTCCCCTACCCTCTGGCCAGTTGGAAGTCCATCCAGGTGTCAGCTTGGATGCCTTGCTGCCTCGGCTGAGCACAGGCTCTTGTTTCCTACCCTCTCCTGGAAGGAGGTGATGCTGTGGGGGCTCAAGGGCCATCACTCCTCTCTCCTGTGGCCTCAGCTTCCAGCCAGACTTGAGCATAGACCTGTGGGCCTTGGGGCAGGCAGGTCTCAGAGCCAAGTAGGGGCAGCCTACACCTTTGCTTTCTCCTCCTCCTGGACAATTTCAGCTCGGGCCCTGAATCCGCATGACCTCTCAGCTGTGGGCTGGACCCACCTACCTTGGAGGAAGGTTAGCAGTGATCTGTTTGCACTTGAGCATCGCCTTGGAGAGTTCAACCCCTCCCCTCTGTGGTAATCTCCTGGGTTCGGGGTTGATGGGGAAGAGCCAGGACCAGGAGGGGCAGTAATGACGAGCTTTACTAGGTGGTGCTCAGACAGGTTGCTCCAGTGGGAGAGTCCCTCCTAGCAAGAGGCCTTCCAGATGCAGCGATGTGGGCCCACCACCCAGAGGGGACAGGGGCGTGGGACTAGGGGCTCACCTATCTAGGTGACGTCGTTCAGAAACA
Source organism: Equus caballus (assembly GCF_041296265.1). Taxonomy (NCBI): domain Eukaryota; kingdom Metazoa; phylum Chordata; class Mammalia; order Perissodactyla; family Equidae; genus Equus; species Equus caballus. The sequence goes on along the minus strand of NC_091691.1, from coordinate 25,407,284 downwards.
TGATGGGGGGCCTCTGGGTCGCAGACCTCCCTCATTTTGAGTCTTTATGGCCCCGGGGTTAATGTTATCTGTGGCTAGCAGATGTTGGGTATATAAAGGAGATACTCTCTGACTGGCTAAAAAGATGTTTATCTGGACTGTATTTAAAGCAATTGGATGTGTGAGGATTTGAGTGTGGTGCTGGGGCTTTGAGCTAACAGTTCTTCCTGCTATAAAGAAGTAAATAACATGGGGGTCATTTTAGGCTGATAACACAGGGACCATCTCTGGCCCATTTATATAATACCCCCAACCCTCTGTCTCTCTCCCTCCGTGGTTTATTAAAGAATTTCTTTCAGCCCTGTGTACTGATTGTCCTGAGAGTTCTGGTATATACACTTTGCCCAGTCTCATTAGAGATCCAGTAATGCGTTAGTGCCTGGAGATGCTCAGGCCTCATTCAGATGGTGCCCCAGGGAAGCTGCCTGCCTGGTCAGGCCGTCGCTCTTATCACTCAGCTGGTGCCCTGCCACCAGTCACTGTGAATCTTCACCGACTGCTGTCCCTGGTGTGGTCCTTCCAAAATGCTATCCTGATTCTGCCACTATCTATATTGGAAACGTTCACTCAGCTTCCAGTTAATAGCATGTAATCTAAGGGTAACCAGATGCATTGACAGCAAAGCCCCCACCATCTAGGGCATGAATTATGATGGGTGACTTCATTTTCCAGATAACTGAGAGAATGCTTCCTTCAAGCATTAAGGTTTTTTAAAAATTTGATTGTTTTAGGTGCAAGTCTTCATCAAATATATTGTCATCTTAAATAGAACCTACTATGAGTGCTTTGCTTATTTTTTTAAATAGCTTTATTGAGATATAATTCACATGCTATACTAGCCACCCATTTATCGTATTTATCTCTTCTACCTCCAAGACCTAGCCCAAGGTTAGCGATAGAATAGGTGTCAATAAATAGTTGCATTGGGGGCCAGCCTGGTGACGCAACGGTTAAGTTTGCACATTCCGCTTCGGTGGCCCGGGGTTCACCGGTTCGGATTCCGGGTGCAGACATGGCACCACTTGGCAAGCCACACTGTGGTAGGCGTCCCACATATAAAGTAGAGGAAGATGGGCACAGATGTTAGCTCAGGGCCAGTCTGTCTCAGCAAAAAAGAAGAAGATTGGCAGCAGATGTTAGCTCAGGGCTAATCTGCCTCAAAAAAATAGCTAACTAAATAAATAAATAAATAGTTGTGTTGGACTGAAGTGAAACCACGCTTAAGATCACCCCTTTTGGGTAACTCAGGACCTTCTGCCAGGAAGCAGCAATGCCATCTGTGTCTGGTGACACAAACAGAGCTGATGGCCCCGACACTGAAGGGTCCCAGACCACTGGTTTTTTAATTTCTCGCATCCGTTTTTCGCATAGTTTTGTTCATTCTGCCGTCTTTCCAACAGCCAGCCATCGTCAGTTGCTGCCGTCCCAGCGCCTGGCTCCGGCTCCTCCAGAGGCCTGGGGACTGAAGCTGCAGCTTGTTAGAACTGCACGTAAAACAGGAGTGTGGTGCTCTCTGCTCTTCGGGATGCGGCACCCTCCCACTGCCCGGCCCCCACCTGTAGGATGGCAACCCTTTATTTTCCCGTGGTTGGTCAGAGCATACACATCTTCTACAAGATTGTTTAGCAAACAAGGAGAATGGAGGCTAGGGAGGTGAGAGAACTTGCACAAGGTCACACGGTGGGCTCATGGTGAAGTCGAGACAGAACTGTAGCCTCGGGTCTAGACCAGGCCTGAGCTGTGCTGTTATGGCCACCAGCCTCTACAGAAAGTGACTCTTCTGTCCCTTCTTTCCCTTTCAGGGGTCCTTGGTGAATTTTGTCATGGTTATTTAAGGACCCTGGCCTAGAAGTCCCAACGCGCAGTTCCCCATCGACGGGAAGGCTTGGACTCCAAGATGATCATAAAGGAATACCGGATTCCTCTGCCAATGACTGTGGAGGAGTACCGCATCGCCCAGCTGTACATGATACAGGTGGGTCATGGGGCCGGGGTGGCGGCACTGGGCGCACAGCAGCTCTCAACACCCACGTGTTGAGACACACACTGTGAGAGACAACACCCACGTGATAGACACAGCACCGTGTCTCCAGGTGGGCTCCTGGTAAACATCTGAGTTGCATGGAGTCCTGGCTTCCAAGCACGATGCCAGGCACACAGTGGCACGCTGTGGGTGTTAGCAGCTGGATTGTCTCGCCAGCACTGATGATACTAACGCTCCTTGCATTTAACACCTGTCATCGCACTGGTCCAGAAATGGTCCTCCTGTTCAGTCAGCTCGGGCCACCTTAACAGAATACCACAGACTTGGCGGTGTAACCAAAAGACCTTTGCTTATCACAGTTCTGGAGCCTGGAAGTCCGAGATCAAGGGGCTGGCTGATTTAGCTCCCCCATGAGGACCCTCTTTCTGGCTTGCACACGGCCACCTTCTCACTGTGTCTACAACATGGTGGAAGGGGTGCAGGAGCTCAGTGGCGTCTTTTCCTAAAAAAGCACTGATCCTGTCCTGAAGCCCCACTCTCATGATGTGATCACCTCCCAAAGGCCCCACCTCCAACACCATCACATAGCGGGTTAGGGCTTCAATGTGTGAATTTGGAGGGAAGCAAACATCCTGTCCATAACACCCCACTTGACAGACGGGAAGGTGCGAGGCCCAGAGAAGTTAAATGACTTGCCCAAGAGCATCGCGTCTCTCCCGACTCTCAGGTCCACACTTTCCTCACTACCCTAGGCTGCCTGGGAAACGGCAGCGTCAGCTTTGGGGCTGATTTACAGAGTCACGAATGAGTTTGAGGATGACAGATTCCTGTGACAAGCCTCCCTACTCAGTGCCTGACGAACCTGGAACACGGGATCAGGAGCCCTAGGATCTGGCTGTTTGTGGCCCAGACATGACCACAGCCCCCACTCACTGGGGTCCTGCTCTGTGGAAGTCCCCCTCCCAGCTTCCCTGCCAGCCTCTGGCTCATCCTTGGTGCCCCAGCCCTGTGCCCGGCCCGCAGCTTTCCTCTCAGTTGAGGGGCTGATTAGGAACCTGCTCTTGGCCTGGTTCTGGCTCCTCTGGGCATATGGATGCCTCAGTCCAGCCTCTGGCCGTGCAGCCCCCTGACGACAGCAGCGTCACACGCAGCCCTCAGGGCAGGGAGAGCCCAGCCAGCAGGGCCTCCACCTGCATCCCTGGGTTTGCTTGGTGCGCCCTTCAACCTGGGTCCGGGAAGTTAGGTATGAGCTCCCCACAGAGCCCGGGCCCCCAGCTCTCTTCTGGGTGGAGCTCGATGAAGCTTACTAGAGTTTAACCAGGCCCCAGCATGGGAAGCTTGACTGAGAAGATAACAGAGGCAAACGCAGCCTCTCTGGGGGGCTGTTGGCTCCAAGCTGCTTCAGAAGCAGCACTCAATTCCCTCTTGAACCACTTATCCCTTAATTATTCCTAGAGAGCAGGGAGAGAGGAGAGACTTGCATCAGCCCCCCAGTCTGAGCACTCTGGAAATTGCTCAGCCTGCTCAGGGACCAGGCTGATCTGCCAAAGCTGCTGTTTGTCCTGCAGCTTCTTAATTCCCACCCAAGCCAGGGAGCCCAGACCGTAGCAGGCTGCCTCTCAGCTTCGCCTCGCCTGCTAGGCTGGGTGGTGTTGAGATCCTGGGGGACTGACTTTCAGCTTTAGGATATTCATAGCTTTTTTGAACATTTAATCTCCTCTGACTCTGGGCTCCTCAAAAACACCTGCCATCTTCACACCTTTTTTTTTTTTTTTTTTTACTGTGGTAACATTGGTTTTATAGTACTATATAAATTTCAGGTGTGTGTCATTATATTTCGATTTCTGTGTAGATTACATCATGTTCACCACCCAAAGACTAATTTCAATCCATCACCTCACACAGGTGCCTAATCACCCCTTTCACCCTCCTCCCTTCCCCCCTTCTCTGGTAACCACCAATCCAATCTCTGTCTCTATGTATTTGTTTGTTGTTGCTGTTATCTTCTATTTATGAGTGAGATCATATGGTATTTGACTTTCTCCCTCTGACTTACTTCACTTACCATAATACCCTCAAGATCCATCGATGTTGTCACAAATGGCCAGATGTCATCGTTTCTTATGGCTGAGTAGTATTCCATTGTGTAAATATACCACATCTTCCTTATCTATTCGTCCCTTGATGGACACCTAGGTTGCTTCCAAGTCTTGGCTATTGTGTATAATGCTGCATTGAACATAGGGGTGCATATATCTTTACGCATTCGTGTTTTCATGTTCTTTGGATAAGTACCCAGTAGTCGGGTAGCTCAATAGTATGGTAGTTCTAGTCTTAATTTTTGAGTAGTCTCCATAGTGTTTTCCACAATGGCTGCACCAGTTTGCACTCCCACCAGCAGTGTACAAGGATTCCCTTCTCTCCACATCCTCTCCAAAACTTGTTGTTTCCTGTCTTGTTAATTATAGCCATTCTGACGGGTATGAAGTGCTATCTCATTGTAGTTTTGATTTGCATTTCCCTGATAATTAGGGATGTTGATGTTGAACGTCTTTTCATGTGCCTGTTGGCCATCTGTATATCTTCTTTGGAGAAATGTCTGTTCAGATCTTTGGCCCATTTTGTATTTGGGTTGTTAGTTTTTTGGTTGTTGAGATGTATGAGTTCTTTATATATTTTGGATATTAACCCCTTCTCAGATATATGGTTTGGTATGGGAGAAGAATATCTTCTCCCAATTGTTAGGTTGCCTTGTCGTTTTGTTGATGATTTCCTTTGCTGTGCAGAAGCTTTTTAGTTTGATGTAGTCCCATTTGTTTATTTTTTCTATTGTTTCCCTTGCCCGGTCAGACATGGTACTTGAAAATGTGCTGCTAAGACTGATGTTGAAGAGCATACTGCCTGTGTTTTGTCCTAGAAGCTTCATGGTTTCAGGTCTTACATTCAAGTCTTTAATCCATTTCGAGTTAATTTTTGTGTATGGTGTAAGATAATGGTCTACTCTCATTCCTTTGCATGTGGCTCTCCAGTTTTCCCAACACCATTTGTTGAAGAGACTTTCCTTTCTCCATTGTATGTTCTTGGCTCCCTTGTCGAAAATTGGCTGTCCATAGATGGGTGGGTTTATTTCTGGGCTCTCGATTCTGTTCCTTTGATCTGTGTGTCTGTTTTTGTGCCAGTACCATGCTGTTTGGATTATTATAGCTTTGTAATATATTTTGAAGTCAGGGAGCGTGATACCTCCAGCTTTGTTCTTTTTTCTCAGGATGCCTTTGGCTATTTGGGGTCTTTTGTTTCTCCATATAAAGTTTAGGATTCTTTGTTCTATTTCTGTGGACGCTGTATTTGGAGCTTTGGTCAGGATTGCATTGAATCTGTAGATTGCTTTAGGAAGTATGGACATCTTAACTATGTTAGTTCTTCCAATCCAGGAGCATGGAATATCTTTCCATTTCTTTATATCTTCTATTTCTTTCAACAGTGTTTTATAGTTTTCAGTGTACAGGTCTTTCACCTATTCACCCCCCTTTTTGAGATTTTTTATTTTTAACATCTATCCTTATGCCTCCAATTAATGCAAAACACCTCATGGGCTTGTACATAATGCCTCCTGCAGGCCCAGGGCTGCTGGGCATGCTGGCTCCTCCGAGCCCCACCGGCATCTGCCTGCCCCTTGGGGCCAACCTCTCTGCTCCCACTGTGGCATTTGTCTTCCCTGCCTCTGGCCCCAGGTTTCTGGGGGCTCCATCCACCATGGGGGTGATGACAAGCGCATTATCTCCATTGTGTGACGTCTCACAGAGGTGAACATAGGTCAAAGCTCGCCAGCTGTACCTTCACATAAACACGGTTTGTCGCATGTCAGTCAGACCTCAATAAGGCTGTTAAAAAACTGAGTTATATTCACCAGACTTTTCTGTGCCTGCTCTGGGCTGAGGACTAGGTACAGAGATGAATGAAAAATGGTTGCTGCTCTCCAGGGGTGCCTCGGGAAGATGGATGCCTACACAGCCCACTGAATGGAGCCTGGAGCAGCGATCCGGCAGCCAGGGAGCCAGATGTTCGCAGGGCTTTGGGCTAATGCTCCAGGAGTGCATCGCTCTGAACTGGGCTGTACGAGATGGATAGGCCTTTAAGGAAGCAGCTGCGTTTTTAGGGGGGAGAAGAGCAAGACCTTAGTTAATTTCCCACTAGTCCTGCTTACCAGCAGAGGTGGCAGCTCAGAAAGGGCCTGCCTCCTGAACTAGCTGCCTCCTCCCGAGGCTGTGAACAAGATGGGAATAGCTCACATGTCCAAGCGCCTCGCCAAAAAAACAAAGCTGGCCTGGTCAGGAGAGAGCCTTCTAACCCAGGAGGGGCCCAGCAAATGCTTGCCCCGGAGTGAGCCATCAGAGGTGGCTTGGCCAGGACCCTGGACAGCTCTGAAAACTGCTGCTTTCAGGGGTTTCTTGGTCTTTGCCTCCTCTTCCCCTTCCCCTTCATCTGCCCCAGGGCTGCGGCAGAGCTGCTCCTCCACACACCCACCCCAGGAGCCTCCTGTTTCTGAAGGGTCCTGGCGTCATTGGGTCTGAGCTTTCTCTGCACCAGGCCCGTGGTGACTCAGGCCCCTCCTCTGCAGTCCCCAGGCCCCAGGGAGGGGGAGGAAGAGAGGGAGAAGGGAAGATTCCCTACCCAGCCTGTGTGGGCAAAGTAGGCTGAGTCACCAGTCAGGCCTCGCCCTGGGCATGTGTGGCCCTGGGGAGCTGGGCGTGTCTCTGCTGCCCGTCCACCATCTCCACGGGAGGCACCACAGCGCTGCTTACAGGAATGGTTGGCAGGGAGAGGGTGGCTCCTGGTGTGGGCAGAGAAGGTCAGCGCAATTCAGGAAGAGCTTTCTCCTAAGTGGCATGACTGAGTGCCAGTCTGTGCCGGGGAGGCTCGCCCCATTTGGATCCATCACTGGAAGGGAGCCAGGCGTCCACCCTTTGGGATGCCAACTCCAAAGCTGAGGGAGAGGCCCAGACTTGGAACTAGCGACAGTTGGGAGCAGAATCCATTTATTCATTTGACCAATCTATATTGAGCCCTACTGCGCAGACGTACTCAAGTGCTGTGTGAGGAGGACAGGCTGAGCCAGTCTGGGTCCCGGTGGCTCTGCCACTGCTAACTGGGGCCCTTGCAACCCTGAGCAGACTACTGTATCCATCTCCTGTGAGTGACTGTAGCCATTGCCCCCCAAGCGATGATGGCGGCCTGGGTGCCAAGAGGCTGACATAACATCACCTGCTTTAATCCTCACCGCACCTGTAGAGGTGGTGATATTTGTACCCATCTTACAGATGAGAGGTTGAGGCTCAGAGATGTCAAGGAACTTGCCCAAGGATACATAGCTGGCCCAGTGCAGCCAGGCTTTGTCTGCAGGCAGGGTTGGCCATCTCTTCCATGGTGTGTGGAGATGTCCTCATCCACCCAGCTCTTACCTTCTCTGATGTTGCAGCTGTTGAGGGTTGGAGTAGAGATGCCCCTGCCCCGTCTGCCTCTAAAGCCTATGCCCTTCCCTAGCACAGCTCTACCCCCATGCTCGCCTCACATGCACACATCTGCACCTGGGGGACGGCCAGGCCGGGGTCGGTGTGGTCAGCCTTAGGAGTCAGCCACACACTGGGGAATGTGCTGGTTCCAGAAGGCTTCTGTGGCCAAGGGCTTGGCTTCATGGGGGGGCACTGGGTGGGAGGCAGCGAGGGGCTCACCTGTCAGGCACGTCTGGGACAGCATGAGGGTGCTGTCTCTGTTTTCCCACAAGCAGGCTGAAGCTCACTCACCAGAGGTGATGGTGGGCGCTCGCCCAGCTGGTTGACTAGTGTCCCCCCAAAATTCGTGTCCACCCAGAACCTCAGATTGTGACCTTATTTGGAAATAGGGTCTTTGCAGATGTAATCAGTTCAGAATCTTAGGATGAGATCATCCTGGATTTAGAGGCCCAAGTTGAATGACTATTGTCCCAGTAAGAAGAGGAGAGGACAGAGAGAGACAGAGGGAAGGTCATGTGATGCTGGAGGCAGAGATTGGAGTGGTACAGCCACAGACCAAGGAATGCCTGGGGCCAGTGGAAGCTGGAGGAGGCAGGAAGGATCCTCCCCTGGAACCTCCAGAGGGAGCTTCTGGGATGGGCACATTGCTCTCCCAGAGTGGGGCATCTGAGGCTGACTCAGGCCCCGCTCACCTGAGTGGGCATGGGACTTCTATGCAGCTCACTGAGGCCAGGTGGGAGGGACCCTCCCCACCCTAGCTCCCTCTCCAGACTTCCCTGTCCCTTCTCCACCCTTGGCTCCCTGGCTGGCTGGGCACCCCACCTCACCCTCAGAGACTGCACAGCCCTGGCCCCTCTGACCTGCTCATCCTCTTCTTGCCGAGCTGCCTGGCACCCCAGATGTATTAGTTTTCTGGGGCTGCCGTGACAAAGTCACAGAAATATCTTCTTTCACAGTTCTGGAGGCCAGCAGTCTGAAATCCAGGTGTCGGCAGGACCGTGCTCCCTCTGAGCGCTCTAGGGAGGATCCTGCCTTGCCTCTTCGACCTTCTAGTGGAGACTGGCTTCCTTGGCATCCTTGGCATGTGGCTGCATCGCTGCAATCACTGCCTCCATCTTCACCTGGCCTTCTCTTCTGTGCATGTCTGTCTCTCTGTTTTCTCTTCTTATAAGGACCCAGGGCCCACTCTAATCCAGTATGATGTCTCCTTAACTAATTACATCAGCAAAGACCCTATTTCTAAATAAGGTCACATTCTGAGGTTCTAGGTGGATGTGAATTTTGGGGGGCCCTTCAACCCACTACACCAGGGCTTGGGCAGATATCTAGCCCCATGTCCACTTATAGTTTTAGAAACTGAGACGAGGGAGAAGTGACTTCTCCAGAAAGAGAGGGAGCTGGTCACAGAGTTGGGACTAGAATCCGCTGATTTGTTCAACATGTATCTATCAAGCCCTACCTTGTGCCACAGTGTTTTCCTGAAGGGGCTCCTGCTGTGGGCGAGCAGCCCCAGAATCCAGCAGGTCTCAGTTCCGGTCCCAGCTCGGCCATTTGGTAACCAAGTAACCTTGGACAAGTCCTTCCACCTCTCTTATCCTCCACCTTTCCATCTGCAGATTGGGAATAGCAGCAGTGCTGCACCTGTCCCAGGGGTAGTGGCAGTAACTAAAGGAGAAAGAACGTGCAGAGCACATAGCACAACCGCCCATAAATGGAGCTCCTGTCAGAGGTGGGAGCTGAGAAAGCATCCAGGAGGAAGTGGTCGCTGTTTTCATCACGGAATTGCAGCCATGTTCCAGCAGCTCCTTTAAAGAGCGAGGGATGGTGCACCCCTACTCTGACCCCATCTTTGACCGCAATCAGGGTCTTTTCTTTTTTTCTGAAGACTAGTCACTTTGGGCCATGGAGATATAGCACATCTTTATACCCCAGAGTGGGTCATGCCCCAGGGGTGAGGCAGTGCCATTGGGAGTACTTGTGTGCCTGTCTGTGTGTGTGTGCACGTGCACACCTGCTGTTCAGGAAGCTAACTGAAGATGGCCTTGGCAATGCCATCATGTTACCATGGAAACAGGTGCTGGGCTTAAAGTCATGAGCACTTCGACCACAAGCTTTCTGCATAAGCAGAAACCTGAGCTTTTGGACACTGGGAAGGACAGTCATAGCAGAGACACTTAGAGGTGACCCAGGCGTCATATCTCACAGGCGCTGCCACCGGGGCCTGTTCCCACTTCCCACATCTGAGCTCTCTGAAGTCTTAGTGAGTACAGGAGGCAGCACTGGGTTTTGTTCATTTGGGGTTTTTTTGCAGGTACTATCTATTTATTTAAGTCTGATTTACATATAGCAAAATGCGCAAAACAGAAAATCATGTAAACCACACCCGTCAAGACAATGGAACATTTCCGTGACCCCAGAAAGTTCCCTCTGCCCGTTCCCATCAATCCCCCATCATCCACCCCAACCACTGTTTCCGTTTGTCACCAGGAATTCGTTTTGCCAGTTCTAAAGCTTCAGATAAATAGAGGAGCACGACATACACCCTTCTGTGCAAGGCATCTTTCACCCAGGAGGATGTGTTTGAAATTCATCCATGTCGTGTGTGTCCGTACTTCATTCCTTTGTTATTGCTGAGATGCATTTCATTGTGTGACTGTGCCACAATTTGTTTATCCGTTCACCTGTTGTTGAACCTTTTGGTTGTTTCCCATGTCTGGCTATTATAAATAAAGCTGCTATGAATGTTTTACTTAGAAGTCTTTGTGTGGGCATGTTTTCAGTTCATTTGTGTAAATATCTAGGAGTATAATTGCTGGCTCATAGAGTAGATATGTGTTTAACTTTATAAGCAACTGGAAGCACTTTACCCAAGTAGATACAACTATTTTATACTCCCACCAGCAATGTGTGAGAGTTCTGTATCTTTGCTAACATTTGTTATTGTCCACCTTTTGAAGTTTAGCCATCCTATGTGATGTGTAGTGATATTTCATTGTGGTTTTAATTTTTGTTTCCCTAACTGTTGATATCAAACATCGTTTCATGTGTTTATTTGCCATTTCTATATCTTTCTTTTAACTGTCTGTTCAAATCTTTTGCCTTTTTTTAATTTAAAAAATTGGCTTTTTTATCATCTTACTGAATTCTAGAAATTCTTTATATATTCTAGATATAAGTCCTCATATATATATATAAAATAAGTATTTGCTCTCAGTCTATGGTTTGTCTTTTCATTTTCTTTTCTTTTTTTTTTTTGAGAAAGAGTAGCCCTGAGCTAACATCTGCTGCCAATCCTCCTTCTTTTTTTTTATTTTTCTGAGGAAGACTGGCCCTGACCTAACATCTGTGTCCATCTTCCTCTATTTTATATGTGGGACGCCGGCCACAGCATGGCTTGACAAGCGATGCATAGGTCTGCACCTGGGATCTGAACTGGTGAACCCCAGGCTGCCGAAGCAGACCGTGCAAACTTAACCACTGTGCCACCCAGCCGGCCCCCTGTCTTTTCATTTTCTGAATGGTGTTGTTCAAAGAGCAGAAGTTTTAAATTTTGATGAAGTCCAGTGTATCAATATTTTCTTTTATGATTAGTGCCTTCTGTGTCTATTTTTTTAAAAATCTTTTCCTACCCCAAGGTCATGAAGATAGTCTCCTTGTCATTCCAGAAACTTTATTGTTTTAGTTTTTACATTTAGGTCTCTCATCTACATCAAATTAATTCTTGTATATGGTATGAGGTAGGGGTTGAGGTTCGTTATTTCCCATTTAGATGTCCACTTGTTTAGCACTATTTGTTGAAAATAAAATTTGATCAAAATTTCCTTTCCCTATTGAATTGCTTTGCTGTCATGTTAGATTAACTGACCGTATGTGTGTGGTTCTATTTCTGGACTCTTCTGTGTTGTTGGTTTCTCTTTATGTCGGTTCACACTGTCTTGATGCTGCAGCTTTACAATAACTCCTCCGTCTCTGGACTTCTCTTTCAGTGTCGCTTTGGCCGTTAGAGGTCCTTTGCATTTCTGCATATGTCTGAGAACAAGCTTGTCAATTTCTAAGAAAAATCCTGCTGGGGTTTTGATTGGGTTTGAGTTAATCTATAAATCATAAATCAACTGGGGAGAATTGATATCTTAACAATATTGGGTCTTTGATCCGTGAATGTGGCATCTCTTTCCATTTATTTAGATTTTCTTTAATCGTTCTGAACATGTTTTATAGTTTTCAATGTGGAGGGCTTAAAAATCCTTTATTAACTGTATCTCTAAGTACTTTATATTTTTTATGCTGTTGTAAACGGCATTCTTTAAATGTTTAATTTCTAGTCATTTGTGGCAAGTATGTAGAAATACAAGACTTTTTATGTATTGATTTTGTATCATGTGACTTTATTGGTTTTTTTGGAGATTCCTTAGGCTCTGTTATGTATACAATTGTGTTGTCTATGAGTCACGACAGTTTTCTTTCTTCCTTTCCAGTGTTTGTTCCTTTTTCTTGGTACATTGCAGTGGCTAGGACTTGAGCTCAATTTTAAATAGAAGTGGTCAGAATTGACATCTTTGCCTTGTTCTTGATCTCAAGGGAAAAGCATTCAATCTGTCACCATTAGGTATGATGTTAGGTGTAGGTTTTGGTAGATACCTTTTATCAGGTTGAGGAAGCTTCCTTCTATTCCTAGTTTGCTGAGAGTTTTTATCAGGAATGGGATTGAATTTTGTCAAATACTTTTTCTGCATCTATGGTTGTTTGTTTGTTTTGTTTTGTACCAGCTTTATTGAGATGTAAGTCACACACCACACAATTCATACTTTTAAAGTGTATAGTTTGTCGTTTTTATGCATTCACAGGGTTATGGAACCATCACCACAATCAATTTTAGAACATTTTCATCTCCTCAAAAAGAAGTCATTCTCCATTTTCCCCACATCCCTAGACAACCAGTAATCTACTTTCTGACCCTACGCATTTCCCTGTTCTGGACATCTCATACCAGTGGAATCATACAGTATGTGGCCTGTTGTGTCTGGCTGCTTTCACTTAGCACAGTCCTTGCGAGGTTCATCCAGGTTGTAGCAGGTGTCAGTGCTTCATCCCTTTTTATGGCTGAATCATACTCCACTGTGTGGATGTCATTTGTTTATCCATTTCTCAGTTCATGGACATTTAGGTTGTTTCCACCTTTTGGCTATTGTGAATAATGCTGCTATGAACATTCATGTACAAGTTTCTGTGTTTACATATGTTTTCATTTTCTTGGATCTGTACCTAGGAGTAGAATTGCTGAGTCATATGGTAACTCTATGTTCCACTTTTTGAAGAACTGCCAAACTGTTTTCCACAGCGACTGCACCATTTTACATTCCCACCAGCAATGTATGAGGGTTCTAATTTCTCCGCATCCTCGCCAACACTTGTTATTGTCCATCTCTTTGCCATCCTAGTGGGTGTAAAGTGGTATCTCATTATAGTTTTGATTTTCATTTCCCTAATAACTAGGGATGTTGAGCATCTTTCCATATGCTAATTTGCCATTTGTATATCTTCTTTGGAGAAATGTCTATTCAAGTCCTTTGCCCGTTTTTCAATTGGGTTGTTTCTTTGTTGTTGAGTTGTAAGAGTTGTTTATATATTCTGGATACAAGCCCCTTATCAGATATATTATTTACAAGAATTTTCTCCCATTCAGTGGGTTGTCCTTTGATGCACTAAAGTTTTTAAATTTTTATTAAGTCCAATTTATTAGTTTTTTCTTTGTTTGCTTGTGCTTTTGGTACTGTATTTAAGAAACCGTTCTCCTGGGGCCAGCCCCGTGGCTGAGTAGTTAAGTTTGCGCCTGCACTTTATCGGCCCATGGCTTTACTTCTTCAGATCCCGGGTGCGGACATGACACTGCTCATCAGGCCACGCTGAGGCGGCATCCCACATGCCACAACTAGAAGGACCCACAATTAAAATATACAACTATGTACTGGGGGGCTTTGGGGAGAAAAAGGAGAAGGAAAAGAAAAAAAATATTGTGAAATTCAAGATCATGAAGATTTACCCCTATGTTTTCTTCTAAGAGTTTTATAGTTTAAGCTCTTACATTTAGGTCTTTGATCCATTTTGAGTTAATCTTTGTATATGGTGTGAGGTGGGGGTCCAACCTCTTTCTTTTGCACGTGGATATCTAGTTGTCCCAGCAGCATTTGTTGAAAAGACTACTCTTTCCCCCATTCATGGTGTTGGCCCCCTTGTTGAAAATCAGTATATGCAATATATTGATCTATTGGTTTAGTTCTAGACTCTCGAGTCTGTTGCGTAGATCTTTCTATCCTAGGCTAGTACTACACTCTTTTGATTATTGTAGTTTTATAGTAAGTTTTTATATGGGAAAGTGCGGGTACTCCAACTTTGTTTTGTTTTGAAGATTGTTTTGGCTATTTGAGGTCTCTCATAATTCCATATGAATTTTAGGATTGGTTTTTCCATTTCTACCAAAAAGTCCATTGGGATTTTGCTAGGATTGCATTGGATCTGAAGACTGGGGGAACGTTGACACCCTAACAATATTAAGTCTCCCACTGCATGAACATGGATGTCTTTCCATTTATTTAGGTCTTTGATTTCTTCCCACATTGTTTTGTAGTTTCAACATACAAGTCTTTCACCACCTTGGTTAAATTTATCCCTAAGTATTTTATCCTTTTGGATGCTATTTTAAATGGAAATAATTTCCTAGTTTCCTTTCTGCATTGTTTGTTTTCATGTGTTGATTTTGTATCCCGCACTTTTCTGAATTCATTTATTTTGTCTAACAGGTTTTAGGGGAATTCTTTAAGATGTTCTGTATATAAGATTATGTCATCAGCAAATTGAGAGAGTTTTACTTCTTCCTTTCTAATTTGGATGCCTCTTATAATTTCTTTTTCTTGCCTAGTTTCTTCAGCTAGAACCTCCAGTGCAATGTGGAATAGAAGCAAGAAAGCAGGCATCCTCATCTTGTTCCTGCCTTTGGGGATGCTTTTAGTCCTGGGACAGACGGGAATCAGAGTGGAGGAGTTCACACATGCAGTGCTGGGGCTTGGAGGGAACTTGTGGCCTGTTCGGTCTCCTGTAGGAGCTCTGGGGCACGTGGAGCCTGGGTCTGGATTAGAGGTTCTGAGTGACACAGGAGGAACCAGCCTGGTTGGCTAAGGCCTCTCCTCCTTTCAGCAGCCCCAGGCCTGGTCTTCCCTTCTGCAGAGTGCTCCGGCCCCCACACATCACGGGTGCTTTTGTCCCCACAGAAGAAGAGCCGTAACGAGACGTATGGCGAAGGCAGTGGCGTGGAGATCCTGGAGAACCGGCCCTACACGGACGGCCCCGGCGGCTCCGGGCAGTACACACACAAGGTGTACCACGTGGGCATGCATATCCCCGGCTGGTTCCGCTCCATCTTGCCCAAGGCGGCCCTACGGGTGGTGGAGGAGTCCTGGAATGCCTACCCCTACACCCGAACCAGGTGAGCCTGTCCCCACACCTCTGCCATCTTGGGGGAAGCAGCCCTGCGGCATAGATCCCAGGGTGGCCCTTCAGGTAGACTCAACCCGTGCACACCAAGGAGCCCAGTCTCCGGGGGGACTGAGCCTCTGTTCTGGATGGCCTGCATTCCAAGAGCCTTCGTCCTCAGGAAACAGGCAGGAGAGGGATGGATGCACCCCTGGATGCCTCCCAGCCTGCCCAGGACAGGAGGCCAGGAAGGCATGAGTCAATCAAGGGCTGTCTGAGACCCCTTTGCCACCTGGGAAGGCTTAGGGAGTACAAACTCACTTTAATGTTTGCCTGAGAATGCAGGACCGTCACCCACTGGGAAGAAACGCAAACTGAGGGTAGACCAGATGGCCCAGAGATTCCCTCCAACCCTGAGACCTTCAGCTACTATGACGATGTGTCATTACATCGCATGTTGAGCAGGGCTTTCCTTTGTGTCCCCCCTGGTAGGCGGTTCTTTACTCTGTGCCCGCCCCCCCAACCCACCCTGTGTAGCTGAGCACTGCTAGGTTAGAACAGATGGGGGGCCACCCCCAGCTGGCTGCCCACTTGCTGCACAGGTGAGGTCCCCAGAAGTCTCTTGGGGCTTCCTTCCCCACACTTGGTGAGGGCCTGGAGCTTGGCAGAGGATCCCCTGAGGTTATTCTTCTTCCAAACAGTGCTTTCCTCCTCTGAGCTCCTCTCCAGCCGAGAGAGGGGCTGATCCCCTGTTGCCAGACCTGGCTCCTTGGAGAATGACGGGGGTGAGCGATGGCATGTCACACAGAGTGCTGGTCCAGATTCAGCCTGCTTAGCAGTACACCAACATAGCTGTGCTTGTGGCGCATCTGTGTGTGCCTGAGTCTGCACGGTGCCTTGCACATGTGGACCATGGACACAGGGCTTCCAGCAGCTTCCTGCAACATCTCCCTCTTCTGCCCAAACCCATTCCTACCCCTAGCCTGGCCTTGACTATCCTTGGGACAAGCTGCAGGTCCAGGAGGTGGATGGGACAGACAAGTCTCAGCCCCCGCTCCAGCTCTCCTTCTCCTCCCCCCTGGGCCCCACGTGGGTCCCTTCTCTCCTGCCCAGCAGGGTCCAGCAGGCCCTGGCCCAGACACCCCATGCCCACCCCCTCCAACCGCGGGGCCTGATGGATGCTTTCCTTCCCCACAGGTTCACTTGCCCTTTTGTGGAGAAATTCTCCATCGACATCGAAACCTTTTATAAAACTGATGCTGGAGAAAACCCCAACGTGTTCAGCCTGTCTCCTGTGGAAAAGAACCAGCTGACAATCGGTAACCACCCACCACGAGGCTGCCCCCCAAGGAAGGGCAGGAGCCCTACAGAGCCGTGTTCTGGCTTTCCCTGCCCATGGGCCCCTGGTTCTGCCCTTGGTTTCCTGGCCTGGCAGGCTCCGGACTGGCTCCTGTCCTAGGCGAGGAGGCCAGAGTCCCAACAAGCCTGAGGGGGTATCTGGGAAGGCTGCACTGGCCTCCTAGGCCCCATTTTCCTGAGATTCACATCCAGGCTAAGTGCTTTTCCCACCCCAGGCGCTTCCCTCCATCCTGCCAAGGGGTCCCCATCCCCAGAAGAACACGTGTGTGCTCAGGGGCCATCTCAGGCTGAGAGCCATGCGTGAGTGCAGTGGGCCCAGCGGGACCTGTGTACCCTTGACGGCGGGTGGCCTCGGCTCCACTCCCCTCCAGCTGACTCTGCCATGCAGGAGATGGGCCCCATTTGTTAAATCTTTTTTAAGAGAGGCCAGAAATAATGATTTTCATGTGAAATCTCCCAATTCCTGAGTGTTGGAAACTAATTAAAAATCGTTGCAAATAAACTTACACTGGCCACATGAAACACATCTGTGGGCCAACTGCAGCTCAACAGCCACCAGCCTGCAGCCTCTCGGTTCCAGGCCCAAAGGAGCGAGCCACTATGGAGGTGCCTGAGGCAGGGGCACAGCTGGTGCTGGAGAGGTGGCCCAGGAGCCTATGCCCAGGAGCCTCTGATGGGCGTGGAGGGCTTTTCCCTGTGACGCCCCAGCTCCCTCCCTCTGGCTGGAGTTTTCAGGCCCCGCTGGAGTTTGGGAGCTGTATTAGCTTGCTTGGGCTGCCCGAACAAAGTACCACAGACCTGGGGGCTTAAACACAGAAGTGGATCATCTCAGTTCTGGAGGCCAGAAGTCTGAGATCAAGGTGTTGCTGGGTGGCTCCTTCTGGGGTCACTGAGGGAGAATCTGTTCCGTGCCCCTCTCTAGCTTCTGGTGGCTGCTGGCCATCCTTGGCGTTCCTTGGCTCGTAAACATCACCCCAACCTTGGCCTCCATCTTCACATTGCATTCTCCCTGTGTGTGTGTCTGTGTCCAAATGTCCTCGTTTATAAGCACACTAGTCATATTGGATTAGGGCCCACCCTAATGACCTCATTTTAATTTGATTGCTTCTTTAAAGACCCTCTCTCCAAATATGGTCACCTTCCGAGGTTCTGGGGATCAGGACTCCAACACGTGAATTTAAGGGAGACGCATTCTACCCATAACAGGATGGGAGGACTCAGCATGAACCAGGCCCTCTGGCAGCTCTGTCTGTCCAGGCTCAGACACTACCTGAGCTCCCCCCAGAGGCCACCTGTCACAGTTCCTAAGTCCTAGCCTTCCCCTTGGTGGCCCTTGCTTGCCCCAGCAGGGTGGGCATGTGGTCAGCTCCAGACAGGATGTCCATCCCTCACCAAGTGCCACTGCCCTGCGGTGACTTCTGACCCCTCACTGGTTTCAGTGGAGCTGATGACTGTGTCTGCAAACCACAGACCAGACTTGGTGCTGGCTGGCAAACCAGGATGATGAGACAGCTAGGGCCTGGCTGGGACAGAACTCCCCAAGTGTCATTGTCTCCACACATCCGAAAGAAGAGCTCTCTGAGCCACAAACGCTGTCCTAGGTGCCTTCTCACTGAGTGTGTCCCCAGCCCTGTCTAACACACCCATGCCTCGGGAGTGAGCATAGCAGGGTGGTTTTGACTTTAGGGAGGAGGCATGTGACAAGAGGTGGCATTCCTCTTGTCACCCCCGCCAGGTCCTACCAGCCCCCCGTCCTGTTTCCTGTATGCCCAACTCTGTGACATCTGCTGCCCGCTCTCATCCTGGACCAACTCAGGCCCAATACCCCACACCAGGCCCCTTCAACCTTCTCTTCCTATCTCGTCCCTTCTGATCTGTCTAGAAGGGGCTTGCTAGCAGGCCAGCCTGCCTCGACCCGTTTATAGTGCCACTTCCCTCTCAGGGCACTGGAAAGACACAGGCCCTGTGGTCAGGGGAGCTCGGGGTCAGCATGACCCAGAGCAGCATCTTCAACCCCATATCGGGGTCTGTGGCCCCTCAAGGCCCAGACTCTGTGAGGATTTGGGGTGGCAGGGACATGGGGAGGAGATGGACAGGGAGGGGTGGGGTGGAGACAGGGCAGAGGTGGCCACTCACAAGGTCTCCCCACAGACTTCATCGACATCGTCAAGGACCCCGTGCCCCCCAGTGAGTATCGGACTGAGGAGGACCCCAAGCTGTTCCACTCAATGAAGACCCAGCGGGGGCCCCTGACCGACAACTGGATCGAGGAGTACAAGCAGCGGGTCTTCCCCATCATGTGCGCCTACAAGCTGTGCAAGGTGGAGTTCCGCTACTGGGGCATGCAGTCCAAGATCGAGAGGTTCATCCACGACACGGGTGAGCACGTGGGGCGCCCAGTCCGTCTGCGCCCCTTGCTGCCCACCCCCTCGCACCGCAGCTGCCTGTGATTCTGTGTTTCTGTCTCACTCCTGAAAGGCATCCCCAAGGCCCACGTGCAGTTTCCCACCTGGTTATCTTGAGCACCCATAATGCTTGCTGAGCCCCCACAGGCGACAGACAGCATATGTTGTCCCTTTCCGCAGCCCCAGGCCCTGCCCGCAGATGCTGCTGGCTGGTTTGTGTTTATAACACGTGGTGCTCACCCCCCAGGGGGAACAGCCCCAGAGGACAGCTTCTTTGCTGCTTACCTACACCTCTCAGAGTCGCCCGGGGCCCCAGACCCCAGGTGCTGCCTCCCTCATTGGGCTGGAAGTTCCGGGGGCAGAGGGTCTTGGACATCATAGTGTCCTTGCACCACGCCATCCTGGCCTAGAGCAGGTGCCCAGGGAACAGGTGGACTAACAGATGACCTGGGGTTCCTGGCCCAGGTGGTGCTGACCAGGCTCCTCCCTCCCCTATAGCTGTCAGTGCCAAGGGCTTGGTCCCAGCCCTGAGGCTCCTGATCCAGGAGCAGCCTCTGGGCAGTCACCTTTTGACTCCAGGAGCGCAGGGACTTTGTTTAGACATGTCTAACGAGCCACACAATTGACAGCATACCACACACTTGTCATATCAGCTCACAATGGCCTGTGAGGGTTGCCACTGTCACCCCCATTTGTAGAGGAAGAAGCAGAGACCCAGCGCTAGAGCTGAACCCAGACCTCCCGTCCCAGCCGCCCTTGATCTGAACTAACATTCTCGTGCCTGTGGTGGGGGGCACATCCCATCGGACAGTCTGTTCAGTGTGGGTGCTGGCTGACCCCAGGGGTGGCGTGTCTGAGACCATGGCCCAGGGCCGGGGGGATGCAGACGGTCCTGGCTGAAGGAGGGCACCCTCCCAGGAGCAGGGCCAAGAAGGTTTCCTCCAGGCGGACCTTTAGGAATGCAGGGATTTAGAAAGGACGGCGTGAGGCAGAGTGGCCTGAGCGAGGCTGGGAGTGGGAAACAGGAGGTGAGCAGGGAGGAGGGGTCACCACTGACCAGCCTGGGAACGTGAAACGACTGACCACTTGGAAAGCTGCTCAGCTTTCCCTAGGAAAGCGGAAGGTATGTGTCAGGAGACCCAGTGACGTCCCTCCCTGGTTTGCATCCTGGAGAAACTCCGGCACGTTCCGGAATGTTCAGAGCAGCAGGTTTGTCAAAGCAAAACGGACAAACAGTGAAAGTGAGCCAAAAGCCCATTGGCAGGAGAAGGAATAAATAAAATGTGGTATTTCAAACAAATAAATACCATACAGCAGCAAACCTGAAAGTCACCCAAAAAAGCAAGTGGCAGAGAAATGCATGCAGTGTGACACATACATGTAAATGTCAACAGCATGCAAACCAACCCAGCATATTGTGGAGAAAAACACATCCGGGTGCTAAAACCAGAAAGAAAAGCAAACAATAAACAGAGAAATCGTGTGTTATTTTTCTGGGGCAAGAGGAAGATGAGCCCCACGTCACTGGTCATGTCTGCTCCCATGCTGGGTGGGGTGCATGGGAATCTTTATTTCTTCTTAATGTTTTCTTAACCAGCTTTATTGAGGCCTAATTTTACATACCATCCGCTTCACCTGTTTTAAGAGGACAGTTCCATAAGTTTTGGTATATTCAGAGTCATGCACACAGTTCTAGAACATTCCGTCACCCCAGTCTTTTGTTCACGGTCACTCCCACCCCAACCCAAGGCAATCCTCATCTGATTTCTATCCCTGTAGTTCTCGTATTAGGCTTTGTACCTTAAAAGCTGTCATATCTTATTTTGTATTTATGATATATTCTTATATATCTTACTTTGTTTTATTTTTATATATATTCTACTAAAAAATGAGAAGGACTAGCCCACTTTGAACTTTAACTTGATTTTCCATGGGAAATTCAACAGGAAAAGTATACTAGACATTGAGACAGGAGACTCAGGAAGTCCTCCAGCCTCCTCCAGGGCAGGAATTCCTCCCAAAATTCAGCGTGGCTTCTGAGCAGACTCATTACCTTGGGAGACCCCTCTACTCTAGTTATAGAACCACTGTGAGCTTCTGAGGCCATCTGTGAGCCAGACCCTTCATTTACAGATGGGGAAACTGGGGCACGGGCAAGCAGTGATTTACCCAAGGCCACACAGTGAGTGCGGGTCAGAGCCTGGCCTGCAATGTCGGGGTACACTCCAGCCCCACGCCCGGCCACAGGAGCCTCTGGGGCCGCTCTCATGCTGCCTCTCTCTTTCCCTTCCCCGGGCCCGTGCAGGCCTACGAAAGGTGATGGTCAGGGCCCACCGGCAGGCCTGGTGCTGGCAGGACGAGTGGTACGGGCTGAACATGGAGAACATCCGGGAGCTGGAGAAGGAGGCTCAGCTCATGCTTTCCCGCAAGATGGCCCAGTTCAGCGAGGATGAGGAGGAGGCCTCAGAGCTCTCCAAGGACGAAGCCACCCAGGACCAGACCTCTAGGGAGCCCCCTGAGCCCAGCAGCAGCGGCGGGGAGCCCCTGGCAGGCCGGGGCCTGAAGAAGCAGTGGTCCACGTCCTCCAAGTCATCGCGGTCATCCAAGCGCGGAGGTGGGTTGCAGTTCTGCCTCTCTCCACTTGGGGTCCTTGCCCTCTCCTCGTCCACCCCAGTGACAGCCTTCACCCTCTCCCGAGGCACCCTGTGTCACTGCCAGATCATTCTAACTTTGAAAACGGACTCTTGCTTTCAGACACCATGAGCCACCTCCTCCTTGTAGCCGTCCACCTCTGAGAGAAGCCCAGGGTGCCCCCACCCCCAGCAGGTTGCCCCAGACTCACCTGCACAGCCCACGGGAGATGGACAGGCTGGCCGTGTGGGAATCCTGCTCCCAACCTCTCCCAGGACCCAGCTGGCTGCAGCTCTGACAAGCCAGGGTTCCCAGGAGGAGGGGCGTCTGGGTGGGCTCCACCCAGCACACCCAGGAGGGGCCTCTGCTCCTGAGGCGGGAGCCAGGCTCAGGGAGCCGGAAAGCCCTCAGATCCTGAGAAAGGCCTCTCTTTGGAACTTTTGTGGACATGCTGTGGCTGTTGGGGAAAAAACAGGATATCCCCTGTAAGGCCAGGAGTCCCCTCTGCAAATCGAGTCCCCTCTGCAAATCCGGCTTTTCCCATACCAGGCTTGTCTGTCCTGTGCTGAAGGGACCCGTGGAAATATGTGCATCAGTACCTTCTATCTCACTCACGGCCCCGCACTGCCCTGCATCCCCATCTGTCGGCAGCAGAGCGTAAGGGGCTCACTCCTGGGCAGACCCAGGTCAAAGGCACGGGAGTGGACCCAGGACTGCACGTCCTGACCTTCTCCAGATACCCTCCCACCTCCACATCCTCCCCAGGACACGACTGCACTGTGCCAGGTGGGCTGGGAGGGGACCATCTTGAAAGTTTCAGGAGCTGCCACAGAGATGAGCCAGGGCCCCTCTGCCCCTCATTTCTCCACTTCATTCTCTTCTAAGCCCTCCTGGCCCTTGCTTTGGCCACGTCCACCAAGGGGGCTGCGTCTGGTTCCCATGGCAGCGTGGACAGTGCCCCTTTGGGGCCTACAGGTCTTCTTCACATCTCCCTGCCTTCTGCCCACTCAGCTCTGCCGCTCAGCCCAGTCCAGCTGGGTGGTCGGTCAGTCTGGGGTTTTGCCTTCCAGCGAGTCCTTCCCGCCACAGCATCTCGGAGTGGAGGATGCAGAGCATCGCTCGGGACTCTGATGAGAGCTCAGACGACGAGTTCTTCGATGCTCACGGTAGGCGGGCTCCTGGAGCGCCCTGAGGGCCTTCCTGGGAGAGGTAGTGGCGGGGTCAGGGAGAGTCAGGGGCAGGGGTGTGGGCTGAGGTGGGAATTAGCTGTGGGAAGTCCTGGTGAACAGCATGGCACGGGGCAGAGGATGAAATGAAGTCACCCAGAGTTCTGGGGTCTCAGGCTCGCCCTAACCACATGTGCAGTGGGCCTGGTGGGTGGGGACCATTCTCTCAAACGCCCCCAAAATGGATTTACAATCAGATGGCAACTTTTTTCCATATATGAATTTATTTCCATAAGAAACTTTACAAAAGCATTTTAAGTTCTTATAATTTTCCAATTTTTTATAATTACCTGATTTTTTCTTGATTAAATTAATGTAAATCTAATGTAGAGACTTTAGAAAATGCAAACAAGCAGAAAATATATGAAGTGCCCATTTTCCCACTCATCCTACCAGACTCAGCCTGATGAACCACCACCTGTGCCAGGAAGACGCGAGTACAAAACGCTCGCTTCCTGCCTTGCCCGTTCCTCCCAGGGGAGTCAGAGGGCTGCAGGCAGGTGCGGGAGACACGTTTCCGGTTTGGAGTTTATAGGAAAGGACACAGGCTCAGAAAGGGACAGGGACATGCCCATAGACACACAGCAGGGCACAGGCAGAGCCAGAGCCATCTCCTGCTGCCTCCGTGGCTTGGAACAGGCAGAGGAGTCACCTCATTGTAGCATCTTAGGTGACTGGCTGGCCCTCAAGGGAGAGAACTTGGACAGTCAGTGTCCAGGCAAATGGGAGGTGCCTGGTTTGGCCCTGGGGCGGGGCCTGGAACAGGTGGTATGGTTCCTGAGCCACCCTCTGCGCCTGGGACCTCCCTGAGGGTAGGGAAGGGTATTTTGAGCCTCCCATCCCCCCACAAGCCAAGAAGCTAAGCCCCTCCTGGCTCTGTGTCTCTGACATGAGGAAAATACAGAGCTAATGTAGAAACTTTAGAAAACTAGAAGAGAAGAGACAGCATAGCAGGAGATGTCAGAGCTGCAGTGTCCTCAGGAAACTGGCCCTGTGACCCATTGCGTGGCTGGAGGAAGGACCAGCACATGCTAGAGCCCAGACAGCTGCCTCTGAGCCAGTGGTGACAGGTAGCAGTTCTCAGAAAGCAGAAACAAGAGTCATGAATGGACTTGTTCCCAGCAGCCTTGTCTCTAAACTGTTCTTTTGTGGCCATTGAAAATGGTCAGGAACATCAGCTGATGAGTGGAGAAACAGAATGTGGTCCCTCCATACCATGGAATGTGGTTCAGGCATAAAGAGGAAGGAAGGAGTGACACATGGGTGAACCTCAGAACACCCTGCTGAGTGGAAGGCGCCAGGCACAAAAGACCACATATCGGATGATCCCATTTATAGAAAATGTCCAGAAGAGGCAAATCCACAGGGACAGAAGGCGTATGGGTGGTTCCCTAGGGGCTGGGGAGTGACTGCTGATAGGGACGGGGTTTCCCTTTGGAGATGGAAATGTTCTGGAACTAGATAGAAGTGGTGCTTTCAGAGCATTGTGAATGTAATAAATGTTACTTTAAAATGGATAAAATGGTGAATTTTATGTTATGTGAATGTGACTACCGTTTTTTAAAAAGGTCAGGCAGAAGCCCCGTGGCTTTGTGGCCCCATGTCCGTCTTGTTAAGGAAGGGAGAGCAGAACTGAGCATGGAGGGGCACGCAGGCCAGAGAAGCATGGGAGCCCCCAGAACAGCCATCCTGGGCCCTCCGCCTCTGGATGCCAGGCCTCTCAGCGCTGCCCCCAGTCCCTGCCCTACACTGGGGTGCTGAAGCTCCTCTCTCTCCTCTCCAGAGGACCTGTCTGATTCAGAGGAAATGTTCGCCAAGGACATCACCAAGTGGAACTCCAACGACCTCATGGACAAAATCGAAAGCCCTGAGCCAGAGGACACACAGGGTAACCAGCCCGGAGGCTGCAGGGCCCCGGGGAGTCGGGGTGGCTGGTGGGCCCAAGCCCCTCCTCTCTAACCCAGCTCCTGCTCAGTGCTGAGCGTGGAGAGGGCGTAACACACCAGGGAGGGGGAGGGCCCCACTTGTCACAGTCACAGCCTCTGCCCTTTGGGCCCAGGGCTGCCTGCTGGTCCTCTGCTCATAGCGCCCACCACTTCTGTGTTACAGACAGTCTGTACCGCCAGAGTGCCCCCGAGTTCCGAGTAGCCTCCAGTGTGGAGCAACTGAACATCATGGAGGTGGGTGCCCAGGTGGCAGAGGGCCAGGGGCTGTGCTGCTGAGGCCCCAGGGCTGCCCGGGGAGGGGGCAGGTCCTGTGGGGGCTGTGGAGGCAGCACCTCACACCCAGAGCCTCACATCCACACTGGCCTGGGCACCATCAAAAAAGCCTGGGGCCCACCCCCTCGGGTGTCCCTGAGAACCAGCAGGGCCTGCAGCCAGCCCCCGAGGCAGGCCTTGGCCCAGCGCCACCCGTGGAAAGTAAAACGAGAAACTTGTAAATTCCAGATCAAAAGTAAGATCTTCACCTTGTGCCCAGCCTGCCTGCAGTCCCTGAAGAAAAAAGGATGGAAGGGGAGGAAGCGAAAGCCATCTAGGCAGAAGTGATGTGGCCGGCGGTGGCCGCCCCGCTGGGGCAGGCAGAGCTCTCAGTGTCCAATAAAGCTGTCGTGGTGGAGTGCCTGTATCCGCTTCGGGGGTTCTTTGCACAGAGCTCACGCCCCTTCTCCTCCTCCACCTGTGGGCGGTCAGAGCTGTTTGCACTGGGGGCAGGAGCTAGGGCTGAGCGGGGCTGTCAAACGATGTGGTCACTGCTCTGGCCTCAAGCTGCCCAAGGTGGAGATGGCACCCCTGGGGACTCGGGGCCCTTGGGGAGTTTGGACTGGGTTGGGGAGCATCCACACCACCCTCCCCCTCTTGGGGTTTTCTTTAAGGTCTGAGGTCCAAACGGGCTTCTCTAGAACGGTAGCTAGGATGAGGGGAGTTCATTTCCAATTGCCGGTTAATGGTGATAAAGCAAATGGAGCCCCCTCCCCACCTATGGCGCACACAGCTCTGACGGCCCCCCGGGGAGGGGCAGAAGGGGCCTCGGGCTCTAGATCTGCCTCAGGATGTGCCTTCGGACCCAGCACGGATTCTGGGGCGCTGCCATCCAGAGCCAGATCCCTTTGCTTGTAACAGCCCCCAAACCGGAGCCTCCTCTCCTAGCCTTGGAAGGAGGGCAGCTTTATGGAGACACTGACGGGAGCCCCCGGCTCTCCAGAACCCGCTCCCTGGCCTGCCGAGTCGCCTTGCCTCCCATGGCTCTGTTCCCATGGAGGTCTGAGTCTCAGGCAGGGTGTGCCCCTGTAGAAAGCAGGCTGAATGGGAGGAAAGTCATGTCTTAGACTGGCCTCCAGGGTCCCTGAACGGTCTGCAGCCTCCAGTGCTGGGTCCCACAGTCAGGATTCTCTCAGCCCCCAGGCCCAGCCCTGCCTGTCCCCATGACTAAGGGCTGCTGGACTCCGCCTCCCTGTCCACGTGATGGAGAGGCTCTGTAAGACATTTCTTTCATGAGCCCCTCAGCCCTCAGGGCCATTTGGCAGTCTGTCCTGGCCTGTGGTCTGGGCAGCTGGTAGCCCCAGCCTGCCCTGGGCCATGAGTTCATTTCTGCCCAGGCCGCCTGGCGATGGGCAATCCTCATAGGAGGACGGGAGTCGGTCCCCAGCTTTGCTGGGCGTGCATTCCAGCCCGTGCCCTGTGGTCCACGACTGGCCAATGACCAGCCCCATCTCGGGGAAGAGGCAGCCCAGCCTTGCCTCTGCTCCATGCCCAGTGTGGACGACCAGCCTTCCTCCCTTCTGTGCTCACCCAAAGCCCTCTGCTGGAGCCCTCAGTGGCTCCCAGCCCGGCCCATTCCTGGTGGCCTCACCAGCCCCTGGGTCCAGTGCTCAGACTGCTCACCCTTCTCCTAGACTCTGCATTGACACTTGGGTCCTGCTGCTGCCCCACTTCCCGTCATCCAGTGGCTCAGTTCAGGGCCAGTTGCCCCCACACAGGTCCCCCCCAGTGGCTTTAGCCCTTTGGTCTGCCCTCCCGGTTCCTTGGGGACAGACCCCTCTCTTCAGCTCCCTTCCCCACCCCTACACCCCCTGGCGTAATATGGACACAGCAAGTACTCACCAGTGGTCCCTCTTGGGCCCTCGCCTCCCCCAGTTACCCACCAGAAGCTTGGGGTGGGGAGAAGCCCCTGGGGATGGGGCCATAGCCTGGGTTGGCAGGAGAGCACTGAGCTGGTGGCAAGAGCTCTGGGTTCCAGTCCAGCTTGGCATTGATGTACTGTGTGACGTTAGACAAGTCCCTTGACCTCTCTGGGCCACCACCACCTTGTCTCTAAACAGGACAGTTCCATACCCCGTGGGATGTGTACAAGTCTCACGTCCCGCTTGGACCTCACAAGCAGGCCTGAGCAGCAGGAGGTGGGGTCGTTACCCCTCACAAGTGAGGGGCTTCAGATAGACACACCTGCGCTGCCCTCCCTGCTCTGAGATGCTGGGGCTCTGCCACCGCTGTGACATCTCTGCTCCTGGTCTAAGAGTCCAGGAATGGCAGGGCCTGGGGACAGGCGACAGGGGAGGAGACCCTGTGCAGATGGAGGGAGCGCTCAGAGCTGCAGGCGGAACGGCCAGGCCTAGGCCCTGACCTCAGCCCCTCTTAAGTGACCCCGTGACCTTGAGCCAGCTGTGGCCCTGCCTGCTCGGGCTGAGACAGACCTATGCCTGGACACAGACACAGGGAGGCAGCTAGGCCCCCAAGGCCTGGACAGGGCTGAGCCCCTGCCTCCTCCCCAAGGCCCGAAGTCCCAGAAGCCCCCGCAGGGAAGTGGAATTTGTGCTTTTGTCCGTGTCCTCTGTGCTCTGGCCAGGCTGGCAGACAAGAGCAGGGCTGCATGGAGAGGAGGAAAAGGACCAGGTCAGCCTCCCGGGGAAGGGGTTGCGGCAGCCGACACCAGGCCCTATAGCTGAGGAACTGAAATCAGGGGAGCAACTGGGCCTTGACAGGCTCCCTCCAGGGTGACAGGGGCCTCAGCAAGGAGCTGAGTTCCCAGGAAGTTGACGCCCGCCCTCCGCCCGCATAGGACGAGGTCAGCCCGCCACTGGCTGCACCACCCTCCAAGATCCACGTGCTACTGCTGGTGCTGCATGGGGGCACCATCCTGGATACGGGCGCCGGGGACCCCAGCTCCAAGCAGGGTGACACGAACACTATCGCCAACGTGTTTGACACTGTCATGCGCGTGCACTACCCCAGCGCCCTGGGCCACCTTGCCATCCGCCTGGTGCCCTGCCCACCCGTCTGCTCCGATGCCTTCGCCCTCGTCTCCAAGTGAGTGTACCAGTCTGCTGCCACCCCGACTCCCACCCCCAGCCCTGAGGGTCAGGCGACTCTCCCAGTGTCTGGACCCCCCTGTCCAGACATCAAGACCTGCCATCCAGCCTGTTTGGCCCGGAGGCGGCAAAACCTATGCAGATGGCTGAGCTTAGAGTCGGGAGGGGCCGGCGCCCAAAGCTGAGCCTCAGTTTCTGCCTCTGTGATGTGGGGATGCTGGCTCGCCTCCGAGATGCAGGGCCTTACTCCCAGACTCTGTTCCTCAAGCCTGCCCAGGCCTGGCCCAGAGGTGTCCCCACGGGGTTTGCTGAGGCTGTCAGGGTAGCAGGAGGCTCCTGCCCTGCTGCTCAGGTCAGGGGAGACAGGGCCCTTGGGCTGAGCTAAGGCCGCCTACTCTCTCCTGACCGGGCCCCCTCCCACAGCCTCAGCCCCTACAGCCACGACGAAGGCTGTCTGTCCAGCAGCCAGGACCACATCCCCCTGGCTGCCCTGCCCCTGCTGGCCACCTCCTCACCCCACTACCAGGAGGCAGTTGCCACAGTGATTCAGCGGGCCAACCTCGCCTATGGGGACTTCATCAAGTCCCAGGAGGGCATGACCTTCAATGGGCAGGTGAGTCATGGGGTGGGAGAAGGGAAGATAGAAGGCCCTGCAGGGTGGGCTGGCCTGGACTTCCAGCCCTCCCCGGGGCAGGGGGTGATGGGGTTTTCCCCAGCCCGCGGCCCAGCAAGCAGGGCAGGCACTCAGGCCTCTGGGCCTATCCCCGTCCAGGTCTGCCTGATTGGGGACTGTGTCGGGGGCCTCCTGGCATTCGACGCCTTATGCTCCAGCAGCCAGCCGGTGTCTGAGAGTCAGAGCAGCAGCCGCAGGGGCAGCGTGGTCAGTGTGCAGGTACAAGTTTCCCACGGCCCCTGGACCAGGGGACCTCCAGGATGGGGCCTGCATTGCACTTTGGCCCCAACATCCCCAAGGCCTGCCATAAAAGCAAGGGAAGAACAGAGGTTGGCAGCACAGGTGCCCGGAGGCAGCGGGGCCAGTGCACAGGGCGGGTGGACAGCTGTAGCGAGGCCGAGCCAGGAGCACATGTGGCTTCAGCAGGCAACGAAGCAGGGTCTGCACAGTGGGGAGTGGGCGCTGGTCCTGGGAGGTGCGGTGGGTGGACTCTCGGAGCTGCCCAGCAGGAGAAAGGATCCGAGGTCCCTCTCGTGCAGAGCGGCAAGTTGCCTGGGTGGGCTGGGCAAGGTAGTGAGATCAGCAGAGATCACCAAGGTTCAGGTGGCTGGACCAGGAATGAAAGCTGTGAGGACTTGGCCAGTGGGCTGGGCGGGGGGGGGGGAAGGGGGGGGCAGTGGGGGCACAGAGGGACAGGGCTTTCCTTCTGGCTTGGCTGAGAGGCTGGTTGGGCAGTGGCCACAGAGCCTCGAGTCAGGAGGAAGGACGCCACTTCCAGGACACTGAAGAGGGGCCAGGCCAGCAGCCACCTGGCAGTGAGCCTGCATGGGGCCATTCCAGGACACTGATATGCTGTCCCCTGGCATCCCGGTGAATGTGGCACATGGCGGTGGTGGCGGCAGCAACCTGGAGAGCAGTCGGCACCTGAGCCGCAGCAACATCGACATCCCCCGCAGCAACGGCACTGAGGACCCCAAAAAGCAGCTACCCCGCAAGAGAAGTGACTCATCCACCTACGAGCTGGACACCATCCAGCAGCACCAGGCCTTCCTGTCCAGGTGGGCGGGGCTGGGGGGCCAGGGGAGCAGACCGTGAGGCCCACTCCATGGTCTGACAGGGAAGCCCAGACTGGGCCCACGGCTCTTCAGTCAGGAGTAAGTGGCTTGTTGGGTGAGGTAGTTGTCTTATACACGCCGAAGGCCATCTTGAGCCAGAAGGAGCAGGTTGTCTAGAAGTGGAGTGCGGTGGGGAGTTACAGCAGGGTGGCCCTGGTCAGGGCTGTCCTGAAGGTGGTGGGCTCCCTAGAGAGGTCATCAGAGGTGTCCCTGCAGGCGCTGGGCAGCTGTACTGGCAGGACAGCACAGGGGACAAACCTCATTTGGGCCTGATGAGCCCCAAGGGGTCTCCTTTGGGAGGCTGAGGGGAGGCCAGCCCTAAGAAGAGCTGTGGTGTCACCTCGAGCATCCCCTGTCTACAGCCTCCATGCCAGCGTGCTGAGGAACGAGCCCAGCTCCCGCCGCTCAAGCAGCTCCACCATGCTGGACGGTGCAGGGGCCCTGGGCAAGTTCGACTTTGAGATCGCTGACCTCTTCCTCTTTGGGTGCCCACTGGGGCTGGTCCTGGCCTTGAGGAAGACCGTCATCCCTGCCCTGGATGGTGAGCACCCTGCAGGGGTGGGGCAGGGGGTACCTGAGCTGGGTAGAGGGTCTCAATGGACCAGTCACAAGTCCATGGCTGCATCCCAGCCCCCTTCCTATGTTGGTCTCATTTCTGCCCTCTCCACCAAGGACCCATGGCTCTCCCATGCTCCTGCATCAGCCGCTCAGTCTCTGGCCCCCATTCCCCAACACCTGCTGTTTCATGTCGTCTACAAGGCACCCCGGGAGCTGAAGTCCAGAGAAGGAAGGGGCTACCCCAGGATCAGATGGGGACTGACCCAGTCTCCTGTGCCCAGGGTCTTCCCATAAGGAAGAGATGCAAAGCCAGACCCCCCTGAAGTCTCCTAGGTGCTATGGCCTCCCAGACCCAGAGGGGCCACGGCCACACTGCTCCAGGGGTAGTCCTCTCAGCTTCGCAGACAGGGAGGCGGGACGTGTGAGCTGAGCAGCCCATCAGAGCAGTCATCTCTGCCTGGTGCCCCTGGATCAGCCAGTGTGGCCCAGGGAGCCCTGGCATCCTCACTGTGCAGGCCCCATGTTATGTCCCCAGGTTACAAAGGGAGAAAATGAGGCTCAGAGAGGTACAGACACTTGCCCAAGAGCAAGTGAGTGGTGGCTTACATACAAGTGCACAAGAACTTAGGGACTGATATTATGGCAACGGCATCTGTACTCGTGAAAAAACCAGAACCAACGTTAACATCCATCTATGGGAAGGGGGGCTGGTTAAATAAAGTCTGACACAGCCATACAGTGGAATACCCCACCACAGGTAAAAAGAATGAGGCCCAACTAAGAGTGCTGACATGAAAGACTCCAACATTCTTTGTGTTAAATGGGAAAAAAAGCAAAATTCAAAAAGTATAGCATATGTTCCTATTTGTGTGGTTTTTAAAGTGAGATGTATACTACTGATGGTTTATACTTGCCTCCACGTGATCTGCCTAACAACTGCGAAGGGGCTGGGACAGCAGCCGCATCCCACAGCCTAGTGCACAGTTCAGGTCCTGGCGGGCGCCACTCTGCTCAGTCTGCGCATGCCCGAGCTCCCAAAAGAAGCCCCCAGGGGCCTCCAGCCTTATGAGTCTGGGGTGGAAGGGAGCCTTTCACGTCTTTTATCATATACTCTTCTGTACTTAAAAAAAATTTTTTTTACCACAGTCATAACTGTCTCAATTTAAAAAAATTGTTTAATAAAGGGACAGTGGCCCAAGCAGACCGCAAATTGATAGACACACTTTCGGGTTTTTCCGTGGTCCCCACTGGCCCGCCCTAGGCCCCGCCTCCTTGGGCCGGAGCTAGCTCCGGGCTCTGCGACCCCCACCCCTGTCTCCCGCAGTGTTCCAGCTGCGGCCCGCCTGCCAGCAGGTCTACAACCTCTTCCACCCCGCTGACCCGTCGGCGTCGCGCCTGGAGCCGCTGCTGGAGCGGCGATTCCACGCCCTGCCGCCCTTCAGCATCCCCCGCTACCAGCGCTACCCGCTGGGGGACGGCTGCTCCACGCTGCTGGGTGAGCGCCGCCCGCCGGCCCGGGGAGGGGGCAGTGGGCGGCGCCGCGGGGTGCCCCGGGCCCGGGTGGGTGGCCGGGCTGCGCGGGGAGGGCGGCCTGCACTGAGCACTTCGAGAAGCTGGACACCTGGTGTAGGTGCGGTGACGACACAGCCTCACAGGTCCGGGCCTCACCCCAGGTGTGAGGGGGCAAACTGGGACCAGGATCCCTGCCCTCTGCTAGGCCCAGGCAGAGCTGAGACCCCCAGAACACTAGCTGATTCCGGGGCATTATCCCACCCGGTGCTGAAGCCCCTGGGTCACCTGGTCTGGAGATGGGGTGCAGGATGGGGGTCAGGGAGCACGTTTGAGGGCTGCTTGTCATCTGCTCACGGCCCTCACCCACTGGCCTGTCCCACCTGCCCCGGTGTGTCCCCCAGCGTCTTGTCACGTCCTAGTCCTCGTGGAACCGCGCGTGTCTGTGTCAGAGCGTGTCTGTGTCCACACAGCCCACACGAGTGTCTGTTCTTGTCCTCTCTGTTCTCTCCTTTTCTACTTCCAGTGGAGACCATGCAGAGAAACCCTGAGCTGGTCCTGGAGGGCGGCCCCCTGGCCCCTCTCCCGCCCGGGGACAGCTTCCTGGAAACCAGTATCCCTGTGCCCGCGCTCACCTGGCAAGATGGGCCCCGCCTGAGCCCGGGCTCGGCTGAGTGTGTGTAACCCCGCCTGCTCGTGGTGGTGTCCGCTTCACTGGCTGACCGCTGGTCCTCAGGGACCCCCATGCCCTCCTTGGCCACTTGGAGTTTGTGGGACTGTGGTGGCGAGTAACAGAGACTGGGCAGGATAGGTCCTGGGGAGCTGACCTTCTCACCTGCTCTCTGCACACTGGGGCAGAGCTGGGAGGGGACCCAAAGCAAAGGGGGTCTAAGAGTGGCTGTCTCAGGGTCACCTAGCATGGGTGCCAGGTCAAGGGCTCTGTCCCTCCTTTGTGAGGCTGGCAGGGGCAGCCAGGAGATGAGATGAGGCCTTGAGCCCACCGGGACCCACCTGCTCCCCCAGGAGAAGGCTTTTGTCCTGGCCAGGGGTTGGATTCTCAGGGTCCCTCCCACCCCTTCCCTCTCTGAGGAGGTCCGGACACCTCCTGCACCCCGTCCAGAGGGAGTCCTCTAGCTCAGCCCCATTCCCCCTGTTCTGCCCTGCCCTGCCCTCAGCCTGGGCCCAGGTGAGCCTGGCTCAAGGCCCTGGCCCCTGCCTTTGTCAGTGTGGCCCGTGTGTAAGGGCCGCCCAGGGTGTTGCCTCGTCCTCAGGCTTCAGCGTAGGGCATCTCCAGAGGCTGCCCCAGGCCCCTGTGGCTGGCATGCCTCAAACCCAGCTGCTGTGGGTCAGGCCGGGTTAGGCTGGGCCCCGGAGGCTGAGAAGGCCAGACTAGCTCGGGAGACCAGATCAGGAGCCATGTAGGGGAAGAAGGGTGGCCAGGGGGAGTGTGAGCCTGGCCACCTTGCCTCCCTGCCCACTGTGTCTGTGTCAGTCCGTCTGTCCACCCCTGCCCCAGCCCTCCCTCTCTCCTGCCTTGGCCCTGCCCTGCCCGTTCACCCTGAGCAGACAGGCCCTGGCACGTTTGGGCCCATCCTCACTGCCAGCTGTGCTCAGATGCCACCGCTCATTTGCAGCTGGAGGTGTCAGCCTTGCCTGGCACAGCCACCACTCTGGCCTGCCCCAGCCCAGGAGCACACTGAGCCCTCTCTCCCACTGCTCGGGGCCAGGGAGCCAGGCTGGGCAGGGCCTCTCTTACCCCTGGGTCTCTGGTCTCCTTCATCTGCAGCAGACGCCCTCCAGACCCATAACACGGTCTTCCAAGAGCACGCGGCCCCCTCCTCGCCCGGTGCGGCCCCCACCACCCGAGGCTTCCGCCGAGCCAGCGAGATCAGCATCGCCAGCCAGGTGTCCGGCATGGCTGAGAGCTACACGGCATCCAGCATTGCCCAGAGTGAGTGCAGCAGTGTCCAGGCTGGCCCTCCCTGCACCCTCCCTGTCATGGCAGGGGCCATTGTGGCCCTGGGGATAGTTGCTAGTGTCTGGAGACAACTGGGGAGGGGCACTACTGGCATCTGGTGGGCAGAGACCAGGGATGCCACTCAACACCCCACAGTGCACAGGACGGCCCCCCAGCGAAGAGTGATCAGGCCCCACATGTCCATTGAGGACTCTGGAGGAAGGAGCCTTGGAAGGCGGGACCAGGTCCAGGTGTACAAGATGGCAGCATCGTCTCCCAGACAGCTGGAGGCGATAGGCCTGGGAGGAGGGGTCCTAGTCCCAGGGGCCAGTGCTCCCTGAGGGAGAAAGCCGTGTGTCTGTTTCTGGACAAGCTGGAGGGGTGGCTGAAGGGAGACAAGAAGGTGAGGTCTCACTGAGGCCACCGGCTGTGACCAGCCCTCCTGCTGCCTCATGGGGCAGAGGACCCCATGGCCTTCTTCACTCCTTGGCTCTTGCCCACTTCAGAAGCTGCTCAGCAGCTGGAAGTGGAGACTGGGTCACCCCCCTCACTCCCCTGGGGCCAGCTGCCCCCTCCCACCCTCCCTGCCGGCCTGGCAGGTTCTCAGGCTGCCTGTGAGAGCAGGTGATGCTGGGGCCAAGGCTGGCATGGGTGTCTTTCTGTGAGGAGGACTGAGGGGGCCTGGCACTCTTCCCAGAGTGCTTCCTGGCCTATAGTGGCAGCATGGTGGTAGTGGTGGCAGCATAGTGGCAGTGTGGTTGCAGCTGTGGCCCCAGTGTGGCTGAGCCTTCCCCGTTGTTCTTGCTTCTCAGAGGCCCCAGTGGCACTCAGCCACACCCCCAGCGTCAGGCGCCTGTCCCTGCTCGCCCTGCCCCCCCCTCCCCCTACACCCCCAGGCCCCCGCCTGCAGGCCAAGCGGGTGAGCCCCAGCCTGGAGAGGGTCCCCCGCCTCCCTGACTTGGACATCAGAGAAGGTACTGGGTGTCATGTGCCCCCCACCCACACACGCCCTTCTCGTCTAACTGCGGTTACTCACTGTTCCCAGGCCCATCTCACCACCAGGCCCTGTCTACCATGCCCCACTGAAGCCTAACCAGGGAGCTGGAGGCTTGGGCTGGCAGCACTCACACATCCAGGGAGGAGGCAGGAGCAGTTGGAGTGGGCTGAGGGCAGGGGGACTCCAGGAGCTAGAATGGGACCAAGTGAGGCCCAAGGTTGCCTGTCAGGTAGGCTGTGGGCAGAGGATGGAAGAGCCCCGGCCCATGGTCAGGCACCATTTACTGAGCACCTCCGCCGCGCAACCACCAGGGAGGCGCCTTAAAAGCCGTATCTGGAGCTCGGGTGGGAGCTGGGATTCACACCCAGACCTGTCTGACCTGAAGGCCCAGACTTCACACTCGGCCTGCTGAGCCCCAGGCTCCCAGGTACTAGGAGGACAGAAAGCCTTGCCTTGGGGTTCAGGAGTTATAACTCCACCTCTGCAAAGTCCTTCATGGTCTTGAGGCCTGGGGGCCAGACAGGGGGTCCAGGAGAGGCCCGGAGAGGGCAGTGATAGAGCCCAAGGCAGGGGGTCACCAGGATCAGTGACAGGACCAGGGACAGCGACTCCTGCCTCCAAACTGGGCTTGTCCGCCTCCCCCCTAACTCCACATCCTCACCGCTGAGTACCTCCCACCTTGGGGTGTCCTGGCTGCTTGCATGCTGTCCTGGTGTTCTGTCCCTTCTCTCCTGCTCCCCTCTGTCACCCAGTCTGGGAGGTGGAAACTGGCCTTGCCCGTGGCCCTTTTTCCCTAGTCGGAGGAGGGTCTAGTCTTTGGGTTGAGCCAGGTGACCCCCTGGAGTCCCAGCACAGTCACCACCCTTCCTCCTGGCAGTTGCTGCAAAGTGGTGGGGCCAGAAGCGGATTGACTATGCCCTGTACTGCCCCGATGCCCTGACGGCCTTCCCCACCGTGGCCCTGCCCCACCTCTTCCACGCCAGCTACTGGGAGTCAACGGATGTGGTCTCCTTCCTACTGAGACAGGTACCTGGTCCCACTGCCAGGCACACCTGCGCCTCACCGGAGGGCCCTAAGTGACAATACCACTGACACGGCCTCATTCCATAGAGGAGGATGGTGGGGGACCCCACCCTCTGACCCCCATCAGGCCATACAGCAAGCAGGATGGAGGAGCCCTTGGGGATGCTGAGATGGGGTGAATGTATTTGCACATTCATGGGACAGATGTGAATTTTGAGTGGCCAGAGTGTGGGCTGTAGTGGGTTGAATAATGTCTCCCTAAATCCTCACAGGTTCCTATTTCTGGCTCCTAGGGCCGCTGGCCTCTCCCTCCTGAACAGGAAACCCCAGGCTTCAATCTGCCCCATAGCCTGCCTCTGTTCCCCTCCCAGGTCATGAGGCACGACAATTCCAGCATCTTGGAGCTGGATGGCAAGGAGGTGTCAGTGTTTACCCCGTCAAAGCCAAGAGAGAAGTGGCAGCGCAGGAGGACCCATGTGAAGCTGCGGGTGAGGGGTCCTATGGGTGCCCAAACCCCACAGCTATCATCCTGTTGAATCCACAGGAAGACCCCTCTCAGGGATGAGGAGACTGAGCTGCTATTAAGAAGCATGCTATTTAATTCTCACAGTCTGCAAGGTTGGAGTTATTACCCCATTTACAGATGGGGAAGTGCACCAAGGCCATGTAGCTCAGTGGTCAAGCTGGACTTGAACCTGGGCCATCTGGCCTTAAGCCCATGCTCACCCCCAGGGCCCACAGGAGGCTTGGGCTGAGCCCAAGAGACCCAAGCTGCCCCTCCATCCCCAACCCTGACCCAGCCTTGCTCTTCC
Organism: Equus caballus; assembly: GCF_041296265.1. Taxonomy (NCBI): domain Eukaryota; kingdom Metazoa; phylum Chordata; class Mammalia; order Perissodactyla; family Equidae; genus Equus; species Equus caballus. Next base: position 25,370,714 of record NC_091691.1, on the reverse strand, counting down.
TCTCCCCAGAATGTGACAGCTAACCACCGGATCAATGATGCAGTCGCCAATGAGGATGGCCCACAGGTTCTGTCGGGCCGGTTCATGTATGGGCCCCTGGACATGGTCACCCTGACCGGGGAGAAGGTAAGGACACAGCGAGTTAGCTGGAGCCCCCTGCCTCACCTCCCTCTGGCTAGTGTATGGGAAGTGGGCAGGCCAGGGGCACAGCCCCCTCGTGACCAGCCTGCGCGGGCTCCCAGGTGGACGTGCACATCATGATGCAGCCGCCCTCAGGCGAGTGGCTGTACCTGGACACGCTGGTGACCAACAGCAGCGGGCGTGTCTCCTATACTATTCCCGAGACTCACCGCTTGGGCGTGGGCGTCTACCCTGTCAAGATGGTGGTCAGGTACGTGCCTCCGGGGTGCGAGCAGGCCAGGCCGGCCTCCTCTGGGGCAGGAGGAAGGGGCTCTGGTGGGTTCTGATCTACTGCCCCCACTCCCAGGGGAGATCACACGTTTGCTGACAGCTACATCAGCGTGCTGCCCAAGGGCACGGAGTTTGTGGTCTTCAGCATCGACGGCTCCTTTGCTGCCAGCGTGTCCATCATGGGCAGCGACCCCAAAGTGCGGGCCGGAGCCGTGGACGTGGTGCGGTGAGTGGCCCAGAGGGGCACGGTGTGCGGGCTCAGAGGCAGAAGCTCCTGGAGGCCAGAGCAGGGGACATTTGGCAGGGAACCTGGGACTTGAGGAGCCGGCACCACCACTTACTAGCTGTGACCTCTTGACACTGATGCCTCAGTTCCCTCATATGGGAAGTGGGGCTACGAACCTAACAAGCAGGTACACCTGCTGCAGGAGCATCTGTGGGCATCGTATGACCTATGCCATGTGTGTCATACAAGGGCTGTCGCCATTGTGGTTGCTACTGTTATTGTTGGAGCCTCATCAGAGATGCGCTCTTCAATGGCCCAAGTGGGGACTGGCTGGGCAAGGAGACAGGGCGGCCCAGGAGGGAGGAGGGGGTGGCTGTGGGACACCCAGGCCTGCCCCTCGCCCCCAGACACTGGCAGGACCTGGGCTACCTCATCATCTATGTGACGGGCCGGCCCGACATGCAGAAGCAGCGGGTGGTGGCATGGCTGGCCCAGCACAACTTCCCCCATGGTGTGGTGTCCTTCTGTGACGGCCTCGTGCACGACCCGCTGCGGCACAAGGCCAACTTCCTGAAGCTGCTCATCTCCGAGGTGGGTCCCGGGGGGGAAGGGATCAGGGCAGAGGGTGGGGTGGAAGGGCCATACCTGTGCCCACACTGGTCTTGCCTGCAGCTGCATCTGCGAGTGCACGCAGCCTACGGCTCCACCAAGGACGTGGCAGTCTACAGCTCCATCAGCCTGTCGCCCATGCAGATCTACATTGTGGGCCGGCCCACCAAGAAGCTTCAGCAGCAGTGCCAGGTGAGTGGGCAGATGGTGGTGGGTGGCACAGGTGGGCAGCCCCGGGAGCCTGGCCCCTGGACAGCCGTCCTCCTCACTGCCCCTCCCCTGCAGTTCATCACAGACGGCTACGCGGCCCACCTGGCACAACTCAAGTACAGTCACCGGGCACGGCCAGCCCGCAACACAGCCACGCGCATGGCACTGCGGAAGGGCAGCTTCGGCCTGCCTGGCCAGGGCGACTTCCTGCGCTCCCGGAACCACCTGCTCCGCACCATCTCAGCCCAGCCCAGCGGGCCCGGCCACCGGCATGAGCGGACACAGAGCCAGGCGGACGGCGAGCAGCGGGGCCAGCGCAGCATGAGCATGGCAGCCGGCTGCTGGGGCCGCACCATGGCTGGTCGGCTGGAGCCAGGACCAGCCGCAGGCCCCAAGTAGGGCACCATCAGTGAGGCGCTGTGGTCTCCATGGTGCTAGGCCAGGGTGGCCAGCCCCACCAGGAGGCCTAGCCAGGGCACACACACTTGGCTGGGGACCAGCTTGTCCCAGGGCCTGGCAGAGGACATGGGCCGTGCCACACACAGCCCTCCCAGCCCTGCCTCATTATCCTAGGGTCTGAGGAGTTCCAGCTTGTTGTGGAAGGTGGCAGGATGACCAGTCCCAGGATGATGGAAGGACCAGGACCCCCCATGTGGACCGGCCTGGAAGGCACTCCTGGACGTTTGCCCTGCCTTGACCTCCCAGCATCCTGACACCTGCTCACTCTGCCCCCAAAGTCCCCTCCCACTTGGTAGCAGCTCCAATGGGGGACAGCCTGCTTCTTGTTAACTCGAGTTACTCAACTGTTCAACCTCACTGGTTTTGCACTGATTCTTGAGAGCGGAGACCCATTACCATCTTCTCTGGCTACAGACTCGTTGACATGCATGAACATTCAGTGTATGCTGATCCAGGACCTGTTGCTACACAGAAGGCTCCAGGGCAGCAAATCCTTGTGCAAGCAGGAAAGAAAGGCCATATCTTAATTTCTGCAGCTCCTCCTGGCCCGCCAGCACCCTGGCAGCCCCGGACCCCTACCCATCTGTCCTGCCCCTCCTGGAGCCCAGTCTGGATGGGCCTGGCATCATCTCCAGCCCTGGACATAGCCCAGGCAGCGAGGCAGTGAAGCCCAGAGCCAGCTCCCACCTGAGAAGTCCGGCCTTGGGCTGCGGGGCCTGGACAGGCGACAGGCCTGGCCTCCTCTTCTGCTCACCTGCCATCAGTCAAGGCCCCATGCCTCAGCCCCTCCCGCGTTTCTACACCTTTCTACTTCTTCGATCTGATTTCTATGAGGTTTTTTTAAATGAGCGATCCTTGGCTGCTTCCTTTTCTTAACTCTTTCAGTACCAAGCGCAGCCCCTCGACATGAAAACACCCAGCACTGTGACGGAGTCCAGCCTGGTTCTGGGTCCCGGGGCCCTGCCTCCTGCCCATGCAGGGGGCGCATGGGCTCCCTGCCTCACCTGACCCGTTAATTCCACTGAATTTCTACTCTGGGGTGGGTGGGGCACACACTTAGGTTTTTTTAATGCCAATTCCGTTTTGATGCCGAATCTAAGAAGCCACAACTTGCTTCGTTAGCTTAGGGGCAGGCAGCCACGACTTCATTTCCCACCTGATAAGGACCATGCTGTCCTGCACGCTGGGTCTGAGCATCAGCCCTCCCTCCCCAGAACCGACCACAGTCTGAGCTCTGGCACTCGGTCCACGTGGCCCTCTGCTGCTCCTGCACCTTCTCTGAGGCGGGGGAGCCTGCCTGGCCTCAGCCAGCCGTGCAGCAACCAGGCTCCTTCTGTGAGAAGCTGCTGCCAACCTGGATACGGCCTCAGGGCCTCGTGGGCCGGGACAGGGAGGCGCACAGATCGATGTTAACGTTTTCCCATGTGTAGATATGTACAGCCAAAGGGTTGTGTAAATGGTCTGCCAAAGTGGGTCTATACAGAGTGAAAGCTATTTATTTTGTGCAGAGAAAAATATCTGGAAGGACAGGACCTTCAGGGTTTATTCATATTTAAGACGTAGCTGTTTGTTGTTTCAGGCATTATGTATAAAGCGAAGATTACTTTATGGACCAAGTTTTCCTGTAACTGTTGCAGTGGAAGTGCAATATCTGACCCCCTGCTCCCCAGCGGGAAATCACTCGGCCCGACAATCACGGCCCCAGCAAGGGGCCCCTGTGGCCAGTGCCTCCTCCTCTCTCGGTCCCACCTGACCTTGTCTTGCCTACTACCTGGGTGACCAGCCATCCGGAGAAGCACCTGGAAGAGTCTCGGGCCCGCCTGCAATAAAGACCAGGAGGCCTCCTGGCCTGGGGAGGCCGTGTGGGCAGTGGGCTCAGCCTCTCTCAGCGGGCAGCTCCCCCATGGCTCCACGCTGCCCGCCCGCCTGCCCAGCCGCCAGCCATGCCAAGGACAACAGCAATAGTCCCCCGGGCCTCTCCCAGCGGCCCTTAGCCATAGATGGTGAGATGGGCAGCCCACCCTTCCCGCTGACGTCTCTCTTCTATATCCAGGTCTGCTTCCTGCCTCCCTTAGATTCCTTTCAGCACACTCTCCTCTTGAGGAAGCACTAGTTTCTCAGAAACTGAGAGAGGAAGGGCAGAGTCCTTTAAAAATACCAAAAATGTTTACAGCGTTGGGTGCTGAGCTGCAGGGCTCAGGCCTGACCAGTCGCAACCAAAGGGTGAGGCAGGCCTTGCTGACTGCCACCCCCACCCCAGGCCTGTTGGAATAGAAGCCTTAGTCCCACCCCACCCCACCCCAGGACTGAGCCTCAGCCCACCACCCCCAGATCCGACCACCTGCCTTCTCTTTGATTTCTAAAGAGGGATTCAGCAGAGACCCCCCCCCCCACCTTTCCCAGCCCGGTCTGAGCTGCCTGCCTGCCCACCACGTCACAGTCTTCACGTCTCGGCCCCCTCCTGTCCGTCTGTCTGGGCCATGTGTGAGCAGTGTTCTGACGCGCCCGGCCCACCCTTGCTGTCCCTGCACCACCAGGCCTGAGTGTGCTCTGTATGCAGTGTCGTCGTCTGTACACCAATTAAAGCAGCAGGAAGGCTTCCTTCTGGGTCTCGTTACTGCACTGGCGACCAGAGCAGCGGCCGGGGGTGGGGTCTGGCGTGGGGGCACAGCCTGTTCTGCGGTGGGAGAGGCCATCCTTCCCAGGACACAAGGCCCGCTGCACCCACTGCCGGACCAATACATTCACGTGGACCTTACCCTGTGCCAAGCCCCCTTCCAGCCCCTTCCCGGCATGAACTCGGTTTGTCCTCACAGCAGCTCATTGAGGTGGGTACTCTTAGCCTCTCTGCTTCACAGAGGACACAGCTAGTAAGCTGGGCCAAGATTCCCCCACGGCCCCAGCGCCGAGACTCTCAACTGTTGTCACCTGCAGGATAAACACAGCAAGGGCAGCAGCCTCCCTCCCAGCCTGAGGGAATCAGATCTAAGAGCCAAGTCCCTGGGTTTGGGATTCAACTAGGGCTGGGGGTTGGGTCCAGTCCAGGCAGGCTGATCTGAGGATGCACAGGGCACAGGTGGCCAGTGTGGCCTGTGTGCACAACCGCCGGGGTACACCCCAGCTTTCCCCAGTCCTGTTTTTCCAGAGAGTCAAGTAGCAGCCTTCCCTCCCCCTCTGCACAAAAACCAACAGAACAGAGGAATTCTCCAAGCAGGGGACATTTAATATTTGGGGAGCTGTGCTCTTCCAGGAGAGGGGAGAACTGATTAGGCCAGTGACCCCGTCCTCCACCCCTGCCTCTGAGAGGAGGCTGGACCGGAGGCTGGTCCCCAGGAGAAAAAGCAAACAGCACCCATTGGGCTTGCTGCTCTCCACCCTGAGGCCAGCCTCCAGACCAAGCCACCAGCACGTCCACAGGCCTTGGCCAACAGGGCCCTCAAGGCAGCAGCCCCGCTCGCAACTGGAAGGCCAGGCCATCCCCTCGGGTGGCTTGCTGGGGAAGAAAGCACAGGAGGGGGAACATAAGAAACAGAGCTGAGGGTGGGCCCTGGGCAAAGGGGGGACACCCACCTTGTTGATCTCTCTGTGTCGTTCCTTGGTTACGATTTCCTCTAAAACCTCACCGTCTCCCTTAATGAGCCTGGGGGAGGAGGCGGGGCAGGCTGAGCCTCTAATGCCAGAGCAATGGGAACCGGAACTGCCCGGTGCCAGTAGAGGGTGTCAGGCCTCAGGCTCCCGGTCCCTCCCTCTCTCCCACCCTTGGGACAAGGATAAAGGCGGCCAGCAGCAGCTCCTACAATTGCTTACTCTAGGCAATGGGGAGGAACGGCCTAAGAAGTCCCAGCAACAAGAGACTACTTTCTACCCCGTCACCGGCCCCTCCTCCTGAGAGTGTCCATCTGAGGCCAGCACTCCCAGATGCAGCAGTATGGGGCCAGGCTTTGCCAAGCGCTCCCCACCTGGTGCGTCCTGTCTCTGGGTCCACCACCTTGCGGATGACACTCTGCCGGGCATCCCACTCCTCCTTGGTCATGGGCTTCATGGCCTGGATGCGGGTCTTCTGCTCATCCGTCAGGACTGGAAGGGGAAATGGTAGGCAGGTGGTGGTCGGGCCACGAGGAGAGGACCCTCCCCCTCCTGCACACAAGGTGGCATGGTACCTGGGCCATGTTCTTCCTCCTCGGCTGCTCTGTGCCACTGGTCCAGGGAGGGTCCCGGCAGAGCCTCAGCCTGCTGCACCTTGGCCTTCTCTTTGCCTTTCTTTTTCAGCCTCTTCTTCCTTTTCTTTTTCTTCTTCCTCTTTTTGTCCTTGTGCTTCCCCCGCTTCTTCCGGCCATCGCTGGAGGAAGAGGAGGAGGAGGAGGAAGAGGAGCTGGAAGAACTGGAAGAAGAGGAGGAGGAGCTGGATCGTGGTCTCCTCCGGGCCTTGTGCTTGCTTCTCTCAGTGATGCAGGGAGAAGGTGAGGCTGGAAGGCCAGGAGGGGAAGAAGTAAACCTTCGTCCCCTTGCTCTGGCCTGTGGCAGGCTCAAGCGGACTCAGAGGGGTGAGACCTCCTGACAGGGCTTGCCAGAGCAGGGGTCAGCACTCTCTGGGCTCCACGCAGTCACTGTGTGCCCGGGAGCAGGGCGGCCAACCCCGACATCCCAGGCCCAGCTGCACAGAAAGCATAAGTGCTCCTTTCAATCCATACTCAGTGAGTCCGCCCAGCCCCTGGATTCTGAGGGTCTTTCAATCCAGATATCCAGGTTCTATGCTCTGCACCCTTGACCGTTTATTGCTCACTGCGACTTCCCCACAGCCAGTCCTGGGAAGCCGGCGTGCAGCTCCCTCCATGAAGCTCCCTCATCCCTTTTCCCAAATCCTTGGTCCTCACCCTCCGCCCCAGGGGAGACGGTGCTGGCCTTGCGGCCTTGGGATCTAGAAGCCGAGCAGCTCCTCGGGGCGTCCTTACTGCTCTTCTTCCTTCTCTTTTCCGACCCTCGCTCCCGGGTCCCGCTGCGACTCCTCGAGCCCTTGCGAGAGCCGACATGAGCCATAGCGCCAAGGGCTGCAGAAGGGAAGACGCGCCGAAACGGAGGCTCTCAGGGCGGCTCTACTCTGGGCCTGGTCCTCGGGGGCCCAGGGCCCATCCCCGCCCCAGGCAGTGGTGTGAGGGGGTCCGGGCAACCGCACGGTCCTCACCCACCCCAACCCTTGGGGACTCCGCCCACAGCTTCTCGGCCGACCCCCGGAACCTCCGCCGCGGTCCCTTTAAGGGCCCGCCCCCCGCCCGGAGCTCCACGCCTGCGCACACGGCTCAGGCGCCCTTAAGAACGGCCGCAATCCTCAGCTTGCCCCGTGCGTCCTGAATCCCATCCCGCGCGCTCCTACCCTCCACCCCCGCGCCCTCCGCGGCCTCGCCGCTTTAACGAAAGTCCCTGGAGCTGCTCCGCTCCCTCTTCAGCCGCCCATCGGGCCGGACAGGGCGCCCTGCACCACGCCTTCGCGTGAGGAAGCGGCGGCAAGGTGACTTCCGGCTCGGGTGGTGCTGAGTCCGGCCGTCCGGCTGCGAAGCGAGACGCTGCTGCCTTCAGTTCCGAAGCCCCAGGTTCCGTCTCTGAGGCAGCCCAAGAAACGGAGCGTGCAGCACCCACCTCCCGCGGAGGCGAGCTGGGCATCCGGGCTTCCGCCTCCAGGCTGGTGCGAGGCCTTGCCTGCGCCCGCAGCTCCCGGCCGAGGGACGTGCTTCCCAGCCTGGCGCCAGTCCCCGCTCGCAGGCCCTTCGCCGCAGCTCTGCCCTCCTCCAGGGCTGCCTTCCCGGCGGGCCCCTGCAGTCCGGCCTCCCCGAGGCCCCGGGGGGAAGGCGGCCCTGCTGCGCGCCGCTCCCCGCCCTGCGTTGTCCGCGGACTTGTCCACTCCACCAGGCCGTGAGCTCCGGGGCTGAGACACCCTGGTCTTTCCTACGTCCCCACCCAGTAATGCAGAGGTCGCAAGCTCAAATGTCCATAAGCGGCCGGAGAGATCGTGGCAGTGACCGAGGGAGGGGCCCGTGAGACGGAGCGGGCAGCTGAGGCTCTGCTCCGGCTGATTTCTGCGATGTGGAGTAGGGCCTGCTGTTTCCAGATCTTCCCGCCTTCCCAGGGAAGCCAAAACTCAAGATTTCAACATGGAAATCTCTGGTTTTCAGATGTCAACCCACAAACAGCACAGCTGCACGCCTTATCCAATTTTGGGGCCATCAAGTTGCAAACTCTTCAACAACAATAGCAGCAAACACAGGGCTCTTATAAAGCACTTTATAAACGTTAAGTCATTTGGTTCTCACAACAGCTCTAGGAGACAGGCACCTCTAGAGAGGGAACTAAGGCACAGAGACGTCAGTGGCTTACCCACGGGGAGAATCAGAGTTCAAAGTTAGGCAGTCTGGGTCCAGAGTCCCCGCTCTTCACCCCTCCTCAGTAAGCCCTCAACACTGTCTAGAAGATGCTATTGGTGGCCCACCCAAATCCCCTTCATAGGCAGGTGCACTCACCCCCAGCTGTGATGTCCACTGCTCACAGCTCCCCGGAAGATTCCCTTGGCCCCTGGGAGCCATCTTGCCTTGGAGATCCATGTCTGGGAAGTTACTCACCCCTCCCCGCCCCGGGCCGACACACCTATAACTGATGCTGGGGGCAAATTGTACAACTGATGCTCCAGAGCTCCCCGTGGGGTCCACTGAGACTGGATTCCACTTGACACCACATCATGGCCCAGCTCCTTCCTGCCCCATCCTTCTTCCCTCACTTTCCCCTGAGGGTGTTTCCTCAACAAACCACTTGCACAGGAATCCCCACCGCAGGCTCTGCTTCTAACAAAGCCAACCTGAGCCAGCCTGTCTGCTGAAAGAATGACCCAGAAGCCTGCATGTCCTCTTGAGCCCAGAAGTACTGAGGGATGCACAAAGTTTATTTCTGCCTTGCCCAGCCCAAGGTGGCAGAGCCCTCTGCACGGTGCCACCCCCCCTCCCCCGACTGGGCCCTACCAGGCTCAAGTCAGTGCACACACATCCACTGTGGTGGGCTCCTCTCGGGTGAAGCCGTCGCCGAAGCCCTCGTCGTCCACCAGGTCAGGCTTGCGGCAGCACATGGGGCAGAGGCGGTTTCGCACAGCAGAGGCCCGGAGCCAGACAACGAGGTTCCAGCGCTCTCCAGTGCCCAGGGGCCGGGCCCCGTGCAGCTGGCTGCCCCGGTGCAGAACGCCCTGGCCCACCATGTGCTCCACCTCCAGGGGCTCGGCCAGGGCTGAAGGCGCCTGCAGACAGTGGGGCTCAGGCCTGGGCACTCCCGGCTGCCCCAGGCCCTTTCCCACAGGTCACACACTAACCTGGAAGAGGCCCCCGAAGTACAGGGCGCCCCCCGTGAAGGTCTTGCCCAGGGCCACATTGAGGGTGAGCTCAGCGTTATCGTAGTGGCAGCCCAGCTCACGGTCCTGGCCCAGTGCGTATTTCACCACAAAGGCGCGGTGGCTGTCAAGCCAGCCTCCACCACAGTCTGGGTACAGCAGGGCCGTTAGCGGCTGCAGGAAGCGCTCCCGCAGTGGCGTCACCAGCGGCTCATCCAGGCCTAGCTCGTGCAGCAGCACCTGGGAGGGAGATCCGGGGTTGGTGGGGAGACTGGTGGGCCTCACCCTGGTGCCCTGGGGGAGTTCCTTCCTAAGGACAGTGCTATGTGCTTTGCAAACATCAATTCGTCTAACTTCATAATAATCCTACCGTGATCCCATTTTACAGACAGGGAGACCGAGGCCCAGAGAGGGTCACACAGCTCGTCTGCAGCACTGCAGCTACGTCTCCCCAGACCCCAGATGTCTCTGCCTCCTCGGGCCCACCAGGCGGAGCCTCACCCACCCCATAGTTGTTCATGGTGTTGGGTCTTCCCTTGGGCATGTCCGACTGCTCGAAGTGCTCCAGCTCCTCCAGCAGGGCCTGGCAGAACGGTGCTGTGAACACCGGCAGCCGGTAGATGCGCTTCTCCTCTGCAGAGGGCGGGACAGTCTGTCGGCCAGGCGCTCCAGTGTGGGGTTGCACAGGCCTGAGTTCAATCTCCCCAAGAGCAGTGTAAGCCTGGGCATGTCTTTTCACTTCCCCCAGCCTCAGTTTCCTCATCTGTGCAATGGGGATGATGAGGGTACACCCCTCCCCCCCGCCAGGGCTGTGTGATGAGTAAATGATGTAACGTGTGTACAGCAAGGGGAGCTCTATTCTCAGGCCCCCCCACTGCTCCCTGGAGCCTCTCATCCTGCCTCCAGAGTGCCCTCAGTTCTAGCCTCCAGACTCAGATGCGGGTCCTGATGAGGCCCAGAGACAGGAAGGGACAAGCCCAAGGACACCCAGCAGGCCAGCGATGGAGCCAGTCCAGGACCACAGAGCCAGCCTCAGCTTCTTTTCACCCCCAACCCCTCATGAGCCACCAAAGTCTGCACCTCAACTCAAGAATCTCTTGGAGCCTCTGTCCCCCAGAGGCCAAGAGGGGCTGCTCTTTCTTGCGGGGCCCTGGTGGGGAAAGGCCAGGCTCAGAACAAAAATGTAAAGTCTTGGCAGATGCACCAGCACCCAAGAGGTATAGGGCTTGTGTGCCCTACCACACACACCACCTCTGACCAACTCACAGCCCAGCCCCAGCCCCACCGAACCAGCCTCCACAATCTCCACTGCTGGGGAGTGGATGGCAAGGAGGGGTCCCCCTGAGCCTGGGAAGGGGGCCTTCATTGCACATTCCACCCTCTGCCCCCCAACAGAGCACAGGCTTCATGAGGGGAGCAACTTTACATCTGTCTCCCCACAGGACCCCGCAGACCTAGGATGACAGTAATTCTAAGTCTAGGAACCACCTTCCAAAACTTATCCGTGCTGAGCCTTTTATGCACATTCCCTCACTTAGTTATCACAACACCTCCAGATGGGTATTACTGCTCCCATTTCACAGATGAGGAAACCAAGGCAGAGAAATTAAGGAACTTGCAAGGGCTCCCTGGCCTGGAACTTCCTGCTAGGTTTAGCCAATGGGAGTCCCGGGCAGGAGAATGGGCCATTTCTGAGTTGGCGCAGCTGTGTGCCTCTGCTCAGGGCCACAGTGGCTGTCCGGCAGCCCCTCTCCCATGGCTCCAGGTCGTGGCAGGTTCACTCTTGCCCACTCCTTCAGGTATAGGGGTGGACCTGCTCCTCCTGCACCGCCCGCATTGCTAGCCCTGGAGAGTCCTTCACCATCCCTTGCTGATCCCTTAACCCAGCCCACACCTGTCTCAGTTGTTCCTGTGTTAAGCTCTTCATCTGAATGTGCCAGCTGGCTCAGGCCTGATACGAGGCTCTGAAGAACTTTGCTGGGTGAGTGAGTGAGTGAATGAATACAGACACCCTGTTCCTGGCAGGTTGGTTCCACCAGCTCTTCCAGCTCCTGCTGGTTTGGTTTTTGGAGGCACACACGGTGGGTGGGGGGAGCCAGTCTCCCACCCCCCAGTCTGCCAGATCACAGGGCCGAGACCTCACCCGACACTGTCTCCAGACGCTGGAGGAGGCCCTCGAGGCCCGCGCCCGGTGACGTGCTGTACTCAGTCGCAGCCAGAAACTCGGGAGCCAGAGCCGCATCCTAGGGGCAGAACACACCAGCCGTGGGGCAGGCAGCCCCAGGCCCGGATGCCTCCACCTCCTTCCAGTAACCTGCCCCCTGCCAGGTACCTGCAGTGACTTGTAGAGCTCGGGTCGCGCCGGGTGGTAGGAGCTTGCGATGAGGGCTTTCCTGGCAGCTGACTCCGGCCCCAGCAGCCGCCGCCTCTCCACCTCCTGTTCAAGCTGGGGTGGCAAAGGGCCCCGTTACCAGGATGGGGCCTCCCATCCCTTCTGAGGCCATTGTACGGATAAGGAAACTGAGGCTCAAGAGGGCCAGAGCAGGGCCCAGGCTGGAAGCCAAGTCTCCCTAAACTCCTGACTCTGCCAGAGTCGACTGCAGATGCCAAGCTATTAGCTGAAGGGGACTCCTTCTAGAAGGGGGCCCATCTAACTCTGGGCTGCACCAGCATGAGCGTGGCTGGGATGAGAGCCCCTTGATGCACCTCAACCAGCTGGACCCACACAGGGAGGGAAACAGAGTCCCGGCCAAGCCTTTTGTTCCACGGGCTGCAAAGGGCTCTCCTGGGAAGCTTCCACCACTAACCCCCCGTGAGGGAGGAGGTGGGACAGAGCAGCAGCAGCGGTCTTGGAACCAGCCCAAGGGGAGTCGGGGAAGGGATGAAGACCAGGAGCCTGGTGGCCCTGGGAGAGATCTCAGCTCCACCCGCTGTGAAGTCCTGGGCAAGAACTCCCCTCTCTGAGGCCAAGTTTCTCATGTCAAAATGGCATGAGGTAGACAACCTGGCATTCCCTGCGTTCTCTTTTTCTGGTGACAGGACCCAAGTGCTGTGGTAAGTAGGGACAGGGAGCAGGAAACGTAAGGTCTAAGGAGCCCTGCAGACATCTGGGACTGGCAGGCCTTAGGATGGAAGACCCTTCAAACTACTGATCTAAAAAGCAGGGGCCAGGCTGGATGTGTAGGGGAAGGGGGCGGGGGGGAAGGGCGTGTTACCTCTCCTAACAGCTGCTGGAAGTCCTTGGGGCTGATACAGCCTCGGCTGCGCAGGATCTGGGAGCAGAAAGGCCAGTGAGCACGACTGTGTGACCTTGGGCAAGTCACTGAACATCTCTGAGCCTCAGTTTCCCCTCCTAAAATGGAGACGAGAGCCCCGACCTCCCAGGATCGCTGTGAGGCTGAAATGCGATAAGACAAGGGAGGGTTCTCCGCTGCTCTCACAACCACACCGACGGCGCGCTGAGCCGGGCCCTGCCCGGAGCACGTCACGGATGTGTTTGTTCATTCGTCTTTCACGACCACCTCACTAACGAGACACTGTTATCCCCATTTAAAGTGAGAAAAGGAAGGCACCGAGAGGTTGTCATTTCTGTTGTCACATCTGAGCACGCGCTGCGCGCCGCGGGCACAGCCGCAGACCTCGGGGACAAAGGTCCTCCCCGCCCACATCCCCGCGGAGCCAACAGAGGCCACTCACCGGGCCGTAGTCCTGGCGCAGCTGCTGCTCGTCCCGGAAGCGCACGTGCAGCCCGTAGCGCGCCACGTACAAGTTCTCGGAGCAGAAGCAGGCGCAGCGGCAGAAGCGCCGCGGGGCGCCCGCCGTCGCCATGGTGAAGAGCGGCGCGCGGCCCCGCCGGCTTCCGTACGAGCACTTCCGGGCACGCCCCCAGCCGGGAGGGTGTGGAACCAGAGGCCCAGGGACCGTTCTAAATTCCCAAGCGCAGAAAAGAACGAAGACGCCCCGTCCCAGGAAACGGTGCGCGACGGAGAAAGATGCTCCCGGGCCGCGGTGGGGTCGGCGGCCTCGGCTGAGAGCACGCGGCCTTGCCGTCCCGCCTCACATTTTCCCCATCCACGAGGCAGGGATTAATCGCCCCACTTTACAAATAAGTGAACTGAGTCGCATCCTCACAGGACATGGAGAGGTAGGGACTCGAAATCCCAAGACGTTTTGTTTAAACGCCGCCTCCCTTTTCTGCTCGGAGCTTTGAAGAACCAGCCAAGCCCACGAGGACAGTTAGAGGAGCTCTGGGGTCCGATCTCTTTCCTTCCAACCGCTATGACCCATCCAGTTCTGTGCGTGTGAGCTTGGGTTTAGCATTTACCCCGAGTCCCTGCCTGGCACTAGGGCGCCTCCGCCGCAGTATTTTAGGATTCCAAGCAGTTTGCCCCTGTGAGTGTCTCGCGCAAACGCTCCGGCCGGCGTGACTTCCGGTGGCGCTCCGGGTGGATTCAGATGTGGGCGGGCGACAGGGCGTGGTCCGCCGGCGGCCACACCCCGCACAGCCAGGGTCAAGTTCTGCCCAGCCGCTGCGTGAGATGAGTATGTTTCCTATACGGCGTGCGCCCCACCCTCGGGGGGACCCATCACAGCGCACATACCCTGCCTGGGGACCCTATCATTGTCTGCCGTGCACCCCGCAGGCTCAGGCTGCAAAGCCGCGTGAAGACGCTTGGATGGCAAAGCCATTGCTCAGATGAGAGAACTAAGGCGCCAAGCAGGGAGAAGTCGTGTCCCCTGGAACTGACCCCTGACCCCTGCCCTATAGTTCCTTCCCTCAGCGTAGTGCGCGGATGGGGGTAGGGTGGACTCTGGGGCTTCAAAACTCCAGCCCTTATCCCAGATAAACAAGTGACTACAAGTGACGATTCCTGTTGGCGGAGCCAGCCTCTCTACCGGGACCTGCACTAAGGGCTCTACCGCCCACCTTGTCCCCTTTCATTCCTACAGCAAACCTTTGAGCTAGGTGCCATTATATCATCATGTGACAGATGGGGAAACTGAGGCTCAGGGAGGTGCAGTGACCTGCCCCAGGTCACTCACCAGTAGGGGACAAATACAGAGTTTGAACCCGACTGAGTTCCCTGTTCACCAGGACGGGGTTCTCTGAGTGATGGGAATATGAGGCATTTTGAATTTTCTCTCCGTGCTTGTTGGCATTTCCTTGATGACTCTGCTTTCCTTTCCTCCTTGTGTGTACACAGCTTCACACTCACACATTCGCATACACTGACACTCAGTGGTGCATACACACGCTCACACATGCTAACATACATTCACCCACAAGCACACATGCGCTCACATCCTCACACAGACCATCAACATATGAGTGTTCATATTCACACACCCAAATCACATGCTCACACTCATGCACACCCTCACACACATACTCACCCACACTCACAGGCACACCCCACACAGTCACACATACACTCAGCACGAACACTCACACACTCAGGCAGCACAGCCCTGGTTCCTTTCTTCTCTATGGCAAGTTGAGCTCCAAGGCCCACAGGTTGCTCCTCCAGAAGCCCAGGGCCCCAGAAGGAGAGGGGAGACCCTCACATCCTTTGATTCAGTGCCAAGCCGTCCTCCCAAGCCATCTCCCTCAGCACATTTGGGGGTCAAGACTCCCACCTACAAAGTCTCCCCGCCTCGCCCCAGTACCACGCGGGACCAGGAGAGGGTCCCCACTCTCCGGGCAAAGCCCACACCAACAGCCTGATTGGTTTTCACACTGTCTGGGTTGGGGCAGCAAGACCCTCCTGAGTGTGTGTCTGTGAGTATGGGAGGTGTGTGTATGAGCATGTGGAAGTGTGTTTTGAGTGACACAGGTCCCTGCCCTTCTGAAGCTCTCAGTCAAGTGGGGGAGACAGGAGTAAGCAAGGAAACAGTTACGTGACCAAGTTATTCTCATTCAGTGTGAGAGAAAGGGAGACACAGTGTGGGGTGTGATGACAGTGCCTGGAGGTGGCTGCTTTAGATGCGGTGGCCAGGGGACACCTCCTGAAGAGGGACATTTCAGCCGAGCTCTAACTGCTGCAGCAAGATCAGGCAGGAAAGGGTTCTAGGCAGGGGAATGGAAAGTGCAAGGGCCCAGTGGAGGGATGAACTTGGTGTGCTGGAAGGCCAGCGAGAAGCACAAGGGCCCGTCCTAGGGAGCGAGGCCAGGGTGGTATTGGGCGCCAAATCTTTGGGCAGAGGAGGCCACGGTTAACATTCTGCAAAGGGAAGCTGTTTAATCCCCACAACAAATGCAAAAGATAGGCACTATCCCCATTTTACAGATGTGGGAAATGAGAATCAGAGAGGTTGAATGACCCACCCAAGGTCACACAGCTCGTAAGTGCTGGAGTTCGGAGTGGAACCCAAGTCTGACTGTGCTGGGTTGTTCCTAAAGGTGCAGCCAGGTCTCCATCGGTGCCCGCTCTCCTCCTCAGGTATGAAATCTAGGTCACTGGGCCATGGGAACCCTGGCACCCAGCCCAAGTCTCCTGAAGCTACCAGGCTTCCCCAAGGAGAAGAATGGCCTTTGGGGGCCTGCTTCCCCCACTCAGGACCCAGCTCCCCAGCCCAGAGCTCTGTGACCTGAGAAGGTGTTTAAAGTTTTAGAGGTGTCTTGATAGCCCAGCGATAGGGAAGGGACCTACTATCCAGGAAAGGATCCATTTCCCCAGCTTGATGGTCACTACCCGCCTTGAACTGTCTTCCTCCACCGGGGAGGCCCAGGGCAGCTGGCTCTGCAGCCAGCCACCACACAGGCCTGGCACCTACAGCCTCCCCCCAGCTCACCCGGGTGGAGTTCTCCCTTTGCAGTGGTTTACAAGGTGAGCATGGTCTGCTTTCAGCTTACGCTGGCTCTCCCCGTGGCCCCATCCTCCTTGGAAACAGTGTCCCTGTCCCCACCCTGCCCCAGCCTGGGCTCAGTCACCGCAGCAAACAGCAGCAAGAAGAATATTAATAGTAAGCACCAAATTAATGTGTGCTCCCAGCCAGCCATGACATGTGTGAGGTGTTATCATCTCCATTCTACAGACGAGGAAACTGAGGCTCAGTGAAGTGCAGGGGCCTGTCTAGGGTCGTAAACCTAGTGAGTGGCAGAGCCAGAATTAGAACACCCATCCTCCTATCTGATTCCAGAGGGGCGTGTGTGCGTGTATATTATCTGTAATATGCATGTATATATGTATATATACATATGTGTAGATGTGTCTATATACATTCTTTTCAATTAACATGGAGCACATATCCAGAAAAGGGCACAAAAGTGTACAGTTTGGCAAATTTTCACAAGCTAGACACACCCATGTAACCAGCACCAGATCCCAAACAGCACTCCCGCAATGTTCCCGCTCAGTCACTACCCATCTCCCAAGGGTCTTAAGAGCAAAGATCCCTCTTGCCTGTTCTTGAATTGGATACAAATAAAATCGTATAGTATCACTATTTTGCATACTGCTCCTTTCACTCAGCAGTATGTTCTTGGGATTCATCTGTGTGGTTGTGTGTGTGGCAGCAGTTCGTTTTTTCCTGGCTGCCCAGTATTCCACTGGGTGCCCATCCACCAGGCATTGAGCCATTCTTCAGCTGACGGACATGAGCATTGTTTCCAGTTTGGAGATGTCATGAATGAAGCTTCTATGAACATTCTTCTTTTTTTTAAGAATTGCAGTAAAATATACATAACATAAAATTTAACATTAAAACCATTTCAATAGACTTCATTTTTTAGAGCAGTTTTAGATTCACAGCAATATTGAGTCGAAAATACAGAAATTTCTCATACATTCCCTGCCCCCCCCAACACACAGAGCCTCCCCCACTATCAAAATTACATTAGGGTTGGGAGTTGTATATTCTATGGGTTTTGACGATGTTTAATGACGAGTATCTATCATGACAGTATCATATAGAACAGTTTCTCTGCCCTGAAAATCCTCTGTGCTCCGCATCTTCATCCCTCTCTCCTCCCTAACCCCTTGAAGCCACTGATCTTTTTACTGTCTCTGTAGTATGTAGCCTTTTCAGATTGGCTTTTTTCATTTACTAATATGCATTTAAGTTTCCTCCGTATCTTTTCATGGCTTGATAGCTCATTTCTTTTTAGTGCTGTATAATATTCCATTGTCTGGATGGACCACAGTTTATTCATCCATTCCCCGACTGAAGGACATCTTGGTTGCTTCCAAGTTTTCGCAATTATGAATAAAGCTGCTATAAACATCCACGTGGAGGTTTTTGTGTGGACAGAAGTTTTCAGCTCATTTAGGTCAATGCCAAAGAGCACGATTCCTGGATTGCATGGTAAGAATATGTTTAGTTTCCTAAGAAACTGCCAAACTGTCTTCCAAAATAACTGTCCCATTTTGCATTCCCAGCGGCAATGGATGAGAGTTCCTGCTGCTCCACCTCCTCGCCAGCATTTGGTGTTGTCAGTATTTTGGATTTTAGTGCGTCTATTAGGTATGTAATGGCATCTCATTGCTGTTTTAATTTGCAGTTTCCTAATGACATATGATATTGAGCATCTTTTCATATGTTTATTTGCCATCTGTATATCTTGTTTGGTGAAGTGTTTGTTCAGGTCTTTTGCCTCTTTTTTAATCGGGTTATTTGTTTTCTTATGAGTTTTAAGAGTTCTTTGTATATTTTGGATAAGTCCTTTATCGGATATATCTTTTGCGAGTTTTTTTCCCCAGTCTGTGGCTTGTCTTCTCATTCTCTGGACACTGTCTTTCACAGAGCAGAAGTTTGTAGTGAAGTCCACCTTATCAGTTCTTTCTTTCATGGGTCTGCCTTTGGTGTTGTATCTAAAAATCATCTCCATACCCAAGAAAATCTAGATTTTCTCCTATGTTATCTTCTAGGAGTTTTATAGTTTTGCATTTTACATTTAGGTCTATGATCTATTTTGAGTCAGTTTTTGTCTAGATTCCTTTTTTTTTTTTTTTTTGCATGTGGATGTCCAGTTGTTCCAGCACCATTTGTTGGAAAGACTGTCTTTGCTCCATTGTACTGCCGTTGCTCCTTTGTCAGAGATCAGTCGACTATATTTACATGGGTCTATTTTTGGGCTCTCTATTCTGTTCCCCTGATCTATGTGTCTGTTCTTTAATCAGTACCACACTGTCTTGATTACTGTAGCTTTAGACTAAGTCTTGAAGTCAGCGAATGTCAGACCTCTGACTTTGTTTTTCTGCTTCAATGTTGTGTTGGCTATTTTCACACAGCAAACATGATAGAGCCTGGATGTGGACTCAGCTCTGAGTCAGTCTAACTTTTGGATACATCCAAGATATTCTCTGCAAGTACAATCATATGTGTGTGTACATAGTTTTTATTTATTTATTTATTTATTTATTTTTGGTGAGGAAGATTGGCCCTCAGCTAACATCTGTTGCCAATCTTCCTCTATTTTGTATGTGGACTGCCGCCACAGCATGGCTTGATGAGCAGTATGTATGTCCGCACCCAGAATCTGAACCCTCGAACCCTGGGCTGCTGAAGCAGAGCACGAACTTAACCGCTATGCCACCAGGCCGGCCCCTGCAAGTACAATCATGTATTTGCTTTTGTTTTTGCACAGACAGTAGCACACTTCAAACTTCTTCTGTCCCATGTTTTTACTCAATGCATTTAGGAGGTCATTCCATACCTTTATATAACTTTTGTATATACACAGATACATAGATTTTTTTTCCCTGCTACAGGGTATTCTGTTGAGCAATGTTCTGTAATTATTTGGCCAGTTCCCTATGGAAGGGTATTTAGGTTATTTCCAGACTTGTACTTCAGTAACTATCTGCAGACTATTATCTTTGCTTCTCTCCACAAGTCTATGTATAGAAGAAACTCATACTGGGTCAAAAAAAAAGGTGCGTTTTAAATTCTGAACTCTGCTCATGTAAGCAGCAGAGGCTGTCTTAAATTCAGAGAGCGCTTGAAGCTTCTGACTGAAGGAGGGGATGGGGGATGTTTTGCCCCACCGGCTGCCCCCCTGGGCCTTGACCTGCTCTCCCCAGTGTGGTTCAGGCCACACTGGTCCCTTTCTGTCCCTCCAATGGCCAGGTGAGTTGCCACCTCAGAGCCTTTCAGCTTGCAGTCCCCTCCCCTAGAATGCTCTTCCCCCAGACCTCTCCGTGGCCCTGTCCTTCTCACCGTTCGCCTTTGACCGTTCTCAGAGAGCCCTTCCCAGATGAAGTAGCCCCATGGCACCTTCCGTTGCCTCAACCGGTTCTATTTCCATACAGCACTTAGCACTGCCTGAGATTATCTTATGTCTTTACCTGTTGATTTTCTGTCTTCCCCACGCCAGGCTTCCCCACGCCGGGGGAGGAGGAGAATTTTCTCTTTTTTTCACATACAGCTGTGTGCTGAGCACCTAGCACCTAGCACCCACTCAGTACATATCGCTGCCTCCCCTCTCCCAGTGCCCACTATCCTGCTCTCTTGTTCTGTATAAAATGTGCTCCCTTCCAACAGATACAATTTCCTTAGTCACTCTCTGTATTGCCTGACTCCCTCACTGGAAT
Source organism: Equus caballus (assembly GCF_041296265.1). Classification (NCBI taxonomy): domain Eukaryota; kingdom Metazoa; phylum Chordata; class Mammalia; order Perissodactyla; family Equidae; genus Equus; species Equus caballus. The sequence continues at coordinate 25,350,904 of NC_091691.1, read as the reverse complement.
GTCAGCTCCAGAAGTTCGCAAGCTTGTCTTGTTCACCGCTGCCTCTCGGACGCTTAGAATGGTGCGCGGCACATAGTGGGTGCTGGACAAATATTTGTTGAGAGAATGACAGAGTGAATGAGGATCATAAGCCCCGCCCTGCAGGGCGGGCAGGCTGTCCCTCCAGAGGAAAAGGCCAGCGAAGGAGTAGGCACCCCCAGCAGGTGAGGCCACGTCCCTCTGCTCAGGACCGGCCGCCTGCCTCCAGGGCAGCAGCGCAGAGCTGGAGGGCACCGCGGGGCAGATGGGGGTGGGGGCTGGCCGCAGGTGGGCGGGGCTGGCTCTGGCCCCGCCCCGGAGGCCCCGCCCCCCGGAGGCCCCGCCCCGCCCGTCAGCTGGCCTGGGCGCCGGCCCCGCTCCGCTCCGACCTTGCCGCGGCGCAGCCCCGGCGGAGGGCTGGGAGGAGGAAGCGGCGGGAGGAGCGGAGCGAGCGCGGCGCCGGGCGCGGTCTCCAGGGAGCGTCTCCAGTGAAGACCCGAGCCCGCTGCGCCCCCTCCCCACGGCTCACCTGGGGCCAGGTAAGGTGACAGGTAAGAGCGCTGCGCCCGGGACCCCCGCCTCAGGTCCTTCCCACGCAAGGGTACCAAGCCGGGCACAGGCGGGGGCGTCTGTGTCCCCCTGTCCCGAGGGTGGAGTAGGCATCTCGTTGAAGGTGGGAGCCTTCCTGGCCCTCGCCCCTGTACATCGGCGCCCGCAGCGGCAGGTCCCAGCCCCCCATCCCTGCAGCATCCTTTCCACACCCGCAGGGCGAATGTTGCATTTATTTTAACTCCTCAGGCGCCGCTGCCTCTTGGAAAATGGTGGGGGTGCCTTTTAGGGAGGATCCTGGGACGGCGGTCCTTTCCCCAGGATCAGACTGGCGCGTCTTCCCACGGCGGGGCCTGCCCTCAGATCCTGAGCGCCTAGCTGTGGCAGAAGACTGGGGGCCTGCCGAGCCTGGCAAACCCCTTCCCCTCAGTCTGCCCAGCTGGCCCATGGGCTGGTGCTGTTCACACATCCACCCTGGCAGTTAGGCCTGTAGGTTCCCAGGGTCCCCTCCCTTATTTCTGGGACTCTGTTAAAACAGGGTGCTCCTTCCCCAGGCCTGACATTAACTAAAACAGCTTTAAGCTGGTCTGACAGGATTCCCGGCCGTCTGCACACTGTCCTACCCCCCACAGATAGGCTGGCCTCCATTCCCCTCCTTGCGATGGGGCAGGTGCCAGGTGACAAGAGGAGGGTGTGAGAAGGCCGCCGAGCTCTCCAGTTTGCCTGCCCAGAGTCACAGTTACCTGAGACAACTTTCCCGAGTGCCAGAGTGCGGGCCAGACCCAGTGTGGGATGTGGTGGGCTCAGCAAGGTGGGAGTCAGGATCCAACAGCGTGGACCCAGCCCAGTCCTGGCCCTGTCTCCGGAGACCCCATGGTGACACCATCCCACAGAACCAGCCTAAGTCAGCCAGGGTTTGCTGAGCAATGAATGGGCCTTTCCCTGCTGGGTGATGACCACTGTGGGATGAAAAGTCCATCAAGTCAGGGGTTGAATTGAAACCGAGCTGCTTGGGCTGCCCAGGTTCCTCAGGACCCTTTTCTCGCCGTCCCCAGATGGCCTGGGCAAGGGCACCCCAGACAGTGTAGTGTTGGGTTTCAGTCCTGCCTTCCCGTATCCTCTGCATGTGCTTAACTTCCCCAAGCCTCCGTTTCTCCATCTGTGAGAAGGAATGAGAGCTGCGAGGACCTCCCAGGGTGGCCGTGAGGACCCACAGAGATGGGAGGCGCCAGGTCCTTAGCACCTTGTCCAGGACTTAGTAACACTTTGTAAACGGTGGCTGTTGTGGTTGTAGTGATGATTGTTATTTATCATCTCCTGGCTGTTCCAGCCTTTCCTTTTGTGCAGCTGACAGCTGGAGATGCCCCAACCATCATTTTTTCTACTGGGAAGAAAAGCCTTTGACAGGATCCCTCGTAGGGATGGGGCCACTTGCTAATCCTGTGCCATTCCTTAGCATTTGGGGTCAAGGAGAGTTGCCTCTGCCCTCCTGGGCCGTATCAGGCCCCAGGCAGTGTCTGCTCTGGCCTCTGGCCACAACCTTGTCCCTGTCCCTCAAGCCACACACGTCACCCATGTGCCCACAATTTGCCCTCCAGCTCCACCTGGCCAAGCCCGGCTGCATCCTCCAGGTGAGTCAGAGGGAGGGCAGGGACATTCCTCTAAGCAGCCCTGTGGTCCCCATTCTCTCCTCCTCACAGTCTTGGCTGGTGGTCTTGTCTTCTTCATCCTCCTACTCAGTAACTTTAAAAATAACAGAGGAGCCTGTCCCCACCAAGGGCTGTAACCCGACCCGAGTTGCATTCTGCTCCATCAGACCTGGAGTAGGAGGACTCAGCACTGGGGAGCTGGGGGACCCTGGTGCTATTGCTGCTCAGCCCCCAGCTCACTAGGTGACCCTAGACAAGCCTTGCCCCCTCCCTTTCTGGAACTCAGTTTCCCCTTCTGTAAAACATGGTTCAGACAGACTGTCATGCTGGTATGCGAAATTTTGTTTATTCCAGTAAAGATAAACATCTGGGGCCCCAGGAGGGGGGGTGCGGGGAGTGGCTGTCAAATGGGGTTGACATTACCCGAGCGGAGCAGAGGGGAGTCAGGAAGGAGCTCCCTCAGTGACTGGAGGGTGGGTGGGGGACGGGAGAGGCAGCCAAGCCCCTGGGCTGGTCTCTGGCAGATCTGCCTTCTGTCCCATTTCTGAACGCCAGCTCCTTTCTGGGGACTGAGGAACTCCTCGTGCTCACCAAGAGGTGAGCAGCAGCCAAGGTGGCTGGCAGGGCCTGGGCAGCCAGCAGTCACTTGGCCAGGAGGCCTGGTGTGGCACCAGGCCAAGAGCATCCCTCTCTGGGCTCCGACTCGCGCTCACCCACTCGCTGGCTCCTCGAGGCTTCTGCATTGCAGCAGACAGGAGCCCTGCGCTGGCAGCCCTGCCGAGGCTGGGAATGCAGCAAGGGCTTGGGCAAGGGGTGTCTGTCCTCCCATCCCGGCCCCGCTCCCTCCCCTGCCCTTGATCCCACTCACGGGAGGGGCAGCTGCTGACAAGGCAGCCGTCTTCTCTGGGACAGACTTGAGTCTGCCTGGAAGTGCTGGGGTGAGGGCAAAGCCCAGGCTTGGGGACCGTCATACCTCTCAGTCCTCTCTGCATATCAGACCCCTTCTGAGTGTCATTAGGGGGCTTGGCTACCCCTGGAGAGGCTGGTTTTGAAGGATTAGGACTTTGGAGTTAAGAGCATAGACTTTGGAACCCGACAGCCTGGGTTCACATCCCAGCTCTGCCACTTCGTAGCTGTGTGACCTGGGGCAGGCCACTTAACCTCTCTGTGCCTCAACTTTCTCAACTGTAAAATGGGTATAATAATAGAACCTACCTCATAGGACTCTTGAGTATGAATGCATGTAAATCACCTAGAACAGTGTCAGGCACACCTTAACATCAATAAGTGTCAGCTGGTTTTACTGTTGTTGCTGTCAGTGTCACTGTGATCATGGTCATCTGCTCTGCTTCTTGGCTTCTGGGGGCTTAAGCATCATGCATCGCTTACAAAGAGCTGAGTTCTCAGAAATGCGTCACTAGGCGATGTTGTCGTTATGCAAACATCATCGCGTGTGCTTACACACACCTAGATGGCACAGCCTACCACACATCTAGGCTCTATGGCACTGGTCTTCTGGGACCACCGTGGTACATGCTCTGTCCTTGACCACAGCGTCCTTGTATGGCACATGACTGTAGACTCTCTTTTCCTTAGCTGAACGCTCCCTGTTGGCTCTTGTTGTATTGACAGGCGTCTTAGCTTAGCAGTTGGAGCCTAGATTCTGGAGCCAGACAGCTCTGAGTTCAAATCTCAGCTCTGCTGCTCACGAGCTTCAGGATTTGGGGCAAGTTATTAACTTCTCTGAGCCTCAGTTTCTCCATCTGCTAAATGGGGATGAAGATAGTGCAAATCTCACAAAGTTGTTGTGAGGATTAAATAAGTGAACACATATAAAGCTCACGGGCATGTAACGGGCGGGCTCAGAGGAAGGGCTGTGCTGTGTAACTTGTAGCTTGTAGTTCTTGGGCACCTGGCGTGTGTACATACAGGCATGCGGTTCAGAGGGTGAGAGGCAGGTGCTGGGATCCCTCACATACTGGCTCGAGTCCTGGCTTGGGCCTTTGTTAGCGGGGTGATATGGCATGTGCTTTTCCCCCTCTGTGCCTCAGTTTCCCCGAATGTAGATAGGAATGTGGAACCAGCCTCATGGGGTTGTGTGGGGTTTCTGTCACTCCAGAACATGAGGTCCATCACCTTGGTTTTGGCACCAGAGCTGTGCGGGAGAGGGTGTCTCGGGCTGGCCCCCCTTCCTGCACTACTCAGAGTCACCCCTCCTGTTGTTCCATGCCTCCACCCTCCGCTTGGGGACTCCAGAGCTTTGCCCATTTTCCAGGTGGGACAAAAAAGACCCCAAGAGAGAAAGGGACAGAATGAAGTCAAGAGGTAGCACTTGGAGGCATGCCCTAGCTCGGTCCCACTTCTGCCCTGGACAAGCCCCACTCCCAAACTCAGGCCACCAGGCCCACATCCCACGGTGGCCCTGCAGCTCCTGGGGTCTCCCAGGCCCCGGCTGAGTCCCGAGGAGCCCCATGTGGGGGACGCTTTGGACAAAGCAGACATTAGGCTCCAGAAAACCAAAAGGTCCTAGGGCTGGGGGTGAGGGCCAACCTGGGCTACAGGAAAAGATTCTGGAAACTTCCAGGCAGATGTGAAAGTCCCTGAATCACTCTAGAGCCTGCAGTCCCCTCTTTATCTAAGAGTACAAAGGTTTACTTGGGGAGAGAGAAGTGAACAAACATTTATTAAGCACCCACTGTATATGGGGGTAACAATCAGCAGTAATTATTATGTACGAGGCACTGTGCCAGAACTGATGTTCACGCGCTAAACCTCACGCTGACGTTTTACAAGTGAGGAAACAGGTTCAGAGAAATTAGTAGTAATTGTAGCAGCAGTAGCAGTAAAAACAGCGACCATTTATTGCACACTTTGCTTATCTCAGCTTCACCGACAAAGTCCTCCAGACCCCTGCCCCCTGCCGACCTCTTGGGGCCTCCTTGCCTCCCTCAAGCACGTCGGCACACTCCTACCTCAGGTCTCTGGCACTGTCTCTTCCACTCGTCCAAAATGCTTTTCCCCCAGATATCCACATGGCAGACTCCCTCACCTCTTTCAGTCTGGCCCAAGTGTGGCCTTCACTGCAAGGTCTTCCGTGGCCCCCCTATTTAAAATTGCCCTTAGACTGACTCGTAGCTACAGAGAACAAATTAGTGGTTGTCAGAAGGGAGGGGTGTAGGGGGAAGGGTAAAACAGGTGGAGGAGATAAGAGGTGCAAACATCCAGTCATAAGTAAGTCGTGGGGCTGTCACGTACCGCATAGGGAAGATAGTCGACAATATCGTAGTAACTTTGTGTGATGGCAGACGGCAACTAGTCTTATCAGAGTGATCATTCTGTAATGTAAATAAATGTCAAATCACTATTTTGTCCACCTGAAACTAATGCAATATCCTATGTCAACTCTACTTCCGTAAAAATAAATAAATACAAATTAAAAAATAAAATTGCCCTCACCCCCCCATTGCCCCCATCCTCTACACCGCACTCTTTTTTCCCCCACCCCTTACCTCCTAACATACTATATCATTTACTTATGTTTATCATCTGTTTCTGACACGAGTGTGTCAGCTTCGCAAGAGCAGGGGTCTTTGTTCCTTTTGCTCATTGTTAAATCCCCAACACAAAGAACAGTCTGGCCCCCAGCAGGCGCTCAGTGGAGATTCCTTGGATGAATGGAGTCTTCACAGCACCCCTATGAAATCAGTACTCTTGGCGGTGCCATTTTACAGATGAGGAAACTGACGCTCACGGCTGTCAGGTGACTTGCTTGAGGTTCCACAGCCAGCAAGTAGCAAACCTGAACCCCTTGCCCTGTCGCCCCCACAGGTCTGACCTCACCCTGCAAACAATGGCCTTGCCCCCGTGAGCCAGAGCCTGCCCATTGGCGCCTGCCCACTGCCAGCCAGCAGGATGCAGCTGTGGAAGGCGGTGGTGGTGACCCTGGCCTTCATGAGCTTGGACATTGGCATGACCACAGCCATCTACGTTCTCAGCCACGTGGACCGCAGCCTGCTGGAGGACATCCGCCACTTCAACATCTTTGACTCGGTGCTGGACCTCTGGGCGGCCTGCCTGTACCGCAGCTGCCTGCTGCTGGGGGCCACCATCGGCGTGGCCAAGAACAGTGCCCTGGGGCCCCGGCGGCTGCGGGCTTCCTGGACGGTCATTGCCCTCGTGTGCCTCTTCGCGGGCATCTACACCATGGTGAAGCTGCTGCTCTTCTCCGAGGTGCGCAAGCCCGTCCGGGACCCGTGGTTCTGGGCCCTCTTCGTGTGGACTTACATCTCACTCGCTGCCTCCTTCCTGCTCTGGTGGCTGCTGTCCACAGTGCAACCAGACGCCAAGGCCCTGGAGCCAGGGACAGGTGCTGAGGCCGAGGCCGAGGGCTTCCCTGCGGAGGACCAGTCGCCACCTGAGCAGGCATCGGGGGCCACGCTGCAGAAGCTGCTGTCCTACACCAAGCCCGACGTGGCCTTCCTCATGGCAGCTTCCTTCTTCCTCATCGTGGCAGCTCTGGGTAAGTGAGGACCCACAGGACCTGGTGGGCACCCAGGAAATCAGTGTAGCAGATATAACCCCCTGTTCTTTCCTCTGAAATTTTTAACATTTTACCTACATGGTTCAAACATCAAGTTGCTATGAAAAGGTAAACATTGAGAGTTTCACTTTTAATTCTGCCCCTGGCTACCCTGATCCCCCTGCCCAGAGCCAACTACAGGAAAAGGTTCCAGAAACTTCCAAGCGGGCAGGAAACCACGTTTATTCATTTCTTGTATGTGTTTCCAGTGTTTCCTGGTAACAGCTACATGCACATATGAACACGTTACTCTCCCCACCTCATACACTTTGTTTAGGGTCCTGCTTTTTTCACTTAACTATATATTCTGGAATTTTCCCATGCGGTACCTCATTCTTTTCTTGGGCTGCATGATATTCCATAGATTGATTGTGTGTGTACTAACTGTGCAGTACTTTATTTATTTATTGGTTTTTTATTGCGGTAACATTGGCTTATAAGATTACATAAATTTTGGGTGTATATCATTATATTTCGATTTCTACGTAGATTACATCATGTTCACCACCCAAAGACTAATTCCAATCCATCACCACACACAGGTGCCTAATGACCCCTTTCACCCTCCCCCCTCCCCCCTTCCCCTCTGGTAACCACCAGTCCAATCTCTGTCTCTGTGATGGCTCTTCTCCTTATGAGTGAGATCAGACGGTATTTGACTTTCTCCCTCTGACTTATTTCACTCAGCATAATACCCTCAAGGTCCATCCATGTTGTCACAAATGGCTGGATGTCATCATTTCTTATGGCTGAGTAGTATTCCATTGTGTATATATACCACATCTTCTTAATCCATTTGTCCCTTGATGGGCACCTAGGTTGCTTCTAAGTCTTGGCTATTGTGAATAATGCTGTGAAGAACATAGGGGTGCATGTATGTTTATGCATTTGTGTTTTCAAGTTCTTTGGATAAATACCCAGCAGTGGAATAGCTGGATCATATAGTAGTTCTATTCTTAATTTTTTGGGGAGTCTCCATACTGCTTTCCACAGTGGCTGCGCCAGTTTCCACTCCCCCCAGCAGTGTACGAGGGTTCCCTTCTCGCCACATCCTCTCCAAAACTTGTTGTTTCCTGTCTTGTTAATTATAGCCATTGTGACTGGAGTGAGATGATATCTCATTATAGTTTTGATTTGCATTTCCCTAATACTTAGTGATGTTGAGCATCTTTTCATGTGCCTGTTGGCCATCTGTATATCTTCTTTGGAGAAATGTCTGTTCAGATCTTTGGCCCATTTTGTAGTTAGGTTGTAGTTTTTTTGGTTGTTGAGATGTATGAGTTCTTTATATATTTTGGATATTAACCCCTTCTCAGATATATGGTTTGCAAATATCTTCTCCCATTTGTTAGGTTGTCTTTTCGTTTTGTTGATGGTTTCTTTTGTTGTGCAGAAGCTTTTTAGTTTGATGTAGTCCCATTTGTTTATTTTTTCTACTGTTTCCCTTGCCTGGTCAGACATGGTACCTGAAAATATGCTGCTAAGACCGATGTTGAAGAGCATACTGCCTATGTTTTCTTCTAGACGTTTCATGGTTTCAGGTCTTACGTTCAAGCCTTTAATCCATTTTGTGTTAATTTTTGTGTAATGGTGTAGGATAATGGTCTACTCTCATTGTTTTGCATGTGGCTGTCCAGTTTTCCCAAAACCATTTGTTGAAGAGACTTTCCTTTCTCCATTGTTCTTGGCTCCCTTGTCGAATATTAGCTGTCCGTAGATGTGTGGGTTTATTTCTGGGCTCTCAGTTCTGTTCCATTGATCTGTGTGTCTGTTTTTGTGCCAGTACCATGCTGTTTTGATTACTATAGCTTTGTAGTATGTTTTGAAATCAGGGAGCGTGATACCTCCAGCTTTGTTCTTTTTTCTCAGGATTCCTTTGGCTATTTGGGGTCTTTTATTGTTCCATATAAATTTTAGGATTCTGTGTTCTATATCTGTGAAAAATGTTGTTGGAAGTTTGAAAGGGATTGCATTGAATCCATAGATTGCTTTAGAAAATAGGGATATCTTAGCTATGTTAATTCTTCTAATCCATGAGCGTGGAATATCTTTCCATTTCTTTGTGTCTTTTTTAATTTAGTCCAACTGACAGTTTTCAGTGTACAGATCTTTCACCTCTTTGGTTAAGTTTATTCCTAGGTATTTTATTCTTTTTGTTGCAATTGTAAATGGGATTGTATTCTTAATTTCTCTTTCTGCTGCTTCATTGTTAGTGTATAGAAATGCGGCTGATTTTTGTATGTTGATTTTGTATCCTGCAATTTTACTGTATTCATTTATTATTTCTAAAAGTTTTTTAGTGGATTCTTTAGGGTTTTCTATATATAAAATCATGTCAACTGCAAATAGCGACAGTTTCTCTTTTTCCTTTCCAATTTAGATCACTTTTATTTCTTTTTCTTGCCTGATTGCTCTGGCTACGACCTCTGATACAATGTTAGATAAGAGTGGGAAAGTGAGCATCCTCGTCTGGTTCCATAGATTATTTAGTCAGTCTTCTGTTGTTGGACTCGTGGGTTATTTTGAGTCTTTTTCTTACAATAAATACATTTCATATGCATGTGGGTATATCTGTAGGATAATTCCCGGAAGTGGGATTGCTGGGTCAAAGCATTTTTTGTAATGAAGCAGAAGAAATTAGAGACCATCAGAGTACATTGTCTGTGGAAAGATGAAGTATAGTTTTGTGAAACTTTGAGTTACATGCGCCTGTGTGTTAAGTGTGACCTGGTTTGTGATGTAAAATGTATTTGTCACTATGGGTCTGGTCCAGGTGGGTTGAAAGCACCACTCCAGCACCGAGGGTAGGATGGCAGCATTGCAGGGTGGACACTCCACGGGAGCTGGGGCAACGAGGCCTAGGTGGAAATCCCATTCTGCTCCCTCCCTGGCTGTGTGACCGTGGGCAGGTTCTCGAACCTTCCAGAGCCTCACTTCCTTGTCTGTGAGACTGGGATTGGTAGTATCCTTACGCCATGAGGTTGTGAAGCTTGAATAAAGCAGATGGGAGACAGGCATGTGCAGAGCTTAGTGCAACAGGTGAGTACTCAGGAGTGTCAGCGATCACGAGTGGTTCCATGTTTCACTCACGGGGACAGAGTCTGGGAGTGGCCACAAAGCCAGAGTGTTCTCGAAGAGGACAGGCGAAGCCCAGAACTGGCCCCAGTTCCGCAGCCCCTTTCTCTGACTGTCCACCTTCTGCCCTCTCAGTCCTGGCCCCTTAACCGCTGTGTGATTTTAGGCAAGTTGCTTAACCTTTCAAAGTCTCAGGCTCCTCAGCCATAAAATGGACATAATAATGTGACCCATCATGTTGGGGCTCTGAAGCTCAGTGAGTTAAGACAAGGAAGACACCCGGACACTCCTGGCACATAGAGAGCTCCCGATAACTTTTGGTGGCTGTGAATATTGGGGTGATCCTTTCTGTTTAACCAGCTAGTTCTCCTACTCATGCTTCAAGGCCCAGATGTCCCCTCCTCAGGGAAGCCTCCTTGGATTCCACCGACAGCGGCCCTTTGTCTGCACCTCAGTTACAGTGTTGGTGACATGAAAAGCATACATCCACCCTCCTGCCTGCACTACCAGGCTGAGCCCCTCAGAGGTGGGGGCCGAGTCCGACTCTCCCTGCTCCCCTGATACCTGGCACAGAGGGAGGCTCACGGGATGAGTGAACGAATGAATGAGCGAACAGATGACTGTCCTGCCTGTGTGGGCAGATGGTGCCCCACGACCTCGCTTCCTGCCAGGTTCCTGCTGTCAGCCGGGGCGCACTCAGAGAATGCAGATGTCCTGAAACACACCTGGGCAGCTTCTGCTGGGTCGAAGTTGCTGCCTCCGACTTGGGCTCAGGCCCCCGACGTCACTGATACTTCACGCAAGTTTACTGATCCCAGCCAAGCTCCAGTTTCTCATCCTGAAATGGGCACTTCCTTGGGCTCTTGTGAGAATTAAGTGAGATGAAGCACGGTGCCCAGCAGAAATCAGTTTTTCATGAAAGTTAGGTGCTGTGATTATTAATAATTGTTTTTCAATCAACAAGCATCCAGTAGGGCCCAGCTTTTACTAACATCTCATAATCTGAAAGAAAAACTGCAGATTAGGAAGAAAGGTCAGTTTTAGGTTTGAGTATCTCCTATTAAATTGAGATTCTTTTTTTTATTTTTTAAGATTTTATTTTTCCTTTTTCTCCCCAAAGCCTCCCGGTACCTAGTTGTGTATTTTTAGTTGTGGGTCCTTCTAGTTGTGGCATGTGGGATGCCACCTCAGCATGGCTTGGTGAACGGTGCCATGTCCGCGCCTAGGATTCAAACTGGCGAAACCCTGGGCTGCGAAAGCAGAGCGTGCAAACTCAACCACTCAGCCGTGGGGCCGGCCCCCTAAATTGAGATTCTTTAATATGGATTTCATGGCAACCCAACTACATAAACTTGGGCAAGTGACTTAACCTCTCTGAGCTTCAGTTTTCTCATCTGTAAAATGGGAAGAATAATAATACCATACCTATATGGGAGGGAGGCATTTGAGATTTGAAAGAGATGAGGGAGCAGATATCTAGGGTAACAGTGCTCCCAGCAGAGGGAACAGCCCATGCAAAGGTCCTGAGGCTGGAAAGTGCCTGGTTGTAAGGAATAGCAAAGAGGCCAGCAGAGCTGGAACAGGGTGAGTGGGGGTAGGGTAGAAGATGAAGTCACGTCAGTCACAGGGGCCCGATTGTGCAGGATGCCGTTGGCCACTGTAAGGACTTTGACTTTTACCCTGGCTGCGATGGGAGCCATTGGACTGTTTTGGGCTCAGGTACGACAAGATCTGATTTCAGTGTCACAAGACCCTGCTGTCAACTGAGTGGAGAATAGGCTGACGGGGACAAGGGCAGGGAGAGCCAGGAGCTGGTTACTGAGATAGTCTAGGCAAGATGGGCGGCTTGGACCCAGGTGGGCAGTGGAGGCAGTGAAAGTGATCGGGTTCTGGAAATATTTTGAAGGTGAAGCCTCAGGATCTGCTGACAGATTGGAGAGTTTCATGTGGCTCTTGTGCAGATTCAACCCCAGAGTTGGCATATGTGCGTGGCCCAGCACCTGCACCCAGAAAGGGCTCGAGAAACGTCTGCTGTGGTTAATATCGTCGGTGCCTGCTGGAATCAAAATGCTTTTGGAGCTCGCTGATGCCCTTTTCTCCCCTGTGGGTAAACTGAGGCAGAGCTTCCGCTCACGTGGAACTCCACAGTGGTGGCTGGAGACCCCATCTGGCCGAGGACTGTAGGGACTGAGGATCCCTAGGTTGCCATCTTGTGGTCCCTGTGCCAAGACCAGCAGAGGGCACCAGAACCCCACAGAAGCCCTCATTGTCCCCACTGGGCCAGTCATGTAGAGCTGGCCAAGGAGGGGCTGGCCAGATCTGCCCAGGATTCATTCACTGACCTTTATTGAGTGCCGACTGTGTGCCCAGCCCCAGGCCAAGCTGTGCCTGTGGCAAGAGCTGCAGTGAAACGGGACAGAGCCTGGGCTGACCGCGTTTCATTCCCTGTCTATCATTTCCATGAGACGAGTGGGCATCCCGGATTATCGGGAAGGAAGGGACAAGGAAGGAGCCCCCAAATTGGAAGCCGGTTTGGGTTTGAGTACTGGCCCTGCCTCTTAACTACTGTGTGACTTCAGGCAAATTACTCCACCTCTCTGAGTCTCCCATTCCACCTCTGTGAGATGGGGGTGACATCCCTTCTCAACCCCCTCTCCCCACCCCTGCCCAGGATTGTGGTGAAGATTCACTAAGACAAACGGGTAGGAAATAACCTGGCAAATTGTGTAGCGCCCACCAGGAGGGCCGCGGTGGCAATTTCCAGCACTGCTCGGAGCCAGAATATCCACATCTGAGGTTCTAGAATTTGGACTCTGAACCCTCCGTCAATGAGAAGAAGGATGTGAACTTGGCGTCATCAGCCCCTATTGCTGTGTGGCCTGGGCGAGGGTCACCTCATCCTTTCAGTGTCGCTTTCCTCCTCTGTAAAGTGGTGTGATGACAGGACCAACTCGAGTCTGCATGCAGAGAGGATGAACCTCCGCCCGGAGTCCCGTGCTCTGAGTGCTGGGGGCCTGGTGGCTGTTATATACCCCCGACCCCGGCTGGGTAGATGGAATAACCCATATGTCCTGTGTTCCTGCTCCCTGAAAAGAGAGCGTTGAGCAGCGGCCCCCACCCTGCTCCCGCCGTGGGGAGAGGCTGGAGATTGCCCAGAGAGAAACGCCCCCAGTGGAGCGAGCAGAGGGGTGGCCTGTGGGCTTCTGGGAGCAGGGGTGCGGGCTCCCCTGGCTGCAGACGCCCCCTGAGCCCACCCTGTCTCCGGCAGGAGAGACCTTCCTCCCCTACTACACGGGCCGGGCCATCGACGGCATCATCATCCAGAAGAGCATGGAGCAGTTCAGCACAGCCGTCATTGTCATGTGTCTGCTGGCCCTCGGCAGGTAGTCGGCGCTCGACCCCACTCCCTCCCCCGAGGCCCGCAGCTGGTGGGGGGAGAGCAGCTCCTCAGGGGAAAATGGGCCAGAGGGGTGCAAGAAATGTCCCTGGTGGGCCTGTCCCTTAGCTGGTCACCGTGGTAACCAACAAACAGGGCTTAGCACCCATGTCCATGTGGTTCAGCCACACCCTAGAGCCATACTCGCTTGTCCCTAAAAATGGCTGCAGTCCTTAAGGGTTCCCTTTTCACCCTCCCTGGCTGTTTTCCAAGTGGAAGACGAGGACCAGCCCTGTCTGCACTGTTCTGGAAGGGAGAGGGATCTGGCTGGCAAAGTCGGGTCCCTCACCGACCCGTAGACACAGTCCCCCTTTGCCCTCACCTTGGGAGCTCCAGCTGGGGGACAAGGGAGACCTCGGGGTGGTGCCAGCCCTGGAGAGTGGGCTCAAGGTTGAGGTCCATCCCGTCTCCGCCCCGCAAGTGGCCGATGCCTGCCAGCAGCGGGAGGGGACAGCCAGGTAGCAGCTGTTGGTTGTCAGAAGGACGTCGTGCTCTATGTAACATCTCTTATCTGCAATTAGCTCATTTGCCGCAGGTATTCGGGGCGGCATCTTTACCCTCGTATTTGCCAGACTGAACATCCGCCTTCGAAACCGTCTCTTCCGCTCGCTGGTGTCTCAGGAGATGAGCTTCTTTGACGAGAATCGCACAGGTTGGTCCCCCGGGGCCTGGGGTGACCTGGGGCTGGGCCCGGCGGGGTGGGCTTGCCTCGCATTGAGGAATTAAGTGGGCACGTTCGTGGTCTCAGCCACGCTGGCCCCTCCATCCAGTTCAGGAGGGAAACCCCCAGCAGGCTGGCTGGCCCCTGGCCCTGCCCGAGCCCTGGGGAGCTGGCCTGCTGGCTGAGGTTTGGGTGTGAGCTGTGGCTGCCCTGGGACCCTGGCCAGGCCACCCGAGGTCCCTGCAGGAGCCAAGGCCTCGCCTCCCACTGCCCTCTGGAAATCGTGAGGGCCAGGACTGCCCAAGCCTGTGGCCTGAGAGGCCCAGCACCTATGGGGGTGAGTGGGGTGGGGGTACAGGGTGAGCCAGACAGACAGTGTCATCTCTGGCCAGGCTCCCAGGCTCAGACAGAGCAGCCTGGGTCTGAGGCCTGGTCGTACCACTCACTAACTTCACCTCCCTGAGCCTCTGTTTCTTCATCTCACGAAGAACAATAGATGGGAACAATCACAGCAGCCACCCCATAGGGTTGCTCTTAGCCCGGGATCCAGGGGTTGGTAAAAGAGTATCTGCCTTTTCTCCTCCTCCGGCCCAGACGGCCATTTCTCTGTGAGGCAAGAGAGGAGTTCATCCCTCTGCCAGGGCAGGCAGGAGACGTGGCTTTGATTCTGGCTCAGCCGCCGGCAAGCTGTGTGGCACTGAGCGAGCCTCTTCCCATTCTGAGCCCCGGCCGCCATCTCTGTGCTGTGGGATGTGCTGAAGCTGAGGCATGAGGCTGGTGTCAAGGGCTGGGCTCAGAGCGGCCCTCGAGGGGCATCTCTTCCTCCCTCCCCACCCCGCCCGGAAGGTGGGGGAGGTCCGCCCTGTCCCACGCTTGTCTTGGAAGCCCCCTAGCCCCCCGCCTCGAGTCCCCTGCCCTGCCCGCAGTGGCCTCGTTGCTGCAGCGGGAGCTGAGCTGCCTGTGTTCCAGGGGACCTCATTTCCCGCCTCACCTCGGACACCACCATGGTCAGCGACCTGGTCTCCCAGAACATCAACATCTTCTTGCGGAACACGGTCAAGGTCACAGGCGTGGTGGCCTTCATGTTCAGCCTCTCGTGGCAGCTCTCCTTGGTCACCTTCATGGGCTTCCCCATCATCATGATGGTGTCCGACATCTACGGCAGGTACTACAAGGTAGGCCCGCCTGGTCCCTCCCTGGGTCTAGGAGCGTGGTGGCTCCCAGGCGTCCCCTCAGAAGGGGCTTGGGGGCCGCAGGGGCTAGCAAAGGACCCATCTTGAGGCTGTGTTTGCATTCATTCACTTGTTCCTTCAGTCATTCAATCAATACTTATTGAGCACCCACTACATCCCGAGCACCAGGATCCATCAATGAAACAGACAAGGGCCCTGCCCACAGGGAGCTTATATTCTGGTGGGAAAGACAGACAATGAGTAACAACAATATTAATGATGAGAATATATAATACAGTAAAACGTGCTAAGTGCTGGGAGAAAAATGAAGGGAGGGAAAGAGATTAGGAGCATGCGGGTGGGTGCGATTTTAAATAGGTCTTTCTGAGAGGGCGACATTTGAGTCAAGAGGTGTTCCAAGTGGAGGAGGGCACAACCGGTGCAAAGGCCCTGAGGTGGGCACGTGCCTGGTGTGTCTCAGGAGCCTCAGGGAGGCCAGGGAGGCTGGAGCGGTGCGGGGGGATGGGAAATGAGGGCAGGGAGGCAGCAGGGCCCCAGGCGCGCATCTCTGCAGACCTTCTGTGGCACTGGAGGGGCCGTGTGCCCCCTTTCTGTAGAGTGTGCGTTCCTGCGGGGCTGGCTCGGGCCCATGATGCAGTGTGGACAGGCCGCTGTCCCCCAGCCCCTCCTTGGCACTGCGTCTGCCGGGAAGGCCAGCCCGTGAGCTGGGCCCCCGCCACACCCGCCTGCTTCCTGCTTGGTGGTGCCCCGCCCCTACCGAACCAAGGCCGGGTTCGGGCAGGGGCAGTGGCAGGCCCCAGGGATCTGGGCCTGGGGGGCAGGGTTCTCCCGAGCACGGGGCTTAGACCCTGATGGGCTCAGCGTCCCCAGCTCAGTGGGAGCCCTGGGAGCCTTTGACCTGAGGCCAGGCCCAAAGGACCCGGTTCCCCGCAGCCGCTGTGTCACCTTCTGGCAGAGCCTGCCGCCCGGACGGCCTCTCCCTGCGCCTCGGGGTCACAGGCCGTGCTGTCTTCCGTCCTCAGCAGAAAAAGTACATCTGCGAGTTAGAGCCCCACGGGTCCCCTTCCTCTGCTCCCCACCCCGCTCTTCCTCCCTCCCTGCAGGCCCCGGGAGCGGGAGCGGGGCAGGAAACCCCGCCGCTCCTCATCGGCCCTCCTCCTGCGCACCTTGGCCGGCCCTGGGCCGAGTGGGCGAAACCCCTAGGCCCCCCTGCTCCGGTCTGCAGCCTGCAGGCGTTAGTGCGGCACCGGGTCAAGTTGGCAGCCGCCGATGGCTGCGCGGGACTTGCAGGTCCTGGGACGTGTCTGGGCAGGACCCCGCCCAGGAACCCCTGGCGGCCTTCCAGGCTCGTTGGAGACTCTGAGTGTGGTGACTCTTGCAAAACCTGAGCAGCTCTGCCCAGACACTGCTTCCAGAACTCTGAGGGGCAGCAGCCTGCTGGTCACACTCTTGGAACCGCTTCTCAACCATCTTTCCCCAGTTATACACACCATGCAGGCGGATATAACCCATGGCCTCTGCCAACATCTAGAACTTGGCTAGGTATTCTGTAATCTCTGTGCCGACCCTCAGGCCCTCACATAATTTAATGTAACGTTGATGATGTAAATGATGTCCCCGTAATAGTTGGTGTTTCTTGTATAGTGTAGAACCTGAACAACCATCCAGGACATCCCTGCTCTGATGCCAGTACAAAAACAGGTTTTGAGGCTCCTTTTCTGAAAGGATTACCAAAAACTGTACGGTCATGAGTAACTTCCTTTGACTACTGGAGATGACTTAACGGTCAGCCTCCCATCCTTCAGGAGCTAGAACCTTGGGATGTCACCCCTAGAATCCAGCTGGAATCTATTCTCTAAGTCTGTCAAGTGGAGCCAAAAGATGGGGGAGAAAGGAGAGCTGGGTCTTATCCTTTCGTCCTTGGGACTCCCCGCATGGAGCTGGCAGCAACGAAGGGTAGAAAGACCCAGAGAGGCCTGGGGCTCAGCTGGAAACTGAGACTGTCTGTTTTGGTGTCCCCTCTTTCTTGTCCCCCCTCCTGCCCACAGAGGCTCTCCAAAGATGTGCAGAGCGCCCTGGCCAGAGCCAGCAACACGGCGGAGGAGACCATCAGCGCCATGAAGACGGTCCGCAGCTTTGCCAACGAGGAGGAGGAGGCAGAGGTGTACTCGCGGAAGCTGCAGCAGGTGTACAAGCTGAACAGGAAGGAGGCAGCGGCCTACACCTACTACGTCTGGGGCAGCGGGGTACGTGGCCCTCGCCCCCAGCAGGGCTGACGGTGGGGACAGCACCAAGGATGGCAGAGCCCTTGATCAGGACCGTAGCCCGGGTCCCTGTGTGTCGGTGTCAGGCCGCTTGCACCTGACTGCACTCAGTGGCAGCTTTCTGCTTGTCCGGGAGAATCTTTCTGGAAAAGCCTGCGTCCTCACAGAGGACCCCCCTCCCGTCCTGCCGGGGCCTGGGCAGCGGGCTGAGAGCTGGCTTTTCTCAGCTGGGGAGGCATTCCTGCCGGGGAGGGGCGTCACCCGGAGGCCAGGCCACTTTCCCACATATCCAGGGTCACAACCTCACCTGCCCCCTAGAGTGTCTGCTGACTCTCTGAGGAGTGTCGCAGCCCCTCCCTGGAGGATGGGGAGGGCTCAGGTCCTGTCGCTGCCACATCTGGGAGGTGGGCACATAGGGGGTCAGCTGGGGCAGGAATGAGGAGGGATTGGAATTTAGAGGGAAGAACATGCTGCTGGTCTACAGGGGGTCCAAGGGACAGGGACTGTCTGGGTCCCCCCTGGGCAGGCCGCCCCTCAGAAGTGCCGAGCCAGGGAGGAGAAGGGGCGGAAATCCAGCTCAGCTCGCGGGCCCCTTTGCAGTCGGTGCCCCACAGGGGCGCCTTTGTTGCTTGCACAAGGACACTTGGGGTCTAGCCAGGACCTAATTATGGGGCCTGCAGTGGGAGGGGCAAATAGGGACCCTGACTGGTCCCTCTCCTCTCCCAGACACACCCCAGGCTCGGGAGGGTGGGGTGTACCCTGGACAAGCTCTCCCTCGTGGAGCCTTGTGGGCGAGGAAACAGACGGCATCGTCCTGCTCTGCCCAGCTCATGGTGTGCCCAGCGGACTTGACCTCTCTGAGCCTCGCTCTTCCCAACGAGGAGGAGGCCTAAGAACTCCTTCTTGGCCTAGCCGGGGCACTTGGGGGTTGCATGTGTGTGCCAGGGCCTTACAAAGGAAGCCTTGTTCTCAGCCAGGCCCATGGCCCACTCCAGCTGGAGGCCTTTGCCAGGAAAAACTCCACGGCGGGGGCGGGGGAGGATGTGAGGGACAGATAGCACCAGCACGTGGGAGGACATCCCCGAGGCTGGCGGGAGTTTCAGTTTGTGGCTGGGAGGGCACAGCCCACAGCTGCTCTCACGTCCCCTTGCAGCCTGGGGGACAGGAATGGGGGCCATAGGGGGCCGATCTGACCCAAATCCCTTGTTGCCTCTGCCCCCAGCTCACACTCCTGGTGGTCCAGGTCAGTATCCTCTACTACGGGGGCCACCTTATCATCTCAGGGCAGATGACCAGCGGCAACCTCATCTCCTTCATTATCTACGAGTTTGTCCTGGGCGACTGTATGGAGGTGAGGGGCTGGCTGGGGGAGGGGTCCTGGGAGAAGGGAGGGGTGTGTGAGGGAGAGGGATCCAAATCAGGGGGTGCTCCATGGTCCAGGGGTGTGGTACTCTTTCTAAGGTAGGTAAGGAGAGAATGTGATAATGCCAATAATGATGATAATACCGACAGGTGGCAGTGACAGTTATTTCAGAAAATGCTCCTAAGAGCTCCAGGGAGGCCTCCGTGCTAGGCAGATTCCCATTTCTCAGAAAAAGCTGAGGCTCAGTGATGTTAAGTGACTTGCCCTCCGCGTCTGTGTGGGAACTGGGTTCAAAGCCAGAGGGGCCCGGCGTTATTTTAACCCACTTTAAAGAGCAGTGCCATGGAAAACACAGTGGTGGTTTTAGAGCACGTCTTCACCTGGGCTCTCCCTCCAGCAGACCTGGCCTTTATTTCCCACAGTGATGAAGCCCAAGGACGTGTCTGTGGGGGCATCTGCTGCAGGTGGCACTTTGCATGGGACACTGTCACACATGCAGTGTCATTTGTCTCAGCACTTCTCCCTCCAGGGCCCCGTGCCTCAGAAGTACCCACACCAGGGGCAGAGGTGCTTGTCCCGGGATGTTCGGTGCAGCAGTGTTTGTAACAGGGAAGAGCTGAAACAACCCCAGGGGCCCACCGACCAGGGCTTGGGTAAATACGGTAGGGCTTGGGTAAATACGGCACATCGGGATTCCGGAAACAGTCCACCTGTCCTGTAAAACCAGGCAGAGCTGCAGAACTGAGGTGGGTCTGTGTGCCCCGGCGTGGAAAGAGCCCGAAGCTTTATCACAGTGAAAAAGCTGATCCCTTAGCAATAGGGATAGTCTGATCCCATTTGTGTTTTTTCAGATCTCAAACTTTTTAATCATATACGTGCATATGTTTATAAATGCTCAGAGAAAGGGCTGGAAAGATCCAGTACATGGATAACCGGGGCCGCCTCTGGGATGAGGCATGAAGGACAGCGTGCACGCACACTTGTACCTGAATATGCATAGTAATATCTTGATATTAATGATAGCAGTCATCACGGTGGTGTGGTGGAGCACTGTCTTCACAAAACCGTGACACTGGAACTAATGTCACCCCCACGTCACCAACTGGGACACTGAGTCACAGCACTCAGATGCCGGGCATGCCTGGGTTCAAGTCCTGGCTGTGGCACTTCCCAGCTGTGTGACCTGGGGAAAGTTACTTGCGCTCTCTGTGCCTCAGTTTCCTCATCAGCAAAGAGGAGATGATGATAGAACCTACCCGTTAACATAAACAAAGTGCTCAATAACATGAGTCCTCATTATTCACATTTATATTGTGTATATTTTTACCCAAGGAGAACGTAGAGTATAAATTAAGAGCCATTTTTACAAGTGAAATTTTTTAAATGCTGTGGCAGCTGAAGGAGGAAGGGCGGATTCCTGTTCGGCCGCCTTGTGGCTGGTTCGTGTGACTTCCCTGTGCTTCCGTTTCCCCCTCTGGGGGTCAGTGACACCTCCCCTGCTGGGCGGGGGCAGATTTAGGTGTGGTGACTGCCACGTGCCGGCTCCCCATGTATTCTGGGAAGGGTGCTGGCATTTGTGCGGCTGTCCTCAGTTTCTCCTTAGCGTCACTGGCTGCTGCACTAGCAGGTGGGCGCCAGCAGCCTCCGGTGCCCCCAGAGCTGCTCTGTGTCCTTGCTCTCTCTGCACCCCGTTCATCCCTCTGGCACAAGGGGGGGGGCCCAGGGATGGCCTGTCGGTGGGGCAGGAACGCATCTCCTCCCCCGCAGTCCATGGGCTCCGTCTACAGTGGCCTGATGCAGGGAGTGGGGGCCGCCGAGAAGGTCTTCGAGTTCATTGACCGGCAGCCAACCATGGTGCACGATGGGAAGTTGGCCCCTGACCACCTGGTGGGCCGAGTGGACTTTGAGAACGTGACCTTCACCTACCGCACTCGGCCCCACACCCAAGTCCTGCAGGTGAGAGGGGCTCGAGGCCTGCCCAGGTCTTCCTTTCCCTCATCCCATCCCTCTGCACCTAATCCAGGCCAGGCCCTGGCGGTGTGGCCAGGAACACGGAAGGCCAGTCCCTGCCCTGGGGCAGTTTGGGCTCCAGTTGGGATAAGTGCTAGGAAGGCAATAGATCAGGGTGGCGTGACAGGGGCAGTCTGCAGAGATGGTGTTAACAGTCAAGGAGGGCTTCTCGGAGGAGGTGACATTTGAGCTTAGACCTGAACGAGGAGCAGATGCCACACCAGCTGGCTCTTTAAGGAAAGAACGTTCCAGGCAGAGGAAATAAGTATAAAAGTGCTGCCAAATCCGAGAAAGGAGAGCATCCTGGGGGACCAGCAGTGCCCAACCATGGCATAGGAGCACAGGGCGGGCTGGGAAGGGCACCTACCCGTGTCTGAGGCCAGAGCATCTAAGCCGGTGGCCCCAACCGTGTCTGCCTGTTCCTTGCAGAATGTCTCCTTCAGCCTGTCCCCAGGGAAGGTGACTGCGCTCGTGGGGCCCTCGGGCAGTGGGAAGAGTTCCTGCGTCAACATCCTGGAGAACTTCTACCCCCTGGAGGGGGGCCGCGTGCTGCTGGACGGGCAGCCCATCGGCGCCTATGACCACAAGTACTTGCACCGAGCGGTATGTGAGGGGCCCTGCTGCCCTCCTCCGCCCCTCTCTGTCTCACCTTCTGTTTGGTGAGCTGTAATGCAGATGCAGAGAGCAGCCCAAGGAAGGTCTGAATCATCATCACCTGTGTAGCGCCACCCAGGTCAAGAGAGAGAACATTCCGGCACTCCAGAAGGCCCGCATGGGTCCCTCTCTTCCCCCCACAAGCAGTGTCTCGCCTGGCTTTTATGATCCTAATTTCCCTGCTTTTCTGTTTTCTCGCCGTCTCCGTGTGCCTCCCCAGGCAGCGCAGCTGTGTTTGGCTGGGTTTGCACTTCATCTGCCTGGAATCACAGAGCGTGCATTCGTGTGCATCCTGCTGCTTCTACCCAACATTATTTGCGAGTCCTGCAGGTTGCGGCTGTGGTTGTGGTTCCTTCATTTTCGTTACTGGATGCTGATCTACTGTGTACACTTGTCACAATCTATGCATTCTGCTCCTCATGGATATTTGGGTTGTCTGCTGTTTTTTCCTATGACCAACAATACCGATATGGTCAATTTTGTCCATATTTCCTGGTGTGCATGGTTATGTTCTCCCAGACTGGATGTGTATCCCCAACTTTAGTAGCTACTGTCATTAAGGTGATCATACCACTTTACATTCCCACTCACAGTGGGTGAGAGTTCCAGTTGTTCCACAGTCAAGTCATCGCCAGTACATAAAGGAGGCTATTCATGACCATACAGTTTTTGGTAATCCTTTCAGAAAAGGAGCCTCAACACTTGATCCTGTTCTGGCATAAGAACAGGGATGCCCCAGATTGTTGTTCAGGTTGTACACTATACAAGAAACGCCAACTTTGAAGGAGGCACCATGTACATCATCAACATACATTAAATTATGTGAGAGCCTGAGGGTTGCCACAGATATTCCAGGACCCCCAACCAAATTCTGTATGGTGGAGAGGCCACAGATTGATAAATCTGCCCATGCATGTTCATGTAACCAGGGATAGGTGGCTACAAGTGGTTCCAGGTGTTCGACCCCCAGGGGTCTGGAAGTGGCGCCTAATAGTTAATATGCCCAGACACCTAACATTCTCAGACAGCTGCTATCATCAGTCCCCGATTTCTGCCAGGTGGTGAGTGCATGGAGTCGCTCCTTGACATCTTCTGCATTGTCCTGACGACTAAAGATATTACATACTTTTTCGTATGGTTATTCACCACTTGCATTTCCTTTGTGAATACCTTCTCTGTAATTTAAATTAAAAATTTTAATTTTCATAAACCTCAAACAGTAAGAGGCAACAATCTAACCATATTCCCATATATTCAGAGAATTTTCTACCTAAGACGTGAGAGTTCCCCTCCACCTCACCTTTCAGATTCCACCCTGTGGAGGTGACCGGTGTTAACTGGGAGCAAATAGCCCTCTCAGCCTGTTTCCTATCTTACATAAATAGATCAGTCTGTAAAGGCACTTATATAGTTTCTTAACAAAAATAGAATTGCACTGTGTGTGTGTGTATATATATATTGCAATTTGATTTTATGGATGCACTGTAATTATTTAACCAATCCCCAATTTATGGACAACTAGATTGTTCCTTTTTCTTTTCTTTTTTTTTTTTTTTTTGCTATTTTTTCTTTTGCTATTTATGCCATTGCAGTGATAGCCTCCATACTATCGTTTTTGTAGGCCAAATTCCTAAACCTGGGACCATGGGACAATAGCTCCTTTAAATTTAGAAGGGAGGGCCAACAGTCGGGAGGTCTTTGTGGCTGGGGGGCCTGCTGTGGCCTCGCCTCCTGCCCTGGACAGACCCACTCAGAGAGCTACCCTCCACGTTGTTCTCGTTCTCTTTTTGCCAGGACAGGGCAGACAGCGCGCCCTCTCGGCGGTCCGGGAAGCAGGCTTAGCCCAGAGCGGTGGGCCGAGCGGTCCCCACAGTGTTGGTCAGGGGAGGCTCGTGCAGAAAGTGGACTCCTCTGTTGGGAAAGAAAAGAGGCAGCTGAGTGCAGCAGCCGCGCACAGGCCCTGATCAGATGTCAGACCTGAGACCCCTGGCGTCAGCCAGGCCCGGGGCTGGCGACGTTCCTGGCGACAGCTGGACGGAGGCGTCCCTGGCTTCTCATGCCCCATCCTTCCTCCTCCACAGATCTCCCTGGTGAGCCAGGAGCCAGTGCTGTTTGCCCGCTCCATCACAGACAACATCTCCTATGGCCTGCCCTCCGTGCCCTTCGAGACGGTGGTGGAGGCTGCGCAGAAGGCAAATGCCCACGGCTTCATCATGGAGCTCCAGGACGGCTACAACACAGGTACAGAGCCCAGGAGCATCCTCCACCGGGCCTGAAGGTCCACCCTCAGGGATGTGACCCGAAATTCACATAACATGAACTTAACCATTTTAAACGCACAATTCAGTGGCATTTAGTACCTTCACAATACTGTACAACCACCAATTCTATTTAGTTCCGAAACATTATTACTTTTAAATAACATGTGTGTATTGTATTTATTACAATTATTTACTATTATATTAATAAATTAACATTTTAATTTAATAAATTTAACAATATGTTCATTCATATTATATATTTCATTATATTTAATATACTTTACAATTTTAACTCTTGAAAAGGAGTTATTCACATGGTTCAAAACTAAAAAATATATAAAATGGTATACAGTGAAAAGTTTATTCCATCCATTTCTCCACCCCCCGTTTCCTCCTGCCCCCACCAAAACCTCTTTCACTTGTTTCTTACGCGTCCTTTTGGAGTTTCTTTATGCAAATATGAATATGTATTTTTATTCCCTCCCACCCTTTACAGAAAAACCAGCACCTTATATTCTGCCCCTGGCTTTTTTAACTGAACAGAATATCTTGCAGCCTCTGCAGATTGAGACCGAGACAGCTGCCATGGTCTTTTTTTAACAGCTACATAGTGTTCCAGTGTATGGGCTTTATAATAATTTACTTGGTAAACAATTTATTTGTTCAGTTTCCTACCGATGGACATTTGGGTAGGTTTGTTTTTGCAGTAACAGTGCTGTGAGCCACACACAGCACGTGTACCTCGCTGCACACGGGAAAGTTGGTCTGTAGGGAAAACTCATCGTGGTGGGTTTGCTGTGCAAGGGGTGTGCATCTGTAATTGTGATCCGCGACTTGCGCATTACAAACCCCTGGGCACAGAGGTGTGTAGCTGCAGCCCCGTCATTACCAGCCATGGGGACTGCACGAGCTACACTGGCCCAGGAAGAGAGGGGGCTTGTCTCCCCACAGCCACACCAGCACAGTGGATTATCAAACATTTGGATGTTTGCCGAATTAATGAGTAAAATTTGGAATCTTGGTGCCAACTGCGTGCAGTCGTAATTGGCATGCATATTATGAACGCAGAGGAACAGCATCCTTTCATGGAGTTTGAGAGCTGTGGGTAGGCCCAGCCGCTGGTGCTTTTGGCCACACCTTTTCCCTAAAGCTCGGCTCCCCCTGCGGCAGGGAAAGCAGGGAAAGGTGGAGGAGGGGCGTCTCGCTCTTCCCTAGGCTGCCCCGGCCTCGCCTCCCGCTCACCTGCTCCTGTGCCTCCGCCACGCAGAGACCGGGGAGAAGGGCGCCCAGCTGTCAGGTGGCCAGAAGCAGCGGGTGGCCCTGGCGCGGGCTCTGGTGCGGAACCCACCCCTCCTCATCCTGGACGAAGCCACCAGCGCGCTGGATGCCGAGAGCGAGTACCTGGTGAGTGGCCAGGTGGCGGGGTGGTGCCGGAACAGGGAGCAGCTCCAGTGGTCCAGTCCCCCCTCCACCCGGCAGACAGGTGCTGGGAAGGGGTCTCCCAGGCCGCCAGCTTCCGGGACTGGGGTGTCCCAGTCGAGGTGGGGAGCCGGGGAGAGGAGCCCGGGGCCTGGACTGCAGCTGTGCGAGAGGGTCGTGCAGGAGCGTGGGCCAGGAGCTCCGCCCTGCCACGCAGAACATGAGCAGGTCTCTTCCCCTCTCTGAGTCCCACTTCCCTGGGAAGGAGCGTCTGGCAATGATTTGTAGCTGACCAGCTACCTCAGTCTCTCCCCGATGGACCCACTTATTACGCAGGTAGGTATTCTCTGCGCTTCTCTGGTACCAGGCACGTCCCAGGCGCTGGGGTCCCAGTGGCGGCTGACCAGACAGACAGAGCCCTGCCCGCTTGGCGTTTCCAGTCCAGGGGGAAGACAGATGATGAACGAGGAGACAAGCAGGAGTTCGGCCTGTGGCCTATGCTCCACAGAAAATGAAACCGTCATGTGATAGAGATTGAGGGGCCACCACTGTCAAAGGGAAACAGAACCGGACATTAGTTACAGCTGGAAAAACAGCTTTTATGCAGTAACTCTGGCAGATGGGGAAAGAGCTGAGTTCCATTCTGATTTGTGCAGAGGTGACAGTGGTGAGGGGCGTTGTAAAGGGAGAATGAGGGCGTTGGGAGCGGGACAGAGCAGGGGCTCAAGGGAGAGCTGACAAAGGGTTGGTCAGCGTGAAGGCGATTAGTCCAGTGGGGTCGCTAGCTGGCAGCCGTTGAAGATAGGATCCCACCCTCCCGTAGAGGCTGGGAGGCCAGACCCTGTCCTTCCTCATGACCGTGTTTCAAAGGAGTGGCCCTCAGGTCCTTGAGGAAGACTCCTGAGTTGTAGGAGATTCTTGTATATAGCCCAAAGGGACAGAGGAAGGATCTGCAATTTTAAGCCCTTTTTGGTAAATGCTGTAAGAAAGGGAGGTCAGGCACCTACCACCAGGTGTTGGCTGGAACAGTCGATTCTCCTGGCCGCACTGAGCACTAGGGGTCCAGGGCTCATCCCTGGACAAGGCCTCGTGCTGGAGTGGGGAGTCTCAGTGCACGGTGTGGAGGGGCTTATCTGTGCCGAGAGTCTGCAGTTCACGCGATAGAACCAGGGTCATCAGGTACCATTTGAGCTGAGACCCGAAAGGGAAGGAGCCAGCCATGGGGAGTTCTGGGGTAAGGGCAGAGGGTGAAAGGCCTGGAGCAAGTTCACAGCCAAGCCCGAAGGTCAGACGGGTGGGAGTCAAAGAGAGCGAGGTGCGAATAGAGTCAAAGGGAGAGAAGCTCCCCAGGCCCTGGTAACGAGTTGGAGGGATTTTTTTTTTTTTATTAATAGATTTTATTTTTTTAGACCAGTTTTCAGTTTAGAGAAAACAGCACAAAGTATGGAGAGTTCCCTTATATCCCTTTATCCGGCCCCCGTTTCCCTTATTATTAACGTCCTGCATGGGTGTGGTCCATTTGTTACGACTGAAGGACCAATATTAGTGCATTGTTACTAACTCAGGTGCGTAGTTCCATTAGGGGTCACTCTCTGTGCTGTCCGGTCTGTGGTTTTGACAAATGCAGAACGTCACTTGTCCACCATCGGAGATACAGAATAATTTCACAGCCCTAAACTCTCCCAGGAGTCTGGGTGTTATCCTAAGTGGGACGAGAAGTTGTTGGATGGCTTGGAGTAGGAATTCAACAAAAACTGATTAAACATTTAAATCCGTGTGGGGAGTGGAAAAGGGAGCAGGGCAGGAGAGTTGCCAGCATCCAGATGAGAAGCAGTGGTGGACGCAGAAAGAGGGGACAGAGCGAGAGAAACTGGGGAGACAGGATCTGCAGGGTTTGCTAATGGGTTGGATTTGGGCAATAATGGAAGGATGAGGAATTGGGGCCGACGGTGAGACCATCACTCAAGGCCAAGGTTAGAGGAAGGAGCAGCAGGACCAGAAGACGACCAGCTTGGGGCCCATGTGTCACTCACGAGCCTTGCCTCCTGTGGGCACTGAGCTCTGTCCCCAGGAACGGAACCCAGAGAGCAGGTCATGTGCAAGCCCTCGCTTTACAGATGAGGAACTGAGCCTCAGAGAGGTTAAGCATCACTAGGAAGTGGTGGAGCTGGGCTCCAAGCAGGACTGGGCCGGGTTGTGGGTGGCTGAGGCGGCGCCCACGTGAGCCAGCCCCTCCTGTTTCCGCAGATCCAGCAGGCCATCCACGGCAACCTGCAGAAGCACACGGTGCTCATCATCGCGCACCGGCTGAGCACGGTGGAGCGGGCACACCTCATCGTGGTGCTGGACAAGGGCCACGTGGTGCAGCAGGGCACACACCAGCAGCTGCTGGCCCAGGGCGGCCTCTACGCCAAGCTAGTGCAGCGGCAGATGCTGGGGCTCGAGCCCTCCTCAGACTACACAGCTATCCACCAGGAGCCGCCGGGCAATGGCAGTAACAAGGCCTGACCATCAGCCCTGCCTCTCCTGTGGGGCAGAGGCCCTGGTGCCCGCGTGGCAGGCGTACCCGTTGGGGCCCCCCGGCAGCCCCCGGCAGCCCCCGGCAGCCCCCGGCTGCCCTCCAAGCCCAGGCCCACAGCACTGGAGGCGACCTGCCGTATCCCACATGTCACTGCTTCCTGCATCTTGCCCCTAGTTCCCACCCTGTTCCCTGGGCCACCACCAGCCCCTTGCTGCCATGAGCCACCCCCTCCAGTCTGGGCAGTGGGGACACCGCTGGTCTCTCCATCTGGTCTCCCCAGGCTTCTAAGCAAAGGTAGAGCCACCTTTTTAAACCAAGATCTTACCAGGTTTTTACTGCTAGGTTCCATGGGACCCAGTCAACTCCTAGATTTCAAAAACATTTTTATAATTGGGAGTAATGGTGGGCAAGTTCACTGAGGTATTCTAGAAACTTCTGAACCAGGAGTGAGTAACCCTTCCTAATAGCCTGTGGGACATCAGAGAGAACTAGGCCCTTCCCCTTTGTCCCGTGAGAGAAGGGGCTTCCCTGTCCCAGTGGGAGGACACAGGGAGGGGACTTTCTGTCTCTCCTTCTTCCCAGCTTCGTGAGTCAGGCGAGGGGCTGGCCGGGAGAGTGGCAGGCGCCTGTCTGCCTGTCACCCCTGCCACCCTGCCGAATCCAAGCCAGTCTCACTGTGAACCACTGCAAACCTCAACTGGGGGAGTGAAGGGCTGGCCAGGCCTGGCGGAGCCTCGGGGCGTCCCGGCCCAGCACCCAGCTTTAGCCCCTGGCCCTGCCTCCTCCCTCCCCCCTCCCCTGCCTGGCTGGCACCCCACCACCACCACCACCACGTCCACCTGCTGCTCTGCTCTTTGAGGCCCTTTGGATGTCTGGGAGACACATTCTCCTCCAGTTCCGTGGATGGGATGGTGGCAAAGCCTGGGGTCTGGCTTTGTAGGGGAGGTTGTAAGATGTTGGGAGAACCTGGTCAATAAAGTGTACTACCTCTGATCCTTGACCTCTGACCCCTTCCTGGGCCCTCTGCCTCATCACCTGGTTAGATTTTTCCATCAGATCCAGCTCTCCTCCTGCCTGGTGTAATTGTAGAAAGACCTTGGGTGGTCTAGGGCCTCTCCCAGGTCTGGGAGCCTCCCGTCTGTGCTCTTCGTGTCCCCAGGATCTCCAGTGCAGACGTTCGTGTCTGTCTGTCTGTCTCCAGGGGGCTTGTGCAGGGTGATAGAGACCTGTCTCCTCTACATCCCTGGCCACCCGTGCCTCTTGGGAAAGCCGAGGCCCAGCGAATGCCACCTGTTCCTTTCTGTCGGGGACCAGGCACCCCGCGCCCGCTCCAGCCCGTGGAGCTAAGCAGTGTGACAACAGAACGGCTCCATCAGAAGGAGGCTGGGCTGGACACAGGAGGGCCTCCATGGTGGTTATTACTGGCTGGTTGTGCTGAAGTCTGGGTCCTAGGAGAGGGGCTGGGGCAATGGCTTTTTACCAACTGGTAGAGAAGTATTTCAGTGTATTAACTACTGGTCCTTATGTCATACTGCATAGACCAACTCAGTGTCAGCCATGTACCTATTTTCCTGCCAAATAAACCGAGGCCTAGAACCCAGACTGTGGCCAGCTGGGTCCCCTGCTTGTCCTCAGAGGCTTGGACCTGTCTTGAGCATCTTATCTATCCAGGACCCTCTGACTCCTTCCTGAAGAAGCCATTATGAGCCCTAGAACTGTGTTCCACAGCAAGAATGTGCTCGGGCCCAGGCCGGG
Source organism: Equus caballus (assembly GCF_041296265.1). Lineage (NCBI taxonomy): Eukaryota > Metazoa > Chordata > Mammalia > Perissodactyla > Equidae > Equus > Equus caballus. Next base: position 25,321,497 of record NC_091691.1, on the reverse strand, counting down.
GTTCCAGGTGGAATCTGAGAGACATTAGTATGTAGTGTCCATTCCCATTTAAGCCTCACAACAACCAATTTTCTCCCCATTTTAGAATTGAGGAATCCAAAGCTCAGAGAGGTTAATTGATTTACTCTATACCACACAGCCAAGACCCTATAAGCCACGCCCACAAAAGTACGGAATGAAAAAGTTATGGGGCATCATATTATCTGGACTCTAACTGTGCTTGGATCCTTCCATAATAAAAATAAATAAAAAATTTTTAAATGCTGTGAAAACCCAACAAAATACGTAGGTGAACTAAATTCAGTTAGGAGGAAAACTGAGACAGCTGTAAGTGACTTCCCTACTTATCTTCCCCTCCCTGGGCCTCAGTGTTCTCACCTGTCAAAGAGGAGGTGTTGCAAAGATGGAAGAAGAGAGGGAACTCCTGCCTGGGGAGCTGGGGCTCCTGGGGAGGAGGGGGTGTTAGTTTCCCGGGCCTGCCATAACAAATTACTGCAAACTTGTGGCTTAGAACAACAGAAACTCCCTCTCTCACAGTTCTGGAGCCTGAAGTCCAACGTCAAGGGGCCAGCAGGGCCACACTCCCCCCCGAAGGCTCTAGGGCAGCCTCCTGCCTGCCTCTTCCAGCTGCTGGTGGCTCCCGGCCTCCCTTGGCTTGTGGCTGCATCACTCCCATCTCTGCCTCCGTCGTCACATGACCTCCTCTGTGTGTCTCAAATCTCCCTCTGCCTTTCTCTTATAAGGACATTTTTGGTTCGATTTAGGGCCCATGTGGATAATCCAGGATGATCTCATCTTGACAGCCTGAATCACATCTGCAAAGACTTTTTCCAATAAGGTCACGTTCACAGGATCCAGGGATCTCACACGGATCTCTTCTGGGGGAGCGGGGGAGGGGCACTGGCAGCCTTCATCCAAGTGGCTTTGCATCCCTTGCTCCACCCCTCCTCAGGGACCGCTGCCCTGGCGCAGGGCCACCTCAAGACTTCCTGTTTGGTTTGGGGGCGGGGGATTAAATGCTCAGAGGGCAAACAGGGCCAGGCTTGGGTCAGCTGTTGTGAAGGGGGCTGTGGAACGGACAGTAGAGGCTCTGGGCTGGCCTGGCCTGCTGCCAGGTTCATTTGTTCCTTTGTCAATCAGATTCTGTCCTTTGGCTGCTGCAAACCCTCCCACGGAGTCTCGGTGCCCCAAATCCCAACAGCTCCGCGTGGCTACAGGCCCCCTGCCTCCCTTTCGGCCTCCAATGTGACCCTCAGTTGCTCTGTTCTAGCCACACTGGCCTTCTTCCTCCTGGTGCTTGAGGAAGCCAAGCTCATTCTTGCCTCTGAAACTTTATACTGGCTGTTCCTTCTGCCTGACACACTGTTCCTTCCACTCAGTTCCCAGCTGATTCCTTCTCATTCCTCTCTCAGCTCACATGTCCCCTCCTCCACAACAAGTCCTGAATGTTGGGTTTCTCCCAGTCTCCCTGATCTGTTATCATCACGGTACTTGTCACCTTCTGAAATTTTCTCTGCCTTGTTTGTTCTATTTCAGGCACAGGTCTACATGCTTCGCATGAGCTAGTCACTTATCCTCAGAAAACCCCTAAAAGGCAGGTACAATGTCATGCCCATTTACAGATAAGGAAACCGAGGCACAGAGAGGTTAAGTGACTTTCCCAAGACCACCCAGCTAGTAAGGGGCAGAACCAGGATTCACACCCAAGAAGCATGTGTATGTTTGACCCAACCACAGCACACCTGTGCGAGTGAAGATTTCAGGGCATGGGTTGGGAAGGGTATATTGACATTGCAGCAAGGGCTGCAGATCAAATATTAGACTTGAGTTCTCAAATAGAAGTGCTTCCAACAACCAGGCAGGTATCATAAGGGAGCAAAGCTGTCTATGTGTAGGAAAAATGACAACCTCCTTGGTTTCTCTTTCGCTTGTTCACTTTGACATGGTGCAGAGAAATCCTTCTGGTCCATTAAAAACAGAATATGAGGCACGCTTGAGGATAAATGGCACCAAGGCTCTGTCAGTAATCAGTGACAATAGGGGGTGGTGGGACTATGGCAAACAGGAGAGCTTTACCAGTTTCAAACGGAGGGCTGGGATCTGGCTCCAGCCCCTTGGGGCCATGCAGGAAGGCGGCCGTGAGTTAGCAGATCTTCAGATGTTTCCAGAGAAGTTGGAAATTCCAATTTTAATGTGAGATTGACTGCTTTTTGTAGATTGGCTCAAATTATTTTTATAAAACCAAGGGTCAATAAAACACGTCTCCAGCCTAAGGGTCACCAGTTCGCAGCCTCTATGTCGGACATTCCAGTTCTCCAACGTCCCTGGAGCTTCCCCATCAAGGAGTTTTAACCTGCCACGGAGGGCCCCCCGCCCCCCCCCACACCCAGGCCCATTCCAGCCCAAGCTCCTCTCTCGCCCATCCCCCCACCCATCTCTTCCCCTCATGCCTCCCCTCCCACGCTGGGAACTCCAGCTTCTTCCTCCTCTCCCATGTCTGAGAGTCAGCTCCAGCTCCCCAACTTGCAAACTCAAACCCCAAAGTGGGCCCCAGGCAGACAAAAGAGCCTTCCGGAGAACAAGTTGACTTCTCTTTAGAAGGCAGTTATGATTTTTTTTTTAAGATTTTATTGTTTTCCTTTTTCTCCCCAAAGCCCCCGGTACATAGTTGTATATTCTTCGTTGTGGGTCCTTCTAGTTGCGGCATGCGGGACGCTGCCTCAGTGTGGTATGATGAGCAGTGCCACGTCCGCGCCCAGAATTCGAACCAACGAAACACTGGGCCGCCTGCAGCGGAGCGCATGAGCTTAACCACTCAGCCACGGGGCCAGCCCCCAGATATGATTGTTTAAAATAAATATTTTATTTTGGAATTATTTTAGATTTACAGGAAAGTGGCAACGATCATAGAGGAAGTTCCCATATATCCCTCGGCCGGTTTCCCTTCTATTAACATCTCACTCGATCGTGGTACATTTGTCACAACTGAGAAACCAGCACTGGCAATCGCTGACAATGAAACTCCAAGCTTTTTTTTGTCTTTCACCAGTTTTTCCACTAAGGTCCTCTTTCTCTTCCAGGATGCAATTCAGGGTACCACATTGCATTTAAAGATTTAAAGGGTTTTTTTAATTGTTTTTATTGTGGTAAAATACACAGAACATAAGTTTACCATTAATGACATTTAGCATACTCACAACGTGGTGCAACCATCACCTTTATCTAGTTCCAGGACATTTTCATCCTCCTCCCAAAGAACCCTGTGCTCGTTAACAGTCTCCCTCCATGGTCTCAGCCCACAGCCCCTGGCAACCACGCATCTGCTTTCTGTCTCTACAGATTTGACTATTCTGGATATTTTATATCAACAGAATCATATGCCATGTGGCCTTTTGTGTCTGGCTTCTCTCACTCAGCATCAGGTTCTCAAGGTTCCTCCACGTTGTAGCAGGTGTCAGTGCTTCCTCCTTTTTATTGCTGAGTCATAATCCATTGTACGGAGGGACCACATTTTGTTTATCCATTCACCCACTGATGGACGTTTGGGTTGTCTCCACCTCTTGGCTGTTTGAACAGTCACGTTTTATATGGACATATGCGTTCCGTTCTCTTGGGTGCGTGCCTGGGAGGGGAACTGCTGGGTCAGACGGTAACTCTGCGTTTAACACTTTGAGGACCTACTGAACTGTTTCCCACAGCGGTGGCACCATCTTCCCTTCCCACCAGCAGACGACTAGGGCTCCAATTTCTCCGCATCCTCACCAATGCTTGTTATTTTCTGTCTTTATTTATTTATTTCAATTATAGCCATCCTAGTGGGTATAAAGTGGAGAGCCACGATTTTTTAAACTGATTTGTTCTCTGTTACAATTAATTTAGCAAATATGGCTGCCTTCCTCTGTCCCGGGCACTGCGATGGGCAGTCAGGGGAAATCGGTCCGGTCGCCCCTCAGGGAATGCCCGGGACCGGGAAACAGACAAGGAAACAAAGAAAGACGAGACAGAATGGCGATGAGCACGGGGAGTGGGAGGACCCAGAGCAGGCGTAATCCTGGCGGGAGGATCGAGGGGCAGGGAGAGGACAGAGGCAGGGCCGCTTCCTAGGCACGCGACCCGTGCAGTCACGCAGGGCCCCGCAAGCAGAAGGGCCCCACACCTGGTTTAATGCTCTGCAGCCGCCCTCTTGAAAGTCTGAATAATTTTTGAACAAGGGGGCTCTGATTTTCATTTTGCAAATTATGTAGCTGGTCCTGGGTCGTTGTCCTAGCTGGAGGCAGGGGTTTGGGGAAGCCCCTCCCCACAGCTGCATCTTTGGCATCTGGGGGAGGGGACGCAGGAAATTCTATAAGCAGGACTCTGCTCTGCACCCCTCCCCTCCCGCTGCCTCCTCCATCTTCCAAGCTGGTCCCTTGAAGGTGAATTAGCGCATTAGGCAGCAGATGGGTTTTTCCAAATGGCTGGTCTGGGCAGATTCTGACCCAGAGCATGTGTGTTGGGAGGAGGCTGTTAATCTGATTTGGGGTCACAGTCAGAGCTGACAGCTCCAGGGACAGAAACCCAGGACCTCAAGATGCTGCTCATCAGCTGCAGAGCTGGAAAGGATGCTGAAGGTGGGCTCTTTGGGGCTGAGCATCCTCACGAGGGTGGCAGGAATGATGGTCTCTCCACAGCGTGTCCCCTGTTCATTGCATGGTGGCTGTGCCAGGGCTCTTCCTCACCTTCCCCTCAGGCTCTCAAATCTGCTTTTCTCCTCAAGTCTGGCTGAGACCTCCCCTACCTCAGGAAACGTCCATAGCTAATGGGTTTGGAAATCTATCTGTCTTCCTTTTCTTCAGGGTGGCTTGGTACAGTTTTGCAGGTTGTGGCCTGCACAAGGGTGCTCAGTTGTAAGGGTGAGCCCCCATTCACAGCCTATAGAGCTCAAAACTTTACACCAGGGGCAGGTGCCCTCAAAGGTGTGCATGGGCCAGGGGCGGGAGAGGGACACGACATAAGCGAGTAAACGGGACCAGCTGTAAGACATTAGGGAGCAGTGGGGACTGTAGTGAACTGGAGACCTCATTCGCCCTTTAAATGGGGCTCCTGCTGCTCAGCTCTGCCACGTGTCACCACAAGGAAACGTGTGCTAACCTGGTCTTCCTATTTCTCAAGGGAAGTTGGCAAACCACATTTTGCGCTTTCCCAGTTTAACTGTAGGCGTCTAATTCGAACTTTTAAAAATACAAACAGGTCAAACAAAACAAGTCTTTGGGCCCCTAGACTGTGACCTCTGGCTTATAGCCACAATTTAGCTCTGAATCATTCCCTCGATTATTTTTCTCTTGGGTATGAAGCATTGGTGTGGATGTAGGGAGAGAGAAGTTCTCATTCAGTGCTGTGACAGTGCAAACTGGAGAGCAGCTTGTCTCGTCTAGTAAAAAAGTCGAGATGAGCAAACTCTATAACCTATGATTCTGCTCTTAATATACCTTAGAGGAGTGGCTTGTTTACTTTTAATCTAGGTAAAAGTCACAGAACATAAAATCCACCATTTAAACCATTTTAAAATATAGAATTCAGTTGCTTTTACTACATTCATACTGTTGTGAAACTATCATTACTATCTAGTTCCAGAACATTCTCTTTATCCCAAAAGGAAACCCATATCCATTAAGCAGGCACTCCCCATTCTCCCCTCCCCCCAGTCCCTGGCAACCACTAATCTGCTTTCTGTCTCTATGGATTTGTCTATTCTGGACATTTCATACAAATGGAATCATGCAATATGCGGTCTTTTGGGTCTGACCTCTAAGCATACTGTTGTCAAGGTTCATCTATGTTGGAGCAAGTGTCAGTATTTTTTTCTTTATTATGGCGGGATGATATTCCATTGTATGGCTAGACCACATTTTGTTTATCCATTCATCAGCTGATAGACATTTTGGCTGTTCTCACCCTTGGCTACTGTGAATAGAGCTTCTGTGAACATTTTGCACCAGTTTTTGTGTGGATATACGTTTTCAATTCTCTTGGGTAAAACTATTGGGAGAGGAATGTTTTCTCAACCTTTTTTTTTTTGAGGAAGATTAGCCTTGAGCTAACATGTGTGCCCATCTTCCTCTACCACAGCATGGCTTGACAAGCGGTGCGTAGGTCCACACCTGGGATCTGAACCAGTGAACCCCGGGCCGTCGAAGCAGAACATGCAAACTTAACCAGCACCACCGGGCCGGCCCCTCAACCCTGTTTTTATTGCAATCTTCAATAAGAGAAATATTTTACCTTCCTACCAAGTACACACATACATACACACACAAAACAAAAGTTTCACAAAAGAATCTTAAAGTATTTATTACAAATTATTCTGGCATGTCATTTAAGAAAAAAATGACCTATTAATGCCTCAGGCAGTTTGAAAAACACCAATTAGCCCAAAGATGTTTATAGCAGCCTGGTTTGCATTTGCAAGCACTAGAAACAACTGCTATGTGTTTCATTTGGTTAGAAAAACAAAGTGTGCTACAGGACATATGGTGGAATACTATGTGGGAGGATAAAGGGATATATTGGATCCACACATATTAGCTTAGATCGATGTCCTAAACATAAAGATGAGCAGAGGGGCCGGCCCAGTGGCGCTGCGGTTAAGTGTGCACCTTCCGCTTCAGCAGTCCAGGGTTCGCTGGTTCGGGTCCTGGGTATGGACATGGCACCGCTTGGCAAGCCATGATGTGGAAGGCGTCCCACATATAAAGTACGGGAAGATGGGCATGGATGTTAGCTCAGGGCCAGTCTTCCTCAGCAAAAAGAGAGGGATTGGCGGCAGATGTTAGCTCACGGCTAATCTTCCTCAAAAAAGTAAATAAATAAATAAATGAAAATTTTAAAAAAAAAGATGAGCAGGAAAGCATGCTGCAGAATGATAGTATATTATGATACAGTTAATTTATCGATGATAATTAATATACACAAGACAACATCAAATATATTTCTTGGATATATAAATATGCGTGTATAGTTTAAAAATAGGCTGGGAGGCTACCTGCTCAGTTCATGTCAGAGTTTGGCGACTGGAGGCAGAGGGGCAGTGCTTTACTCTTTGGTTAAGAATAACAGTAGATACACAGCAAATAGAGGAAAATGTTAACAACTGTGTTCTGAGGGCGCAGGCACATGGGTGTCGGTTATATTGTTACATTGTATATACTGTGTGTTGGTTATATTGTTCCATGTACATTTCTGAATATGAGAACTTTCCCAAGCAGTTGGGGGAATAGAACACTCAGAACAGACTGAACCCTTGCTCGGTGATAAGAGCTCACCTGGCCCGGGAAGACTTCCGGAGAGGAGGTAGAAAGAGCTGTTCTGATTTCTGTTTACTGAAAACAGAAGTTGTTGAAAAGTCCAAGAGCGAGCCAGCACGTCCAGCCAGGAAGTTCTCCCAAACCTGAGCGGCCCCTGTGGCATCTCCTCCCTCCTCTCTCTCTCAGAACCTCCACTCTATAATCCTGCCCTCCTCCTGGGCCTGAAATTCTAGACAATTCCACAGAGCAGGGACTCTGGCATCCAGCACCCAGCCATTACTGCTCAGGTAAGTTATTTCTGGCCCCAGGTAGGAGAGCTGTTATGATTTCAAATAATAATACAGAAGAATTCTTTTTTTTAAAGATTGGCACCTGAGCTAACATCTGTTGCCAATCTTCCGTTTTTTTCTTCTTCTCCCCAAAGCGCCTCGGTACATAGTTGTACATTCTAGTTGTGGGTCCTTCTGGTTGTGCTATGTGGGACGCCGTCTCAGCATGGCCTGATGAGCAGTGCCATGTCTATGTCCGGGATCCGAACCAGTGAAACCCTGGGTCACCAAAGCAGAGCGTGTGAACTTAACCACCCAGCCACAGGGCCGGCCCCAGAAAAATTCTTTAACTTTTTTTTTCGGCAGGGGGCTCAGAAAGAGGTTAATTGTTTAATGTTTACTTTTTTTTATTGTGGTAAAATACATATAAAATTGATCATTTTAACCATTTTAAATTGTACCACCCAAAGGCATTAAGCGTACTCAGAATTTTCCTTTAACTTTTCAAAAGCACTGTTTTACCTCCTTTCATCTGAATGCCCAGCCTGCAGATATGGGTAGGGAGATGGATAGATGATGATGATGATGATGACTATTCCAGCAGAAAGCATTTTCAATGCGCTGAGCACTAGTCTAAGCGTGTTATATAATATTAACTCTTTTAATCCTCACAACAAGCCTATGAGGCAGCTATTAACCCTGTTTTTCCAAAAAAGAAAAAATGAGATTAAGGAGCCTACAAAAAATCATACAGCTATGTGACAAAGCTGGGATCTGAACTCCTGACTCCCACGCTGGAGCCCTTACCCATTGCACTAGGCTGACTACAGGCTTACACATATATCCAATTCCCCACCCAAATTCTTCACCTTTTTTTTCCCTTTGCAATAAGTCGCTAAGGGTCACCTGTTCCAGCCCCAGGACTGGGGATCGCTGAAGAGATGTCTGTGCTGACTCACCAACAGGGAAGGATGGAGAAACAGAAGATCACCAGTGATTTCCTCTAATGCTGTTTGTTCTTTCCTCAGGGCAAAAGGAAATTATCTGTTTAAATAGCTGAGTCACCCCTGGGCGGTCCCAATGGCGACCTAAGATGACAAAGACATGCCTCATGTTATTGAGAGAGGAGCGCTATTGGAGCTTGGCTGATCTGAGGAGGTGACATCTGAGCTGAGGGCTGAATGAGAAGTGGGACCAGCCATGGGTAGCTGGGGGAAAGAATGAGCCAGATGGCAGTCTGATGGTGCCTCAAAAAGTTGAACCAGGGCCGGCCCCGTGGCCCAGCGGTTAAGTTTGCACGTTCCACTTCTCGGCAGCCCGGGGTGCACCAGTTAGGATCCTGGGTGCAGACATGGCACTGCTTGGCAAAAGCCATGCTGTGGTAGGCATCCCACATATAAAGTAGAGGAAGATGGGCATGGATGTTAACTCAGGGCCAGTCTTACTCAGCAAAAAGAGGAGGATTGGCAGTAGTTAGCTCAGGGCTAATCTTCCTCAAAAAAAAAAAAAAAAGAAGTTGAACCATAAGAGCCAGCAATTCCACTCCTTGGTACAGACCCAAAAGAAATGAAAACATATCTTCACACAGAAACTTGTACATGAATGTTCATAACAGCTCTATTCACTACAGCCAAAAGGTGGGAACCACCCAAATGTCCATCAGCTAACGAATGGGTAAATAAACTGGTATGTGCAGACAGCGGAATATTATTCCACCATAAAAAGAAAAATTCTGACACCTGCTACAATGTAGATGAACCTTGAAAACATTATGCTAATGAAAGCAGCCAGTCACAAAAGGCCACACACTGCATGATTCCTTTTGTACGGTATATTCAGAAGAGGCAAATCTACAGACCAAAAGCAGATTAGAGGCTACCAGGGCATGGAGGAGGGAGGGATGGGCGGTGACGGCTTTAACGGGTGTGAGCTGTTTTTATGGGGTGATGAGAAAGTTTTGAAAAGTGGGAGACTTTGTGGTTGCCTAACGTTGGAAATACGCTAATATCAATGAGTCTGTATGCTATAAAATGGTCAATTGCATGTTATGTGAATTTCACCTCATTAAAAGGAAAAAAGATGGGAGTGGAAAAAGATTATCAGGGCAAAGGAGTAGTAAGTATAAATACAGCCCAGGAGGCGGGCAGAAGCTTGGACTTGGTGGAGCAGGAAATGGGCAGTGGGACGGAAGCCTGGAGACGGTAAGGGAGGGAGGAGGGAGAGGATGGAGATGGGTGGTGTGGCTTCTTGGGGACATGTTCGACTTATTCTGAGAAGACTGGAGAGCATTGTTGGGTGTTGATCAGGGGTGACATGATTGATCCTTCTGGCTCTGTGTGGAGAACGTTCTAGACTGGATGGGGACAAGAGAGGCAGCAGGCAACCCCCCACCCTCCAACTCCCCACCCCGAGGCAGCCGGGGTGGTGGGGGGGCAGCAATTGTGTCATCCCTGGGCCTTCCGCAATCCTTATTCAGGATGTCCTGCCGTTATTTACAACTGGAGGGGCCATGTGAGTTGACCGTGCTTTGAAAAACACTTCAAGGGATTTTCTGCTCTGCATCGGACAAAAAGGGGCCAGTCAGCAAGGACCCTGGCGCAGCTATAGAAGCCCCAAATAGATCCTCAGTTGAGGCCCTTCACCTTTCCTGGCCCAGATCAATCCTGCACACGCCCAGAGGCAATTAGAGACTCGATAGCTCCAAGCACTGACTCTGCTCAAGGCCAGAGTTGACAAAGTCTGGTCAGCTGCCAGATGTGAATTCCCTGACCTCTGACCCTCAATTATCTGGCTTTTCTGGACATCAGCCGGGAGAGAGGGAAGGCTTTTTCCAAACGGGAGCCAGCTGGAAGCCAGGACTCATGTACACTGGTTAAGGACGGGCTTTTCCAGAATAGGAAGATGGCTGATTTCGGGACATCCAAATTGAACATCCTTTGTGTCCCACTGCCTCCAGGCAGTCTCTCCTGATTTCCCATTACCCCTGCTGATCTTCTCCATCCTCATTTATTTGACCTGTCAAGGCTTCCCTGGTATGTTGCTTGCTCTTCGAGAAGCTAGAAGCTTCTTAAAGGTAGGACCTGTGCCTTTCACACCTGGGTTCCACACATAGTGGGTGTGCTCCTTGCTGGAAGTAGGTTCTCTAACCATAACCTCCAGATGAGTTCATACATCTCCCTACCTACTCGATATCTCCTTCCTCATGTCCCAAAGGCACCTCAGACTCATCATGGCGGAAGTGCAGCCTCTGGAGATTTTCCTCCCAAACCTGTTTTTCTTACAGTCAAGTCCATCTTTGTTAATGCCACTGTCTGCCGGTTGCTCAAGCCCGAATATCTGGCCGTCATACTTGACTCCTCCCTTTCTTTGTCCCCTATGGTTCATCTCTTGGCAAGATGAGTCAGACTGTCCGCTCAGCCTGCTGGGTTGGATTCTATTTCTCCGTCTCCTTTGTCCCTCCAGACCGAAGCTGCATCTCCCCTGCAGGGCTGCCATAATAATCTTGTCTCGGCTCCCCTCCTGCCCCACCCTTATAATCCATTCTCCACACTGCAGCCAGCCAAATCTTTTTTTTAACTAGACTTTATTTTTTAGAACAGTTTTAGATTTACGGGAATATTGCAAAGATAGTACAGATTTCCCATAACCTCCTCACCCCATTTCCCCTGCTATTAACATCTTATATTAGTACAGTCTATATGCCCCAATCAATGAAATGAACCAATACTGATATGTTATTATTAATTAAAGTCTATTCTTTATTTAGATTTCCTTAGTTTTTCCCCTGATGTCTGTCTTGTGTCCCGGGACCCCATCCAGGAGACCACGTTACACGGAGTTGTCCTGTCTTCTTAGGCTTCTCTGGGCTGTGACCCTTTCTCAGACTTTTTCCCTCGTTTTTGGTGACCTGGACACTGTCTAAGAGGACTGGTCAGGGGTTTTGTAGGTTGTCCTCTAGTGGAATTTGCCTGATGTTTTTCTCATGATTAGACTAGGGTTGTGGGTTTGCGGAGGAAGGCCACAGAGGCAAAGTGCCACTGTTATCACATCATGTCAAAGGTACATACCATCTCCCTGACTTATCGCTGCTGACGTTGACCTTGATCACTGCTGAGGTATGTTTGTAGGTGTCTCCACTGTGAAGTGACTCCTTCTCCCCCTTTCCACACTGTCCCCTTTGGAAGGAAGAATGCTTGTATTCGCAGCCCACACCTTAAGGAGTGGGGAATCATCGAGATCATTAAAACTGTAAATCAGATCTTCTCACTCCTCTGGTTCAAACCCTGTGACAACATCTCCTGCCTTTGGAATAAAGCTGACCCCCCCAGCCCTGGGTGGCCTGGCCCTGCGCCCCCCCACCTCGTCCCTGCCATTTGCCCTCCCTCACCACATTCCAGCCACACCAGCCTGTGTCTTTTCCTCAAACATGCCAACTTTGTCCCCACCTGCCCCCTGTGCAAGGCTCCTCCCTCCGCCTGCAGCCCCTTTCCCCCAGTCCTCTCCTGCTCAGCTCCTTCTCCTCATGCTCCTTCTCCTCACGCAGGTCTCTCTCAGCTCACATGCCACCTACCCTGGGGGATCCAGGACAAATCCTGGGGGAAACCCTGAACGCCATGAGGGTTCACCAAAGCCTTTTTTGTCCTAAGGGCATTGGTCACCCCACATGCTCAGACTGCAGTGGCCTTGTAGAGAGAGCAGCCAAGACAAACCAGAAAGAAGCTGGTGACATGCTGGAGCTGGCCCGTGTAGACTCGTGAGGGCCCATTGGGCTCCTATGTCTTCCAAACTCCACGGTCATGACTTCATGCTGGCAGCTTGAAATCAACCTGGTGGGAGTATTTACACCCCAGAAAGTGACGAGTGCTATGAATCAGGGCTTTTTTTTGCCCTGGTAGCTGATCACTAAACATTTCCCCAGACCCCACTGAGGGATGGACAGACACCAACCCCAGGGGCTGGTAGAGAAGTTTGTCTCGATGCTGAGCAAACCAGAAGAAGAAAAGGAACAGGGAGAGAAACTAATTCCTGAGAAGTTGTCACAGGTCTGCCCGCCCACAATACACATCAGCCGGGTGCACAGGGAGCTGAGTCTTAGGAGCTTGATTTGAGGTGGCCCCGGCTGGTAGTTCCCTAAGAGCCTGGCAGAAGCAAACACAAATCTTCTTCAGAGGATAGCTCACTCATTCTAGACCTCAGAGAATGCCCGCAAATCATTTCCCACGGGCAATGAACTACATGCAGTTGAAGAAAACCTGGCCCACAAGGAAACAGAGAACTATGGGCAAGAACCGACAGACAGAGACCCACACAGACCTCAGATTCTGGAATTATCCAACACAGATTTGAAAACAGTTATGCTTGCCCTGTTTAAGGAAATCATCGTCGGGCTTGAAAATGTTTACAAGGAGCAGAAGGCTATAAAAAATGACAGCAGATTTGATAAAGAACAAAACAGAACTTCTAGAAATTATAGTAATAATAATGATAAACTCAATTGTTGCATTTGGCAGTTCAGACACAGCAGAAGAATTAGTGAGATATCAGAAGAAATGATCCAGAATACAACACAGAGAGACAAAAGATAGAAAATGCCCAAGAGAGAAAATGAGAATGTGAAGATTCCATGAGATATTTTAAGTTTGCTTGGAGTTTCAGACAGAGCGGCGAGAGAGAGTGGAGAGGAAGAAAGATTTTAAGAAATAATGGCTGGGAGTTACCCAGAACTGATGAAAAGATGTCAGGCTACAGATTTGAAGAGCCCAAATATTTGTTGACTAAGTGAATGAAAGATTCCTTGATAAGTGTGCCCTGTGCCCCCGCCCCCACGTGTGGGCTGCAGTGGGTAGAAACCCCCCACGTTCTCCTCCCAGGCTTTGCACACGGTGGGAGCCAGTCCACGTAATTGAAAGCCTGTCAGCCTGCTGCCAGCTTTTCGTGCCAGATGTCCTTCACCCACTGCTCAGCCTTTGTTGTCTTGCCTCGCCTCCCTAGTTATCTGTGTGGTTTAAAATAGACAGGCAGGGAGAGGAATGTTGCCCAGCTACTGAGCCGAAACAAGCCCAGCTTGCAAGCCCAGAGATTCTCCAAAACTCTGCCCTCAGGGAGGAGGGATATTTAAACCCGCTTAGCAGTCTTTCTCTCCTGGAACAAAGGGAAACATTTCCAACCCAGAGGAACAACCCGAGTGCCCCTCCAGCTGAGAGGGAAGGAGGACAGAGGCTCAGAAAGAGTTGGTGTAGTTTTCATTCCAAAAGTCTGTTGAGTCCCTACCCGGCGTCCGGGGAACCACACACCACCCAGACCAGGCTGTCGGGGCTGACTTGTCAAGGAGGCGTGATGTGCCCCATGCGTGCTTTTCTATAAATCTAACGCCTTGTTTTCATAGTGAGCTGAGACAGGAAGTAGTCCCATTTTCCAAATGGGAAAACTGAGGTACAGGAAGCAAAGTAATTGGCTCCTCCTCTCAATTGCCAGGACCCAGGTTCTCTGGTTACTCAGGCGATTTCTTCTCACTGAAACTGCATATCATCACTTACTACCAAGAATCAAGTTCCAGTCATGTACAAAGTGTGCCACCTGACTCTGTTGGGGACCGTTGTCTGGTTTTCCTGACCCTGGAGTTTACAGTTAATTGGCCAGATCAAACAAACCCAGGTGGCAAAGGTTTCAGAGGGCTTACAAGGGAGAATACAAACAAGTACAGGTCGATAGATTTGCAAATGGTAGACGTGGCTTGCCAGAGGAAGCTCTGGCACCTGCTACAACGTGGAGGAACCTTGAACATTAGGCGAAGTGAAAGAAGCCAGACACGAAAGCACAAATATTGTATGACTCTACTTACATGAACTATCTAGAACACGAAAGTTCACAGAGACAGAAAGTAGAATAGAGGTGGGGCTGGGGGTTGGGGGGAAATGGGGGCTGTTGTTTGATGGGGACAGAGTTTCAGTTTACGATGAAGAAAATATTCTGGAGCCAGATGGTGGTGATGGTTGCACAACAATGTGAATGTACCTAATGCCACCGAACTGCAGATTTGAAAATGCTTAAAATGGTAAATTTTATGTTATGCTTATTTTACTATGACACAAATATTTTTAAAAAGTGGTAGCTGAACTAGTTCTATATATATTAATAGAGATGAACCTCAAAGCAGAGAAAGAAGAATGTTGCATAATATGATACCATTTGAGTTTTGTTTACCAAAAAAATACCAAAAACAATACTAAATAAATGTGCTATGTATCTACATGTACATATTTTAAAGAACAAAAATGGTCTGGAAAAATGCACCCCACGTAGAGTTAATAGAGTCAATAGCGGGAGAAAGGATGGAGACTAGAGTCAGGGGGTCAAAGGCGATCTTAGGCTCTAACTTATTTTTAAAGGAGGATGGTGTGGCAGGCTGAGTAATAATCCCCCAAGTAAATCCACATCCTAATCCTCAGCACCTGTTACTGTTGCCTTATTTGAAAAGGGGCTTTGCGGGTGTGATGAAGTTAAGGCTTCTGAGATAGAGTCTCCTGTGTTAACCCGGTGGACTCAATCTAATCACAAGGGTCCTTATAAAAAGGAGGCAGGTGGGTCAGAATCACAGGGGGAAATGTGACAACAGGATTGGGGCTCTGAGTGGTGCACTTTGAAAATGCAAGGAAGCCACCAGCCAAAGAATGTGAGAGCCCTCTCGAAGCTGCCAGAAAGTCAAGGAAGCAGACTCTCTCCTCCCAGCCTCCAGAAGGTACTAGTTCTGCCGACACCTTCACTTTAGGACTTCTTAACTTCAGACTCCTGATGTCCAGAATGGTAAGAGAATAAATTTGTGTTAAGTTGGTGGCGGTTTGTTAAAGCAGCCCTAGGGAATTAATACAGATGGGTTCATATATTACTTGTGCAACTAAACATTATGAAAATTATATAAATAAAGGATGAGAGACTTGGGAGGAGGGAGCAGATTTAGGGTAGCTCAGATAAGACAGCCCCTGTTGAAAGCAGAGCGTGAACCAGGTGGGCTTCTGGAAATACTAAAGCTAAGAATATGAGGTGGGGAGGTGGGAGGAGACTGAAGTGTGGGATGATGGAAGGCGATGAGCATGTGCAGAGCCACTTCAAGAACCGCAAGGTGTTAGCGAAATAAACTCGCATCTTCACACATTTTCTGCCTAAGATGAGACATGCAAAATTTCACAGTGATTAGAATGTTCCAGATTTAGTGCCTGAATTAACACCTTCTGCCGGGAAGAATCTTTACTTAAAAAAAAAAAAAAGCCTGCATGGAATTAAAAGAAGAAAAACCACTCAAACTATTTTCAGTCCTTATGGAGGAAACGGAAACTTGGGCAGTCTGCTGAGGGAGCTTCAAGTGCTTTAGGAACTATCCGTGGGTCGATACTGTTATTAAGGAGTCACATTGATTTATCTTCTTTAGCAACATGATTTCAGAATGACGGATTCCATCTCAGCTGAATAGGATCCCAGTCGCTTTAAAGAAGCAAGGGAGCGGGTGGGAGGGTGGAGGTGAACAGGTAGCTTGAACATGCATTGAAAAAACTTCCGGTAAGGAAACATTGTTAACAATGGTTTTTGCTTTATTCCCCTTCACTACTGTTTGAATTTGATTTTATACCATTTTATGACTTTAAAAAATTAGAAAGTGAGGGGAGCATAACTCCCACCCCTTAGGTGTGGGCTGTGCCTAGCGACTTCCTTCCAAAGAGGACAGTGTGGAAAAGGAGAAAAAGAGCCGCTTTGCAGTGGAGAAACTGGACGAACTCCACCTGCACAGCGCCAACGGTGATAAGCCATGTTTGGTAGCATATACTCTTGATATGATGTGATGACAATGGCACTTGGCCTCTGTGGCCTTCTTCCCTAAAACCCATAAGCCCGGTCTAATCATGAGAAAAACATCAGACCAATTCCAAGAGAAGACAACCTACAAACTCGCTGTGTGTGATCCTCAAAACCGTCCAGGTCATCAAAAACAAGGGGAGTCTGAGAATCCGCCACAGCCAACAGGAGCCTAAGGAGACGTGAGGACTGAAGGTACCATGGTGTCCTGGATGGGATCCTAGGACAGAAAAAGGACATTAGGTAAAAACTAAGAACATCTATAGCATGGACTTTAGTCAACAATAAAGACTCAATATTGGTTCATTAATTGTGGCAAAGGTACCATACTAATGTAAGATGTTAATAACGGGAAACTGGATGAGGGAGTATGTGGGAACTTTCTGAACTATCTTCTTGACTTTTCTGTAAACCTAAAACTTTTAAAAAATAAAATCTATTAAGTTAAAAAATGGTTCAATTCAATTTCGAGGAAATTATTCTACATATCTGCTCACAGAAGTACACAAAGATGCATATACATGAGTGTTCATTGCATCATTCTGTATGGACAGCTAGAAATCTAAATGCCCACAATGGTCATTCTGGGATACTATATGGCAGTTAAAAAGAACGTGGTGTAGCTTAAAATACTGAATGCCAGTTGCCGAGTGGTAAGATCCTACTTCTGCTGCATGAAAGGTTACATATGTGCATGTGTATCTAGATGTAGAAAAATTCTGAGAAGAGGAACACAAAAGTGTTGATTGTGGTTACTTCTGGAATATGAGATCAATAGCTTTATTTTTAACATTTCAGTTTACATACTTTACTGTCTGGACAGTTTACAGTAAACAAATATTTTAAGTATTTGAATGTTAATTGGTATATTTTATTATGAAACATTTCAGATTTGCCAAAACAGATAGAGAATAACATAATAAACCCACCACCCAGTTAAGAAATGAAAGATGCAAATTACTTTTATAACTTAAAAAAGCCCCAAACACCCAAACCCTATAAAGGTTCTTCTTTAAATACCATCTTGAGAAAGTTTCAGTTTCTCCCTAGAGAGTTGGCAAGCACAGTGCCTGGAAATCATCTCTACCTAAGTGTAAATCTACTCAAATGTCAAAACCACTGCTCATATGTTAGGTTTTCAAATCTTGTCAGGGCTGGAAAAAAAATTTAGAGTTGAATTAATTTCTTGGTGCATGAACTTAATCTTCTTGAAGTTGTCAGGCTTACTGAGATGTATATACGCACAGAACAGACAGTTCAGGGCCTCGGTGGTTGATCCTCGGGGTTGAGGCAAAACAGGGCAAAATATTGAAGCATCTCTTTCCTAACGGCATTTTGGTGAGGAAAAACAAAGTCCCAGGATTTGAAAACATTTGGGGTCCTCTCCAGGGCCGGCCAGTGAAGCTGCTCTTCAGGGAAGCAAAAGGTAAGTAATTCTACAGGTGGCCTTCTCTGTGAAATGGGATTGGCTGACCAAGAGAAGAGGTGAAAATAGCTTTATTACCTCTTGCTCTTATTTGAAAGAAGGGTGCATAACAGAAACGCTTTTGGTGAGAGAGACAGAAAGCAATGCAAACATTTAAACAGTTATCAAGACCCCTCTCCCTTTAATTAGTGAGAAAAGTAAAATTGCAGCAAAACTGAAGTCGGAAGTTGAAAGGCAATCAGGCTGGGGAAATCTGTAGTCCTCTGTTTCATGGCATATGATCCAACAAATTTTTATTTATTGTAGGTTTATTCAAATTTCGCTTTGGGGGTGTTCACTAAATTTTTTTTTTGGTGACCTTTTTGGTCTTTCCACTGACGCTCAATAAAATCTTTCCTGAGGTCATCAGCAACTGCTAAAACAAATCTATATTAGATCTTTTTCCTTTTAGGTAAAAAGTAAAAACAAAAAACTTTAATCTACAAGCATCATTGTAGCCTTAACATAACTCAAAAGAAGATCTTATCTACTGCCCGTCCATCAACAACTTAAAGACTTTGTCTCTCTCTAGTCTTTGTTCACACACAAACATGACTTGTTCGTGTTATAATAGTATACGCACGTTTGTATTTTGCCTTTGTACCTTAATATTAATTGATATTGGATTTTCCATGTTGCTTCGTAGTCTTTATGTTTCTTATTTTTAATGGCTGGAAAATATACCATGGATCAGATTTACCACAATTTACTTAACCATTCCCCTAGTGTCGGTCATCTAAATTATCTTAATAGTGGTCACTTATTCAGCCTTCCCTCCTATGATCACTCTGCAGATGCTACATTGGTCACCTGTTGATGTGTAACAAATTACATCCCAAATTAGCAGCTTAACAACAACATTATGTCACATCGGTTCTGAGTGTCGGCAATCCTGGAACAGCTTGGCTGGATGCTTCTGGCTCAGGGTCTCTCATGAGGTTGCAGTCATCTGAGGTCTGACTGGGGATGGTTGTTGGCAGGGCTCAGTTTATCATGTGTCCTTCTTCACAGGGTGCTTGAATGTCCTCATGCTGTGGCAGCTGGCTTCCCCCAGAGCTAGACATGTGAGACAGGAAACTAGAAACCTAATCTTGGATGTGATATGCCATCACTTCTGCCATATTGTACTGATCACACAGACCAACCCTGTACAGAACCAACCCCGTACAAGATGAGAGAGGGCTACTCAAGGGTGTGAAGAGCAGGAGGTGCCTTTCTGATCTCTAACAGCCATCTGTTTCCCACTCCTTTCTCTCATCTTTTTCAAATTCTCAGTCTTAATCTACAAAGACCTTTTTTGCAGGAACAATTAGCCACTTCCTTTATATACAGAGACATTCATTTCTCTTCTCAACCAGAATTCTCTTTACATCTTACTTTCTAGATTGTAGGGATAAAGAAAAGTTATCTTTATAGATAATAATTGGTTTCTGGAACTTTTCAGACATCCTGCGTCTGACCTGAACTGAGAAATGAAGTGATGCACATCTTTCAAAGCTCTTTTTTGACACAAAGAACTCTTATTTAAAAAACAAAGCAAAACAAAAAAACCCGGGATGGCTATTATTTAAAAAAACAAAACAGGGGCCAGCTGGTGGCGCAGTGGTAAAGTTTGCATGTTCCACTTCGCTGGCCCGGGGTTTGCCGGTTTGGATCCCGGGTGTGGACATGGCATCGCTTGTCAAGCCATGCTGTGGCAGATGTCCCACATATGAAGTAGAAGAAGATGGGCACGGATGTTAGCTCAGGGCCAGGCTTCTTCAGCAAAAAGAGGAGGATTGGAGGCAGATGTTAGCTCAGGGCTAATCTTCCTCAAAAAAAAACAAACCAGAAAACAAGTTTGACATGGATGTAGAGAAACTGGAACCCTTGTGCATGGCTGGTGGGAATGTAAAATGGTACAATTGCTGTGTAAAAAAGTATGGTGGTCCTCAAAAAGTTAAAAATACCATATAATTGAGCAATTCCACTTCTGGGCATATACCCCAAAGAACTGACATTTATACACCAATGTTCAAAGCAGCATTATTCCAATATCCAAAATGTGGAAACTGCCCAAATGTCCATGAACAGAGGAATGCATAAAAAAAATATGGTATATGCATACGGTGGAATATTATTCAGCCTTTAAAAGGCATGAAATTCTGATACATGCTATGACATGGACGAACCTTGAGGATATTATGCTAACTGAAATAAGCCAGTCACAAAAGGACAAATATGTATGATTTCACGTCTTTGAGGTACCTAGAGTAGTCCAATTCATAGAGACGGAAGATAAAATGGTGGTTACTGGGGGCTGGATGGAGGGGGAGCGAGAGTTACTGTGTAAGGAGTACAGAGTTTCAGTTCTTGAGATGGATGGTGGTGCTGGTTGAACAACAATGTGAATATATTTAATGCTACTGAACTGTACGCTTACAAATGGTTAATTCTGAGGCTGGCTCAGTGGCGCAGTGGTTAAGTGCGCACGTTCTGCTTTGGCAGCCTAGGGTTTGCCAGTTCGGATCCCGGGTGCAGACATGGCACCGCTTGTCAGGCCATGCTCTAGCAGGCATCCCACATATAAAGTAGAGGAAGATGGGCATGGATGTTAGCTCAGGGCCAGTCTTCCTCAGCAGAAAGAGGAGGATTGGCAGCAGATGTTAGCTCAGGGCTAATCTTCCTCAAAAAAAAAAAAAGGTTAATTCTACATTATGTATATTTTATTGCAATAAAACAACAAATACTACTGGTACAACCACTTTGGAGAATGATGTGGCAATATCCCGTACAGTTGCAGATATGAAAATCCTATGACCCCCAACAAGAGAAGAAAGGATGTTTTAAATTATCACGTAGGTATACAGCAGAACACCACACAGTTGTGAAAAAAAGAGAGTTTCAAACTATATGGATCAGCAAGGATACAGCTCAGAAACTTAATGTTGATCAAAACAAGTAGCAGAAATATATCTGTATATAATATCTTTATTGTTTACAGATCTATCCAGAGAAGGTAAGATAACTAAATAGGATAGCAGCTACCTTCTGGAGAGGGAGAAAGGAAATGGGATTGAGGAGAAAGGATACATAAGGGCTTCAATTGCGTCTCTGATGTTTATCTCGTAACCTGGTGAGTACATGAGTGTTTGTTATATTCTCTCTTTCTTTAAACAAACCCCACACGGGAGTGAAAATAAATAAAAGAGAAAAAAAATCCCAAACTGAAAAGAGTCAAACCTCAAATCAAAATAACTAACCTTTCTGCATCCTCCACCTTTATAACACACCAAAGTAATATCAATCTTATATATAATTTTTAAAATACTGCTCCAAGTTTTTATATCTTCTTTCTCTCTCCAAAGCAGGGACTGTGTCTAAAATAATTTTTTTTTCTCATGATTAAGGCTTAGGTCCTGCTGGGTATTTAGAGGTTAGTGGATGACAGTGACAGCGGTGGTGACGTCAGGCTGTGTGTCCTGAGAGGGGCATGGCTGTTCCACTTGCCGCCTCAGGGGATAATACCTCCCCTGCCCACACAGAGCTGCACAGCATATGCTACGATACCTTGTCACCAGGTCAACACATTTTCTCCCAGCTCTTCGAACTGGAAAATATTTTGAATAATTCTACTAACTTGCATTGGAGAGAGAGAAGTCTAATTTCAAGGCTGGAGGATTTTGAGGTTCAATTATGCAAAGGTTACGTGTGGTTTTTTTTGGAAGAATGCTTTCGAAACAATTCCTGATGTTGTCTAACAGGAGATTCATTTCTTGGGCGGCAACAATACTCCAGTGAGAGAGAAGCCCTGGCACACACATACGTTGTCCTTGATTTGCCAGAGCAAAACATTAGTTAACCTACAACTATTACAGGCAGACGTAGGTACGCAGAGAAACCCAAATATCAGTCAACCACAAAAGGGGAAAAAATGTACAAGTCCACCCACGCATTACATCGACAGGTTTGACACCAATGCCAGGATTTTCTGATGTTTCTTTTCTTCTTTCAACCACTTTTAAGAGCGACAAGAAGTTTTTAGAGCAGCAGCACACACGACGTTTCTGTGGTTTGCTCCGCTTGACAAAGGAAGTGGTGTGTAACTTGAATAGGCTGGTGGCAGAAAACAGGTTGGAGAAAAGTTATAAAAGGACTAGGCGAGGCTAAGAATGTGAACTTTGTTCCAACTGAGCATTTCAGCGGTCACTGCATACAGGTGTGGCATTCAGCACGGGGCTTGTTCCTGGTGTGTGCTCTTGGCTGAGTCACCTCATCCCTCTATATTCCGCAGCCCCCGGACCCCTAACCTAGTCTCACCTTCTGTGGGGACCATGAGGAATTTCTGGACAACATCTTAAGCCTCCCAGGTGAGAAGTTCCTGGAAATATAGCTACTGTGCCCACTTTGGCAGGTCTACTGTTTTCCTGGAAAGAAAAGAAAAATGAGCTAGTATCCGGAACACAAACTTGACTTTCTGCTTCCCCTTACTCTTTACTGTGGTCTTTTCTCATCAAAACCACCTTTTTTGACCAAGTACAACAAGTTAAAAGGAAGAAAACTATTGAGTGCTCCTTTTGAACTCAGTAAAACCTTTTGCTTACAGAGAGTATGAAATGCTTTCTCTAACTTTGTTCATTTTTCTACAAATGTGTGCCCTTAGTCACAAGGGGCTGGAAGGAGAGAAAGAACGGGCCAGTGGAGCCCAGCTCGTACGCACAGACAACTTAGACCTTATGTTCTACGGATGGGAGAGCAGACGCATCATCTCCATACACAAAGCTCACAAGGCAGCCAATCAGCTATGACTGAATGCCTCGACTGTGTTCAGTGCCGAGTCATGCGACCAGGTCAGTGTGGTATGATGCCAGCGTGGTGAATGCCAGACTGGGAGCCAGGAGACCTGCCAATTACTAGATTTTGGAAAAAACCAAAAACTTCCTCCTCACAGGGCCTCAGTTTCTTTATATGTAAAATTAGGGGGCTGTACTGGCTAACCTCAGACTTAGGGTTTTTTCCCCAACTAGAATGGTGGCAGATTCCAAAGCAGGATAATGAGTCCCAGACTCCTGGATCTCGAGAGACTTCTAGACAGCTGGAGAGACTGAGCAATTGCACTCTAAGTCATGTTGTTTCTGAAAGAGCACAGCTGGGCCCACCTACGTGTCTAGGCGCCTTCCTCTGAGTTGGTGTAAAGGGGCTACTTGCATGGGTCCTTGCTTAGGATGCTCCAGTCATACTGGTTTTCTGCCCATTCCTTCAATGTACCAAGCTAGTCCTGACTCGGGGCCTTTGCACATGCTCGTCTTGCTGCCTTGGGCTTCCTACAGGAATAGTGGCTGGTTCCTCCCTTCTCATCCTTTAGATCTCCTTAGATGTCACCCTCTCTAAGAGGGCCATCATTTCCAACTCTCCCTAAAGAAGGTCTTCTCTACTCTTACTTGTTTTTTCTTTGCTTCTCCTGTCACTCCATTAGCTCCGTGTAGGCAGGGCTCCTTTTTGTTTTATTCAGAATTTTATCCCCAATTTCTAGTTCACATAGTAGGTCTCAATAAACATTTGTTAAATGAATGACTTGGCAGCTCCAAACGCATCTATAGTTTCCCCATAAAGTCTCCTTTCTTTGGGGTTCCCCGGCCCAGGCCGGGCTTAGGCTGCGGTAACTTCCTTCCCACTGCTTGATCTCTGCGGATCTCGGCATTTCTCTTCCTTGAGGAAAAAGGCTCTTATGACGTCACAGCGCACTCTCCTGTGCCGCAGTGACATCATCACCGCCGATCGCAGCCTCACAAGTCCGTCCCCAGGTCCTTTCTCCCTCCCTCAGACGCCCCCAACCTTCCCTGAGGAATCCTCCTCCGCCACTCTCACCAGGTGCCTGGCCAGCTCCGTCACGTCCGCCCGCCCGCGCGGCGATGACGTCACGCCCCAGGGCTGGCGTCACGTGCCCCCCCCGTCGGGGGCGGGCCTTGAGGGCGGCGCTTCCGGTCGGCGGAGCCTGGCGGTCAGAGCGGCAGCGGCGGCGGCGGCGGCGGCGGCCGAGACGCGGGGATGGCGGGCGCCGCGAGCGAAGCCCGGTTTGCCGGGCTGTCGCTGGTGCAGCTCAACGAGCTGCTGGAGGACGAGGGCCAGCTGACGGAGATGGTGCAGAAGATGGAGGAGGTGAGCCGAGCGCGGCGGCGGGGCCTGGGGGCCGGGGGCCGCGGCGGGCAGGGGCGGCCCGGGGCGCAGGCGGTGGCGCTGCCTCAAGTTGGGCTGAGGGGACTGGGGCGAGACGCGGGGGGCTTGCGACGGACCGGGGGTGAGGGGACGCGTCCTGAGACGGGCTCGGGGGCTGGCCGGGTCCCGGGGCCGGAGCGAGCGGGGAGCGGAGCCCGGCGGGCGCGCGCGGGGACGGGCGCGCTGTGGCCGCGTCTGAGGCGGCGGGGAGGGACCTGGGGGGATCGAGGTGAGTTGGAGAGGGTGGAGGGGACTGCGGTCGAGGATTCGGGATGACTGAGACCGGGCCGGGGGCTGGGGCTGGGCGGGGATTGGGAGGTTGGGGGGTCCCGGGGGACTGAGGGAGTTATTGGGGTCTGAGGATAGGTTTTGAGGGGCTGAGTGGACTGGCTGCGTTTGAGTCTTGGGATGTGGGGCTTCCAAGATGGATGTAGGGGGCTGAGTGTCTGTAGCTGTGTTCGGGAGGTAGTTCTGAGCTGGGCTTTAGGATTGGGCAGGGGTCCCCGAGGTTGGGAGACACGAGGCCACGGATTTAGCCGGGTTAGGATTTGCGGGGTCCTTGTATCTGGGGGTTCCCAAGAGTGTCAGAAGGGCCCTGCGGGGTCTGGTTTCATTTGGAAGTGGTCCTAGCAGAGTTACCCAGGGGGCTATTCTCTCCCGTCTGGTGGATGTGCCTTAGGGTGGCAGCAGGCTCCCTTTCTCTCTAAGAGTTGCGGCCCCCCCCCCCCCCCCCGCGCCCCATGGAAGAAGGGAATGTGGGAATTCTAGTATGGTGGTTTTGCCTGGCAGTGGCAGTGCCCTACCCCGCTGGGGCCAAGGAGGGTTCCTGGAGCTGTTTTTTTGGGAGAAGAGAAACTGGGAATTGGGGGCTGACAGCTAACCCCTAGCTCTTTGATGGTCCAGGGCCTGCCCAGCTTCCAGAAGGCATGTGCCCACCCTGTTTCTGGTTATCGCACTCCACCCCTTGTGGCATGGTTTGCTCTCAGGGGTAACTGACTTTACTCTTACATTTGCAGCATCTGCTTCCTTCTCTTCCTAACTCCCAACCCTTTTGAACTCTTGCTGTGAAAGTCCCATCCTGTGGGGCTGGGTCCCCTCCAGGCAGGTGGACCCAGGCTGATCTCGGCTCTCCCGGCCCCTCCACCACTCCTACTCCTTTGTGTCTGAAGTCTGAGCCTTCCCACGCCTCCAGGACTGAGCCTCTCACCCCAAAGCCCCAGTAGGGGCTTTTGGCTTTCTTTCCTAAGAGGGATTGTTCAGCACCCAGCCAGCCCCCTTAAAAGGGGGCTTGTATGGAGGTTGCACATTCAAAATCACTGGAAAACCCTCAACAGATCATTGTCTGAAGCTACAGAGAGGCCACTGTAGTAAGATGGTATCAGTCTTTCCATTAATACACCCCTTGTATTCACAGGCTTTGTAACTTGGCACATACAACTTTGCTCCGAGATGCAATTTACCCCATTTATGGTCTCCATGTGGCACTTTCCATTTTAGAGAATAATGAGTGACAAAATCCATCTTTCTTGACTGAATGAGAGTTTCGTGTCTTCAGAGAAAAGAAAATCTTTGCTTAGTTTCTGTGCTTTTCAGTTGCTGGGAGGCCTTTTGTTGATTGTCAGCTGGCATCTTTCTAGTTTAATAATAAAATGATAGATGTCTTTTTCTAATGTTTTAACCCCACCTACAAGGTATTCTGCTATATGTGACTATTCTGTTTCAGTAAGAACAGAATACTGTAGTTATATTGGTGGAACATTAAGAGAAATAAACTGCCTTTTAGTGGAGGGAGGATTGTGGAAAGAATGGAGTAATTCTGCTGACTCCGAGGCCGTTAGGGACAGCTTCACTTGTTTCTTCTACCTAAGAAACTGGAGATGATTTTTTAAATGGAAGGGCAAATTAATCTAGCAGAATTTTTTTGTTTGATTTTTGAGTATAGGTGACCTTCATGCTAGACTGCCCTGTACGGATCCTGAGGGCTCACTGCCTCCACTGGATTAGACCACATAGTTCAAGCTAAATTACTCAGCAGTAGTTTGTTCTTCAGGGCGTAGTGCTTTCAAAACAAGGAAACTGACTGCGAAGACCAGAATGCCTTAGCCAGGCGGCTCACCTAGCCACCGTGACACTTAGCAATCCGATTGCTCTGGCCGGACGTGGCATGTTTCTGTAGGAACATGGAGCACGAACAGCCAGAGTTCTGGCCATCACAGTTTCACTCAGCTGTTACTGTTATGCGTTGCTTTATTTTCGAGTGGTTGTTAGACACAGTAGAAGGAAATACTTTGTGAACTGTCCACTCTTGACCAAGTGGAACATTTATGGTGTGTTAAAGAACAGGCTTTGGAATCATACATTCCAGGCTGGACTTGGCCACTTCCCAGCAAGTCACTTCAGCTCTCTGAGCATCTATTGGGGCAGGATAATAGAATGTTTACTTCCTGGATTTGGTGCGGGGATTATGTGAGATAGTGCATGTTAGTCCTTAACACAGCATATAGTTAGTGCTCGATAAAGAGTAATTGTAATTATTAATAATCATCTGTAGTTCTTTCTTTTTAGAAAGGTTAACGACAATCATTAATACCAGATCATCCTGACAAGAATTTTAAGTAAATTTTTATTTGCCATTAGTCTAAGAAACATTTTACCTTTCTACGGTTAAAATGATTACGTATGTCAGTAGGTCTGGACGAGACAGTAAATGGAACAGATCTTTCACAGCATAGATTCCCTTGACCTGAACCAATGCTTTTTTTTCTTTTATTGTAAGAAGGAAGTGTTTTAAATTGTAGAGTAAGGCTTCTTCAAGCCTGAGGGGATATTTTGTGGCCACTGGAAAGTGTGGCTAGGTTTCAAAGGCATTCACTGCTAGGTTTAAGTACAGCAGTGCATTATGCCACACTTACATCGTTTTAATTGTGGTGTCTGAGCTTGAGCGCAGCGCAAGACATTCAAATCATCTCGGAGCCCTGGACGTTCTCATTTTCTGGCCCGTGTGTTTATCTTTTCCTGTTCCTCCTGTCCGCGTGCAGCTCCCTAAATGGAGCACAGCCCTAGTGATCTTACGCTCTTTCCTGTTGCCGTGGGCTGACGTTTCATATGCACACATTTTTATTTTTATTTAAAGTTATTTTTACATGGCAGTGGAATGCGCCTTTCTGTAGCGTCCACGTTAACCCTGCTGGACTTGGCAAGGCGCTCCCTTAAAAGGAACTGTCGCTTAGGGGATTAGGCAGCTAACCGGGACCTCTCGGGTCACTTCTCCCAGTGTGTTCTCTGAGGAAACGCTGATGGGTTCGTGTTAAGTAAGGATCCCCCTGAGGATGCAAATTCAGGATCTTTCTCCCTGTGGCAAGTGAAAATGCCCACATGCGGAAACTCTGAGGGTCTGAAAAACAGATTGTTTTGCGGAAAGTCGAGAGTCTGGTCTGGAAGAAGGTGTTTCCCTAAGGCGTGTCCTGTGTGATTTGTGTGGGGCTGTGGAGCTGCCGTGTGAATCATGATGGCTCATTGAAATGCATCCACTCTGCTGTAAACCCGGGGCTGCTTCCCCAACACACACTCCCATCGCTGGTGGGACTGGTTTTCGGAGGCTGAGATTTAAACTCTTTGGGTGGGTACTACTGGAGTTTGCTTCTGTTCCTGTTGTGCAGTCATTAGTGTGTATGTAAAGCCTTCAGTTTTTCTGTTTAAATCTTCACTTTCATGGACCTATTTAAGTCTTGAGTAAAAAAGTACTGTGCCCAGGAATATTTTCTGAAATTCAATTTTATCTGATTTTACTTTTTTTAAAGGGGGCATCAAAGTTTCATAGAAAGAGCTTAGCTGAGAGTTGTGACCTCATTTCTGTTATTTAAACTCTGTGCTTCAGCCCCTCCACTGTAAAGTGAGGGTTGTAACTCGCCTGCCTTTTAGGGTTCTTGTGAGGGTAAACAGAATAGCAGGTGGAGGCAGTACGTGGCGCAGAGGAAGCTTTCAGTAGAGCCCAGCTCCCTTTCTTTAGTAAGAGATTTTCGGAATTGTTAGACTGGCTTAGATGAAGTCTGATCCCTTATTTTATTTAATTGCTCTGTACTTCTTTTGCACTGATTAAAAGTGCAGTGGGCTTGGCATAGTACAGAACTGGCTTTTGATACTAGCAGTGTGACCTTTGGCAAGTATTCAGTCTTTCCACTTGCAGTTTCCTCCTTGAAAACAAAGGGGTAATAACAGTAACCTACTTCATAGGGTTGTTGGGTGGATTAAATGAAATAAGTATATAAGATGCTTAACGTGGTACCTAGCACAGAGTGAACACAGTAAATTGTTATTATTAGCTAGTAAAGCTAAAACTTTGGGCCTTTTCAAGAAGATTCCATTTCAGTTCCAAGCTGTGGCGTGCTTCCTGTGTGCAAGGCATTGTAAAGGATAGAAACATGAATAGGGCATAATCCCTATATTATAAGATGGGCAAGATACCAAGTACACAAGCATCTACAGTACGAGAGAGATTAAGGGGTAGGGGGTTTCAGTTTGGGAAGATGAAAAAGTTGTGGGGATGGATAGTGGTGACACAGCAGTGTGAATGTAGTTAATGCCCCTCAGGTGTATACTTAAAAAGGGTTAAATGATAAATTTTATGTATATTTTATGACAGTTTTTCAAAAAGAATAAGAAAAAGGCCATGTGTGAATTGGAAATGACGTTGAAGGTCAGATGAAGAGAGGCTCTCTGGCTGGATTGGGTGCCGAGTGCCAGAGGTGACTTCGGTAGATGGGTAAGACTTAAGAAAATAAATGATCAAATACAGTAGTACCTATAAGACAGTATAGAATAATATAAGGAACATCTGTGTACCTGCCGCCCGGCTTAGGAAGTAAACACTCCCAGCCCAGTGAGAAGCCCTCTTTGTGCTCCGTCCTGAGCATGGCCCACCCTGGGAGCTGCTGTCTTGAATTAGGTATTTATTTCTCTAAGTAGGATTTTGACAAACAGAAATGGGGGCTCGAGAAGAAGTGACAGCCTGAGCCTAGGCACAAAGCGGGAAGGCAGAGACAGGTTCTGTGACTGGTGAGTTACCATCTACTTGAGCCTGAACAGATTTGCTTATGAGTAGGGAGATGACGCACGGTAAGGCTGAAGGGGCAGAGTGCCGGGGGTGAGCTCCAGGGCGGGGAATTTGGTAGCCTGAGTTTCCCTGACTTTGGAGCAGAGGAACAGTGTGATGAGAGGTGCTCTGTAGGCGGATTAATTGGGCAGCAGTGTATGGGCTGGCTTCACATGGGGAGATTCGGGAAGACCAGGTCGAAGGTGGAAACAAGTGGAGGGAAGAAGAAATTAGGATTTGAGCTAGGCTTCCAGGAGAGAGAACAGAGCAGCCTCCGGGGCTCCCTTCACACCTCAGTGCCCTCATGGAGTTGTCCCTCGCCCTCCCCTGCCCACCGAGAGACCTCATCAACGTATCCTTCCAAATGCCCTGCCCCCTCCCTTAGTCACAGACACACGGTCCCTTAGCCTCTTTGTATACCTCTTCTGAGGCACTTGACACACATTTTGTAAGTCATTTACTTCCCTGTTCCTGTGACTAGCCTGGAGGCTGCATTTTGTTGTGCTTATCATTGTGTCCTTGGCATCTAGCATGATGCCTTGCACACGGGATGTGCCCAGTTAGTGCTGCTGAGTGAGTGGAAATAACTGGGCTTCAAGTGGCAGTAAGAGAGTGAGGCAGGAGGAGGACAGAGGGGGTCGTTGAGACTGTGCCAGCCTAAGTGTGAGGGACAAGCAGGGTAGTTATGTGGCACTGGCTGGCAGGCAGTTGGAGGTGTAGTTCTGGACCTCAGGGAGCAGTCTGCTGAAATACAAACTTGGGCACTAATTTCCTCCAAGTGCTTGTGGAAATAGGGGAGACTATAAAAGTTTGAAAGGCCACAAGGAGTAATTAGCGGGTTGGGAGAAGGAAAGAGGGGCCAGGGAGAAACAAATCCAGTGACCTTATTTTACAGACCAGTTGACATCCTGTTAGAGCGCTTGTACTGTAGCAGACCAGCCAAAAGAGGAACCTAGAAGTAGACCAAACTGTTTGAACCTCAGCCGTCCTGTGCAGGGTTGATGTGCTCTCCAGCTAAGCCAGCTTTGTTGTTGCTTTGGCCCTTATCACAGTATTTGTAGCAGTGTGTTGCTATGGGGATTACGCCAGGTACCAGTGCAGGGTTATCTGTAAGGACCTGTGTGTCAGCCACTGTTCACCTATGTAATTGCTGACGCAGACAACATGCTGGAACAAGAGCTGTAGTTGGTTTATTTCCTTCCTCAGCCGTGTGGGTTGTTCACATTCCATCATTATTCACAACTATCTTACCCAGAGGTACAAAGACAGAGGAAAGTTCTTGGTAGAATTTCTTCATAGGGAAGAGTGAAAGTAGAGGGAGATGTACCTTTATTGTCACTAGGTTACATTGCAGTGTGTCAAGGGAAAGCTCCTAAAAGTGTTTCTCGTGGAATTGTGAGGAACATTGTTTGTTATTGTGCCAAAGAGTTTATGTGAAAAGCAGCTATTTGAATACAGTTGTGGTCACTTAACGACGGAGTTATGTTTTGAGAAACTTGTCATTAGCCAGTTTTGTCGTTGTGTGAACCTCATAGAGTGTGCTTTCACAAATCTAGATGGTATAGCCTACTACACACCTAGGCTATATGGCATTAATTTTTTTAAAAATTTTTTTATTGTGGTCTAAATAGTTTATAACATTGTGAACTTTCAGTTGTACATTAATATTCAAACATCATATAAATGTGCCCCTGCACCCCTTGTGCCCACCATCTCCCTTCCCCTGGTAACCACTAAATTGTTCTCTTTGTCCATAAGTTTGTTTATATTCCACATATGAGTGAAATCATACGGTGTTTGTCTTTCTCTTTCTGGCTTATTTCACTTAACATGATGCCCTCGAGGTCCATCCATGTGGCTGCAGATGGGACAATTGTCTTTTTTTACGGCTGAGTAGTATTCTATATGGCACTAATCTTATGGGACCACCATCATATATGCGCTCTGTTGTTTACCAAAACGTCATTATGTGGCACATGACTGTAGTTTACGTTACAAGCAGTGTCATAGTTAATGTTTCTTTCAAATAAAATCCTTTATTATTGTCAAGCTTAGTTAATGGCACCTCAAGGTTATTTTCATATCCGTAGCCCAGTGCCTGGGTTGGTGGAGGGATAGAGTAAGTGCTAATTACTGTTTGCCATCAGTCGGCAGCTTTCATTAATGTGAACACAGCTGAGGTCCGGGAAGTTTATTCATTTACTCAAGCTTTATGGAGCACCGTGGGGATGCGAAACTGCTAAGCCACATGGTTTTCATTTTTTGGGTTGACGCAGGTATACAAAAGCTGATTTCACAAAACATTGTACATGGAAAACAGTAGTGATGCGGAGACCCCACAAACTTTTATGGGGCTGGGGGAGATCAATGGGAATGTTTTCTGGAGGAGAGGACTCAGGAGCTGGGATTCAAAGGATGCATTAACCAGGTAATGAGAGAGAAGGGCTTCCAGGCCTGGGGGTGGGAAGCAGGAACAGAGGCATAGAGGAAAGAAGCCTAGAGAGAGCTTATGCAAGGAATATCACAGGCCTTGTTGAAGGGAACAGAGCAGGGCATGGTGGGCGACAAGGCCAGAGGGCAGGCAGAGACCAGATGTAAAGGAGCTTGGGCTCTAGTCAGAGGGAGCCGTGGGAGAATTTTAAACCAGAGAGTGCTGCAGTCACACTTCTGATGTCTGTAGATGATTCAGGCAGCCAGGGGAAGGATGGCTTTGAGGGGTATAAGACCAGAAAGCAGGGAGGTCAGTTAGAAGGCTGAAGGATGATACTAAAAAAGATCTTTGGGCAACCCAAATCACTGACCTTGAGGGCTTACACTGCACTCATCGCAGAGCCTGTTGTCTTGCTTTGCACACAGTTCCAGTAAAAACACATTTGGTTATATGGTTTATCTGTCAGTGGCAGACTTTTAAAGGGTGTAGGGAAAAAGGAGTAGGGCCAGTAACATCATCAAGAAATAAATGATAGAGAAAGAGGAGGCACAAGTCATAAAAAGCTGCACAAAAAACATAAGGTCAACTCTTAAGCATAGTAGTTACTAAAATAGGATTTGGGTTGCTAGGAAACTTTGGATACGGATTCACCTTCCTCAATGTCAATTTCCTCGTGTTTAAAATGAGAGTATTGCGATACTGTCCTGATGGAGTTGTTATGAGGATTAAATGAGGCGATACTGGGAAACTGCTGAACACAGTTCGTGGCAGTACCTGCCCGGGAACTGCAAGCTGTGACACTTCTTAATGAATTGGTTGGAGCCGTTCGATTTAAGGAAGTGTTTCCCAACATCTGGATTTTGATAGTGATGACTTTAAAAAGGATTCCTTGGTATGTGAATTTGGGAAACCTGTGGTTAAATAAGAGGGGTTTTGTTTTGTTTTGCTTTGTTTGGTCCTTCCTGCTAGGGTGTGTGGTGAAGCCCCAGAGGGGCATATGTTGCAGTGTTTCCCAAACTCACCTGTCGCAGAACTGGTGGACTAGGTTCCCTGGGGCGCACTTTGGCAAATGCCTGTTCAGGGGATAAATGTATCCATCTGCTTCCGCAGCCCCTGGGTGTTGGTTTGTCACAGACAGTGCCACAGTTACTTGATATTCATAATGACAGTTTTGTCTCATCAAAAGCTGCCCTACTTTTCTGTGCTGTTTAAGAAGTCAGGGAAGTATATACTATTTGTTATTTCTGATCCCAGCTGATCAAATCTTTAAAAATAACATTTTTTTACATGTTTATTATAGAAAAACAATTTAAAATACAGAAAACTATAAAGAGGAAAAATGTAATCACATGTAATACCACCGTCCAGAGATAGACACTGTTAACAAACATTTTCTATGTTTTCTGTCTTTTTTCTCATTAGGATCATTCTGTATATACATTTTTTTGGTTTGTTTTGTGTTGTTTTTTTCACCTAAAGTTATACTCTGGGCATTTTCTTATCAGAATACAAGAATATATCTGTGCCCTTTTTTTGTTAGAATATTCTTATATGACATGAATTTTAATGGCTACATGATATTTGATCATGTGGATATGTCATAGTTTATGTGACCATTCCCCTATTGAGTATTTAGATGCTTTTTTTGCTACCATAAATTATGTTGCAGTTAACATCTTTGAACATAAATCTGTTAAAATATCAACATTTCGTTGTTGTTTGAAAAGCAGTAAGTCTTAAGTATCTAGGCAGTTCTTTTAGTTAAAACATCTAATTCCCTCTGTCAGATATAATTGCAGTTTTTGTTATGAAATTAGAGTAATTTAGAGTAACTCTTCTCCTTTGACTAATCCCTTTCTCTCCCCATAGACTAAAAAAATAATCTCATTATTAGAATAGCATTTTCTCATACTGAGTAGTAAGATGAATAATTTCAGTCATGTGAGAGTAACTTTTATCTATTAAAACGAATTCTTGAGTCAGGTGTTGGAAAGTTCATGTCATGATGAATTTTAAATGTAAAAGCAAAATTGTCAAAAGATAGTGTCTTAATGCCATAAATCCAGGATCCGCCTGGACAGGGATTTTCTTATTTGCACCTGTGTAGAGACTACACCAGAAAATTCTCATACATGCGTTTCTTGTAAATTGTGGTTAAAAGGAAATAGAGAAGAGGAAAAAAACCCTTAAGCTCTGACTAAACAAGTGAATGCTTTGGTTGTTCGTCCTGGCCAGACTACTAAGAAGAAAAGCAGAGTTTGGAAATTTGGTCTTCTATAGGCTGCTTTCTTTTGGGGGAGAGGAGGAGGGATCTGGATTTTAAAATTACAGTAGAAGCTGTTAATCGACTTCCCTCCACTTAACTGAAGTGTTCAGTAATTCTTCTCCAGTCCCTTCATCGAATATAGTGATTGATGCCCCCCCCATTATGGTTAGGTGCTTTCGTGTTTCTGCTCCCACGTGGCCGTTGCATACCTACCGAGAGTCAAACGCGTTTCCTCTGACCTGTTCATTCTGCTTTTATTTGTTGTCATTAAATGATTTCATTAAATACTCTGGCAACTGATGAACCGTGAGTGAAAAGAGGAAGAGTGAGAACTGTAAGCACAGTGCTTTAGAAAGAGTTACATAGAATGTGAGTCACTAGAAAAAAACTTGCTAGTGAGTTAGGCGTAGACTAGATTGGGGAAGATGGAAGAATTCCAGAAGGCATCTGCTCTCCTTTTGCCTGTCCAGTGTCTTAAATTCTCCATATGGAAGGATGTGGTCTGGGTGGGAAAGAACTTTTGGAACTGGGGCCAGTGGACTCTTTCTCTAAGAAAAGACCTTTGCCTTATATGAAAAAGTAGACGGATGTGTATCTTTAACATTGTGTGTGTGTCTAGTGATTTACTGCTTTAACCAGACTGCTCAGTTAACCAGCAGCTAACTGGTTCTGCTAATCTGGAGTGAGGGCTTCTCATTGGCTTCCCTGACTCACCTGCTGAGATTCTGATTCAGTAGGACTAGCCTGGGGCAAGTGTGACAAGCCCCTTGCTTTTAGGAGACTGGGGACAAAGGCAGTTAACTATGATCAGCTTTGGTGTCCCGTCTTGCCTTCTGCTCCACATCGCTCCCCTCCTCCACCCAGAGTCCCCAGGTGTTATAAGGCCAGTGATCCTAGGAAAGTAACATTTTATAGCACATGACAGTTATCAGAACTGGTCACACCTATTATTATATTTCTTTATTATTGACACAATTATCCACAAGTCCAAGAAGTAGGGAGATCTAGTTTTTTTCCTCTGAATATTCAAAAATAAGTCTTCTAGGAAAAAAAAGCTAACCCAAACACCTTGATGTGTTGTGCCTGCCAGAACTAGAAAACTGTCAAATTATGTGTCCCTGAGACCACTTAATTCTTCTCTGAGACGAGTCCATTTATTTTCATGCCTAGCTTTTTGCATTTCTGTGGTCAGGTACACTTAAAGCGCACAACATACTAATTCTTAAGATGCGAGCCTGCTCCACATGGAAGGGATTGTTCCAGTCTGCATCCTGCTGCCTGCTGCTTTCTGAGGGCAGCAAGTTTCATCTCAACAAGAACGGTTTTGACATCGTCAATCAAAAATAGCAATCTTGATTAATACGTTGTTTGTTGAGTCGGTCGTTTTCTTGGAACATTTGATAAGCAGCTGGTAAATTTCCTTTCCCGAGTAGGCTGTAGTCTTGGAGATGGTTTCACACAGCCCCCGAGATTGTTGTATTTTAGAACAGTTTCGTAATGTTCTACAGTTCTTTCACTGTATTTTTGTATTTTCAGATCTTTAATTTTGTTAACATATTAAACAGTTCAACTCTGCAACTGTTAAGTTTTTTCATTAAAACTCAAGGAACATTTGGATTGAGTTAAAACACGTTAGGGGTGTTTGCAGCACACCTCTGGAGTGGCGTGGGCTGGGATTACAGGCTCCACCTGAAAGCCCACGTTCGACTGGAGGACTCTGGTGAAATGAGTTGTCACTGGGAAGGCCTTTGCACTGAACAGAAGATGAATTTGGGCTTTCTAATAAGCCAACACTTAATATTCAAGCCCAAACTCAAATTACATGTGACTTTGGTGAAATTTACCCTAAAATTAATTGGTGAGCTAGATCAAGAATAGTACAATAAGAGGATATGAGATTAACCTGGCTGAATGCATGCCAGCCTTTTCATCACCTAATCGGTAAGCCTGCTGTATTTAAAGTCTTAATGTAACTTAAACTTTTCTGCTAGTAGAAAAGTACAAAAGCCAGCATTTGTTTCATTCTTTGTCTTTGTATTATAGATAACTTTCAATTTAATTTTATCTGGAGAAGAAAACATCAAAATCAAAAGAAATTTTCCACCAAAAGGAACCAGTATGTCTTCGAGAAGGGCTGGTGCTGGTCAGGGGCAGCAGGTGCACAGGTGGTCCTGGGACATCTTGTTTTACCAGGGTAGGGAAGCTGTCAGAGCCCTGGGGTATGTGAGCTTAAGAGCCTGCTTGAAGTGTCTCCCACTGGCCAGGGACAATTTGAGCATCAGAAAGATTCAGGACTGTAACTGATTGAAACACACAGAAAGATACAAATCCATTACTTAATACTGATACCCCTAAAAAAGCTTATTGGTCATTTTTGGAGGTTACTTGAGCATTAACTCAGTCTTCTAAAAGTTGGTTTAAAGGGGAAAAGGGTGCAGAATCAAACATTTATCCTGCTTTGCCTATATAAACTATTTTACATACTCAAAAACATGAGGCAGAAACCTCAGTATAGAAGAATTCAAGCCAACACATGCAGAAGATGAAATTAAAGAATTGTTAATTTTAGTTCAGTGTGATTACAGCATTCTAGTTAGAGTTATAAAGTTCTTACCCATTAAAGATACATGTTAAAGTTTTTAAGGGTGAAATGATATGCTGCCTGAGATTTGCTTTAAAATACTTGAAAAAGTGAGGAGTGGACGGAACAAGATGGGCGAATGCCGCGGGTTGTTGCACCTGGAGAAGAGCACGCAGGGATTCACTGTGCTTACCTCTCCTTTTGCTCTGTGTTTGAATATATCCTCAAAAGACAAAAGGTAAATAGAAATGAGATTTAAATGATTGTTGGCACTTGAAAATAGAGAAATGATAGCAGACTAGATCCTACGGAATTAATTCACGCCATAATCATGTAGAAAACACACTTGGAGACAAACTGTCCTGACACAGTAATGGGCAGTTTGCCTTAGAGCAATCACTGTCACAATCTTAATTTTTTCTACTTACATTTCACTTCCAAACCATTATCACTACTGTGGTGAAGTAGGAGTGCAAATAGTTTCCCAGTCAACGTGTAGTTGTTTGTAATAATAAGCATTACTCTATGATGTTACTGTTTAAAAATTTATTATAAGCATTTAAAGAAGCTAATCTTCAG
The DNA here is from genome assembly GCF_041296265.1 of Equus caballus. Classification (NCBI taxonomy): domain Eukaryota; kingdom Metazoa; phylum Chordata; class Mammalia; order Perissodactyla; family Equidae; genus Equus; species Equus caballus. The sequence continues at coordinate 25,284,489 of NC_091691.1, read as the reverse complement.
AGCAATTTAGCAAGTTTTTAAAAGTGAACTGATAGTGGCTTGAGGCCCCAGCAATCAAGATTCCTACAGATTAAGTCGAGCAAGAATTTAGTGAAATGCCCGCGTTGGCCTGGGTGGTGTACTAGGTTCTGGGCCTCAGGAAATGAATAAGACACAGCTCTCCTTTTAAGGGGCTTCGTGTTTTCATCGAAAGGGGGAGTGAGCTCAAATGTCATTTTATTTCATTGGGAAATCTGTTCAGTTATATCAGTCAGGCAGCTGGCAAGACAGGGGGCACTCAGCTTGGGGGACTGGAGAGGCCTTTAAAGGCCTTCTTTACAAGGAGAGGGTGGGTGTAGACCCCCCAGGGCTGGTACAGCACTAGCCACGGTTGTGCACATCTCCCCTCCAGGCCTGATAGGCAGAGCAGGGTGCAGAGAACCAAGAGAGGGAGAGAGAACTGCTTTGGTTGGGAGGGATCTGGCCACCTACAGGGACCCATAGAGGGAGGACCCCAGAGAACCCCCTCCTCATTTCATTCTTCCCCCACCCCCAGTCCCCATCGCTGATGCCAGCTCGAACCAGAAGGCAAGTGGCCTGTTGAAGTGGTCATTGTGGCCCCTGGGGCACAGAGCAGGATGGGGCGTGGATCTCAAGGACAGGCGGCAGATTCCAGCACTGTACTAGTTTCTTGTGGATGCCATGACAAATTCTCACAAATTCGGAGGCTTAAAACAAGAGAGATTTATTCTCTTACAGTTCTGGAGGCTAGAAGTCTGAAATCAAGGTGTCCGTGCTCTCTCCGGGGCTCAAGGGGAGAATGCGTGCCTTCCTCTTCCTGCTTCTAGTGATTGCTCACTTCCTTGGCTTGTGGCCACATTACTCCACTCTCTGCCTCTGTCTTCACATGGCCTTCTCCTCTGCGTATGTCTTCTCCTGTGTGTCTCTTATAAGGACACTTGTCATTGGATTTAGGGCCACCCAGATAATCTAGGATGACCACCTTGTCTCCAGATCCTTAGCTTAATTACATTTGCAAGGATCCTTTTTCTAGGTAAGGTCACATTCACAGGTTCCAGGATTAGAATGTAGACACATCTTTTGGGGGGGCCACCATTCAGCCCGCTGCAAGCACCTTTCACTCCCAGGAGAGTTAAAGCTCCATCATGACACATTGGTAACTGATTGTTGGTGTACTTCTGTTGACTGTCTTCAGTGGACACACCCTCCAAGGGGGCAGGGACCTGCCTTTCCTGTTCACTTCTGTCTCCATTGCCTGCCCTGCCCGGAGCCAGCACATAAAAAAAAGCTTTTTTTGGGTGAGTGAATTAACAGACGAACGAACAAGCACAGCAGACGACAATGCAAACAGAGTGAAAGCAGGGGTCTGCTCTGTGAGTACACTAAACACCGTTCAGTGGGCGCTTTCAATGGCGGATCATATAGGACGTGAATTACACCGCAGTAAAGTTGTGCCTCAGAAGAGTGCCTGGTGATCAAGCGAGCAAGATTGTGTGGCTTTGTCTGGGGCTTGGGGAGGGCCGGAAAAGGCCCAAAGCTGTTGCCGGGGGCCTCTGTTAGGGCAGAGCTTTGGGGAAGGAGGGCATTCCAGGCTGAGGGGCCAGTGTGAGCAAAGTCATGGGTTGAGAGCATGTTATCCTCCAGGCACATGTTTACTTGTTAAATAAAATGTGATTGTTTACCTTGTGTAAATACCAGGCCCTCTGGGGGGGCAGGGCAGGTGAGAGGGAGCACCTGTGCCCCCAGTGCCCCGCCCACATTCCCGAGCACTGACTCCGTTTTGAGCATTTAAAGGCCTTCCAGTGCTATTAAGAATTTCCGTTTGTTTGTTGAAATTCGCTGACATAATGCAGTGCTGACGTTTACTTTGTTATGACAAGGATTATATGATATGTAAGAAGGAGTAAGGGGCCGCCTTGAGTACTCTGCCATAGCAAGATTCAGCTTGGAAATGTGGACACATCTGTCTGCCATATTGTTTAGGAGGACACCATTATAATTATAGATGAAGGAGCCAGACCGTCCAGCTTGAGTCAGACTTTCACATCTTAGAAGCGTCTGGTTTGGAAAACGTCCCCTGCAAGCCCAAACCTTTGACCCAGGCTGGCCAGCGGGCGTGGGCCACTTCCCATCCCTGTCTCGGGTGCCTCTCATCTGTAACCACTGCATGTGTCGTCCAGAGGGGAGTTTCTGTCTCTCTTCTTTCTTGCCAGCTTTATTTTTTGCCACACTCCCCCACCCCAAATAAATAAATAAATAATGACATGCATTTGCAGTAGAATGTGCATTCTGTGAGAACTTCACATTTGGATGTAAGCATCCCGAGAGATAAAAAGGGTCTCCACATTTCTGCCTGGACAAGTGAGTATAAAATACCTTGTTTGCTTTTTTAAAACAAAGGCAGCTTATTTCCCTAGAGCCTCTGCCCTTTTGGTTCTATTAATATCTAACAGGTTTTTTTTAATTAAAAAATGAGCATTCTGTAAATTTATACATGCTTGTTATAATGAATCAAGCGCTATATACAAGTAGAGGGAAGTAAAAAAAAAATCACACCATTCAGAGGTTGCTGTTGTTAACTTGGAGTGAACATCCTTCTAGACAGCTCTCTGCGCGCGTAGACAGATGGGCGGAAGTAGCAGTATAAATGGGGTCCTATGTGAATGTTGCCATCTATCATGCCTCTTGTTTTTCTTTGATATGAGCAGAAAAAGAAACTGAAGTGAAACTGAGTACATTTATAAAAATGGTTCCTTACCACAGAGTGATTGTTTCCTGAAAAGATTTCTCTATGGTTAAGAAAAACGGTCAAGAGAACTGTCAGGAGGTTGGGACCCTATTTTCAATTTCAGGGACCTCTTGGCTCCAAACCTGGCTCCTAGAACACGGGGGGGCCTCTGCCGGCGTTTTCAGATTTACTGTACAGCTTTGGTTACAGACGTCGAGGCTGGAATCGAGCTGAGAGGAGGTGGAGAGTGGGGCTGCGTGTCACCCAGAGTGGCTGCACTTGGGCCTTGCTGAGTGTGGTGTGCACTGTCCCTAAGGACGGGCCCTGAGTCCCATCCTGCCCAGCTCGCCTTCGCTTTGCAAATGATAGAACAGGGGCCGGCCCCGTGGCCTAGTGGTTAGGTTTGCGCGCTCTGCTGCGGCGGCCCAGGGTTTGACCGGTTTGGATCCTGGGCGCGGACGTGGCGCCGCTCATCAGGCCACGCTGAGGCGGCATCCCACATGCCACAACTAGAAGGACCCACAACTAAAAATACACAACTATATGCTGGGGGGATTCGGGGAGGAAAAAAAAAAAGATTGGCAACCGTTGTTAGCTCAGGTGCCAATCTTTTAAAAAAAAAAAATGATAGAACAGGCTGCGTGTTTCTCCCCATTTTCCTCAATGGGAACAAGAGGAGGGAATATTATGAAGGAAAGAGTCTTTTTCTACATCTAATGCAACATCAAAGGTGTGTACAGGGCCCATAGGAGTGTTGGAAGAGCTTTATCAGATGCTTAAGAAAAGACGCTCCTCCCCACCTCAGCGCAGGTGTCCTGGCCGTGGCCCCGCGGCCGTGTTCCCCTGCCACCATTGTCCCCCTGGAGAGTGCTGTGGGTGTACCCTGCATGGCTGCTTAGAATTTACTGATATTTATTTATGTAAAAATATTTGGGGGCCGGCCCGGTGGCGCAGCGATTAAGTGCCCACGTTCTGCTTCTTCGTGGCCCGGGGTTCGCCAGTTCAGATCCCAGGTGCGGACACGGCACCTCTTGGCACGCCATGCTGTGGCAGGCATTCCACATATAAAGTAGAGGGAGATGGGCACGGATGTGAGCTCAGGGCCTGTCTTCCTCAGCAAAAAGAGGAGGATTGGCAGCAGATGTTAGCTCAGGGCTAAACTTCCTCAAAAAAAAAAAAAATCTGAGTATCCAAAGGATGTAAAAAGTTTCAGCAGCATAACGGTCATCAGTTGAAGTTAATTTGGTCTCTTTTGCTGGCTGGTGACTTCGACTTTGCCTTTATGCATCCTGTGCAGATGAGCTTCCTTTTGACTGTAGCCTGTGCTTCCTTGGGTTACTCTCTCCTAGGACTTTCTAGCATGGAGAAGAAGGGGGTTTTGACTGACTTAGACCCTACGAGAATAAGATTTATTTGCGGAGGTATTATACTGTGAAACTGAGGCAGGGACACTTAGCTGTATGTTGCAGTCACCTGGGGAGCTTTGAAAAAATGTCCATGCATGGCCAAGTGGTTAAGGTTGCATGCTCTGCTTTGGAGGCTCGGGGTTCATCAGTTTGGATCCTGGATGTGGACCTATGCACCGCTCATCAAGCCATGCTGTGGCAGCGTCCCACATGGAGGAACTAGAATGATCTACAACTAGGAGATGCAACTATGTACTGAGGCTTTGGGGAAAGAAAGGAAAAAAAAGAGGAAGGTGGCAACAGATGTTCACTCAGAGCCAGTCTTCCTCACCAAAAAAACAAATAAAAAGTGTGCCTGGGCCCCTCCTAGAGAGTTTGGCTGCTATGGGGTTGGTCTGGGTATTGGGGATTTTGTCGGGTGATTCTGACGTGCAGCTGAAGTTGAGAACCACTGCTGTAAAGTCATATTTAACAGCGTGCTAGGATTATGCACTTCCCTGGGTGCCAGTGCCTTTCCTGCGGTCACCTTGGGAGACCTGAGCTTACAGTGCTGCCTTTGCTTAAGAGTTTTGGAGAAATCCTGCTTTCGGAATTACCCTTAGATCTAATGTGAGACTCCCCGACAGACTCAGGCTCAAAGGACTGTGTCAAGGGAGCCTGCCTGTTGCGGAAAGGATTGGGGGCAGTTATTGCCTGACAAACACGGCTCTTCTTTTTTTTTTTTTCACTCTCGATTTTGTTACCCACCTTGTTTGTCGGACCTGACCTCAAGTGACTGGCTTTTTGTGGGTGGGGAAGGGTCATTCTGACTCTTTCGGTGGATGCTGAGTGGCTGATATGTGCTCGGTACTGGGAACGCCACAGATGACAGGATATTGCCTATGTCATTAATATTCCAGTGGGGGAGACAGTGAGCAAGAAACCAGATTTGATATTCACTGATTGCAATTAGTGGCAGGACAGAAAGGAGTGCTGTGACAGAGGGTGACTGCCAGCTTAGATAGGACGGTCAGCGAGGCCTCTGAGGGCAAGGCATTAAGCTTGGGCCTGACAATGAGCAGGAGCCGGATGGAAGAGCAGACCTGAGTGCCAGAGGCCTGTGGAGGGAAGAGTTCCATTTCTTCTCAGGACGGGGCGAGTGGGAACAGGTCACCCTGAATCTCAGAGATCGGGACATGGCAAGTTCGGTTCCATTTGTGCTGACTGTGAGTTTAGGTGAGGACAGAAGCGCTCATGTTCCACTCATTGCTCAGGGCCTGGAAAATAATAGTTGCTCAGTAAATGTTTATTGAACAAAGAATTGATTGAGTCAGAATTTCGCGTGCACAGAGCAGTGAGTCTGGGAGCAGGCGTCTAGGTCTTCACTGTGGCCTCCAACCCCTGCCCTCTTCTCATCCATCAGATGAGACCAGTGGGAGGAAAAGATCTCATCAGCAGTTGGTTTGTTTATAACTAAACTTTGAATTTTAAGATAATTGTAGATTTGTATGCCATTGGAAGAAACAGTACAGAGATACTGTATGTATCTTCACCCAGTTTCCCCCAATGGCAGCATCTTACAGAATTCTAGTCCACTCTCACAGTCAGGATAGCGACACTGATACAGTCAGCATAGGGAACAGGAGAACATTCCATCACCACGAAGATCCTTCATGTTGTCCTTGTAGCCACTTCCCTCCCCCAGCCACTAATCTGTCTGCATTTCTGTAATTCTCTCATTTCAAGAATGTTGTATACTCGGAATCATAGAGTATGTGACTCTCTGGGTTGGCTTTTTTCACTCAGCAGAATTCCCTGGAGCTTCATCCAAATTGCCATGTGTATCCACAGTTGGTTCTTTTTTATGGCTGAGTAGTGTTCCCTGGTGTGGATGGAACTCACTTTGGTTAACCCTTCACTTGCCGAAGGACACCTGGGTTGCTTCAAGGTTTTGGCTGTTACAAATAAAGCTGTTCTGAACGTTCACGTACAGGTTTTCGTGTGAATATAAATGTTCATTTCTCTGGGATAAATACCCAGGAGTACAATTTCGGGGTCATATGGTAGTTGCATGTTTAGTTTTAAAAGAAGTTGCTGAGCTGTCTTCCAGAGTGGCTGTGCAATGGTTTATTTTTGTTTGTTCTTTTAAATGGCTTAACAATCGAAGGAAAGACTCTCCTGCAGGACCTCGGGATACAGTGCACATGGAGGGCGAGCCGCTGTAAGGGGGAGGCGGGGAGCGAGTGAGGGGAGCCCCCTCCGAGGGCCGTTCCGAAACCCCGAGATAGCAGAAACCCTGTTTAAACTCAGTCTTTCCAGCCCCCAACAGAAACTATTTCTACTGCACTAATTTTAGTGTTGAGCTAGAGGCTTAATTTTCTATCTTAATGTAAATCCTTAATTTAAATTCTGTTTTGAGCTGGCCTAATCTTTCAGGCCCTGCACCCAGCTCATCTGTGTGGAGAGAGAGATTATGTGTCTGCTGAAGAGCCCCCAGCCTGGTGGTCAGGGCCTCCTGGTGGAGGCGTCCATCCAAGGGCTTTCCCTTTGTTCTCTTCCTTCACTAAGTTGTGCGTGCGTGTGTGTGTGTGCACACGCCTCTATGAGTGTGCTGGAAACTGGGCATGAGCAACAAATGGGTATGGCTGGGGGGAGGGGTGCAGAGCAGAGGCAGCGCAGCCAGGAATCTACACTCAAACTATCAAGAGGAAGGAAGTAGCAGCGAAAATAGCCTGGGTGCGGTGGTAGGAAATATTAAGGGGAAAAACGAGATGCCTGGCGTCGGGGTGAAGAAGAGCTCCTAAAAACGCGGGCATGTGTGGGGAAGGAATTGTGTGTTGTTGAAACTTCAAATCCAGAATGTGAGCAGTGGGCAGGCCGCGCTGGAGGAAGCCGATCAAGGTGAGTGAAAGGGGAGCTGGAGGACATGGCACGGATGCCTTGTGTTTTTTGGTTTTTCTTTAATATACTTTTGCTAAGTTTTATTAGGAGCTCCTTACCTTTTTCTCAGACCTTCCATTTCTCCCTCTCACTCCTGACGTCCAGGCGGGCTTCTCTACCTCCCAAATAACGTGTCCCCACTTGGAGAATGAAACCCTGTTGGGCAAGTAAGTCCCCCTTGCCCAGCCTTGGGTCAGCCTCACTGAGGGACTGGCCAGGAGCTGGCGAGATGAGGCCCTCCCCTCAGCCAGGAAGAGCTGGTGCTGGGGTGGGGGAGGGACGAGGGCAGAATCCTGTAAACGGAATTCATCCCTGGGGCCTCAGGCTTTCGTGCTTGAGCTGTAAGCCTGAGTGTTAAGCCTGAATTGACATTGCACTGACTGGTCCTCCTCTGATAAAAGCGATTCTTTAACTCTCTGGAGTAGCAGGAACTTGTTTTGAAAAAATCTAGCCCTAAATCTTTACAGCTGTCTATTCCTGCAAGCACAGTGGCGGGAGTAAGGAACTTCAGGCACGGCGCAGCTGCTGAAGCGAAAGCCTCGACAGGTCACAAGACAAAGCCCATCTTGCAAACTGGTTGGAAAGGAAGTGGCCTCACTGTTTAAGAATAGGGGGCAGTGTCCAAACTAGAAATCTGAGAGGCTGGAGTCTTTGGGGCTGGGAATGGCTGCCCCGCACGTGGCCGAGCCTGGAGACACAGCCAAACGGAAGCAGATGTGGCAGCTCCTGGGCGTGGGGCGTGGGAACCTCTGGGGACTTGCCTATGAACTAACACACTTTGGTTCTCATCATCCTGTGTGTTCCTTGCAGACACAGAACGTTCAGCTTAACAAAGAAATGACGCTGGCCAGCAACCGGAGCCTGGCAGAAGGAAACCTTTTGTACCAGCCCCAACTGGATGCTCTGAAAGCACGTTTGACCCAAAAATACCAGGAACTTCAGGTTCTCTTTGAAGCCTATCAGATAAAGAAGACCAAATTAGGTAACTTTTTTAGGGTGATCTTTCAAGAATAAAAAGTTGAGGGCCAGCCTGGTGGTGTAGTGGTTAAATTTGCATGCTTTGCTTTGGTGGCCCAGGGTTTGGAGGTTCGAATCCCAGGCATGGACCCACACACTGCTCATCAAGCCACCCTGTGGCAGTGGCCCACATACCAGATGTTAGCTCAGGGCCACTCTTCCTCACCAAAAAAACAAAAATAAAGAAAAAAAGAATAAAGAGTTGAGGGAAGGACACATTTTCAAGCTGTTGCACTACCAGGAAAGAAATATTATTATGAGAAAATTTCAGATTAAGACAGTAATTACTGCCACAAAGAAATGGTTTATATTTAGAATTGTCACCAATTTAGAAAAGAGACTTAACTGCTTTTTAAATAAGACTCCACCTTCTCCAAACAGCATTAGGAAAGAGGCAGTTTTCTGAATTATGGTTCAACAAATGTGTTATCTTGTGAAGTTAGCCCTCAGAATTAACTCTGAAAAATACTCCTCACTGGAACATTTTATTTTAATGTCACACTTTGATTCACAGCCATTTTGAAGAGAGCGTGGAGTTGGATATTGTTCGAGTCCTCCATACTTTGGATTGCTTTCGAAGAGACTTAGATTAGAGAAGGTTAAAGATTACCCCCTGCAGAGAGGTTTACAGAGACTTCTGATGCCCAAATCCCCTTTCATTGTCTCTGTAAAGGCAGCAAAAATGGACTTTAATGTGCCCACCAGAGTGAATAAAGTTGAAAAGGCTGGCACTGCCCAGTGCTGGTAGGAGTGTAAACTGGTAAGACCACCTCGGAAAAGCTGCTTGGCAGTCCCTGCTAACGTGAGAGATGTGCGTGCTCTGGGATTCAGCACTTCCACTCCGGGTCTGTTTCCAGCAGCAGTGCGCATTTATGTCTCTCAGAAGATGCACAAGAATGGTCATTGGAGCTGTATTCCTGACAGCCAGATGTGGAAACAGTGTAGATGTCAGGCTACAGAGGGATGGGTTAGTTGTGATATTTACACAATGGACACAGCAGTGAAGGAGACAGCTGCTGACTCAGACAGATTCATATGACACTAGGGTGAGATCAGAGACCTGGTGTGAGCGCAGGAAGCCGGCGCAGAGCACACACTGTGATGCCGCTTGTGTGAGGTTCAGGACCGGGTGGCACTCCAGGGTGGTGCAGGTCGGCTCAGGGCCTCCCTCTGGGGGGCGTTGCTGGGGGTGGGCCTGAGGGAGCTTTGCAAATATGCTATGTCCTGAGCTGGTGCTGGTTGCTGGGGTTTAGACATATGTAAAAAATCACGTGATACACTTAATGACGTGTATGCTTTATGTAAGTTATCACTCAGAAATACAAGGGACATATGTAACGGGTGTTCCGTACAGTTCTCTAGGGCAGTGCTGATGCTCGGCACGCTGATGCATGTGCAGCCCCGAGTGCCCACACTGGTCCGTGCACTTGTTCCTCCCCTGGAGTTTAAGCCTTACTTCACTTTCAGCTTCCTGGAAAGTCAGCTCTCAGAAGGTTTGACTCTCCTAGTGCCTTTCCAGTTACAAGGCACTCCTCCTCTGGCAGGGGAGGGAAGGAGGCGGAGGAGCAGGTTTGAAGGGCTGGGGGTCGTGCCCCTCTCATCGCGCCGCCTCCTCTTCCAGATAAGCAGTCCAGCAGTGCTTCCTTGGAGACCCTGCTAGCACTTCTTCAGGCGGAAGGGGCCAAGATCGAGGAAGACACCGAGGTAAAGCCAGCCAGCCTTGGTGGAGTGCCCAGGGCACAGTTACCCGTGTCCTGGCCACTTTGGGCCCAGTTCCCTCGGGGACAGTGAGTGCCACATCTCCATGGCCAGGAGATGGTGCCTCCCGCATGTGTAAGCTGCACGTGAGCCTGGGCAGCCTGGCCTGTGGTCAGAGAAAGTGCCAAGCTGAGGTCTGGTCCTCAAGTGAGGGATGCACGCTGCCCTGTGAATTGGCACTGGTCCTGTGGGTGCCAGTGGCTGAGCTCCCATTCGCTCTGAGTCAGCTGGTGGGGCAGGGCCTGTGGGATGTGGCCAGCTGGGCTCTTGAGGCTGGAGCCTCACTAAGTGATAAATGAGTCAGGGTTGAAAGTTGCGCAGTTGTAGCGCATCAGGGCTGGCAGTGTGTTACCAAGTTAGGCTACTTGGTCTAATTAACCATCGCCATTAGGCGGGAGCCCTGATGGGCACGAGCAAATTTCTGTCCTGCTGACTCCGAACGGGGCCAGTCTGTCAGGATGCGGCTGGTGGAAGGAAGGAAACACTGGATTCCAGTTGGTTTAACGCGGGAGGGTCAGAACTGGGTGCAGTGGTTTCCTCTCCGGGCCGGGAGAGCCAGCAGCTCGGGGCTTCGTCTTAAGGCTGGCTCTCCCCACGGCCTGCTGCCTGTCTGGCCTGTGGTTTGGGAGGGTGGGGTAGGCATGACCAGCCCATCTGTCCAGGGCAGAGCCCCCACTGAGGACAGCAGCATGGAGCGGTGGCAGATAGCAGAAGGGGACAGGTGTTGGGAGGAAGCTGGGTGCTGCCTCTCCCTGCGCACCGGGTAGTGAGGGAGCGCCTTCCCTCACAGCTGACCTTCCCTGTAATCGGGTTTCTCCTGCTGCTTCCAGAACATGGCAGAGAAGTTTCTCGATGGAGAGCTTCCTCTCGACTCCTTCATCGATGTCTACCAGAGCAAGCGGAAACTGGCCCACATGCGCAGAGTTAAAATTGAGAAGCTCCAGGAGATGGTGCTGAAGGGGCAGAGACTTCCGCAGGCCCCAGCTCCAGCCCCGCTGCCCCCCAGGGTGCCCGAACCAGTGCCCGCTGCCCCCCTGCCCTACTCCGCCTCGGAGGCCAGCGGGCCCCCGTCAGTCGTGCCTCGGCGCATCCCACCCCCACCGCCCCCGGTGCCTGCAGGACGGTCAGCCACGCCATTTACCGCCGCCTTGGCCTCAGGACAGGCCTTTCCGTACCCAGGATCACAGTGCCCACCCCTGCCCCCCCGCGTGGGCCTTCCCCCCCCCCAAGGATTCTCCACACAGTTTGTGTCACCATACCCGCCACCTCTCCCCCAGAGACCCCCACCCCGGCTGCCTCACCAGCCGGGCTTCATCCTCCAGTGAGTGGCCCTCGGCCTCCTGGGAGGCTCCCTCACCTGCGCCTGCTGGCCGGGGTTCCGCACACACCGGGGAGGCTTCGAGGACCAGGTGCTCTGCCAAGGGCTCCGGTGCCCTGGGCCGGGATGTCCATCTGATTTTAGAACTGTAGGTCAGTGGTAAGTAGACGTAGAAACCAGTCGTGTACACCCAGGCGGCTGTGTGTGCTGGGCCTCCGCCTGGCATCCCTGTGGTTGCGCTGGTTTGCGTTCTCGGTATCATTTCTAAGTCTCGTAGTGTTGATGAACTCACGAGTTTGGAGGAAAAAGCCTCCCTCCGTTCCTGTTTAGAATCGTGGTCCTCCTGTTGCAGCTTTATCTAGTAAGCATGGTTCATCATTTCTGGTTTGTTTTCAAAAGACAGTTGTGTGTGTCCCAGCCCGCCGCCCGCCGCAGCCCCTGGTACGGGTTGGTTGGGTGGGCTAGCCCGGAAGGTGCTTGCTTAATCTGTGTGGGGTGGTCGTCAGTCACCCCCTCCTCTCCTGAACGTGGGTGTTTCAAAGCCACACGCAGAGTTTGCACTTGGCCCACTGCCACGGCCTCGCCGGGCGAGTTGCGGCCGGCCCTGAGGAGATGGCTCCGAGCTGGACTTTGCACAGCAGATGATGTTCCGGGCTCTCCTGCTCTCCCTCCGCCTCGAGCCAGCCCTGAGGGTTTCTATGAAGAAATACTCCCCCCGTATTTTTACTACATGTGTAATTTTCCTATTTTTTATTGGCAAAGAAAACTTTTTTGACACAAGACCATTCAGGGAAACTATAAAAATGCACATACTGTTCTGAGCAGAGTGAAGTGCACACGAAGTGAATGCAGTGCCCTTCTTGGAAGTAGTGCCCAGTCGCACCGCGGCCCGTGCTGTGCCTTAGCTTCACCTGGTGCCAGTGAGGGGCGGCCGTGGCTCCCCTGTGGGCCTCAGGACGGGCAGGCGGTGGGGGCTGTTACCAGCTGCTGTTGCCACCACCCTTGGTGGCTCTAGGTTCCACAGGGGCTTTTTTGCATTGTTTTGTTGCCGCTGGAGGAAGTCTGCCCACCTTGAGCCAGGATCCTCTTAGCCAGTGTTCTCTGCCCCTGGCTGGCTGGGCCTCAGGACACGAGTGGGGCAGGGATGCCAGCAGCATTCAGCTGGGTTTAGAGAAGCCCGCCCCCTGAGATTAGAGGGCCCCAGCACACTCAGACCTCTGGCAGCACCCCAGGCTCTTCCTTCCCCTCTGGGTTCTCACCCACACGTGCCGAATTCCCAGGGCTCGTGGGGGTGGGGGGAAGGCCACCCCCCACCTGCTGGCAAAAAAGGGCTGTGTGCTCATTGGTGAACCCCTGGCCCCAGCCTGTGACCACTCACCCAGCTGGCTGCCACCCGGGTGACAGAATCAAGGCAGAGCTCAAATGGCATCTGTCCCAGCGGGCCACGGGCAAGGCCACCAAACTTTGTACTCAATTACTGTACAGTTCTCCTGGACTTGAACTCTGTGTCATAATTGTCTTTTTAAAAGCTGTACAGGACTCAGTGCCATGCCAATCAGGTGGGCCTACCATGTTCTGTGAATCTTGAGAGTGCGGTGCCACCACCCGATACCTCTGCCACGTGCCCCGCTGTCGGGGTGCCCGCAGCCCGCACGGGGCGCAGCCAAACGTGTGAGCTCGATGTTGACATGGTGCAGGGGCCTCCAGGCTGGCCTCGCCATCTCTGCAGGGCCACGTCTGAGCTGTGTTTGTAAAGCTGTAGGACCCTTTTTAATAAAGAGAGAATTGTTAACAACAGCCCTGTCATTTATTTACCTGGGACGTTGGTGATGGGTTTGGTTCTAGAATATCAGTGATCCAGTTTCAACAGTGAAGCGAGCTGGCTTGTCTATTGAAGTTAAAAGCCTGGGCTGGCCCCGGGGCCAAGTGGTTAAGTTCGTGCACTCCACTTCAGCGGCCCAGGGTTTTGTCAGTTCAGAGCCTGGGTGTGGACATGGCACTGCTTATCAATCCACGGTGAGGCGGCGTCCCACATGCCACAACTAGAAGGACCTACAACTAGCATGTACAACTACATACTGGGGGGCTTTGAGGAGAAGAAAAAAAAAAAAGATTGGCAACAGATGTTAGCTCAGAGCCAATCTTAAAGCCCCCTGAGACAGCCAAAGTGTCTGCTTGTCCAGGGTCCCCAGCACTAAGGGCAGGGCCTTTTCCCTTTGATCATAGTGTCATAAATGTCAGTAAGGGGCAGAAAGCAGTACACTCCTCCTGTGTCAGAGGACTGTCTTCAGGGTCGCAGGGACCTGTAAGTGGGGGACTGAGGGTGCCCACTGCCCTCTCCCTCCCTGGCCTGTCCACAGGGTCACCACCATGTGCTGCACAGCTGATAGAAACTCCAGTTAGGACGTTCTCTGCTTGTTTCAAGTAAATGATAGAATTCAGTGGCTGCCATTTTGCTCTGGGGACGTGCCCACAGGTGTTTCAAGGGCTGCCCTCCCCACCACACCAAGCCAGGTGCTGCCTCCCTCTCGAGGCTGAGGGGCACCCTTCCTCCTGTGGTCTGCCCCTCAGTTCAGCTGTGTGTCAGGGCCTGAGGCCCCGGGAGGGACTTTCCTCCCCACATCGGTGGAGCATGAGCAGCCCTGCACAGGCTCACCCATCGCTGTTGCCTCCGCGAGGGATGCGTGCCCGGCACGTCAGTGATGCCGCGCAGGAGACACTGCTGTGCTTTTCCTGTCAGGACGAGGGAAGCTTTTCCTGAGAAATCACATTTGTTTTTTGCTTCAGACAATCTCTATCTGGTCGTTTCTCTTCCCAGTGGCCGCTAGGAAGTTTAGAGCCAGGTCTGCAGTCCAGGCATGAGGGTGCTAAGGTGAGGGTGAGCGTGGCTCCTCACGAGCCCAGCCTCATCTGAGCCTCTCCTCACCCTCCCGGCCCCAGTGCTCGTGGGAAGGTCCAGGGAGGGACAGTGCCTGACCCGAGCTAAAGTGGCAGGTGGGTGTGGCAAGACCAGACCCCGAGGCTTCTCTTCTGGGGTCTCCAGTTAAAGGTTTGCTCGTTGAGGACTTAAGTCAGGTTTCCTTGGCTCCGTTAAGTGTAGTCAACTCAGGCCAGTTTTCACTGGTTTGCAGTTGGTGGGGAGAGCCGTCTGCTCTGAAGTCTACTTTCTGAAGCTGTTTTCCCTAACAAACAAGCACCAGACGCCTGCTCCATCTCGGCACCCGTCCTGTTTGTGGAGACTACAGTCCAAGCACTGTCACACCTGCCCCCACCCGCCTCTCACAACCACCCTGGAGGCAGGCAGCGCCGGGCGGCCCCACTGCGTCCTTCAGGAAGCCGAGGCCAGGGAGTGGACACTTGTCTGAGTCCACATGGCAGGAGCCAGCTCGGTGGGAGCGCCTAAGCTGATCTTTCTCCCCTGACTTGCACGGTCCTTTTGTTCGACAAACGCTGGTGATCTGGAGGCGGGGGGCGGAGGGCAGTTTCTGAGGGCACGTAGGCCGCAGCAAGCCAGTGTGGAGCCTTCCCGGGGGAGGGGATAGCAGTGTGCTCCTGGGGAAAGTGGGTGCTTGCTCGGTCTCGGGAACCTGGACACCTAAGTTCCCTAATAGAGAGAGTGTGTGTGGCCACAACCGTCAAGTCCAGAGCAGCCAGGATTCAGGGTCACTGCCAACAAGGTCATATATGTGAAATTCTCAACTGCACAAGTAGCGGTCATTCCTCCCTTTCCCAAAGTGATTTCCAGCAGGGCTAGGGGAGGGGCCTCTGGCTGGGAACCACGGGGGCCTCAGAGGGTAGACTTGGGGTGGCAGAGAAAAGCCACGACTCACCATACAGGCCTCCCAGGACCTTGAGTCACATAAACCTCCCAGAGACGAGCCGGGACACTTCTTGGCAGAACCAGAAGCAGCACTAGCAAGGTTTTCTGTGGTCGCAAGAAGTCTGTTCCCTGCAGAGTCCGACTCAGTGGTTCCTACCCAGTGTCCTGGCCCCGGAGAAATGAACAGCCCAGACCCAGCCCCTCACTGTGGGGCAGTGATGACAACAGTCAAAGTGCGTTTTATTGCCAATCTGACTCATCAACACACGGGAATAATAAACGCAAAGCAAAAGAGCTGGCTCCTGTGCTGTCTCCAGACCGTGGCTGCTATCGGGCAGCCTTCCCAGAGCACCGGCAAACGGCTAAGGGCTGGGTGGGGGGGTTCGTCCGACCCAGCAGCTGGTCCTGTCCTCCCAGTCAGGTCCCCCCCACCCCCCGATTCCCCAAAGAGGGTGGGGCCCAAGGAATGCATTCTATCCTCTGACTAGGGCAGGGCTGTTGGGCAGAGCGGTGGTCCTTCCCTGAGGGCAGCCCCTTCCTGTGGAGCACAAGGAGCCCTTGATTCGGAGGCAGGCAGCTCCTGGTTTCTGGGCTTTTTCCAGCTGAGCTGGAGAAGCCCAGGGCCAAGGCCCCACCTTCAGGAGGGCTAGAAATCACCCTGGGGGAGGAGGGGGCAATGGGGAGCAGGAAGAACTGGGTCACCAGGGCAGGGGCACGAAAAACATGAAACGGGAGAATCACCACAGATTTGAAGGGTAACAGACTCCAGGGGTGAACGCAGCACCTGCGCCGGGGCTGGGTGCGCAGCCACAGCACCTGCCTGCCTGGCGGCAGCATGGACTCTGCCCCTCCCTCTGGACAAGGGACTCATCCAGTGTTCGCCCTCCCCCTCCGCACTCTCATCGCTGGTGCCCCAGAGCGAGGTAGGGAGGAAGGGGGGATGCCCCCAGCCTGCTCTGGAACATCCTGCTTTGCCTGAGGTCGCACCACGTCCCGTCTCCATGGAATCAGTGCCCCAAGGCCATAAACAGGTGACGTCTTACTCGCGTCTCCTACAGCTAGCACGGACTCTGTTCTTTCTGTTCATCTCTAACCTCAGACCCTGAATCCAAAAGGCAGGGGAGGCCCTGCTTCCCAGTGTGCTGAAAACAAACTCATACAGAAAAGGTCTAACTCGGAATACTGAGAATGTTCCGTGTATTTCCTGAAGAGTTGTGGCTCAGGCCTGCTGGGTCCTGGCTGTTCTCACAGTTCCTATTGCAGATAAATAGACGCATGTCCAGGAGAACCACCCTGGTCAGCCCAGATCCCATGGGCTCAGCAAGGGCTGTGGGCCTCTGGGACACTGATCCGGGCCGTGGGGCAGGGGGCTTGGGCACCTGGTGTGGGGGCTGGTGCCATCGGCCGGCGACTGGACCCCTTGGAGGCTCCTCGGCCAAGTCAGGGAAGCCATGTGAGGCCCAGGCCTGCCCACCAGCCTCCTTGCTGGACCCCTTGGGGGCCTAGTAGTTCACAAGTTGAGCCGGGTAGATGCCATCCTTTTTGTCGAGCTGCAGGGGTCAAAGGTGAGGGGCTCAGTGGACATGGCCAGGCCCCCATACACCCCACCTCTCCTGGCCCCTGCATTTTCCCCTTGAGCAAGGCCCTGCCACCTGCTGTGTTCCCCATGTTGTTGGTGCAGCATTTCTGCTCCTGCTGGGGCTTCTCAGTGGTCTCTGACTCTCCCATGGCCACGTGCCCCACAGACCCAGGAGCAGAGGCCAGGACAGCACTTCCCAGGCGCCCTCCCATCAACCCCCTCCCTGCCCCAGCGCTGATGCCTGGCACCTGGTGGTCCTGCCTGGGGGCCACGCTGGGCTTCTGGGCCAGGGGTGGCTTCTTGGAGGTCCCGCTGCGGGGGGCAGGGCTGGGCCGGCCAGGCTCCTCTTCGCCAGGCGTCCCCACCACCCCGGCTAGCACATAGTGCTGCTTCCGTAGCTCCCCCAGCCGCACACGCTCTGCCTCCAGCGTCTTCTCCAGCTCCAAGACTCGCACCTGCAGACCCGCAACCCCACTCAGCATGGCCCTTCTCGGAGCTCAGCCCTCAGAGACGGACAGGCCCAGAGGCCAGCCATGCACCCAAGACCGGCACCCTACCTGGGTCTCCATCTCCTGCTTCTTCAGCTTGATGAGTGACAGGCCAGAGAAGTCCATGGTGTCTGTGGCCAGAGAGAGGGCGTAAGTGTCTGGGCACTCACTCCCACCCCAGCCACTACCAGGGCCCCACCACTTGCCTCTCTCTTCGATCTGCTCCTGGCCTGACTTGGTAGAAGCCACCACATTGGCGGCCATCTCATTGACAGTGCGGGAGCACTCCTGTAGGCGACTCAGGTGGGGGCTGTGCTTGTCAGCCTTCACCTGGGGAGCATGGGGGTGAGTCAGGGGGCCTGCTGGGCTCGCCCTCCATCCCATGGTCTCCCCTCCACGTGTGGCATATCCACCACGGCCAGGAGTTGAGTAACCCGAGGCGAGGCAAGGCAAGGCTGAGCACGGAGCCTCACCTTGGAGGCTGCCACCAGCTGGGCTGTGCTGGCTGCAATCTCGTGGGAGCAGACGATGAGCTCTTCATACTTGCCCGTGTGAAGCACCACTTTGTCAGCTGACTCCCTGGGGATGGAGCCGGGCAGGGCCTGGGTCTCTGACCTCATGGACAGCCGGCCACCCCTACGCTCCTCCCCACAACGTGAGCACCACAGACCCTGCTGCCCCCCGACCTGGGGCGACATACACCAGCTGCGTGGCTCCCCAGCCCACCGCCTTGGAGGCAGAGATGAGGCCTTCCGTCCACCGCGAGTTCTTCGCGTAAAACTCCTGCTGTGTGGCTGCCCCCTAGTGGTGAAAGGAGGGCAGGGCGGATCAGTCAATGACATCACAGGTGGCAAGGGATCCCCACAGGGCCCTCTCCCCTCACCCCAGCCACAAGGGCGCATCCCTGGGCCGTGGGGCGATTTGGCTGTGATTTCTGGGCATGTGGTGTGCATTGGGGGGGTCGTCTCATCACTCTGTACACTTCAGGAGTCTCACGCCCAAAGGAGCCCTGTGGTCGGCTTCAGCCACAGGTTGGAGTGTTCTTGGGTCATGGCCCTTTCAGGAATCTGTCCCTCGCTGGCCCAGCTGTGTGGCCTGCTTGGCACTCGCCCAGCCAGGGACGGCCTCTCAGACCAGCAGGCGGTTCAGCTCACCCTGCCACTCTCCACAATTTCCTTCTGCAGGCTGGTGGACGTTGTCACCAGGAGCCGAATGGCCTGCCAAGACCAAGACACATATCACTCTCGGAGCGGCGCTCCCAGGTACAGAGCCTGTCCTGGTGTCTCACTCAGCACTCACCTTCATCAGGTCTGTGCAGGAGTTGAGGATCCTGGGGGGAAGAGAGAAGGATCTGCAGTGTGGCCCCATAAACCACAGAGGGTGGGTAGCAGGGAGCCTGGCCTGGCCTCTATGTGGACAATCGCAGGGCCTGGCCACAGCAGGTGCTCAGAGGGTGGGCCTGCAGGGTGGGTCCAGCTCTGCTTGTTCCAGCCCTTCTTTCCAGAGAACGAAGCAAGCAGGAGGGCACAACCCCGATGGATCTAGGAGGGCCGTGGAGAACCTGCCTCGTAATGTACTGGGGGGCAGAAGGGAGGCTCACCTCTCATTCACCTCCAGCTTTACCCCGGAGCTGGCGTGGCGGGCCTGGTTCATCATGTCCTACGCCCAATGACAGCATTGTGAGCAGGCTGCAAGAAGGGCAGCGCGAGAAGGGGGCAGCGCGAGAGGGGGGCAGCATGAGAGGGGGCAGTGCTGGGGAAAGGGAACACTGGCACAGTACCAGTCCCTGAGAACAGCCACTGAGCTGGTGAGGAGAGGGCAGAGCTCAGGGTGGAAAAGCCAGGGCCACCTGCCTGCCCTGCCAGTTCTGACCTGCAGAGGCCATCTGTCCCTTCCACAAAGACCAAGTGCAGAGGTGGGCACAGCCCGCACTCAGCCCAGCCCCCAGGGCTCCTGCAGGAACTGAAGGATGCCTTGCACCCCAGTCCTCACCTCGATCCTCTGCACAGCGTCTTCAATGGCTGCGGATGTAGCTGCCATTTCCTTGTCCACCATGGCCCCCAGCTCCTCCTGACGCACATCCAGGCTCTTGGGCTTCAGCTCCTGGGGGAGGAGGGCATCCAGGAGTCAGACAGTGTGGGTTCGACCCCTAGCAACCCCACCGGGGGCCTGGGAGACAGGTGGGCAGCAGTGCTCTGGGGGGGTGCTCTGTCCCTGCCCCATGTCCTGAAGATGCAGGCTCTGCACACGAGCCCCTGTTCAGCCATAGTGGAGGAAGGTGCAGAGAAGTCGGGGACCCAAGCCCCACCCCAGCCCATTGCCCTGGCTCCAGACCCTGGCCCACGCTCAGTGTCGTGGCTGCACACCTCACCTGGCCCAGCTGAAGGATGCCCTGCAGGGGGTTCCGCACCAGGCCGGGCTGGGCCTGCTGCAGAGCCTGCTGATCCTGCAGCTGCCTCACAAGCTCCAGGGCCCGGGCCCCGCACTCCCGGCAGGTGTCGATCAGGCCTGGGGCAAGAGAGATGTGAGGGGGCCCGTGCCCAAGGACCCTGGAAGAAGCTCCCACACACAGACCCCAGCCCAGGATCTGACGCCAGGACCCGTCTGCAGGCCCCCATCTTTCCCTGGTCCACCATGAGGACCCCATGAGACACAAGCCTGAGGCCCACTTACGGTCAGCAGGGTCAGTGGGGGCCAGGTGGGAGGTGGCACCGCCATTGACGATGGTGTCGGCAGTCAGGTGGGAGAACTGGGTCAGGGCTGCCACCAGGGCAGAGGCATCTGTGAGGGGAGGAAAACAATGGAAGCCTAAGGCTGCTGCCATGGAGCAAGGCCTGGCTGACGCCTCACAACAGGCTGCCCAGCAAGCCCAAGACAGACACCTGAACCCCAGTTTGCAGATGAGGAGGGGAGGGCCTGAAGGGGAGAAGGTGCTAGGCCAAGGTCATGCAACTGGAAAGCAGCAGGGCAGGAGCCAAACCCAGGTCTGCGTGACCCCAGGCTCATAGGGCGGGGCTCCTGGGGGCACCTGCTCAGCTTCCTGGAGAGGGGCCTGTTGTGGGAAACCCCCTGGAAGGAAGGAGGCAGCAATGGCCAATGGAACCAGCACACCACTGCTGGTGGCCTCAGTCCTGTCCCAGTCCAGTCCCCCTCTGCTCTCACCTGATCTGGAGGCGAGGTACAGGGTGTGGCCCTTCTCCAGGGCACTCACAGCCTCCAGGGCCGCCTGGGCCCTGCTCACCAGGTAGTCTGCAAGCACAGGGAGCAGCGGTGAGCGGGGTGCCTGGCCTGAGGCCCCCTCACCCTCCCGCCTGCTTCCCTCAGGGAGGGCGAGTGCCTGCACCAGCAGCCCTACCCGGGGAGCTGGTGCAGCGCAGGTGCAGGGGGTCATCCAGCTTGCTCACAGCGTCCTGCAGGATGCGCTCGGCCTCAGCGGCAGTGCCCCGGAGCACCGCAAACTGCTCATCCAGGAGCCTCTGCCGTAGCCCCTGCTCCTGAGACTCCTGGTGGGAGAGGGAGAAGCAAATTAGACATCCCGCCTCAGGGACAGCCAGCCAAGCAGGAACGACCCAGGTGAGACCCTCGCTGGGGACAGGGGTCTGAGGAGAGGCCCCACTCCACCCAGTGCTTGGGCTGCTCCCTCAAGAGTGGAGTGGACAGCACAGTAATAAAAAACAACCTAATTAAAAATAGGCAAAGGATCTGAACAGACATTTCTGCAAAAATATATGAGTGGCAGTGAACATGTAAAAAGATGCTCAGCATCATTAGCCATTAGAGAAATGCAAATCAGAACCACAGTGAGCCACCACTTCACATCTACTAGGACGGCTAAAATAAAAAAGAGATGGTAACAAGCATTAGCAAGGATGTAGGGAAACTGGCACCCTCATACATTCCTCGTAAGACTGCAAAATGGCACAGCCACTTTGGAAGACACTTTGGCAGTTCCTCAAAAGTTAAACACAGGATTACCATGTGATCCAGTTTCACTCATAGGTATATATCCAAGAGAAATGCAAACACACGTTCACACAAAACCTTGTACACACATGTTCAAGCAGCAGCATTCACAATAACCAAAAAGTGGAAACCACCCAAACCTCCATCAACTGAAGAATGGATTAACAAAATGTGGTCTATCCATACAACGGAATATTACTGGGCCGTGCAAAGGAAGGAAGTACTGACACATGGATGAACCTTGGGAACATGCATAGTGAAAGGAGCCAGTCATATCATGTGATTCCATTTACGTGAAATGTCCAGAATAGGTAAATCCACGGAGACAGGAAGGAGATTAGTGGTTGCCAGGGGCTGGTGGTGGGGACTGTGAAGGGAGAATGGGGACTAACTGCTCATTGGATAAGGGGTTCTTTCTGGAGTGGTGAAAATGTTCTGGAAGTACAAGGTGGATGCTTGTACAGTCCTGTGCACATATTAAGAACCACTGACTTGTACCCTCTAAACGGGTCAGCTGTGTGGTATGTGAATTCTATCTCAATCTAGCTGTTATACAGGGTGGGGGGCCCGCTACCTTGTCCGCCAGCCGCCCCTGCAGCTCGCCCCTCTCCTGGGAGTTTCGCTGCTGCTCCTGGCTCAGCGCCTCCTCCTTCTCCCGCACCAGGTTCTGGGCCGCCAGCAGGTCAGCCTCCCGCTGCCGCATGGCGCTGCTCAGCGTGTCCTTCTCTGCACTCAGCGTGTCCAGCCTCGAGCTCAGCTCTGACCCGCTCTGTTAACACCTGGCATGTGAGCAAGGCTTCCAGGGGCCCTGCCCGCCCCCGCATCCCCCCCGCAAATTGACAGACAGTTCCTTAGGGCCATGTCTTCACTATCCCCTGCTCTCAGGCTGAGAGGTTCCTGAGGGCCAGGGCCAGGTCCTGTTTCCTGTGTATCCCCGCTAGGGCTGGGTCAGAGCAACACCCCAGGACTGCCGAGGGCCCCTCTGAGCCAACCTAGTGGCATCTAGGCATGGCCCAGTTCACAGGAAAGAGGCCCCTAATTTCTGTCCCACCCGATCCTGGGAGGCCACGCTGCCCAGCAGCCACCACACCTGCTCTGTGCGGCTCAGGGCCTCCTGCACGTGCACCAGCTCCCCAGCCTTGGCCTCCAGCTCCCTCTTGAGCTTCTCTAGCTGGTCACTCTGCTCCTCCAGCTGGAACAGGACAGTGTGTCACGGAGGCAGTAGGGCTGCCGGGGACTCCAGAGCGGGGCTGCTGAGACTGACGAGGTCGGGGCCCTGTGCACACAGGGGACGCACCTTCATCTCGGACTCCCGTTTCACCTGCTCCATCTGGAAGGCCAACTGCTCCTTCACTCGCGCCACCTCCTCCTGGCTCTGCTGTGTCACTGTCAGCTGCTTGGCTGTGTCTGCGTTCTGCACAGGCGGGGGACAGGCTCATGCTCTGCCACCACTGGGGACTCCCCTCCTCCGGGCCAGCTCTGCCTACACAGGGCTGGCCTGGAGCCTACCTTCCTGAGCAGCTCAGCGTGCGTGTTGATGAGCTCGCTGTGCTTTTCCTTCAGCTTGTTGTAGCGCGCCTCTGTAGCGCTGGCCTTCTCTGCAGGTGAGAGGCCAAGCCGTGATCCCCAAACATGGCAGAGGCCCCCCAGCAGCCCGGCGCCCACACCTCGGGACGAGGCGCTCACGTGGGGACACGCCCGCCCCGGCCGGGCCCACGCACTCTCAGCCTCCTCGCGCAGGCCCTGGTTCCGCTCGCCCTCCAGCTGGGCGGCCCTCAGCTGGGCCAGCTCATGGCGGAGCTGCTCGTTGTCCACCAGAGCCTTTTGCTTCTGCTTCCGCTGCTCCTCCAGCTCAGCCTCCAGCGTGTTCACCTGGCCCTTCAGCTGCGAGATGTACCGCTGGGCCTGCAGCGGCAGGACGGGCGTGGGGGTGGGCGTGGGGGCCCTGCTTGGCCTGGCTGGTGGTGGGGGCAGCCCCACAGCCCCAGGCCCGCCCTCCGCCCATGCCCCTCACCTCCAGCTTGATCTTGTCCAGCTCGGCACGGAGCGTCTCTACCTCTCTTTTCAAAGTCTCGATCTGGAGGTCCCTGAGGAGAGGTCAGGAGGGCAGTTTTCTGAGGCCCACACAGTCCTGGTGTTCAAGTTCAGTCAACCAGGAAAATCAGAAGACCCGGGCACGGGAACTGGTGTTCTCATCAGCGGCCCCATGGGATTTGGGTATCTTAAGTTGTGTCCCCAACCTGTGCCCTTTCCTGACCACAGCTCTGTGAAGCCATTTCCAGCCCCTGCAATAGCAGTCAGCTCCCCAGGCCCTCACCTGTCATCCTTCACTGAGCCATTGGGGGGTCCAAACGTCTGCTCAAAGAGGTCAGCCACCACCTGCCATAGCAAAGCACGGTGACCCCCACCCTGACTCCCCTGGGCCCTCCAGGCCAGGAGCAGGAGGGAGCAGAGGGAGGGAGCCAGACCCCTCCCCGACACCCCACGTGGGAATGGGGGCAGCTCACCACTGGCTCCCCGGCCGGGGGCCCTGTGCTGATCTCGATGAGGGTCTCGGGCTCCTCGTCCTCGGGGGCCTCCTCAGGGATCACCACCACAGGCTTGATGTGCTCGGCCAGTGCCGAGGCCCGCAGGAAGTTGGGAGGTCCCTACAGGGGCAGCGGGTGGGGAGCTGCTCAGCGTCCCCTCCCCTACAGGCAGCCCTCCTTCCACCATCCCCAGAGCCCACGTGGGGTCCCTGCTGGGCGCCCGGAATCCTCAAAGCGCCCAGAGCCCAGGGCAGGAACAGCTCGGCAGGCGGCAGGCACCTCGGGCAGCCGGGGGATCTGGATGAGCCGCTTGAAGTAGAGCATGTCCGAGGCTCTGCGGAAGAAGTTTCTGAGGCTGCAGGGGATGGACAGGGGAGGTCACTGAGGAGCCGGGCTCCGGACGGGCAGCCCCAGCACACGTGGCTGGGAGCCACGGAGTGTCTTCCCGGCCGGGCCTCAGCGCTGCCCAGGCGGGTACCTGTGAAACTGCTCGTGGAACCGGTCCCTGTGGCCTTGCAGGGTGTCTGCCGGGAGACCTGCGGGCGGTACAGGTTTAACGGACTTCCTCTCTGCTCACTGCTCTGTGGCTTAGGAAGACTGCACATTCACTCCCTTCCTCTCCCCTCCCTGTTCTTCCACGTTCTAGAAACCGTCATAGATCAGAGAGATCACCATCATCCACCACCTGGCTGGGTCCCTCCCACCCGTGGGGAGAAGGGTGGGATGAGACCCGGGTTGAGGGGTTAGCTCTCGACTTTCCAAGTGAGGGGAGAAAAGGAAATGGTGAGTAGGAAGGACATCCCGCAACCATAGCAAACCAAGCGCATGCCTGGCCCTGGGGCGCCCCGTGAAGTCACTTTCAGACCTGCATCTGCCCTGGGCGAATGTCTGAATAGCTCACAAACCCTAGGCCAGCAGTTCTCTAAGTGGGTCTGGGGACAAGACCCTTTCAGAGGGTCCACCGGGTCCACACAGACGGAGCAGGGAAGCAGGTGAGAGGCCGGCTGCCCGCTCATTCAAGAGAGCCAGAGACACGTAAAACTAGGCCACTCTTCTCACTAAGTCTTTTTTCGTTTTGGAAAATAGTGATTTTTCATAACAAGTATGTTATTTGTGTTAATGGATAATGAGTTTATTATTGGCTACTTTTAACTAATTTCTTGATTTTCACTTCTGATAACAGTACATGCTGATCAACATAAGCTACATAAACACAGCCCTTTGGGGCTTCAGCTGAGCCTTGGGGGCCCGCGGCTGGCAGCAGGAGGGCTGGGGGACTCACAGGAGTGCAGCTTGAACAGGAGCTTGACTGTGTAGTGGTAGAGGTGGCTGCAGTCCTGGATGACCTGGATGAGGGGGGCCAGGCGGCACTGGCCTGAGGACATCTGAGACACAGCGATGGCTGTGTTGAGCTGCCGAAAAACTGCACAAAAGAGAGGCGGGAGAAGGAGCATGAGTGCGGGACCCCACAGGTACCAGCGTTGGTGACAGCCATGATGCGAATGGCACCATCACAGCAACCCTGGGAGGTGGGTCTGAAGATGGGGCAGCTTTACTACTGGGTAGTAACAGGCTTTACTGCTCCCAGCTGGGCAGTGGGACTCTATCCTGGGTCCCCCAACATGCTCCAACTGCTAGAATGGGAACCCATGTGCTGTGGCTGCCCCAGACGGAGGTCCAGTGCTCCTGTGAACTAGGTGACAGCGAGGTCAGGGCAAATGAAATCCAGCTCACCTCGGCCAGGGTTTCCAGACCCTCCATGTGGTGGGCCCCAGACAAGGGTGACTTAGACAGTCCTGTACCTGTGGGCCTCAAGCTCACTCTCCATCTTAGGGAGCCTAAGGCTGGGGAGCCCAAATGCCTCCTTTACAGACATGGGGACAGGCCCTGGCTTGGTCAGTCACACCACAGCAGGGTCAGGACTCAGCTTTGCAAATCCCAAAGGACCCTAAGACCCTACTTGCACCTGGGGTCAATCTCCCTGCCCCTGACAATCAAGCCTTTCATCAGACTGACCGAGCAGGGGGGACAGGGACAAACATGAGGCTGCCTCCCCAGGTGGCCTCTTCTCTGGGGCAGAGAGAGAAATGACCATGAGCAGGCAGCATGCCAGGGTAGGGGAGCCGCCAGGGCACCCGCACGGGACAGACACCAGCACACAGTTCCAGAACAGTGGGCTCCAAGCCCTGGGGTCCTACTCTTACCTGGCCTGGGGTGGGACCATTTGCAAACCTCCACGGTGACATGAGAATCCCCAGGAAGGAAGGGACAAGAAGGAAAGAGCTAAGCTGTCCCTCACCTTTTAAAAAATTACTTTTTAGCTAAATGTTAAGTACATTTTCCTTATAAAAAATTAAATCACAGAGTACTGCTGAGTTTTAAACACGTGGGTAAATATTGTTCTGCAATGGGCTTTATTTCGCTCTGCAGAACGTTTTCTAGCTCTTCCCCTGTCAGAGCAGATACAGATGCATCTCTCTCCACTTCCTACCCCAAGCGCACAGTGTGCTGCAGCCATTTCTCCACTAGGGGGCACTGATGGTGTTTCCCTTTTTTTGGCTGTTAAAACCCAGCGGTGGGAAACCCCTTGCACCGTTTCTCCAGGGAGATGCTGGCACGTGGGACAACCTGTGTGCCCCTTCTCTGTGCTTCAGCGAGACGTCAGTGTTCCCAGGAGTGGGGCGCCTGCCTGTGGTTTTCTCCACCCTCCCTCCTGGGGACCACTGCCTCCCCACACTCGGCCCAGTCGTCCCCAGGCTGAGAGCAGCACGGGGTGGGGACAGTAGTACTTGGCTCCGCCTGGCACATCTCTGCGAGGACACAGAACCCACAGCCATGGCCCTGGACACCTGCCCTTGGCTCCCCAGGCCGGGTCCTGGGCAGGCCTTCCAGGGCACAGAGAGTTTAGGTCCGAGCTGCCCGCTGGACTCGCCCAGCCTGGGAGGCCAGACCCGGGAACACCAGGAGGCTGCCCAGACCCACCTTTCCAACTCCTGATTTTCCCTTAAAAGGCATTTACTTTTCGCCGTCTTGTGGAGAGCGCTGAGTCACCCACAAATTGTTCTGAAGCTGCCACCCAAAATAATCACCTCTGTGGCCCCGGGAGGGGGAGCCCTCTGAGATTTCCTGTCCAACGGCTGCTAGTTCCCGGTTGGGAAGTCCAACATGACTCAGAGGCCTTTTACAGCAGAAAATGGGCAAGAGGACCCAAACCAGCTCAGGTCAGGGCCCTGAAGAGGCGGCTCCCAGCGGCCCCTGCCCTGCACTCTCCCTGCCTTGGGGCCAACAGAGTGGGTTCAGTCAGTGGAAGGCCCGGCAAGACCATGCCCTGCACACACCACCGGGGCCTGGCATCCTGCAGGGGTAGGCAGGCGTCTCGCCCATGCTTTGGGGGCACCTGGAGGCCCTGTTTCCTATTCCTGGCAGGGACATGGACTCCCAGGGGGTGGGCATTCAAGACTGGGAAGTCAGTATGGCTAACAGCCACCCCAACCCTGGGTCCTGAGGAATCGCACTCAGGACCTGGATCTGCTCGTTCGGCTCACCTGATTCAGAAAGCTTCAGCTCACAGTCCATGTAATCGAACATCTCCACGGTGAGCTGGAAGCTACAGGGGAAAGGAGGAGGGGAGTGATGAGATGGGAGCACAGTTCATCGGCACGCCCTTGCACAGGACAACAATCCTTCAGCCAAAAATGCCTGACTCCAAAGAACCCCATCCCTTTAACTCTGGCCTCATCTCCTGGGAACATGACCTTCAGCCCCCGAGAGTCACCGACAGCACCAGCCCCACGTGAGCACCTGGGTGTGGAAGACTTTAGGAACAAACAGGGAGACTGAGGGAGGAGAAGGGAGCCTGGGCCAGGCCACTCCACCATCCTGAGGGACTCACATATTGTTGACGTCCGTCCCAGCTGCCTTTTCCAACACCTCGTCTGTCACCTCCAGGCCCGCAGGAAACTGGGGGTGCTGCAGAGAGGACACCCCCACTCAAGTGCAGCCCATGTTGGCCCTGGCCCAGAACTGGTTCTAGCTTTTGAGGGAGGGGAAGAGGCCAGAGATGCCCCCAGCCTGTGAAGCCACCAACTGCCCTGGGTGCTGGCTGAGGAGGGGCTGGGAGGGACCAGAGAGGCTGCTGGGAGCCTAGGGCAAGGCTGAGACCACCCCCAACATCCCAGGGAAAGGCCTCGAGGGTGTTGTGACTCTCCTGACGCCTTGGCATCCCTTGTTCTCCTTGAGCCAAGGTTGGGACAGAACAGATCCTGTGCTCCTCTCTGTCCTACAGCGTGACAGAGGGAAGAGCCCAGGGTCCCTGCAGCCCCACGGCTCTCCCGGGGAAACTACCTTGAGGTGGAAGGAGATTTTGGTCAGCAAGAGTTTGGTGTAAACGTTCACCAGTTGTCCGTATCGGTCATGCAGATGCCCCTGTGGAGAAGGAGCCCAGGGTAAGGCGGCTGCCCGTGAACACGCCCAGCTATCCTACAGGACCCAGGCACGTTCAGGGCAGACAAGGAAGCCGAGGCGGGAAGATGCGAGGCCACAAGCTGAACATCATTCCTTCACCCACCCACTCAGTCACTTCTTCACCAACAAATATTGCTCAACTCGCCAGAGGCGGCTACCTCTTCATTCCTAAGGGCCCCCTCCAATCTCCCTCCTAGTCTATAGCTCTTTTTCAACCTTCCTCCTTGTCATTCTTGCCAAGGAAACTCTTGTGACAAGAGCACTTTGTCCAGGGCAACAGGCCAACTCTGATTGGGATACTTTATTAAAATGCTGGTGGCAGTCAGGGAGGCACATTCCAACAGGCGTGTGTACACATCCTCCCAGCTGCCTCCTCTGTCACCTCCAAACACCACGTCTCCTGTGGCCATGCCAGCTGGGCCTGCATCTGCAAATGGCACCACGGCACTGTTTTCCTCACTTCAAAGGGCATGCGAAAAACACAGCAGTTCTGGGTCATGCGCCGCCTTCTGCAGGCCAGGTCAGTTCCCAGAGGCCGCCCTGTTCCTGCCCAGCCAGTCGGCCCCAGCAGTTTTAGCAGACAAATAAGGCCTGAGGCCCTCTTTCCACCTAGAGGATACCTCCAATTCCTGAGGGTCTGGGAGGGGCTCTAGAACACAGGCTCTGGGGTTCCACCTTTACTGTGGGTAAGAATCTTCTGGGGAGCCCTCTGAAAATGCAGACTTCCAATCCCGAGATTCTAAAGCAGCTGGTCTGAGGGGCCCAGGAGTCTGCAGCCTTCACCTGGGCTCTAAGCACCACTGTGAGATGCCTGGACTTGGGGTTGGGTGTTGCCACATTTCCCAACCCACAGGGACTGAAGGCTGGTGACTTTTGGAGCCGGAGGGCCCGTGAGCTCTGCGTTTGGAACCTCCTGTACTGGGCCCTAGAAGCAAGGCTGCAACTTCACTTACTGATGCTCATCTCCCTCCACTGTAGCCCCAAAGAACATCACTAACTTCTGCTCTGAGAGAAAGGAGAAAGACACCCGTCACAGGATGCTCCCATTTGCTCAGCCCCGTGCGCTGGGGGACACAAATGCCTAGCAGGTCTGTAGCTAGACTTTCTGGACGGTGCCCGTCTGTAGGGTGCTCAGGCCGCACCTACCCACAGATCTCCAATCTCCCGAATGTTGCTCCGATAGCGCTGGCAGTCGTGCAGCACCTGCAGCACGGAAGGGGAGACAAGGGAGAAGGGTGAGGGATCCAGAAGCTTGCGAGCAGAGTCCCGACACATTTATTCCCCACGCTAGCTGGCACGCCGAGGGCGGGGAGGCATGGGGTGGAAGGCATCAGGCAGGGTGGGCCAGCCCCGAGCTGAGGCAGACAGACGCAGGGACAGTCTCATTTCAAAGGGATGCTGCTCTGCCTCCCTGGGGCACTGGCCTGCTCAGGCAGCAGCAGATGGAGGACCCAGGCTCCCAGGCCTCCCACTGCCCTGGGAAGCACAAGGTGGCTGGAACAGATTTGCTTCTCCCGGGACCGGTGAACAGCTACTTACATTGGGGTGCCCGTCTCGAAGGACCTTGTGGAGGACATGGCAGAACTTCCAGCTGAGGATGGAGCTGCTGGGAAGTGGCAGACCGATAGCATAGGACCAGAAGGTGAAGGCCCCCTTCTCGTGGTGAGTGCCCAGTATGATGCCTACCAGGGTCAAGGCCAAGTGCAGGAAGCAGAGACTCAGGCGTGGGGAAGGTCAGAGGCCACTCAGTGACTGCAGAGACACGCATGGGAGGCCAGCCCTCACCCCATAGCCACTGAGCGCCTTCTCCCCACATCCTTCTCCCTCCGTGTCTTCCACAGTTCACCGAGAGCTATGGTCTTTAGCGAAGGGCATGAAACAGGGCAACATCATGCCCCACGAATTCAACTGGGCCCAACAGACTAAGACCATGGATGGTGCTCCTGAGATGGGATTCAGAGTCTGAGGAGCTGAGCAAGACGGGAGGCCCAGCTGGTCCAAGGCCACACGAGGACATGGGCCTCCCTCCTCAGTGAGGGCAGACTTCACAAAGCGCTGGTGGCCATCTGCAGAGCCACACTGCCCCCATAACTCACTCCCACCAAATCCACGTTCAGAGGCCATGCCGGGGAGGCCCAGGTCCTCCTCAGAGCCTCCCAGCCTCCCCGCCTGCCCCCAGGAGCCCAGAGACATGGAGGGCCGTTTGGAGGCAGGGAAGGATACGCCGGGCATGCTTCTCCTTCACGGGGGCCTCCTGGGTGTTGATGGCTTTGCTGATGCTGATGGCCTGTGAAGGAACAGAGGAGGGGGAGTTCACACACCCGCTGGGCAGGCTTCCCTGGGGGAGAACACCTCACAGGGGGAAAGGGCAACAGGCAGACAGGATGGATTCTCCACTTCAAGGCGAGTGTAGAGAAATTCTCTCAACCTAAGCAAACCAGACGTCTGAAGACTTTTCTTTCACTCGATATGTGCGGCTCAAACTACAGCTAACACCCGAAGCCACAAAGCCACCGAGAGCCTCCAGGGTCTGGGGAATAAGGAGGAGGCTGGCTGTGGCTGCAGGAGACTACCTCTGGTCTGAAACCTACATGCGTTTAGCTGTCCCCAGGAGGTGAGGCCCTCTGGGCCCCAGGGGAGCGGCCAGTCACGGCACAACCTGGCCTCCTCCATTCCGTCCCTCCTCTGGGACCTGAGCCCTCACGGCCCACCTTAAAGAGCTGTGCGTCATCCCCACTTACTGTGGGGCAAGGCCCAAGAAATGATGCAAGCTGACAAGGCCCACACAGCCACTATGTGGAAAACCAGGATGAGCCCAGCTCCCGTCGCCTGTCTGCCACGCAGGCAACCTCTCCTGGGTGGGCCCAAGTCCTGACTCAGCTCCCATCCCCACCAATGCAGATGGCAACTGTGGCCCTGCAGGAGTGGCAGGAAGTGGGGGGTCCACTTAGCACACCTGCTGCTGTCACTTGGGCCCTGAGCAAGCAGCAATCTCACCCTTGGAGAAGGGCCTCTCCCATTTCCATCTGCTGGAGTCCTGTCTCCTCTACCTTAGCTCAATGCCTCCTCTTCCAAGAAGGCTTCCTGGACGTGACTGCTCCCTCACCAAAGGCTCACAGCACTTACTGTCACCCTCCACCCCACTCACCCTGGAATTATTGCCAGTCCTGGGTTTACTTGTGGATATGATTTATTTCTCCACCTGGGGGCAGGTCTTAGAAGCCTCTCCACCCATCCAGCACCGAGCTAGGGACATCAGTGTTTGTGGGCTGAGAAGAGCTTCCTGTGCCATTGGAGGAAGGGACAGGACACTCGACAAATGCAGACACCTCTCCAGGCCAGCTGATTCTCCCAAGTCTCCCTCAGGTCCTTAGCCAGGGCCCACACTGAGCTTCCCCCACGCCCTCCAAGGACCTGCCCTGGGCAGAGCAAGGACTCCAGGGGCTGCGTGGTCACCCTGTAGCCAGGACCTGAGCCCGCAGGTCGCCGCCTCGTCATCAGGACGCACTTGCATGGTGTGACTGGGACAGGAGCACAGGCCCCAGCAGTCCTCATAGGAGCGGGGACACGGCAGGGGGAGCCTTGAGGGGCAGCGCTGGCACTTCCTTTTTATCTTAGAGGCCACTGCACTCTCCACTCTGGCATCTGAGCAGTAATAGCTGCCCCTGCCCGGCAAGGAGGTGATTTCACTCATTTACAGTCTATTGGGAACCGACCTTCGCCTACTGGGCAGGCTGTGAGGTTTCCTCCGTAAGAAAAGCAGCCCACGGGAGTATAGGCGGTCCTTTCTGATCAAACACACAGACCTAGGAGTGGATGGGGCTGGAAGCAGGAGGCCTGGTTCCCTCCCCCCTACTCCACAAGGCAGGCTGACCTCCTTTCACACACAGTGCCCATTGTGGCCCGGTTCGTGGGGTGTGGGGAGTCCTGGGGCCGCAGCCACACACCACCCTGGGCCCCTCAGGGGCCACTCTCCTGGGATCAGGGACAAGCTGGGAGAGCAGCTCCCTGCCTCCCTGAACCAGGGCCCTAAGAGAAACCCAGACAGGCTCTGGCTCCTCTTATTCTCAAAGCCTCAGCAAGCCAGACACGGAAGGCTCCCCTGGCGATCTGTTCTGTTTGCCAATCCTTTGCCAGCACAGCCTTGGCGCCTGCCTTTGCTCAACAAGCATCACTGAGCAGCCACCGTGAGAGGAACTGTGCCCTGACACGGGCCACTCCCTGTCCCACATGAAAATCACACCCCACCCAGCAGAACTCTGTCCACAATAGTGGTGGTGATGATGATCAACAACCGCCATTTACTGGGTGCTTACCCTGCGCCAGGCACAGGCAACATGCCTCCCACCAAGAAGCCTGGGAAGTGGTCATGAGCCCAAAATTCTGATGAGAATACTGATGCACAGAGGGGTTAGGCATCTCGTCTGTACAGCTACTAAGGGCAAAGCCAGGGCTGGCTGACTCCACACTTGGCGTCCTTAGTAAGTCTGCTCTACAGCTCCCCAGGCACCTCCTTCCCGTGCCGGCGCAGAGCTGGGAAGAGACAGGCATGCATGGCAGTGCACAGGGCAATGGGGTGGGGCCGTGCCTCCCCCAGTAGCAAGCAGTTGCCAGCTTGTAAGCCAGGAGTGTCCTGTTTCTGGGGGTGTGTAACCCCATCCCCAGCTGCCTTGTCACCTGAGCTGCCTCTTCTGACGACTGCCACCTGGTTCCAGAATCCAAGGAAGAGCAAAGCAGAGCAGAAGCTACACATGCAGAGCAGGCCAGGAGGCAGCTGTGGACGCAGAGATGCAACCACAGTCACAGCAAGTGCTTTCTCCTCCCCACGTCCAGAGCACACCCCAGGAAGGGGCTGCGTATTAACTCCTCTCCCTCCTGGAGGCCTCCCCCTTTCTCCTCCCAGGGCCTGCAGCTGGAGAGCAGAAGCAGACACACCCTAGAGGAATGGGCTGGCTGGGGCCCAGGGGGAGGGCTGCCTTTCCTGGAGCAGGGAGGAGGGCAGCCACGGCACTGCTTAGCTGGGGGCAAGGTTAGGTACTTCCACTTCCCAGTCTTCCCCACGGGTCACTAGGCACAGGCTTTTACTTCATCATTGGTACAAACGTACACCAGGCCCCTCTCATGGCGGGACACTGGACCCCAGAAAGAGTGCCAGGCTCCCCCGACCTTTGGGTCTCTGCTCACCTGTCACCTTCCTGCTGCCACCCTATTTAAATCCCGCCTGATTTATGCTTCTCTGTGTACTCAGCACCCCTGAGAACAATGTTTTCCTTATTTGACTATTATCCATCTCTCCCCACCGCACCAGATGTCAGCGCCACAAGCGAAGCGGTTCTGCCTCTCTGGTCGCTGCTGTACCCTCATCCCTAAACAGAGCCCGGCACAGGGAAGATTTTCAGAAGCAGGGAGGGAGGCTCCGGGGACCCAGCGGGATGTGGTGACTTGGGTACAGGGCACAGTCTGTCAGGGTGTCAGGCCTCCACCCCCCGGCCCCCAGTGCCGCCCACTCCCCACGCTGGCTACAGGAACAGGGTCCTCCCCAGCGGGAACACGGCCCCGTTGTGTGCAGGGCGGCAGATGTGTGGGTCGGGAAGCCTCACAAGGAGGCACAGTGCTCACACAGAGGGAGTCTGTGGACACTTCACAGGGCCTCACTTTTCCTGCCAGGCGCAGCAGCCAAGCCTCGTCCCAGGAGGGGACGTCAGGCCTGGGGGCGCCCGTCCACCTCCCCCCGCCTGTCCTGAGTAGGCTGCAGAGGTGGGGAGAACATTAGGGTTCTTCCCCTCAGCACTGGAATCTATGCCAGGAGATTTTGACATAGCCCAGTCTCAAGGCAGATCTGCCAGTGACACTTGGTTCTGTCTACACAGCATGGCATCCTCATGCCACCCCAAGGGGTGACTGTGGGAAAACTGCAGGGTAAGGGGGAGCCAGAGGGAAATCCAGGACCATCGTGTGGGTTCTCTCTAGTCTGCGGGCCTGAAAAAAGGCTTTCTTCTGCCCTGGTACAGCCACCCGGGCCAGAACCACCCCCAGCGAATTTAATCCCTCACAGCTGGTGGGATCAATTGCCATGGAGAGAAACCTTCCAGGGAGACACAAGCTTTGAGTGGAATGGATTGATTAGGGGCCTCAGTGTCAGGGTAGAAAACCCGGAGCTGGAGAGAAGGGTCCTGCGGGCGAGGAAGGGGAGCCGTTCCCATTCCACCTCTGAGTGCTCAGGGGTGGGGGCAGCGAGCGGCTCTCCCCACGTCTGAACAGAGGAAGCAGGGCAAGAGCAAAGCGGTGGGTTCCACAGCTGTTGTGAGATCCCCAGAAATGCCCAGGGGGACTTTGGGGGAGTGAGCAGGAGGGTCTGCAAAGACAGCAGAGGGCAGGCAAAGACGCTCCTTAGACCCGTGAGGGTGGGGATCAAACAGTTTCATGGGCATTCAGACCACCGCTGCTCCTTCTGTGCTGGAAAAATCCAACAAGTCCACACCCCAGGCTCTGGGGAGCCACCTCCCCTGGAACTCTCCAAGAGTCTGCGCCTTGTTCCACCCAGTGCTGGAAGAGTGAGGGGCCTCACCTTCTGAAGGGCAGAGGTGAGGACAACACTAGGGGTGGCCACAGGCCAAGGGATGGGAAGGTTCCAGCATGCTCTAGAGACAACGTTGAAATCCACAGCACTGGGAAGTTTGTAAAAGGTGCACTTCATGCCACCAGACCAGCAAACTGATCTCGATAACCTAATAATAAAATGATTTTTATCGAGTTCAGCCATGTGCCAGGCACCGTGCTGAGCAATTCACTGGTATTATCTCATTTAATCTCCTAAGTAACCCTGGAAGCAGGCGGATGAAGAAAGCGAGACTTAAGGAGCTTAATCGCCTGCCCAAGGTCATAATAATGACATTTTGACGAGTGCTTAAGCCCTGCCAGGTGCTATTCTAAGCACTTTACTGTAGTGACTCGACCCTCACACAATCCTCCCCCATCAACCCGCACCAGGAATCTGCAGCACAGCAGGTCAAGCAACTGCCCAGGGTGGCTGGCAGGACTGGAAGCCAGGCTGCTCGGCTCTGGGGACTGTCCTCTCTGCCACCTCGTGGTCTTCGGGGAAGAGAGGCTGGGCTGAGGGAGCAGTGCATCAACACAGACATCCTTCTTTGTCCCACCACAGGAACCCAGCTCCCCAGGGGCCCACTTCCGCTCAGGCAGGACCTGGCCCGACTCCAAGCCAGGATGCAGATTCTGGATTGGGGAATATGTTCAGAGCAGGGTAATAACATCACTGGGGAGGCACTGAGCAGCTCCTGGGGCTCCTCCACTGACCCCTCATTCCTGTGGAGAGAGCATCTGACTCTGGGCCCCAGCCTTCATCTCGGCTCACTGTGGCTCTGTCCCGGGCAGCTTCTGACCTGAGGCCAGGGCGGGGACATCTGGGAAGGCCTCTAACAGGGGCCCCATCGGGTCCAAGAGAGCCTGGGCCCTCAAGACACACCTGCCTGCTTCCAGGAACAATCTTGTCCTAGTCTGTCTAATAAGAACCCAATCCAGGAGAGGCCCTGGGAGTCAAGCCTGAGGAGACAATCCCAGGACCAGGTCAGATAGAGCCGCCATTCGTCCCTGGATGGCCCCTCGTAGGGACACACACCAGGAAGCATCTCAGCGGAGATCTAGAGAGAAGAGAGCTGGGGGAGGCAGCCAGCCAAGCCAGGGCTAGAGCCACCACAGGTGATACCCCCAAGAGGCTCGAGACAGAAGCAGAGCCTTGGGGCATGGACACTGAGGAAGCCAGATGACCGAGCCGGGAAGCCCCATTGGCTGTGGGGCTTCAAGCTGGGCAAAGGGGTTCCCAGGAAGTTTAGGAAGACCCACAAAGTCAGGGAAGCAGAAGGGAGGGGACAATCACTGAGGACTGAGCAAGAGTGTAAGCCTCTCACGGGGCCACAGCTCCTCAGCCCAATGCGTGCCAATGTCAGAACACCGTCGCCGGCACCCAGAGCCCTGGGTGAGGGGTCAGAGCTGAGGGACCGCAGGGGCCGCAGCCCTGGCTGTTCTGTGAGATCTGACATCCTGAAGTCCCTGGGGAGACCTGCACAGCAGAGGAACACGGACTCGGGGAGACCCATTCTCCAGAAGCCCTTGCGTCTGGCAGCCCACGGGTCTGGGGACAAAACAGGTTTCCTTGCCTACTTCCACAGCTGCCGGCCGCAGCACCCCAGCCCTCAGACCCTGGTCCCCTGGGCCCCGACTCACTGGGGAGCCTCTGCTTTAGAAACTTCCCCTTTCCAGACCAGAGCTTTCCCATCTGAGAAGCAGGAATAAAAAATTCTCAGGTCTTCTAAAATGCAAACACACACAAAGCTTGTATGAAACATCTCACTAGGTTCTAGCCACATGTACTTCCTTCTGTTCCTCAAAGAGAAGCCAGGTCCCACGTCCCTCACCCAGCTCTGAGCTCAAACGCATCCTCCTGGGGGCGTCTTCCCCAAACACCCTATCTACAGCAGGCCCTCCCTCCACACGGGCAGCATCTTCCCGTTTAATTTCACCCGGGACATTTATTATTGGAAACCATCTTGTTTACCATTTATTCTGTTTCTACCTCCAGCCCCCGAACAGATGTACACAGCCTGAGGAATCCGTCGGTCTCACTCCCTGCTGTATCTCCAGGCCCCAGACCCGTGCCTGGCGTCAATAAATCTTTATTGGATGAATGAAAGTGAACACTTGAATGAACAAAAGCTCTTTCAAATCTAAGTACTGGTTAAATTCAAGGCAGTGAGTGTCTCTTTCTCCAGCTAATAATTTAACCACTAGAGTTAAACAGTAAAGGCAACTATAAAACAATTTCTGTTTTTAAAATCAACCCTGAGATGAATCAGACTTAAGGCTCCTTGTAACGTTATCATGACGTGAACGGCAGCGGTCAGCAGGGACAAAAGCGTCCTTCAAAGAGCCGGCACAGGGGCTGGCAGAGGTGGGTCATTCTGCTTTAGCGTTTCCAGAGAGCTGTTTGAAGGACAGAGCGATCTCATTCAGACACGTCTGCCACCTCAAAGCCACTGGTGAAGCAAACACAGGATTTCTGTAGCTGAGGCGGCGGCTAGGATGTGGTCGCATGCAAAGCGGTGAGGAGCTCTGGGGCCGAGGTCTGCAGCCCGGTGATTTCAGCAGACGAGAAGTCAGCAGAGCAAGGCTGGTCCTACCGACTCAACCTCCTCTCTCTTCATTCACGTCCCCCAGTCCCGCCCTGGCCAGGCCTCTCAATCATTCCAACTTATGAAACTGGAGGTGGCGCTGGGGCCACCTACCCCTCCAGAGGACAGGTGTAAGCCCAGGGAAGGGTCCTCCCTCTCACCAGGACCCAGTCCAGAGGGGGCAGCCCAGCCCACTGCCACCTCTCCCCTGCGCTCTGCAGGTGACACATGAGGAAGAGGAGGACAACGCCCTAAGTCGTGCCTCCAGAATCAACAGGGAGCCAGCCCAGGAGGTTTCCTTCCCTGGGCCCTGGTGACATCACTCCACAGACCTGTTTGTCCCACAAGCCAGGAGCTGAGACATTTCCTGGCAGGCGAACCTACTGCAGTTTGAGGACTGTGTTTATTTCAGCAAGAGAAAAAACAATCCCGCCTCAATTAAACTTTTCTCCATGGCTCATCCTTCACTGCAGTGGGTGCTGTGGGCCTTTCAGGCCTCGCTAAGCAATGGTACTAAAGAAGGGACACTCAAAGAAGGGAGACTCGCCCGTCCCCGCTGGCATCATCCATTCATTCGGCGCACGCACACTGAGTGTGTTCCCTGAGCCAGGCACTCCTGGGTGCTAGGACACAAGAGGAGCCAACACTGTCCCAGCCTGAGGATCTTGGAGTTCAGGGGCCTAGTACTTAGGGGGCTCAGAGGGCAGGCAGTGCAAACCCTCCTCCCATGACCCGGGACCTAAACACATGCCCAACCTTGCATCCGTCCACTTCTGCCGGTTCAGCCACAGTATATCGTGGAGGTGGGGAGACAGTGCGAATAACACATGAGAACTGGGGACGCGTAGCAAGGCTTGGGCAGGAGGAAAGCAGCTGATGGCTTCACAAAGAAGGTGACATTTGAGTCCACCCTGAAATCAGGTGAAGAGGAAGGGCATCGCCGACAACACAGCTGGTTGGCCAAAGTGGCTCCGTTCTTCGGGCCGGGCGTCTCAGGTTAGCTGGCTGGGTTTCCCTGTCCCTCAGCCAAGCAGGCCTGGATTTGACTCCAGAGAGTTTCCACATCGAGATGCTGGAATCAAGTGCCCAGTCGGGTTTCAGTCACAAACGGCCCCAGCCTGTCCAGCCTGGGATGCTGGCCTGGGGGCAATGTCAGAAGAGCGGGCATTTCTGCCAAAGGAGTCAGATGCTGGCCAGCCTCCCTGGGGCTTCCCCCTGGAGTATCTTCCCAGAGGACAACGTCACCTGGAAGCAGAGGCCTGCTGTCCTGGAGAAGGGGCCGGCCAGTCTGGAACGTGAGCACCTGCAGGCTCACTCCTCCAGGAACGGGCTGTTCCCCACCTTCCTGTGTCCGCCCAACCCTGGCTGTAGATCTGCTTCTCTTCCAAACTGCCCTCACTCCTCTCTTCATTCATAGTTGGCTAAACTAGGGGCCCAGAACCCAAGAGGGACAGGATTGCTATTTTTTCTGTCCCACCTGCTTCTCTGTACGCAATGTAACAGCATTTACTCTGCACCAGGCACTATGAAGTCCTGTAAATACTCACAATCACCCCATGACATGGGTACTACTATTACCATCTCCATTTGGCAGGTGAGGAGACCAAGGCAGAGTCTTGCTCTCAACTACTCTGCCACAGCACACCTGTCCATCTCCCACCTCTCCCACCTCCTTCGCTGAAATGAAAACTCTGGGAGGGAACAAGAATGATCTTTATCTTCCTGTAGCACACCCCAAAGCACCAGGAACAAGCCAAAAGACACACAGTAAATGGTCCTCATGAACTGTCATGGGGGCAAACACACACCAAAGGCGGGAAGGGGGAGGGGAGGACTAGCAGCCCCATCCCTACCCTGGACCAAGAGGTCACCAGATACCCAGGGAGCCGAGGGGATTCCGGCAGCCTGGGAGTCAGGAAGTCAGCTGCCTGTCTGAGCATCGCCAAGCAGGCTGATGTGGCAGAACCAGGTGGAGGGCATGTTGGCATGAAACAGCAGCATACGTGGCAGGAAGGGCACAGCTCACTACCCACAACCCACTCCAGCTGGCTCAGGCCTGGGCGGGGGAGGTAAGAGCTCCTGGACTGGCTCCTGTTCGGCTTTGGGGGCAATGCCCTAGGCTGGTTGGGAGCCTGGTTCTCTCTCCTTCTCAGGAAGGAGCCTTGGCTCACCTCTGTTCTTCAGCTATTCAACCAGTCTGTACCTGGTATGTGGGGACCTGAGGAAGAGAAGACAGACCCACCCCTGCCCCCAGGGTCCTGACAGTGGCCCCCATGACAGTGGTGGGACAGAGGTGGGGGGTGTTCTGGCTGTCTACCACATGATTTAGATTTCTCCCCAAACTCGGAGGCCAGAGGAAGTTTTTTCAGGTGAACATTTAAAGGAGGCCCAGAAAGTGGTTAGTGACTTAGAGTGTTTGTAAGGAATAATGAAGACATAAAGCTGGGGGTGTGTAAGTCCACCTGCTCATCAGAGGAGACTCCAGGGAGGAGGGGATGGGTACAAGGCGGAAGGAAGTCAGGGCAGAGGGACCAACGTGTGCAAAAAATGGGAGTCCTGAAGAACACCGCAAACCAGAAACTTGAGTTAAGTTCCCAAACACCTCTTTGTGTCCTGTGGTCTGCCTTTAACAAGAGGGTTCCAAAGAATTCCTGGTCGGGGAAGTTTAAAAAAAAAATAGACCAATGCCTAGGGCCCCAATTCAGAACAAACCACTCTGAATCTCCAGAACCTAGGCACTGACATTTTTAAAAACCTCCCCACGTGATTCTAACACCATGCCGTCCAATATGGTAGCCTCTGGCCACAGTGGCTACTGAGCAACTGAAATGTGAGAGCCCAGAGTGAGATGTGCTGAGTGTCCAACACACAATGGATTTTGACGACTTAGGAGGAAAAGAATGTAAAATATCCCACTCATAATTTTTATAGTGATTCCATGTTGAACTGGTTATATTCTGGATACACGGGGCTAAAGAAAATACACAACTAAAATGAATTTCGCCTGTCTCTGCTGTCTTCATGTAGCTCAATAATCTAAAAATTATACACATGGCTCATATTCTGTTTCTATTGGACAGTGCTGTTATAACACGAGCCGGGGCTGTGAAGTCCGTGTCAATAAATGTTAATCTTTACCAGTCTGCAGTTCCAGAGAGGCTGCTGAGGCGCAGGAGGGGCACGTGTCACTGACCCGGAACATTGAACCCGTGAACTGTTGTCTGCCGGCTGGCCCCCCTCCACAGTTCCACCCCCAGTGGAAACCCCCAGCTCCTGGGTAGTCTCACCGCTATGCCTGTATCTAACGCCCACCCTGGGGCTTGGCTCACTGAGCAGCATGGCCCCTCTCTCTCGTCCTGACCTGAGAGGAAGGAAGCTTTGGGGCTCTATTTCCATATCCTGCAGGGGAAACTGAGGCCCAGAGAAGCAAAGGGGCTCTTAGATAAGGAAGAAGCAAGGCTGAGTTGAGCATTTCTAAGACCCCTATCTGCTGAGTCCTCACCACGATAGGCCTCAAAGACGGGTCTCCTCTCTGGTGGACGGTCTGAAATAGTTCTCAAATTTTAAAGCATTTTTTGGGGTGGGGAAGGAGGGAGAAAGACAGCTGCCTGACTATGCGCACAGCACTCTACTACGTGTTTGCATTCTGTATGCGTTAGTTGCCTATCACTGCTATAACAAATCACCACAAACTCAGTGGATTAAAAGCACAAATTTATCATCTTACAGTTCTGGAAGTCGGAAGTCCAAGATGAGTCTTATGGAGCTAAAATCAAGGTGCCGGCAGGGCTGTTTCTTTCTACAGGCTCTATGGAAGAATTTATTGCCTGCCTTTTTTGGATTCTAGAAGATGCCCATGTTCCTCAGCTGGCAGCTCCTTCCTCCCTCTTCGAAGCCAGCAATGGCCGGTGGAGTCCTCCTCATACCTCATATGGCATCACTCTGACTCCTTCCACCTCTCTCTTCCTCATTAAAGGCCCTGGGATTCCATTGGGCCCATCTGGATAACCCAGGCTACGCCCCCTATTTTAAGGTCAGCTGATTAACATTTTCTTACCAAGGACTAGAACATATTCACAGGTTCCAGGCATCAGGACACATAAATCTTTGAGAGGCTGTTATTCAGCCTTCCTCACCGTATCTACACCTTAAGACAGCCGTAGGAGGTAGACTGAATTATCTCTATTTTTACAGATGAGGAAACAAATTCAGGACTTAAGCAACTTGCCCAGGGACACAGGCGAGCACTCAGATCTACCTGCCTACAAGCACTTTCCATGACATCACACCATCTTTTAATGGTACAGGCAATTTTCAGGTTCAGAATGCAGGCATACTGTACTCTATAGCATTCTGTATTCAGAATACTGCAACACCAACAAAAAGCCAATCCTATCACCTCCATTTTGAAAAGGGTTTTATCACCAAAGGACTAAAGTCATGGGGAAGAACTGAGCAGCTTTCTAGACATTCCCCCTGGGATTACACACACACACACACACACACACACACACACACACACACACTCTCTCTCTCACCATACAACAATCACAAGGACCAGCTATCCTCCCTGAACACTCCTGACTGGGTGGGGAAGGGACCTTTGCAAAACAGGGCGTGGCCTGTCAAGTAAGCTAATATGGAAGCATTTTCCTCCTCCTGGCTCAGGAGCCCAAGAGGAAAGGCGAGGCTGGCAGAACGGTGACTTAAATTCTAAGCAAGCCAAAGTGCTCCTCTGGGACACGGGGCACTGTGGTCAACGTGGAGACAGAGGCAGCGTATTCCACAGGGAAGGTGGGCCCATGGACGGGGCATGCTATTTTCTGTCCACAGGGAGACATGCAAGCAGCAACCTCAGCTCTCCAGGTCCTTTCCACCAACGGGGCCTGGCTGGCGGCTCACTAGATATTTCTGGGAGCGATCTAATTAAATATTAACCATGCACAAAACCTTATTCCTACATCCCTCAATAAGTCACTCTGACGACAAGCAAACTCCGACACTGAACCCAAACTCTACCTTTCCAGAGAAAAGGGCCCTGGAATGGGTAAATCCTATGAGATTCACCCATTAGAAAGTTATTCATTATAAGTGACCCTCTCAGACGCTGAGAAAAACCCAATGGCAAAACCAAAACAAAATACCTTCTAGTTTACCAAGCCACCCACTAAAATGTGTAGACCTATAATCAGAGTTCTCTTTGACATTAAAGAAGGTTGCCCTTGATTTATAACTTAAGATCAATGAAGTTGGCCCTTTAAATTCCACCTCCTCTACGAAACAATCAGACCTCTTTATCCTCAAAAGCACGGAGAAAATCTAAAACTCAGTGAATAAATAAAGCTTGTGACAACACCCAGATTCTCTCTGCCAATTAAATTTTTCTCCCCATTCCTTCCGCAAGTTCCTGGCACAATTAATTATGCATTAGTAACTTTAAATTAAATGCCACATTTGTTTTCACGATGGGCTGTCCGGGCTGAAAATACACCGTAGGCCAGATGATGATGATGATCACAAGGATAAATTAATACTTTGCGGCCAGGTTGGTTCCAGCGCTTGGCTTTCACATAGCCTTGATGTCTCAAGGTTTTACTATCATTTTCATTGTTAATTACAAGCACAAAGGTGAGAAGGTCTCCCTGAGTTTTTCTTATTTCAAAACGAAAGCTGTTGCAGGCTGCATGTGCTAACTTGATTTGAAAGCAACTGCAGACGTCACGGCTCTCTGCAGGGAGAGGTGGGAAGGAACTTGCTAAAGGCAGCCACAAATGTCATCATCCTGCTTCAGACAGAGGTGGGTGGGGTCCTTTTGGCTTGTTTGATTTCTAAAGTAAAAGTTTTCTGCTATTTCAGTCTTGGTTGACTTATTCTGGCAAATGAGCAAGTCTGCTCTCCCCTCCCCGGGGCATAAGAACACCCCAGTGTTGGTAAAATAAAAAGGAACAGAAAAGCAGAAACACAGCGACACCTGCATGGTGGGGTCTCAGCAGGAGCACATGTAGAAATACACACCATTGTTTAATTTTTAAAACAGCCTTCTCAGGATAGGCCATGCTCTGGAGGAGATGCCGGCGCGTGGGAAGTGCGGGAAGGGAGCCCGAGGAAGTTTCTATCTGTCAGGCGCTGGAATTTAATAAGGGGGTGTGAACCTATTTATATATGTGGGCCAGCGCACCGGCAAACAAGTCTGGCTGCATACGTGCAACTTTTCGCCAAGTAGATAATGAGATATTGTGCGGCCCTGGAAAACAGCTCAGGAGAAAAGGAAACAGGGAGTTTCCTTCAAGGAAATGCACTGCCTCCCTGAGGTGGGGGCATTTTTATAAGGCGTGGAAGCAGGTGGCAGGAGCCCGTCTGCAGGAGCCGGGGAGGGCAGCACCGCCAGGGCAGAGAATCCGTCGGCCCGCGCCGGCAGGACGCACCCCGACCCCGCCGGGCGCCTCCGCGTCTCGGCCCCGCTCCACCTGGGTCCCCCGCCACCTCGCTCCCCGGCCACCTGGGTCCCGCCGCCTCGCTCCCCGGGCCGCATCTCGGTCGCCCACCACCTCGCTCCCCGGGCCGCATCTCGGTCGCCGCCACCTCGCTCCCCCGCCACCTCGGCCGGGCTCCGGCGCGCGCTTCCGGTCCACCTGCGCGCGGGGCGACCGGGCGGCGGAGGCCGGGGAGCGAGGCGGCGCGGGCGGCCCCAGCCCTGGGCGCTCGGAGGCGGGCAGGCCGGGCCCTGAGGGACGCGCGCGAGGGGCCGGGGAGAGGGCGCCGCCCGCCCTCCCTCCCTCCCGCCCGCCCGCGGCCCCGCCGCTCGCCTGGGTCTTGTCGAACTGCTCGCGCTCGGCCTCCAGGCTGTGGCCCGGCCTGCGGCTCAGCACCCGCGCCGGCACGTTCTTGATGCTGTTCATCCTGCCGGCCCGCCGCCCGCGCTCCCGGCCCGGCTCCGCGCGACTGAGCGCGTCACCGCCGGCGCCCGAGCCTAGGCACCGCGAGGCCCGCACGGCGCCCGCCGGGGGAGGAGCCAGGCCCCGCCCCTCGCCCCGCCCCCGCCCCGCCTCCCGCCAGGCGAGCCGCAAGCCAGCGCCCCCTCCACACCTCCACCCTCCCCTCTCAAGGCCGAGCGAAAACACCCGTGCTTCCTCCTTCCTCAGAACTCCGGGCGCGGGCCAATTCCCTTCCTCCCGACACACCCTCCACCCCGGACACTAAGTCCTGTCTACACCAGGCCAGGATCTGGTTAATTGGAGAAAACTTGGCCTAAGTGAATCTGACCAATGGAAGCACAACTAGCCTTTTTCACTTTTCCTTTTTAGTCTTATATTGACTTATGTGTCAAAAATGCATACAATTAAGCTGTCCTCTCTTTGTGCATCTCTAACGTAACTGCAGTTGTTATCAGTGCGGGGCTGTGGGATGAAATTTCAGAGACTGCAGGCTCCAGCATGCAGACGCCTTGCCAGAGTAAGGGGACCGGGAGGCAGGGCTGGGACAGCCTGCAGACAGATCTGAACAAAACACAGTGCTGGGCCATCGAAGTGCATCGG
This sequence comes from Equus caballus, assembly GCF_041296265.1. Classification (NCBI taxonomy): domain Eukaryota; kingdom Metazoa; phylum Chordata; class Mammalia; order Perissodactyla; family Equidae; genus Equus; species Equus caballus. Next base: position 25,239,781 of record NC_091691.1, on the reverse strand, counting down.
AAAGATGCCGCAGGAGGTGGTGTGAGACTTTTAAAACCATTATTATTGGTTTGCTTTTTAAATTATTGGGCACAAACAAGACTGAAGTAAAAAAATCACAGTTCTCCCAAGTGTGTGCTCTCAAATGGTTATTTTGTTTCTGCTATCCTCAGCTTTCCTCTCAGAATATAGGTGTGAAATCGCCCAATACAGGAACCAAGAGGGAAGGTGATGCCTACATAACCCTGAACATTGTCTCCGGACCCTTTCTGTAACCTCACGGATTCCTGGCTGCCTGGGTCCAGAGCTGATGCTGGGTACTGGAAAGATGTATTTGACAGAGCTCTCCTCTCACTCTAGAGAAATTAACCATGCTTTCTGTAATTCCAATCACTGAAAAGCTTCTTTACCAGAATAACAATAGCTAATATTTATTGAATGCTTATTGTTTGCTAGACACTGGGCTAAACCCTTTACATGTATTATTTCATATTTAATCCTCAGCACCCTGGTCAATAGCTGTGGTCAAAGTCCACAGTAAAGGAGTTTGCTGGCTCCGTACAAGCTGTTTCTCAGACTCCTCTTTCGACTTGAACAAAAGCAGTTTTCCTGTCATCTTCACACTTAACACAGTATCTTCTTTTAATCGAGGCAACAACCCCTCTGGATCTGTGATGTCTGCCACAGTGACTTAACATTAGCAACCAACTACCACTCTTCTTAAGAATAGAGTTATTTCTGTGCCAGACACTGTGCTCAACATGTGTTGGGATCCCAGAGCACTTGGCTAAAACATCTCTAGTGACTTGTAACTTATCTGCTTGTAAGCAAGGTTTTCAGCTACCAGAGGTCAAGGACCACTCTGTCTTACTCAGTTTCATACACTCAGTGCCTAGCAGGGTGCCTGGTGCATCAGCAATGTTCAATAAACGCCCGTGAAATGAAGGGCTGAAAGTGAGTAAACAACTCCCCATAATTTGGTACACTTCACCATATGGCTCAGTTTTATGAAAGAGCATTCCTGGGGACACAAGGATACAAGCTTCCCCACTCTTAGTTTGTCTAGGTTCATCTCTCAGAACATCTCAGACAGGACACCTGGTTCTAGTACTGGCTCCATCCCTGGTTGGCTGAGATTCTCATGTCATTAGAATCAAGGTGCCAGTTTGGTGTATCTCCAGGGTTCTTTAATGCTTCCCCCAGACTATTACAAAGGCAAAGTGTTTGGGATACAAATTAGACTTTGTTTCAAGGAAAACCCAAGAAGACAAACAGTAGCATTTACATCATTGGGCTTACTAAAATGATGGTGCTGCAATCCCCAGTGCCTCATTAACACATGTGTATGATCTAGCCCCAGCTTCTCTGTCCAGCTTCATCTTGCGTCATCCTAGTCCATTAGGTTTGAAAATATGTCATACTCCTTCCCACCTCAGGGCCTTTGCACATGCTGTTACCATTGTCTGGAATGCTCTTCCTCCTCCTGTTTGCCAGTTAGCATCTACTCCTTTTTTAGCTTAGTTCAGACGTCACTTCCTCAGGGAAGCCTTCCCAGAACCCTCCACCTAGGCCCCTAGCTCAAAGCATTATTTCATAGCACTTACCAGTTTTCTATGACCTCTTTGTGATTATTTGATTAAGGTCTATCTCTTCCACTAGACTGTAAACAAGGATTGAGTCTGCTTTGCTCACTTTGTGCCTCCAGTGGCCAGCAAAGCAGTACTTACTGTGTACTCAAATTATTTTGTTCTTTTCTGTTTAGATCTCCTGAGCTCGCATTTGGCTGAGAACCCAGAAATCATCCTTTATGGGACTGATTCATACGCCCTCTTCGTTTGACAAACTCCTCTCAAAAACCATCCTGGTTTTAACCTCCCTTGTCAGCTGTGGTCCTGATTAATGTGTCTGGTTTCTTAATCTGATCTTAGTCACTGTTTTCTATCACGTAGGAAGTGGTTAAGATTATTCTGTTTAAGACTGAGAATGATGAACTTTCCTGAAATGGACCCTAACAAAATCGTCGCCAAATGGCTCAAGAGAAGCAAAGGTACATTACTTCGAAACAATCACATTAAGGACACTACAGAACTCCAGGGAAGGAAAATCTCAGGTCAAGGCCACCGAGAAAAACTCCAGGATCAATTAGTCAGAGCAGACACAGGTTTCGATCCTCAGCCACGTTCCTGAAATGAACCAGCCCTACCCCAGGGCCTCTCAGTTCCATGCATTCTACTGGCACTTTTTAGGTAAAACTGCTGTTAGTATTTATTATCTTGATTCAGAATTTCTTTCTTTTGGGCTATTTCTATTTCTGTTTAAAAGATCTATTCACAAATTCTAAAAATACCCTTATATCAGTCTCTTCTGATGGCTGAGAATTTCTGGCAGGCAAATTACAGTATAATTTAGTTGCCTCCTCTTAAGATGAAAGAATGCTGATGACAAAATATACACGCTAAAATCTAGTTTTATCTTGCAACTATTTCAAACACACTGAGGCTGCCTCTCTGTAACAGAAATTGCTCACACATTTAAATAACTTAGGTTGAGATAGACAAATTGATAATATGAAGATTTCCCATTTTTTAATTCCACATGTTATAATTCACAATAATGTGTTGGGGTAAGAACAGGTACTGTAGATACTATAACCCTATGAGTTAAAATATACTAAGCCACAAAATAATGTCTGACTTTTTTCAAATCCTTTAGTTTCCCAAATTTTCCTACTTAGACCTGATCAGTGTTCTCCTTTCACCAGGCAAATTGACATGTTGCCATGAACCTATCAGAAGGATAAGGAGAGGGGCTGGCCTGGTGGCGCAGTGGTTAAGTGCACAAGTTCTGCTTCAGCAGCCCCAGGGTTCGCTGCTTCGGATCCCAGGTGCGAACATGGCACCGCTTATCAAGCCATGCTATGGCAGGCATCCCACACAGAAAGTAGAAGAAGGGCACAGATGTTAGCTCAGGGCCAGTCTTCCTCAGCAAAAAGAGGAGTATTGGCGGCAGATGTTAGCTCAGGGCTAATATTCCTCAAAAAAAAAAAAAGAGAAGGAGAAAATTTAATATTTTGTTTCTCAGACTGGAAGTCAGCCTGTCCAGGGACATTTTAGGTTTCCAATTTGGAGGGGATAGTTGAGAATCAGCTATACCTTCCTCAGACTTGCTCTGTACAAACCAGCATAGGCTGAGGGAGAAAGGAAGCATTTAGAAAGAACATAGCCAAACCTCACCCAATTTCTCTTTTCAGCACCCTAATTAAAAAGGCTAAATGGGGTGGCTCCTCCACTCTCATGAAAATCATCTCTGAAGCAGCACTGAAACCTTTTAACAAAGCGGCATTTATACAGCACAATAGAACTTTGATTATCTGCAATGCTTAAAAAAATACACTCCCATTCCTGAGGAAATTAACTCGCCAGGTTCGTTTTCAAGCAACTAACTTTCCTATTTAACCACTGTATAATAAACAGAAACCAAAGAAAATTACTTTTTATTATTAAAAATATTTTTTATTGACTGAAGCTGATCAATTCTCTTAGAAGGGACAGAGAGGCACATAGTATATTCTTCAAAAAATTAAATTACTTTACAAGTTAAAACATAAGTGCTTTAGTCTTTAATGATAAAAAAAAAATACATATAAGACTTGATCTGCCAGCAAGGTTTTGTTTGTTTGAGTAGACGGGACTACAGACCCCGACAACATTGGGCTCTGCTCAGCTTTGGGACAGAAGGACCGCGACTGTCAGTAACCGAGGAGCTAATTCCAGTTAAAAATATTTTATATTATATCATTTCATGTCTATTTACACAGCAAAGTCCAGAGCTAAAACCACAAGAGAAGAGAATACTTTTTCTCATATATTTGGAGCTGACTCTGATAAACCACTAGTTGTAATTTAAATGTATGCATAGCTTTAAAAAAATCAGATAGTTAAAATAGCATTTTATATGCAGGCTTCTCTATTTTGATTAAAGAGCTTTTCTAGTATTTAACCGTCGTATACAAACAATATACAATAAGGGCTAATTTCTTGCACATGAAAAATATTTCTTACATAAGAAAATGGGTAATTTGAAAAACAAAATATAGATGTTTAAAAATTCACTTTCAGTTTCTGCTCCCCTTTGGTATTAAATGTTGCTCACAAAGGATTACAATCCTCTTTTTGTTTTCAAAGGTGAAGTCCCAGGTATTGATGTCTGCTTCCTGCCTTCCACATAGATGAGAAATCGGCTTCTACAGGAAGGAAACGCAGTTAATAGAATCAAAATCGATGAGGGCTGCCCGGCGTGCTCTAGGCTCCGGGCTCTCAGACATTAACTACACATCCTGATCTTCATCAACACACGGCCGTGCCAGATATTCTAAATATGAAAACTTCCCAGCAAAGGGCGAGAACAGGAGAGAGGGATCAAGGGAGAGGGCTTCTTAAGCTCACTGCTCCCACGGTTTTCTGCTCTTGCGCTTACACTGAAAACAACTGACATGATTATACTTCGTAACTGGATTCTAAAGAGCCTTTGCATATGAAATGAAGGTTTGATAGAAGAAAACACAAATCAAGAAAGTGGTTACTGGGTCAATAAACCTTTTTATAAAACTTGAAACCCCCAGGAAAAGACTTCTTTCCAGACAGACATTCAGATGAAATGCTGAAATGTTCATTTAGATTCCGATTTTGAAAGCTGTACGTATTCATTTCCTTAGGTTAAAAATCTGGGTACTGAGAACAAGAACTTTTTGATCTGCATTTCTCTTACAAGTAACTGCCATTTTCCTCTGATTAAATTTAGAAGGTATGTATAAATAGGTCAAGCACAAGAGAAAGGATTACAGGGCGTCCAAATGCATGGCCTTGACTCCACATTATCAATGTTCCCAAGTTACTTATTAAATGCCAACTGAGACACAGGTGAGACAAGCAAAGGTGACTTACCCACGATCACAACAAAGACTGGAGTTGACTTTTGTTTTCTCTAATTACTGAGAAAGGTATTTTTTTGAGCTGACTCTTCTGAGACTTCTAAATTCTACAAAACAAATCCCAAATCAGTACCCAGGAAAGGAAAACTAGAAAATACTTAAGAAGACAATACACAAACATAGCAGAATTGCCTTTAAAAGACCTTTGGGAATTAATGGAATAGAAGGAAGTAATTTCATCAACTACCATCCATCCGTCCAACAAAGAGGTAGGGATTTCCTACTCCTGTGTGGGGCCCTCTGTCCCTCATGGCATCGTAGGAATGCTGTTTGCTTTACCATATGTGTCATTGCTAAACTCTGGCAATCAGCTAATGCCCAAATATAAGCGGCTCTTTGTCAGCCCAACATAGACGATGTGGTGAGCCCTTAATGAAGCAACAGTCATCAGAAGAATCAACAAGTCTAAGTGTTATAATTCATTAAAGTGCCTACTGAGGGCTTAGTTAGCATTGTTAAGTTTGGGGGAGATATTTAAAAAAGAAGAGAAGAAGGAGGAAAGAGGAGGAGGATGACACCTGGCCAGACACGGGTACTCGCAGGTGATGAACTTCAGCATGCAGGGTAAGCTGCCTTCTCAGCCTCTTTCTCCTCCCCGTGGGGCCTCTATCTGAGCCATCCGAGGATTATTCTCCGAGCTTCCAGACGTCTGTGCTTTTACTCACGCTGCTTCCTCTCTACTCAAATAGCCCTCCTATATTTTACAATCTGATGTATTTTATTTTATTCATTTAAAAACATTATTCTAGGGGCCAGCCCCATGGCCGAGTGGTTAAGTTCACATACTCTGCTTTGGTGGCCCAGGGTTTCGCCAGTTCAAATCCTGGGTGCAGACATGGCACCGCTCGTCAGACGATGTGGCATCCCATATGCCACAACTAGAAGGACCCACAACTAAAAATACACAACTATGTACTGGGGGGCTTTGGGAGAAAAAGGAAAAATAAAATCTTAAAAAAAAACCCCAAGAAACAAAACATTATTCTAAAAGGCCTCTACCAGTCTGCCACAAATAATACCAACAGTCTCACAACAGTCCTGAGGATGTCCAGTCCCATGTTCTAGTCAAAATTCCAAGTTCAGTTTCAGGCTGAGTCCCTCCCCATTCCCACACTTCAGGAAAGTAGAAAGCCTGCTGTGGGGGAAGGTGAGTGGTCAGCTGTGCTGTGTTTTACTCTTTCTTTCCTTTTTCCCCTATTTTTAAATTATTGGTTTTTTTTAATAGTTGATATACTGACATGATTTGAAAATAAAAACAATGTATATTCTTATTCCTGCCCCCTTTTGTACATATGTAGAATACCACATAAATCTTTCAGGATCTTGCTTCTTTTCACTTAATAATATATTCTGGAAACATTTACACATCCAAGATCTTCCCCATTCTGTTTCATGGCTGGGTAATATTCCAGTGTGTGGACATACCATAGCTATTCACTCAGTTCCTTTTTGCTGGACACTTGGATCATTTCCTAACTTTTGCTATGATAAAGCAATGGTGCAATGAAAAACTCATACATATGCCACTTTACACACATGCAGATATAACTGTACGAGAGATTCCTAAAGTGACACTGCTGCATTAAAGGGTCAGTTCTGCAATTTTCAGGAAATATTGCCAAGTTCCCTGCCAGAAGGACTGCATCACTTTGTGCCAGCACCATAGGGCCTGTTTCAGAGAAAGGCTTTGAAACGAGACTCTTGTCTTTATTAACAGATGGCAAAGCCCTGGTGAGGCAGACAGAACTCTCAGAACTCTACCCTGCTTCCTTACTGCAAAAATTAAGAACTTTTTACAAAATTATTTGCTTTTTCTGTAACTAGCTATACCCAGTTCAAAGAACTAGAAGAGAGGAGTTTGTAAAGTCCGTGGCCAAGGGGATTTCTGTTCATTAAATTCTGTTTTCCTAACATCTCTAGAATTAGTTAACAATCCACAAGAAAATATATTACGTCTGGAGCCGATACTTTTTCCAAATAAGTGATATCTGACGCTGGCTGTGAGATGTTAGGAGATTTAATGACTTTCCTCACCTGTAAAGTAAAAGACTGACAGATATCTTTTAGGGATCTTTCTAGCTCAAAAATTCTCTCAAATTAAGTTTTCACCAACCTCAAAAAGCTTTAGCATTTTTTCAGTCTATACCTGAAGTCACTGTTTTGTGCCTTTTTCCTGCGCTTTCCCTATCAGTTCCATTCACAGTATCCTCCATACCAGGTACTGTGTGTGCCACAACTGGGGAAACCAAGATGAAGGAGGGGGCTCCTCACGGCGCTCACAGAGGGGCAGGGAGATGGGTATGTCATTTACTGTGACGTGCACTCTGAGGGAGATCCGTACACCATCACACACACAGAGCCGTGCTATGAGGACGAAAGTGGGGAAGCTACTGACCATATCTTAGACAGGAATTTAACGTAAAACCCTAGAGAACAGGTTAAGAGAAAAGCTTGAGGCCAGGAGGCTGAGTAGGAGTCTGTCAGGTAGATTATACTGAAATATAGTAAGTTCTGCTATACACTTATTTTGAAAATGTGAATTTGTTCCAACACATCTGATATGTTAGGGAACAGATTGAGCATAATGTGAAGTTTGCATTTGTTTGCCTGAGATTTTGTCCAAGAGAAACACTAGGTGAACTATGTACCCAGCTGGACTGAGCCCCGCCATGTAGGAATACACACACACGCGCACACACATGCACGTGCACACACACACACACTCACATACACCCCTCAGACATGTCCTGGCTTCCCCACATCTGCGGCGAGAAGCTTCCATCCGAGAGCCCTCCTTCCACCACTTCCTAAGGAGTCACGTGCAGCAACCTCTCCGACACCACTCAATCCTGCAGGCAAACTTCGGTCTTTTTCAAGGTAGTGGCATATTTACTGCAGTATTTAAGTATTTCGTAACCACTTGACATGTATAAAGCTGTCCTACCATTCTGATTATATTCCTGTCCTTTTTAAAAAATGTGTCACTGACACAAGCGTTTGAGTGTCATGCTCCTAACCCCATTCTTCCCGTCAGCTGTGTGGTTTTTATTGTGCAATTGTGCACTGTGTGGTGAAATTTAGGAACTCACACGTTGTATTACAGCAGAAGAAACTGTGGTTATCACAGTATTAAGCAAGGTAGTGATATAATAATACATACTCCATTAGTGCATTAAATAAGAAGATCTAGCAGCAAGGCTAATATTCCATAATTCTGAGGTAGTTCTAAGGATAAATGATATTTCACGATACCTGTAATAACTGAAATGTGACGTGAAACTATCTGTGATCTCTACTAGTGACAAAGTCACAGGTATCAGGCATTACTGTGGCTTGTTTCCTGTATTCTTAATGAAGGAAGTGCTAAATCTCAATTAGAGTTAATCAAAATAAACTTAGGTATAATTTTTATTCCCATCAAAATTTATGGATCCCCTGAATTCTACTCAACAGACTCTGATTAAAAACCTCTACCTAACAAATCCAGAGAGGCAGAAAGTAGACTAGTGGTGGCCAGGAACTGTGGGGAGGAGGAATGGGGAATGCTGCTGAGGGGGACAAGATTTCTTTTGGGATGATGAAAATGTTCTAAAATCGGATTATGGTGATAGTCACACAACTTTGTAAATATACTAAAACCACTGAATTATGTACTTTACGTGGGAGAACTTTATGATATGTACATTGTATCTCAATAAAGATGTTTTTAAAAAGCCCTTACCAATATTTAAAAATATTCTCTGCCCCAATGTATATAAATTATTTCACTAATGCTTCCAAGAGAGTTTGTTGAGAAAGTATCTTCCCAGAAACCACCACAAAGTCCATCATGGTTTCCACTTTGAAAAGCTTATATGGCACATATGGTATGTATAGTTTTAAAAATCACTATTTTTGGAGCCCATTATTCTTTAAGGCAATCTTTGCAACTACCTGTTGAGGTTTGTGGCAATGAGCATGTTGATTCTAAAATAGTTAAGGTTCTAGTTTCAGATCATCTGTGTCCCATGGAAACTGCTCCATGGAACTCTTGAGTCTAACAAAATGCCATGTGAAGAAGAGCTAAGTAAGAAATGCCCCCAGAGAGTATTTCATGGAAATAAGACAAAGAAGTCCACTCTCGTTATTTCTATTCAACATTGATCTGGAGGTCTTAGCCAGAGCAATGAGGTAAGAAAAAGAAATAAGGCATAAAGATTAGAAAAAGAAATTGTTTTTTTTTTTTGAGGGAGATTAGCCCTGAGCTAATATCTGCTGCTAATCCTCCTCTCTTTGCTGAGGAAGACTGGCCCTGAGCTAACATCCATGCCCATCTTCCTCTACTTTCTATGTGGGACGCCTACCATAGCATAGCTTGCCAAGTGGTGCCATGTCTGCATCCGGGATCTGAACTGGCGAACCCTGGGCCACAGAAGTGGAACATGCAAACTTAACCATTGTGCCACTGGGCCAGCCCCTGAAATTCTTTATTCACAAATGACATGATTGTCTAGGTGGCAAATCCTAAGAACCAACAGAAAATCTACTAGACTAGGTGAATTTAACAAAGATGCAATTTACAAAAGTCATTTATAGTTCTTTATATCATCAACAAACAATTTGAGAATGAAATTTAAAATACCATGTATATTGGCATCAGTGAAAAATATCAGGAATAAATTTAACAAAAGATGTGCAGGACCCCTACAATGAAAATTATAAAATATGGTTAAGAGAAATGAAGGCAGCCTAAATAAATGGAGAAATACTCTATCCATAGATGTCAGTTCTTCCCAAAAGACCTACAGATTCACTGAAATCACAGTATCAGTGTGCATTTTTACAAAAATTGACAAGTAGACTTTAAAACTGCTACAGACTTGCAAAGGACCTAGAATGGGAAAACAATCTTGCAAAAGAAGAAAACAGTAGAGGACGTATACTACTGGATTTCCATAGAGTTACATAATCAATACAGTGTGGTATTACTGTAAGGACAACAAGCAGATCAAGTGGAACTGATCAGAGTCCAGAAATAGACTCTCACGTATATAATCAACTGATTTTCAACAAAGGTGCCGAAATGGAGAAAGGACAATCTTCTCAACAAATGGTGTTGGAACTAGATATCTGTATGAGAAAAATGAACCTTGATCTTTACTTCACACCATCAGCAAAAATTAAGATGAACTATAGCCCTAATCAGAACTATAAAACTTCTAGGAGGAGAAAATATTCACAATCTTGGAGTAGATTTCTATGACACAAAAGGCACCATTTAAAAAAAATGGATAAATGGGACTTCATCAAAATTTTAAATTTCTGCTCTTCAAAAGACACTTAAGAAAATGAAAAGGCAAACCACAAACTGGAAAAAAATATTCACAATACATCTGGCAAAAGACAAAGGACTTGTGTCCAGACTATGCAAAGAACTCTTAAAACTCAATAACAAAGGAAACAGGTCAAAGCTAAAACAGGCAGAAGACTTGAAGAGACACTTTGCAAAAGAAATGAAGAGCCAATAAGCACATGAAGAGATGAACATCATTAGGTCATCAGGAAAATGCAAATTAAATGGCAAGGAGATGCCACTTCGTATTTACTAGAATGGCTAAAATTAAATCGACTGACAAAACCAAGTGGTGGTAAGGATGTGGCACACCTGGAACTTTCATACACTTGGTAGAGACGTAAAATGGTACAACCATCTTGAAAACAACTTGGCAGTTTACAAAAAAGTTAAACATCCACCTAACCTATTACATAACCTAACCTATTAGATATTTACCTTAGAGAAATGAAAACATATGTCCATAAAAAAAGGTTGTATGAAAATGTTCATAGCAGCTTTATTCATAATAGCCCCCAGCTAGAAACAACCCAAATGTCCCATCAACAGGTGAGAAAACAAACTGTAGTCTATTCATACACTGGAACACTGAGCAGCAGTAAAAAGCAGTGAGGGTCTGATGCACAACAACATGGATGAATCGAGAATAATTCTGTTTGAAGAAGCTGAAGAGCACCTGCTGTATGAGCGCATTTACGTGAAGTTCCAGAACAGGCAAAACTATGCTCTAGCGATAAAACCAGACCAGTAGCTGCCTGGAGTGGGGTAAGGAGGGATTCACTCTACAGAGCATGACGGAACTTTCTGGGGAGATGGAAACATTCTATATCTTGACAGAGATGCTGGTTACATGGGCACATATACATTTACCTAAACTCATTGAACTAGCGATCTGTACCAGTTCTTCATGAAAGAACAAGTATATAGGCATTAAAGACATTCCTAATAAAATCTCTATTTTATTGTATACAAATTATACGTCAATAAAGTAGATTTTAAAAGAAAAGTACAGGGGCCGGCCCCGTGGCCAAGTGGTTGAGTTCATGGGCTCCGATTCAGCAGCCCAGGATCTACCAGTTCGAATCCTGGGTGCGGACATGGCACCGCTCATCAGGCCATGCTGAGGTGGCATCCCACGTGCCACAACTAGAAGGACCCATAACTAAAAATATACAACTATGCACTGGGGGGCTTTGGGGAGAAAAAGGAAAAAAAAAAAACCTTGATAAAAGAAAAGTATTTCAGTGTTCTTGGAGACCTTTTTTATTTTAGTTTTTTGGTCAGGGATACAAAAAAGTTTAACTCAATGGCTTTCAAATATCTTTAACCATGCATATAACACACACAAGTCATGAACCTGGAAGCCTAAACTCAAAGCATCAGTTCCAAGCTCTTACTTAACAGGTTAGGAAACTGGGACCCAAGGATCCTGATTTCTAGTTTGAGGTTCTTTTCACCGTTTACGTTAACGCTATAAAATCTACAAAGCAACTTATATCATGGCTACTGACATGTTACCATGCTCAGAAAAAGCAGTTAAAATTAACATGTGAAACAATTCCTGAAGGAATGACAGATTTAGAAAATTACTATTTTGCAATTCCTAATGAAGTAATAAATCTAAATAATAATAGTCAAGGAATGCTAAAATCATTAGTTGAGGGGCCGGCCCGGTGGCGGAGCAGTTAAGTGCGCACGTTCTGCTTCGGCACCCTGCGGTTCACCGGATTGGATCCCAGGTGCAGACACGGCACCGCTTGGCAAGCCATGCTGTGGTAGGCGTCCCACATAGAAAGTAGAGGAAGATGGGCACAGATGTTAGCTCAGGGCCAGTCTTCCTCGGCAAAAAGAGGAGGATTGGCAATGGATGTTAGCTCAGGGTGAATCTTCCTCATAAAAAAAAAAGTGAAGGAGAGGAAGGAAGAGGAAGAAGAAAGGGGAGGAGGAAGAAGGAAGGAAGTGGAAGGAAGGAAGCAGGGCAGAGAGAGGGCAGGAGAAGGAACTGTTGGGGATTAAGAGGGACTTCACAGGACAGATCCAAATGCCAAATATGGACCTTGGTTGGATATTAATTTGAACAAAGGGTAAAAAGACATTTTTGAGATTAATGGAGAAAACAATATGATTTAGTCATTAGATGACTAAATCATCTAATTATTATTGTTAATTTGGTTGGGTGGATAACGTTCTGGTTGCTTTTTAAAAGTCCTTATCTGCTAGAGATATATAACGAAGTATTTATGAGTGGAATGATATGACGTTTAGAATTTGCTTTAAATTGCTTCAGAAGAAAATGTGTATGGATGGGGGAAGATAAAACAAAAATGGCAGAAAGTTGATGGTTCTCGACAGTCTGTGATTATATTAGTCTTTCTACTTCTGTGTGTACTTGAAATTTTCTACAATAAAATGTTTTTCAAAAATCCCCAAAAGGGGGCCAGTCTGTGGCCTAGTGGTTAAGTTCAGCACCCTCTGCTTTGGTGGCCCAGGTTCAGTTCCCAGGCCCAGAGCTACACCGTTCACCAGCAGCCATGCTGTGGTGGCAACCCACATGCAAAACAGACGAAGATTGTCACAGCTGTTAGCTCAGGGCGAATCTTCCTCAGGGGAAGAAAAAAAAATCTCCCAGAATTTATATTCATATGCCCAGGTAATGAGAAAGAGGAAGTTTGGGTGCAGCAACATTTGAGTGTGACTTTTTCCTCCTCCTTAAAACCAGTGTACTACCTCCCTCTCTCAGAGACATAAACTTTCTAACAGAAAAGGCTGCCCTGCTAGCAATATTTGCACACAAGTACTCAGTGGACTGTTCAGTTACAACAGATGGGGTCAAAAGAAAAGTAACCACGTACATTTTGGGCACTGCTGTTGAAACTCTCAGAGCTGAGGGGGAGCAGAGTACTCAGCTCCAGATCTGTAACCATCTGACGGGATTCTGCCAGCAAACGCTGAAGCTTGCTAGTGGGAGAAAAATCATCCTGCCAAGGTAACGCAGTTTAAGCATTCATGAGATCAAGAAGCATTTTTAAATGTTTACGTTCACAAATACAATGTTACAAACACAAATGTTAACTACTTGTTAATATTTTTTGACTTTAGGTATTATAAAGCAGGATATTAAATACTAGAATAACCAAAGTCCATGTATTTCTTAGAACTCACATAGCTAAATAACTTGTCTGAAACAGAATTTACTACAACTAATTAACTAACATCCAAGTGATAAAAGAATACCAGGCATTGTTTAGCTCTCCTAAATCATCTTTCCTAGGCCATAACTAGAATGTCAAAATAGTTGCAAAATGCAACTTCAACACTAAAGGCTTGTAAAGCTTTTAAAAATATGTGGAACTATGCCCTAGTTTGTTCTTGTTTAATTTTCAACTTTGGGATCTGAATTTTTTAGCATGCCAACTGCTCTCAAAAACACCTAGACTAGGGGCCAGCCTGGTGGTGTAGCGGTTATGTTCGCATGTTCTACTTCAGCAGCGCGGGGTCCACCAATTCAGACCTACGCACCACTTGTCAAACCATGCTGTGGCAGGTGTCCCACATATAAAGTAGAGGAAGATGGGCACGGATGTTAGCCCAGGGCTGGTCTTCCTCAAAAACAGAACAAAACAAAACAAATTTTAACAACACCTAGGCTAATTTTTCCATTAAGAAAAGTTCATTTCTGGGGCCAGCCCCATGGTCGAGTGGTTAAGCTCGCGTGCTCCACTTCAGCGGCCCAGGGTTCGAATCCTGGGCGCAGACATGGTGCCGCTCATTAGGCCATGTTGAGGCGGCATCCCACATGCCACAACTAGAAGGACCCACAACTAAAATATAGAACTATGTACTGGGGGGATTTGGGGAGGAAAAAAAAGCAAGAAGAAACAAAAAAAAGATTGGCAACAGTTGTTAGCTCAGGTGCCAATCTTTAAAAAAATAAATAAATAATAAAATAAAATAAATTTAAAAAAAAGAAAAAGAAAAGTTCATTTCTAATTTTCCGTGAACAATGATCAATACTGAGCTGATCTAGAAGACATTTAATAAATATCTGCTATATGACTATATCTATGTATATACATATATACAACACACATACAGACACACACACACACACATACAGATATATATACATGCATCGACAACATAGGCATGCAATGTCATATACTGCCTCAGAAAAGTAGATGCAAACATCGAAAAAGGGTCTCCTAAAAGCTAGAAAAGGTAATAGCTAGTATTTCCCCTCAAATGTATAACTTAAAAAAATTAACAGCTTTGAGGTATAATTGACATACAATTAACTGTACAATTAAAGTGTACAGTCTGATGAGTTCTGACATGTGCACACATCCATGAAACCATCCCCCCAATGAACAGGGATCGTATTCTTCACACCGAGGCCCCTTTGGAATTCCTGCCTCTGTGAGCCCCTCCCCCTATTCCCAAACAACTACTCACCTGCTGTCTGTCACCAGAGATTAGTCTGCATTGCTAGTATAAACAGATTCATGCTGTTGTCTGTCTGGCTTTTTTTTTTTTTTTGAGGAAGATTAGCCCTGAGCTAACATCTGCTGCGAATCCTCCTCTTTTTGCTGAGGAAGACTGGCCCTGAGCTAAAATCTGCACCCATCTTCCTCTGTTTTATATGTGGAATGCCTGGCATAGTATGGCTTGCTAAGCAGTGCCTAGGTCCACGCCAGGATCTGAACCGGCGAACCCTGGGCCGTCAATGTGGTGTGAGCAAACTAAACCTCTACACCAACGGGCCAGCCCCTAGCTTCTTTTATTCAGCATAATTATCTTGAGATTCACCCATGTTGTATATAAATAGTTCATTCCTTTTTATTGCTGAGAAGTACTCCATTGTATGGATGTACCATAGTTTGCTTATCTGTGCACCTACTGATACATATTTGGGTCGTTTCCAGTTTTTTAGCTAGTACAAGTAACACTGCTTGAATATTTGTGTATAAGTCTTTGTGTGGATATATATTTCTATTTCTCTGGGAGTGGAATAGCTGGGTCACATGGTAGGTGTATATTTAACCTTTACAGAAACTACCAAAGTGTTATGCACAGTGGCTGTCCTCTTTACATCCTCACCGTCAGTGAATCAAACTCGCAGTTGCCCAGGATTCTAGTCAACACGTGGCATGGTCAATGGAGAATTAACACTCAGCAAATACCCATTAGGGGCCAGGCCCCACGACATCTCATTTCACCAAAATGACTGTGATCTTAGTACTGCATATTTGTGGATGAGGAAACATAAGAAATTAAACAACTTTGCTAAGGTCAATGAGCTAAGACAAAGTAAAATGGGGATTTGAACTCAGGTCAGTTTGATTTCAAAGCCCAATATCTTCCCCAAATGACATCAAAGTAAATTAAGTTTACTTGAACTTGTTTTCTTTGTGAGAGATCTGTGATGAAGACCTCATTCATCAAAGACAAAAATACATACATTTTGTATAAGCAGATGAAAATGTGCTCAACACTATTAGTCATGAGGGAAGTGTAAAAGTAAAGCCACAATGACACATCACTACACCCTTACCTGAAGGGCTAAAACTAAAAAAGACTGACAACACCAAATGTTGACAAGGATGTGGAGCAACCAGAAAGCTTCAACACTGCTGGTGGGTGTGTCAACCAGTACGACACTTTGGAGAGAACTGACAGCTTCTACCCAATAACCTGGCAATCCCACTCCTAGGTAAATACTGAAGAGAATGAAAATATACGTCCACAAAAAAACTTGCACAAGAATGCTGATAGCAGCTTCATCACAGCAAAAATGGCCAAAAATTGGAAACAACCAAAAGAGGCAATAACAAGAAAATATATAAACAATTTGTAGCATACTTATCCAATGGACTAACAATTCAGCAACAAATGGGAATGAACTATTGATGCATGCAACAACAGAGGTAAATCACTTCAACATGCTGGGCGAAAAGCCAGATGCAAAAGAGAACATACTGCATGATTTCATTTACATAAAGTTTTAAAATTACTTGTCTATGGTGAAAAACATCAGAAAAATGGTTGCCTCTTGTGGGGAACTGATTGGAAACTGGAGCATAAGGGAAATTTCCGGCGTGATGGAAAGGCTCTATATATTGTTAGGATTGTAGGTTACACAGATGTATGCATTTTCCAAAACTCATAAATTGTACATTTAAGATTTGTGCATTCCATTTTATGTAAATGTTACCCAAAAAAGAATTAAAAACAAAATTTGAACTCTAAAAAAAAAAGACTTTGCTCATGATGAAGACACTGGCTCATCCACAATAGTGACAATGTAGATACAACCTCAGTGCCCATCAGTAGGGGTATGGACAAACAAACTGGTTTATTCAATCAAGGGACTACAAGTTAATCAACAAGCAAAATGAAGAGACTAGGTCACAAGTGTCAGCATGGATAAATGTCACAAAATATTGACAAAGTTGGAAAAATCACACTGCAATAGGATATAGACAGTATTTTACCATTTATATACATTTTAAACACACACAAAACACTATGTAATGTTTCAGTATATACTTTTATGTAGTAAAAGTATAAAAACAAGCATGGAAGCAACTTAAGGACAGTGGTTAAGGGGTGGGGGGAATGGACATGGGGAGAATGGCATGTGGGACTTACACTTTATGTGTAACATTTTATTTCTTTAGCAAAAAAAATGAAGCAAATATGGCAAAATGTAAACATGTTAAATCTGAACTAGGTGCACAATTCCTTGTCAGGTTCTTCTTTTTTTGTATGCTGAAAATATTTATTAATTAAAAATAGATACATCAATCACCTGGAGGGCCTGAGAGACATCTTGCCTAACGCTAATCTACAAAATATTTAAAGAAAACAGAAGGTGAGCAATTTTGACTTTAGCTAAATAATATAATTAAAATCCTATAATTAAAAAAACCCTGAAGAATGGCCAAAATTAAGCACACTAACAATAGTGCTAGAGAAGAATTAAAAGTATGCTGGGGAAAAGTCTTGCCTGAATAAGCGGGATGCTACTAAGCGAAATACACACCTTTTCACCGGGCAAAGCTGCATCTTTGTTGATTAACAAAATCTTAGAAGCGTGCTTTTTATCAGAAGAGGACTCTGTCTCTATCAACTTCTCATCCTCTCTTAAGGCAGATTTTGAAGAACCCCAGCAGTGGGAATGCTGGATGGCAACTAGCTCACTGTGAATAAGAAAACCAGACAAAACACACAAAATCAAGCATTTATCACCAAGACTCAAACTTAAAAGTCTCTCAACAGGACAAAAACAAAGCTGCTTTTCTTTTTTAATGAAGAAGCTCAAGTCTGAGCAGAATATTATGGATTTGAATAGAATATATGAGTAGAATATTATAAATTAATGCAACCCTTTGCAGTAAGAATTAAAACAAAATTCTTAAAGAGTAACTACAGAATAGAGAATTTCTCTCCCCCCCACACACACAAAAAAAAACAAAGAAAAGAATGTTCGAGGGACAGGATCATCCAAAAGGAAGGACAAAAATCAACACAGTATAAGGTTAAACTTGTGAGAAGTTTGGGTTTTTGGTTTGTGAGACTGATTTTTGTTAATGGTTTTCAAAAGTCCTTTTGTGAAAGTAGAATAGCATTGTTGTGGCTATTAATTCTTCGATATGGATTGTAATTAGTCTTTGAGTGGTGAACATGGTGTAATCTGCACACAAGTCAAAATATAGTGATGTACACCTGAAATTTATATAACGTTATAAACCAGTTACTGCAATAAAAAATTTTTAAAAATGAAAAATTCTTCTATAGGCTCTTAGTATTAGAGAACAAACACACGTAGCTAAGCCTCTGGGTACATTATTAAAGTTTGGGCTCAAAGCAAAGTTAACAGCAAAAGCTGTCCTGGAACAGACCGGAGGCACCGGAACCTCCTCCGCCCATGGATCCTCTAAGTGAGAGCAGCCTGCCCCTGGCTTCTCCCTCCGCAGGCAAACCTCTACTTCCCAAACGGAACCGTGGTACAAATGTGAACACTTTAGTCAGATAATAAAGTAGGTACACAAGTTCTTATAATCTAAGGAAAAACAGGAAAACATAATTATCATTTCTACTTAATCATGTATTTGTCATGCGGTGCCTTGGCATGTGCCTCTGCTGGCAAAACAAGAAGTCACTTCAACTATTTCAAGCCAGGGAGGTCAAAAGGGCCTTGAAAGAAAACTCTGAAATTAAATTTGAATGTCTTTCATACATTAAGTTTAATATATGTCCTTTATGCTCTGAAAACTATCTAACGTGAGCTCTTCCCTTAAATGTACGTGTGTTCTTGTTCAGTAGTGAAAAATATGCAATTGTGCCCTACTGATACTTGCAATTATTTAAAGAAGATCTTTCAAAACCAATGATGAATAGATGACATTTAGTGTGGCACCAATTTTTTTTTAAATTTTGCAACTCACAGTAACTATCTGTATGATTTTTAAAAGACTCAGGCTTCTAAAAGAGCCAAATAATAATCCAAATAATGAAAATATCGAACTTTTAATCACAAAGTCCTATGAAAGTCGATGTGATAATTAAAACAAGGCTCTCAGTACAGAAACTTTGTTCTTTCTGTAATGAAATATTGAAGAGCTAGGTTTTATCCAAAAATAGCAGACATTATGATAGCGCCCCTCAACCAGAAGATTCAGCAGTTCTAACAATAAGATGAGCCTGAATAATGCAGCAAATGCTAATAACTAATCTATTTTCTTCTCTTAAAAAACCAATAGCTTTTACCAGCTTGTTAAATATAAAAATTCTTTCTCTTACATGATTTTAAACAGTAAGAAAGTTTGGGAAATGTAAAATGAACACAAAGGCAGAAGCAACTGGATATGTAAATATGTCAATGGGAGGAAAAAGCGAAATTCTTATCCGGGGTCTAAGGAATGCAATCTGGACACAAAGAGACAGCTTATCAATTCAAAAAGAATCCTAGGGTGAGGAATGCCCCAGAGCAGCATTCTATTCTGTAAAGTGACCCACCTGTTTGTTTTAAATAAAACACAGTTGCCCAACTCATGACAACTGGCTTTGTTTTTAAGCAAAATCTTTGTCTCAGAAGCTGCCCTAGGTACAAACTTTCCACTGGAATCTAATACATTCTCTTTGCACAATCAAAAACTCAACAGCCTCCGCTGCAATGAAAGGAGTAAATGGTTTGTCTTAAACATGATCTCTGTTTGCAAACACACCTTTCGGGGCTGGCCCCGTGGCTGAGTGGTTAAGTTTGTGCGCTCTGCTGCAGGCGGCCCAGTGTTTCGTTGGTTCGAATCCTGGGTGCGGACATGGCACTGCTCATCAAACCACGCTGAGGCAGTGTCCCACATGCCACAACTAGAAGGACCACAATGAAGAACATACAACTATGTACTGGGGGAGGGGCTTTGGGGAAAAAAAGCAAAAAAAAAGCCACTCCTTTCCATTTAACAGTCACATGAAGCGGCTACTGCGGCCCTTTATATATCTAAACACAGTCTGTGGGCTCCCTGGATGTTTACAGAAGTGAAACATTACTAACCTTGTTGGGGAGTTATATTTTTCTCCACTGGCACTTTCTGAACAAGTGCACACAGATCTGTGGTGAACGATTCTTTGCACTTTAGAAGGTTTGAAAATACTCATCCACTCTACATCAGACATGTGGCCTGGGGCTTCAATTATGAAATTACTCGGGTGGCAGCATTTGGATTCACACATGTCACTTTCACCCAGGCAGGCTTCATTTTTATGGCAATATGAGATTCCAGACCTTTCTATGTGATCTTGACATTCAACATCCAGCTTTTCTGGTTGCTTTGAACCAGAACAGTTGGCCAGGCCCAAGTAAACACTGACATCGTGCCACTGCTTTTCATCAGATAAGGATGTTAATGTTTCTGAGAGTTGTTTCTCTTCATTCTGAATGCCAAGTCCATCACTTTGTGGTGATTTTGCATGGATCTTGCACAGCATACTTTTGTTTTCGGGTTCATCCTGGATTTTTCCTCCCAGAGCCCAAGACTTTTGTTTCTCCATTAAGTCTTTCGTAAACAGAGACGAGATAGCAATTACACTTTTTTCCCCAAATGAAGTATTAACCTGTAGTTTCTTCTCTTTGCATACATCACAAGAGCTCCTGTCTGACTTACTTTGCTGAATCAACATGGTCTCAAATTTTGGGTCCTTAACCAGTGACTTCTGACTTTTCTCCCTCTTAATATTGACTTTTGAGCGGTTATTTTCAAGGTCTGATAAACACATGTCTCTGCTATGATGGCATTATAAAAAACAGAAGTTATAAGATATACTTGATATTGTCATTCTAAATATTTCACCCAACCCACATTAACTGAGCTAAATCATAATAAGACCCATTTTTATGAAATGAAAATATAATGAACATTTATCCTTTCTTCAGACCCAATTTCAGCCCAGCCTTCTCTAGGAAGTCTTTCTGATCACGACCCACACTTTCCCCTCCCATCCTTAACTCCCTCTGGACTTACTGTCTATATCACGTCATTATCCTACTGTATATATTACCTAACTAATCACACAGCAAATCTCTTCTTCCAGCTATATTGTTCACTGTTTCATGCATATATCCTATCTTCTCAACAGATTGTTAAGTTTTTTAATACATAGAGGCATTTTTAATCCTCCTGGCACCTAGGACAGCCTTTAACATATATTAAGTGTTCCGTAAATACTTGTTGATTGATCTGTTATTTCTCTTCCTAATTCTATTAGTTTCACAATAAACAGAGGTAAAGCCAGAACTGAAAGGTAATGGAGATTCAAGGTACAAAGACAAAGGGGAAAGTGCCCAATGTGTCTTCCATACTGCAGTCAGGACTATCCCATTTATGTGCTGAATACTTACATAGCTATATACTGAAAGCTAGTCTAAAGTAAAAATGACACGTGCATAAAATAAAAATGAAGAATACTACATATATGTGATAAACCTTTTAAGACACCATCTTTTAAAGTTTTTCATGTCATACCTACTCAGGTATTCTGATCTGCATAGTTCTGACCCCTCAGAAAGCTCAACCCCTCCTTCTACAATAGCATAAACCATTTTATACTCTTAAAGAATAACGTCCCTCATGGAGCTCAGGTACCTCCCAGGGACAATGAAGTACTAAAGGAAAAAGAGCGTCTATGTTGGGGCTTTTGCCTGCAAGAGAACCCTGGGTTGGTCTGGTGTTTATTAGCAGCAGCAGGAGCCGCTGGGATACAGAGCAACAGTGTAACGACCCCAGCAGAAGGCCTCAAAAGACAAGGAGAGCCAGCACAGAAAAGGGCGGTTGAATCTGGGTGGTGCTGTCTGTAGCAAGAGGCGCTCACACCCACTCCTGCGGACCACTCCTGCGGACTACTCAGCACCAGGCCGTCACTCCAGCGCAGGCTCTGCGGGCACACGGAGTTGCCGGGAACTTCCATAAGTCCCTTTTTGGCACTCCTTGTAACGTTTCTGCTTAGAAAAGCAGACTAAATTTAACTGTGGGACAGTTATATGCCTGTTAAATTAAACCACACCTCATTTACTTATATTTTAATTTTACAGAAACTAATTTAATTCACACTGCTTGCTATAGGTAAGAGAAGACGTCTCCTATTAACAAGGAAAACAGGAAAATCAAGCTAAGAGCAGAGATGACCCTCAGCTAGCTGAACTCCTATTGCAGTTATTTATATCATTCTTTGGCATCATTTCTTTTAGGCAAGTACCATGTCCTACATATCTTTATTTTCCCTATTCCTAGCCCAGTGCCTAAAAGACGGTGAGTGCTGAATGAATGAATAAATGATTCATCTCTGAAGTTTCTACTTTAGCTCAAAGCCTTCTACACAACAGACACACAAATAATGTTTAATGACTTTCTTTTATCAAGTGGCTAAATTAGGATCACGCCTAGAATTCTAAGACAAGGTCTCGTTACACACAGGATTATAATGATAAATATTAGCTCACATATATTTAGTCCCTGCTATATAGGGAATAGTACTAGGTACTGGCCCATAGTAAGTACTTAAGGAATATTGACTGAATGATGAAATAAAATACAAGATGGTATTAACAGCATCTTGCTAAGATTACCCGGATTCCAGGGACTTTGACTCCTCCATCTTTGAGTCATATATCTGTATCAATTCCTGAGACTTTTCCACATTGACATTGAGAAACTGCAGATCACTCTGTTGTTTTACGTAAATCTGCCGTAGATATTGATAAATCAATATAAAATGTAACAACAAAACTAAATGGAGCCAATAATTTAGTACTTTCAAACACTAAAACAGATCAGATAGTGACTAAAGAAATACACTAAATATCTTTGATTTTATTTTTCCTACGTTAGCAATGAGATTTGTTAATACCACTAGTCTCCTAACCTTTAATTACCATGAGCAGGACGCCATCTGCTATGCTACATATGATATACCATTAAGGAGTTAGGATTCCAAAAGCACCCTAAACAAAATCAACAGGCATCCTGTTCTCCTGATTGGGTGTTTGTTTATAAACGTTTCCACCTAAGTGTTAGAAGCCTGACTGGGGACCTACCTGTCTCAGGTTACGCAGCTCTGCATTTGTACGCTCTTGCTTTGACTTTGCGATATCAAGTAACTCATCTTTCCTTTTCTCTCTCTCTGCTATGTAAGAACAAATATTATTAAAATATTTCTCATCAGTCATATCAACACAAACCTCTTCATTTCCAACAATTTAATGCTCAGCTAACATTTTTTCCCTCATTTCTGAATTTAAAAATTGCAAAAGAGGATGCTGGGAAGAGCTTTAATCTGACTAGATCCTACATCAAATGAGAAAATTTTCACAATATAATTAATGCCAAGTCAAAAAAAATGATTCAAAATTGTATCAACTCTAGGATCAAAATGCATGTGTGTTTGTATGTACAGACGCACAGAAAAAGTCTGAGAGCAAGTATACCAAGGTACTAAAAGAAGTTACATTTGGATGGCAGTATTAATGATGATGATTTTCCTCTCTTCTTTTTCTCTTGGGCGGGCACTGGTTTCCAAATCTCTAGAATTAATATGTCTTACTCTAATTTTCAATTTTTTTCACATTACACAGGTAACCTATGAATGCATTTTCATTGTAAAAATCTAAAAGACACATTCTCTTTATTAACAGAAAAAAATAACATTACAAGGGGCGAAAAATCACTATTTTTAACAGCATGCAAATCAGTCTGCTACAGTAATTTCACAGGCCCTTCCGCTGTATTCTCACTGACCAAAGACCGTAGATAATTGTCCCTATGAGGCGCCCGCACAGGCAGACAAACTATTTCCACTTGAAGAACAGCCCAGCACTCCTTTAAAGACTTTCTATTGCTTGAAAACTCTTTTTATCTGATAGGTAATTAAGATTCAGAATTCTCTTTAATATACATGGTGATACATTTAATTTCTTAGTGCAAAAAGACAGAATAGAGAAGTAATTTTTTTTAATCTTCATTCTTTTACAACCATAAACATTTTGCTGAAACATGGACACTTCAGTATTACTAGAGCTGGGGCACGAGAAATCAATATTTTAAAAACAGGATCAGAAGTTGGTAAACGAGAACTCACAGAAAGGAAAGGATCTAAAGTGCTATACAAGGACTTATATCAGAAAACAATAAAATTAAGCTTAAGAAGAAACAATTTGATTCACATAAAAGTGAGAAATCAACAATAAATGCTTCACTTAAAAAAATCAGTATCTTTATAAGAAGTTCAAACTAAACGTATAAAACTACCCTCTCTCGCTACATGAATCCATTTTAAGTGAATCTGACGCAATCTAAATCAAAATTTACAATTTATATCTTTGGTTCTTCCATAAAACACCTTTTCCAAATATCATCTTTCTTGTGGATGAAAAGAATAAAAATATTTACTCTCACTCTCCATTTGGAACATCACAAAAACCACCTAAGGACAGAGGCGTGTACTGTGCTGTAGATTGCAGCCCCACCTACACAGCTATGCCGCAGTGTCTGCTGTGTCACAGGGGACCAAGCAGAGCAAACAGGGAGAGGGATCTGTGCACAGCCATCCCGCCCCCAGAAACACACTTAATGCTCAGCCCTTCCAATATGGGTCTGCAGCATTGTCTTACTTTTACGGTAATCCTGGTACACAAAATTGAGAACGTGAAGAAAAGGACAATAAGGAGCTCGCCTGGTGGCACAGCAGCTAAGTTTGCAAGCTACACTTTGGTGGCCTGGGTTTTGCCAGTTTGGATCCCGGGCACGGAGCTATGCACCGCTCCTCAAGCCATGCTGTGGCAGGCGTCCCACATATAAAACAGAGGAAGATGGGCACAGATGTTAGCTCAGGGCCAGTCTTCCTCAGCAAAAAGAGGAGGATTGGCAGCGAATGTTAGCTCAGGGCTAATCTTCAAAAAAAAAGAAAAGAGAAGAAAAGCACAGTGAAAGCCCAGCTCCAGGTTTAAACTACTCTGTCTTTTCTATTCAATTCTGAATTTATTTCTTTGGATTAGACCATAGTCAATACCATTGATACCAATTAGACCATAGTCAACACCACAACAAAAAAATCATATAAATGTAGTGCACTTGCATTATTTATGTGGAATTGCATTTAGTTTATGTGAATTCAATTACATTCACAAAGAAAAAAATAAAAAAGGATGGGGCCAGCCCAGTGGCATAGTGGTTATGTTCATGCAGTCCCCTTCGGCAGCCCAGGGTTCACAGGTTCATATCCTGGATGCAGACCTACAGCTGCTTGTCAAGCCAGGCTGCAGCGGCATCTCACATACAAAATAGAGGAAGACTGGCACAGATGTTAGCTCAGTGACAATCTTCCTTAAGCAAAAAGAGGGAGATTGGCAATAGATATTAGCTCAGGGCCAATCTTCCTCACCAAAAGAAAAAAAGGAAGAAGAAGAAGAAGAAAGAAAAGAAAAAAGGAAACACAGCTACTCTAACAGTGGAAGTGATGCCCACAGTGCATCTGTGACTCTCAGATGGTCTCAATTCCACACGCCTCTCATATTAACAGCATTGTGACACACTGGGTATATTCCTAGTGTTCAGAGATACTTGTTTTGGATACAGCACAGCCCCTAAACAAAAGCCAACTATTTTATCTGGCACTCATGGGTCATTTTAAATATATTTGAGTTTTGCCTGAAGCTCTGACTTTAGAATAATCTATTGTTGTATAAGAGGCAACTTTACTGTAAATATAAATGTTTCCCTAAATCAGATGGTTTTCTACATGGCTGGGTTTACCTGAGAGATCAAAGTGGAGTAGGTCCACCTATTTCCACAAGTTGGTCACAGAGAACAAAGAGGTCTGGAACTCTGCTAAGAAACAGCACAATGGAAGGGGACTGGAAGTCTGGACCCTGCTAAACTTGGGTCAAGGCTCTGCCTTTCACTGACTGGGAGACCTCAGGCAAGGCACTCAGTCTCAGAGGCCTCATTGACAGGACTGTCAGGACCACAGAAATGTAAACCAGTATCACTGTTTTATTTGTAAACTTCTTATTAGCAATATGTACAAACAAACGAAACAGGTGTCTAAGCCTCCGTGAAGAACTTCATCTTCAACAAGAGGAAACAAAAGTTTTCAACTTAAAAGAAAAGCACACTTTTAAGACATCTTCCAACTTCAGATAATACATGTTAATTTTTAGCCATAGCCCCTGACAGCATAATACCATGTGAAGCCTTTTAAAATTATTTTTAGGCTTAATTCACTTTTTTTAAAAAAAATTTTATTTTTCCTTCTTCTCCCCAAAGCCCCCGGTACATAGTTGTATATTTTAGTCGTGGGTCCTTCTAGCTGTGGCATGTGGGATGCCGCCGCAGCATGGCTTGACACGCAGTGCCACGTCCGTGCAACCCCGGGCCACCGAAGCAGAGAGCACGAACTTAACCACTAGGCCACGGGGCCGGCCCCTTAATTCATGTTTATAATTCAAAAATACAAAAATTATTTTCAGACAGTGGTATGAGTAGAAAAGATGTTTACAAAACCAGCTTAGGAAATGATTTTTAAAAATTATTTCACAAAATGGATTATAGTGCTATCTAACAAATTTCATATACTTTACCTAGTAATACCTAATAGGATGTATGAGTAAAAAGTTATGAATCAAAAAGAAAGGAGGCTATTAAAATATCCTGTAAATTTTTTTCCTTCGTCTGACCTCCCAGAGCGTTTTATTCACAGCATTTGTATATGTAGTACTAAATTCTCTGTGGGCCTATGAGCTTTTTGGCAACTGGCAGAGTGCCTGGCACACAAATGCTTATCCAAAGATTGTTTGAATTAAACTGTAAAGCTACAAATATATCCATATATATCTCTATAAAGATAGATACATATACGGACATATCTGTAAAGCTATCCATGTATATATCTTTAGCAATATAAGAGACACTATTAAGGCGCAGCAATCCCAGAATTAATGGAATAGTGACCTCTAGTGGTAGAAAACCACATTTCCCCAATCTTTAATCACCCGAGATTAAAATTAAGAATTCCATTTTATTTGAAAAAAATATATAATACCGAATTTTGCCCTTTAACTTACAGAAATGTATTCTCGTCCTAGAAGGAAGGGCATTGTGGTTACGTATGAGAAGATTTGAAAAATGTTAATTTAATTTCTATTTGGAACTTTACCTCCAAATCTATGATTTTCATAACAAAAACTACCAAAATGAAAGCCGAATAAGAACTGCTTGGCCGGCAGGGACAGAGATAAGCTCTGTGTATCGGTGATTCTCAGCTGGGAGCGGTGAAACGGAGAGGCTCTCACTAGTGCAAACTCTGAGATACCGGGACACAGACGGGAGAACGCGGCTGGGGGGATGAACGCAATGTTCACGTTTATCAGAAAGGGACCTAAGTTAAACCTTATTAATAAATTTCCTTTTAAATCATGAAAAATTCATTCCCAACGCTATTATTTTAGGGTCATAATGATGTAACAAAACACATGAGTATTTTCCCAAATGTAATAATTACAGGTAATCTATTTGCGAAAATGGAAAAATGTTGAATTCCTAAATTTTATCTAGTATTTGCAAAAGTACAAATATCCTTCCTTCTCAATTCATAAGATTTTTTCTGAATGGATTTTTAAGCACAAGTACTATGTTTTTAGTGAGAGGTATAGTCACACACTCAGGTTAGAAGGGAGGGTAGTTCCTCATTTTATAGAAGAGGAAACAGTTAACTGGGAGGCACGATAATGCTTAAAATTCCCTGCCTGGTCCCTCCCCGCCACTTAAAGGATGTAAAAAACACAAACAGAAACTATTTTGAAAGAGGTTTGTAATTCCTTAGCCTGTCATAGCAGTATCGTAGAAAGTTTAGGTTGCAAATATATAACTATTCAATCACTTAAACTAATTATCTATTTTTACCAGTAAAAATCAATTCATCATGCAGGCAACTATTCTCTTGCTTGAGGCGAATGATCTCTTCTCGTTGTTCATTATTTTCTGTTGTCTTTTCATTTAGATCCTCTTTACAAATAGAAGAAAAAAAGTCCTCAATAAAATACTAGTCCTCAAATAAATACTAATTTCTGGAGAATACACACTATGAATACCTCTCATGTTCTCAGCACTCCCTTCCAAATAATATGAAGTCCTGCTGAATCTGCAGCCAAAATATGTTCCACATCCTGCATCTCACCGCGTCCCTGGCAAGGACCCTGCTGAGGCTTCCCTCTCTCTCACCTGACTGGTCTCCCCGCTCACCTTTGTCTCTCCTGTTACAGCCCACTGTCCACAGAGCAATCAGGGCAATCTTTAAAGAATAAAAATCTGCTCAAGTCACCTCTCTGTTAAAAGCCCTCCTACTCCACCTAGGATGAAGTCCAAACTCGTAACCTTAAGCCCTGCATGGCCTGGCCCTGCCTGTCACTCTCCTCTCCTTTTGTTCTGTTCCTTGAGCAGGTCCCAAGCTCAAAAGCCGCCCTAGGGATTTTGCATTTGCTGTTCCCTCTGCACAGAAGATTCTTGGCCCAGATCTTCACACGGCTGGTTCCTCCCATCAGCCAAGCTTCAGCTCAATCGTTGTCTTCAAAGATGTCTTCCCAGTCCACCCAAAGGAAATGACTCTATTTCCCTCACTTTCTAGTCCACTATCCATTACCTTGTTTTCCTTTTTTTTTACAAAATGTTTTTAAAAAATATCGAATTTATAAAATAAGGCATAAATACTGATAAAACTGACTTCTGTTTACTTGAATATCTTACCTAGGTATACACAGCATTTAATAAATATTTATCGAACGTCTACACTGTACCCTGGGGGCTGTGCTATTAGCAGCAGATCCGAAAAAGAGACAAGAGAGTTTGCTCCTGCTGTCAAGGGGCTTACACTATGATTATGGTTTTAGCTGAAGCTACAAATGGAGACAAAACCTGTGATTTGCCACAAGTCAGGGCATCATAAGAACAAGATTTTAGAAGGCTGAGTCTTTTCAATTAAATTAGCCACGATAAACTATCACAATTTCAACAGCGACTCACTGCTTCACGAGGCACCCCACTAGACAGAGGGAAGAGTAACATCCACGACATAGAATGGCTTTGTCATTCTAAGGTTTCCTGTTCCACAGTGGGACGCGGTCTTCGTGTCTGATGTGATCACCGTTTATAAAATATGATACTATGGGTGCAGATTTAAGACTAAAATGATAGGTTCTCAGTCCAACTGTTCACTCTGCTCCATAGTGGGGAAAGGCCAGAGAAAAGTGGGCCTACCTCCATACCCTTTGTAGACAAATTTAAATTTTAAATATTCAAGTGCATAGCACTAACCTATCTGGTATGCCCAGCCTTCATTCCATTATTAAACTTCAAATAATATTACTTAGAAAGAACAAATCATGGAGTTACTGTGAGAATGAAAACAGACAAGGAGAACCGAAAGGGAATTTTCAAAAATAAAACATGGCCCAAAAAGCCCTCTGGCAGACTGTGCTGTTGGTGGCAATTCCTCATTCCGCCCTGCATTCCTCCCACAATTTTTTTCAATTCTTCCCACAAAGGGGCAGAGGATATTTCTCTACCGCTTGACTTTGGGTTCAACCATGTGACTTGCTTTGGCCAACAGGCTGAACAAGGGGGAAGCGATGGTGTCAGGTCCTCATGTGCTTCTGCTGCTTCTTTTAAGCTTCTGCCTTCACCATGGGAAGAAATGCGCAGGCTAGCCCACTGGGGAGGAGATGACTAGACACATACAGCAGAGATGCCCCAGACGAGCAGCTCAGCTGGGCCCAATCGAGATCAGCCAATTCCTGTTTCGCCTCCAGATCCATGAGTGTATTAATGCTTACGACTGCATGCCACTGAGATATTGTCGTTGGCTGTTACAAAGCATATATTAGCAATAGATAACTGGCACAGCCAAGGCAGGAATACTTTTAAAATATAATGTATTATGCAGTTTCCCCCAACTCTTTTGTTGATCTTGTAACACAAAAATTGCAGCATAATTCTAAACAAATGAAATGAATATTGCGTGGTAGGCCCCAAAGCCAGCAACAGACCTACTCTCAATCATAAGACTAAGTGAACCAAAACGAAGAAATATATTCCCAAAATAAAATGCTTAAATTGATGTCTCCTCCTTACCTTTTAATTTATTAATTTCGATCTTAAGTGCCTTCAATTTCTGCTTATAGTCTTGCTTTTCTTTCACGATACAACTCTCCACCATCTTAGCATCGCGTAAGGCATGTTCTAACAATTTAAATTTTCCTGAGCAGTCTGAAATGTGATTGACTGCCTCAATAATATCTTTGTCCTAAAAACGAAATTTGAAAACCATTCTATAAGATTTTTAAATTCTAACTAATCAATACAAAAAGATCACACTTACTAAGATCTATCTCACTGTGTGCCAGGTTTCGTTCTAAGCACTTCGCAAGTGTTAACTCCCTTAATGTTCAAAGTAACTCTCGGAGATAGGGACTATTGTTATCTCCACAAGACAGACAAGTCAACAGCAAACTGCCCACAGGGGCCAGCCCCGTGGCCAAGTGGTTAAGTTCCCACGCTCTGCTGCGGTGGCCCAGGGTTTTGCCAGTTTGAATCCTGGGCGCGGACATGGCAGCACTAGTCGGCCCATGCTGGGGTAGCGTCCCACATGCCACAACCAGAATGACCCACAACTAAAAATATACAACTATGTACCAGGGGGCTTTGGGGAGAAAAAGGAAAAATAAAGTCTTTAATAAACAAATAAATTGCCCACAGTTACACAACTAGTTAGTGATGGAGCCCTAATTTGAACCTAGTCAGCTGGTTCCAGAAACCATGCACAAACCATCATAGCTTATTGTCTGTCTCAGAAAGTTTAGAACCAGACAATTCAATTACCTAAAAAACTGAAATAGCAATAGGAGGGTGTCGGCCCTGGAAAGGGACTTATTCTCTGTATTACAGATAAATCCCATGGGCCCCGCGCTCCCTCCCTTTCTTTTCAGCTTGTTAAAATGACAGACTCCAAGACCTCACCCCAAACCTACTCAAATCAGAAACTCTTATTGTTGAGGTGGTTGTTTTAATTACAAAAAAGCTATCCATTTGCTGAAGAGCAATTCAAGCAATATCTGAAAGAATAAAAATAATAAGTAAAAGTTCTCTCCCTTCACTACTCACCTGACATAACTGTTTAAATTAGCAGGTTTTACCCCCGCTTAAGCAGATGCATAGAAGCGTTTCTGCTACAGCATCAAATACACCTTCCTGAAAAACCTCCCAGTCTGTACCCTCACACTAGGAGGACTTATGGGAAAAACAGGGTTGGGCAGACCATTCCAAAAACCAACGGAAATTTGTGATCAGTTCAGTAACGAAAAACAACAGTCCTAACGAACACAGTTTATAAATATGAACCGTTTGGAAAATGCCAGTGTAGACCTAACAGTCAATCCTTTTCGGGCTTAAACCTGAGACCCCTTCTTCCTCTTTTGTAAGTATGTCCTGGAGGGCATTTGTTTCTCATAGAGACCATTTTCATCAAAATAAAAATTCTAATTCTGGAAATACAGCCTTCTTAACCAATCCACTTTTTTCATGCAGGGGAAATGCCTCTGCAGCACCTGCGTTAGTAATCACAGCTTTGCCAGGGAGTTGCT
The DNA here is from genome assembly GCF_041296265.1 of Equus caballus. NCBI lineage: Eukaryota > Metazoa > Chordata > Mammalia > Perissodactyla > Equidae > Equus > Equus caballus. Next base: position 25,208,299 of record NC_091691.1, on the reverse strand, counting down.
GCGATGGAAACCATAGTGGTTGCTGAAGTCTCTAAACCGGTCAGTTCTTGACTAAAGACAATTCTGTAGATATTAACATTTTCTCTTGAATTTTAAGAAAGCTTGCCCGTGATCACTTCCAAACATTAATGTGCTGGGAAAAGCCACAGATGAATTAGCATGGGTTGTCCCAATATACCAACATTATTCCCCTACTCACCAGGTATCAAAAACACGTGTTACAGAAGAGACTGTTCATCAATCACTGTTTATGGCACCTTAGTGACCATATCAATGCTTGATTGCTAACAGTTTTTCTCTCCATTTTAAAAAAACATTAACAAGCAATCTGACTGTCAGTGACTTCACGAGACTTAATAATGGATGCCTTGGAAGAAAACACGTTAATCCAGCCATGCTATACCATGGAATGGGCCTTGGAGACAGAGACCAAAAGTGGAGTCCTGCCTCCTCTCTCAATGCCTTGGGGACATCATTTTTAACTTGTTTCCCTCATTTCTAAAACTAGAATTTAAAAAGAGAGACCAACGTTGGTAGCTGAGTTGCTATGGGCTTATGTAAGATAATGTATATGACCATAATTTATAAACTACAAAGTGCCCTGGCAATGGAGGTATTATTGTGAATTACCTTTAGCTTTATCATGGTAGTGAGAGCCTGCTCTCGAGCTTGTAATTGTCCTACCTGAGCAGAAAGTTCCATTAATGTGTTGCTGAGGTTTTCATTTCTAGCCTACAAGAGAACAACACATAAAATACTAATTGAGTCATTTAAAAGCTTTCATTACTATCACCAGCCACAATCTGTGCTTATTTTTCTGTTTATTTAACTTTTTTTAGTAACAAAGTGGGCTAAATAAGCAGTCGTCAACAAGGAATACAAATGTTGATTTCGCCATGACCTCTAACATCCTCTCAATACTCGTGTTTGCCCAACTGAGTTATACTGGTTATGTTTATAAACAATCTATAATTCTAGCTTGGCAAGAAAGAGGAAAATGAATGAAAGAATGAAAATTGGATTAGTAAGAAACTTCCTTTGGCAGTATAAAGAAGCATTAGTGAACTTCTGTGCATTTTTTTTAACTCTATGTTAAAAGAACTTCAGCTTCAAGTGGGGTATTCCCAGTTATCAGGGTTTTTTTAAACCATAGAACTATATCTGATATAATTATTTTGTACATGATGTATTTATTGGTTGGAAAAAAAGAACAATCAGGGTTTTTTAACGATATCTTCATAGAGGAAACTTAAATGCATATTACTAAGTGCAAGAAGCCAATCTGAAAAGGGTACATACTACATGATTCTAACTACAGTCATGCCCCACATAATACTTCAGTCAACAATGGTTGTCCCATAAGATTAATACCACATAGCCTAGGTGTGCAGCAGACTACATCATCTAGGTTTGTGTAAGGACACTTCACAATGTTTGCACAATGATGAAATCACCTAATGATGCTTTTCTCAGAATGTATCCCTGTCAGTAAGTGACTCGTGACTGTACATGACACTTTGGAAAAGGCAAAACTATGGACACAGTAAAAGAGATCAGTGGTTGCCAGGGGTTGTGGGAGGGAGGGATGGAGCACAGAGGATTTTTAGGGCAGGGAAACTATCCTGTATGATACTACAATGGTGCATACATGTCATTATAGATTTGTCAAAACCCATAGAATGTACAACACCAAGAACGAACCTTAACGTAAACTATGGACTTTGGGTGATAATGATGTGTCTGTGCAGATCCACTGATTATAACAAATGTACCACTGTGGTGCAGAATGTCCACAGTGGGGGGGCTGTGTGTGCGGGAGGGCCGAAGATGTATGAGAAATCTCTCTACGGTTTCACTCAATTTTGCTGTGAACCTAATACTGCTCTAAAAAATAAAGTTTATTAACTAAAAAAATAAAAAAACCCAAAAACTTCCTGCCATGCACTGAATTGCACCCCCGCCAAACGCATATGTTGAAGCTCTACCCTCCAGTGTGGTGGTATTTGGAGGGGGGGGGCCTTTGAGCGTAACTAAGCGGAGGTGAGCTTGCTCACTCTCACTCCAGCACTTGAGGACACAGCAGGAAGGCGGCTGTCCACAAGTCAGGAAAAGAGCCCTCACCAGAAAGTGACCATGATGGCGCCTTGATCTTGGACCACCAGCCTCCAGAACTGTGAGGAAAGAACTCTCTGGTGTGTAAGCCACCCAGTCTAGGCCATTCAGTTACGGCAGCCCAAGCTGACTAATGCACTTCTGTTTTTAACTCAACACATCAGTAGATTACAGGATAGCTTTCACTTATTTTAGAGCTAGAAACTGTCTAGAATAGTAATCTGAAAAAATAAAAAAGGCATAAAATAAAATCTATACTATTATTATGAATTACTAAGACTCATTACCAAGATCTATACTGAATATCATTATGACACAAGAATATGGAGGATATAACAACAACAAAAATAATGGCTTTCTCTCTGTGCCTCTCACAAAGCAAGAGCTCAAAAAGTATTTGATGACTGACCAGTTAGAACTGAAAACTGAAAACTGTCTTACAGATTTTATTCCCAGTACACCACTAACATGGTGTTGATTTTTGTTTATCATATCAGATAAGACACAATTATTTAGAAAGCATAATTTGAAGCTACCAAAACTTGATGATACGGATCTCAGACTTTGAAAAAGGCTTTCTAAAATAACCCATTGTTGATAAAACGATAGCCTTCTAAAACAAATGGCTAACAGTTAAAAAAGGGTTGTAACGAAGCTTCATCTCTAGCGCTGTGTAGCTAAGCAAAGCAGTACGATGAACACAAAACTATGATAGACGGATGCACGTACTTTCATACACACACAGATGCATTTTAATAGAAACATTTAAATCTAACTTCTCAATAAATGAAACAGACGGAACGTGGGGCTACCAACCTCAAGGTCTTCAGATAGGAGAGAGGAATGGGTCGCCTTTTGAACCATTTCCTGAAGCTGTAGCTGAGTCTTCTGAAGAACCGTCTGGCATTCCATTTGATTAGATTCAAGGGTTTTTACCTTCTTTGTGAGTGACTTGATTATTTCAGTTCTTTTATGTAGTTCACCTGAGGGAAACGTCATCAATAACTTATTCCTGGTCAGATCTGAAACTTAAAATGCATTATTTTCAAACACACATTTAAAAAGTAAGTGTGCTAAAGAATTTTTTAAAGGATAATTCTCTTTTTTTTCTTTTTCTTGGTGAGGAAGATTGGCCCTGAGCTAACATCTGTTGCCAATATTCCTCTTTTTGCTTGAGGAAGATTGTCGATGAGCTAACATTTGTGCTAATCTTCTTCTATTTTTTTGTATGTAGGATACCACCACAGGATGGTTTGATGAATGGTGTGTAGGTCTGTGTCCAGGATCCAAACCTGTGAACCCCGAGCCACCAAAGCAGAGTGCGAGAACTTAACCACTATACCACCGAGCCAGCCCCAGAATTAATTCTTCTTTTAAAAGTTTTATTATGAAATGCATGATACTGTACCCTAGTGAAGAAACAGAATACTGTCAGCAACCCAGAAGCCTCCCGTATGTCACTTCCTGAACACATTCTCTCCAATTTCCATTTTCCCAGCCACCACACTGATCTTTTTTTTTTTTTCTTTTTTTTTAAAGATTTTATTATTTCCTTTTTCTCCCCAAAGCCCCCTGGTACATAGTTGTATATTCTTCGTTGTGGGTTCTTCAGTTGTGGCATGTGGGACGCTGCCTCAGCGTGGTCCGACGAGCAGTGCCATGTCCGCACCCAGGACTCGAACCAACGAAACACTGGACCGCCTGCAGCAGAGCGCGTGAACTCAACCACTGGGCCACGGGGCCAGCCCCCCACCACACTGATCTTAATCATTTCCTTGCTTTTTATTATAGTTTTACCACCTATGACCACATCCCTAAAAATATAGTTTAATTTGAACCATACATAAATGGAATTATACTCTATGAATTCTTGTTTGCTTTTTTTCACTGAAGATTATGATCCTGAGATTTATCTATGTTGTTGTGTGTAACTCCTGTTTGTGCACTGTCATTGCTACATAATATTGCATTATGTGATTATGCCGAAATTTATTTCTCCATCCTACTATTGATGGTTGGGTGGGTTGTTTCCACTTGGCAGCTGTTATGAACAATGTCGCTCTGAATATTCTTGTTCACGTGTCTTGGTGCAATTTCGCCTGAGTTTCTCTAGAGCCTTGCTACTCAAAATGTGGTCCTTGGACCAGGAGCATTGACATCACCTGAGAACTTGTTAGAAATGCAGACTCTTAGGCCCCTGACCTATTGTATTAGAATCTACATATTAACAAGATCTTTCGGTAATTCATGTGTATATTAAAGTATGAGTACATTCCTAGAAGTGGAAATTCTAGGCCACAAGCTATGTATCTCTTCACCTTCACTATACACTGTTGAATGATTTTCCAAAGTAGTTGTACCAACTGACACTCCTACCAGCAGTGAATGAGGCTTCCCTTGGCTCCACACCTTTACTAATACCTGATATTTTTTGCCAGTCTGGTAAGTATAAAATGGTATCTCATTATGGTTTTAATTTGCATTTCCCTAATTACTAATGAGAATGAGAACCCTTTTACATATTTACTGGCCATTCAGTTTTCCACGAAAGGCCTATTCAAGTTTCTTACTCATTTTAAAACCAGACACTGATGGCTACATATAATCTGTTATCTTTCTTATTTAACATGTTCATATAAAGATATTATGTCCCATGTACAATTATATTAAACACTATGTTCATGTGTATATATATGGGACCAGGTATGGTCAGAGTAAAATCAGATGGTCATCAAAGAAACAAAAAAGATGCATATTTAGATTGTCATGTTTACAGGATCCTTTGCGTAATATAAGTAAAAAGAAGGAGCTGTATGGTTATCTTCCTATTAAACAGATCTAGTGTTTTCCCCTCTAATACACTCTAGTATTTTTTTTTTTCCTTAAAGACTGGCACCTGAGCTAACAACTGTTGCCAATCTTCTTCTTTTTTTTATTGCTTTTTTCTCCCCAATCCCCCCAGTACATAGTTGTATATTTTAGTTGTGGGTCCTTCTAGTTGTAGCATGTGGGACGCCGCCTCAGCATGGCCTGATGAGCGGTACCATGTCCGCACCCAGGATCAGAACCAGGGAAACCCTGGGCCACTGCAGCACAGAGTGCAAACTTAACCACTCGGCCGCGGGGCTGGCTCCTAATACATTCTAGTATTAATGTAGTGTCAGCAGAACATTCAGACTTTAGGGCAGCACTAAAGGGATGATAAAATTAAAATACCATAGGAAAGAAAATTTCTGCCAGCCACTTTTGACATTGCTGTAATTTTAAAAGATGATTGTTTTAGGTACTTAAGATCACGTTCAATACCGAAAGTTTAAAATCTTGGAGTCAGTTCAAGAGAAATGGCTAGCCTTGGCATCTTTATCCATATTCTACCTCAAAACCACGTTCCCTGAGATTCGCTCTTGCCGTGCCATGTGGGCTGGAGCTCTACCTGACACCCTTTTACAATGAAGTACTTTGTTTGTCGGACTGTGATTCACATTTATGTTTATCTGTTTGATCCTGAGGGTTCAGAAAGTCCTCCTCTCTTCAATTAAACTAAGCTCGGGGACAGCAAGGACTGTGTTGACACATTCCTTCTCTGTCTTTCCTGTGAGCCCTTCCAACGTGTTAGCATAGAGAAGTGCACAACGGATGTCGCTGAACATATTTCTGACCTTCTAATTTGCTGCAACGTTCTTCCAAAGTCAACACTTTCTGCCGATCCTCTTCCCATGAAAGAAGTTGTCTCTGATGGACTGCAACCATGTCATTGAGCTCTTTATCTCGGTCTTTTAATTCTCCAATGAGCAGCTGCAGCTCTTTCCGTTGTTTTTCGATAGTGGAATTCTCAACTTCTGACGCGATGTTCTAAACATACAAAGTCATTTTATATCAAAATAAGACTAATGAATAACATAAATTGGCCAAAGCATATTTTCCAAATAATTAGATCTTCTTTTGCTGCCAATTCAAGGTAGTTAAATTAACCAAGCGTTACTCACCGTTTATAACATGGCATCAAAATTATGCATATTTAAAGCAAGTTGGGGGCTGCCCTGTGGTGTAGTGGTTAAGTTCGGGGCGTTCTGCTTCAGCGGCCCAGGTTCACATGTTCAGATCCCGGGCGCAGACCTACACCAGTCATCAGCCATGCTGTGGCAGCATCCCACATATAAAGTGGAGGAAGAGTGGCACGGGTGTTAGCTCAGGGCTAATCTTCCTCAAGCAAAAAAAGAGGAGGATGGGCAACAGATGTTAGCTCAGGGCTAATATTCCTCAGGAAAAAATATAAATAAATAAACAAATAAAACAAGTTCACAGCTACTGTGCACCCTGTCTCCATCATTTCCAGTCATATCACACATACACTCTTAGAAAGCGGGACTGGTTGTAAAACCTCCATTAGCTCATCACAAATAAACCCATTTCTGCTTTTTTTTTCTTTGCTGTGAACCCTCACCTTGCCCCAGCCATTCTGGTGTAATTGAGTAAAGGGAAACATGAAATAATTACTGTTTAAATGTAAATAATTCTCATAACATCTAACACATGCCCATACACTCAGGCCACCAAGAACAGTTTAATATTGTGACTGGTCCAAACTCAACACACCTATTTAAAAACAAATTTTCTAAAGGAAACATTTCAAACATACACAGAATAGAACTGTAAGCTCCCATATGCTCGGGACCTAGGTCCGACCATAATCAAGATTTTGCCAAATGCGTTGCAATTTTCCTTTTTCTTTTTGTTGATTAAAAACACATTTTACCTTCACATATTTCAGTATGCATCTCTAAAAATGATCATTTTTATGCAACCATGATGCCATTTTCATACCTAACAAAATTATCTACAATAATTCCTTTTAAGCATCCATCATTTGAAAGTCTAGTGCATTGAAGTTGGTCTGACCTTCGTGTGAACGCAAAATCAGCCACTTAGTGGCTCTCTAACCTGGGGCAAGTTACTTCGTGTCCCCAAGCTTTAGTTTCCTCACTGTAAAACGGTAATAACCGCACTTTCACTTCTTAGAGTTGTGTGCATTAAGCAAGATAAGCTCTGAAAGCACTCCACAAACATTACCTATTAAGAGTGTAAGTCACACTTCAAAATATGGTACTGTCCCCACCTACAAAATAAAGACTAAAAAGTGTTACTTTACGAATTCTACCTTAAAGACAAGTAGTTCACCAGAGGCCCGTGTCCATCATTCCTGCTTTCTGAAAAATAGATAATGGTGAATAAATTACAGTTACTTACTAGTAACTTAAACACAGAAAATGGAATTTGGAGTCAAGGGATTCCAAGTCACTAGACATGAATTCCGGTCTTTGGTAAGCCATTCATTCACTCATTCATTCATTCACTCAACAAATATTTACTCAACACCAAATGGCTGGGGATACAGCAACGAGTACGCCGGCAAGGAGCATATACATTAGCATAGGAAAACAAGCAATATGTCAAGTATACAAAACACTTTCATTGTATACTGAGAAATGCAAACATCGGGCAAGTTCACTTTCTGTTTCTTTTTTCTTTTTTAGAGGTGTCTGAAGATTGTTTTATTTTTTCCTAAAGTTTGCCATTTTCTTCTTTTTTTTTGGAGAGGAAGATTGGCCCTGAGCTAACATCTGTTGCCAATCTTCCTCTGTTTTTCTTTTCCCCCCAAAGCCCCAGTACATAGTTGTATATCCCAACTGTAGGTCCTTCTAGTTCCTCTATGTGGGACGCCGCCACAGCATGGCTTGATGAGCGGTGCTAAGGTCCGATCCCGGGATCAGAACCGGTGATGCCCAGGCCGCCGAAGCGGAGCGCGGGAACTCGACAACTCGGCCACGGGGCCGGCCCCAAGTTCCCTTTCAAGAGTTTTTGGTAAAACGGAGCTGTGAGCGCTCCTCCGTTCGCTGGCTACTGTGAAGTAAATTAAGGAGCGGAGGCGAGGCGGCGGATACCAAAGCCGCCCTACAGATGCCCCCCGTTGGGGTTAAAAGTGAGACGCGGGGCTCGCCGCCAGTCTGCGCCGGGGCGGAAACCCAGTCTTCCCTAAGGTAAGGAGACGGATGTGACGCTCCGTTTTTCCTCTGCGTGCTGTGCATCGTTTTAGATTCGGGGCAGAAACTGCTCCTTAAAACCCAGCCACGCTGGGCCCCAGTGCACGCTGTCCCCGAGGTCCGCGGGCCCCCAGCCCCGGGACGCGGCGGCGCTCACCTGGCGCCCGGCGAGGAAGGTCGCCGACAGGTTCATAGGTGCTTCCTCCGCCCCCGGAGAAAGCCGCTGTGCGCAGCGTCACCTGAGAAACGCCATCGGCGCGCCTGTCCCGAGCGGCGGGGGCGAGCCCCGAGCCCCGGAGCCCCGCGCCGTCGGCCCCGAGCTCGCCCGCCCAAACCGCTGCCCGGCGGAGCGCGCCCGGCCCGCTCCTACGGCGTCGCCGAGGGGCCGCCCCGGCTCTCGCGACAGCCCGGCGGCCGCGCGACCCGGCGCGGGAGGAGGCCGGCTCCCTCCCCGGCCCGAGGGGGCGCGGCCGGCGCCGCCTTCCCGGCGATTCTTCCTCCGAATCGGGGCCTGGGAGCTCTCGCAGGAGTGAACTGAGACTGTAAAACCCATTCCGCACGGACCTCAAAGAATCGGTCTTTACCGTTACCCGGTGAATGGGGAAGCAGATTAAATTGTTTCTGTCCCCATCACCCTGGTTTGTGGCATTTGAGTTGCTCACTTCTTTTCGTCTTCCCGAACTGTGAGCTCGGTCTCGTTAGCCGCTGTCTACCTGGCACTGGGGACGGTGTTGGGCATTCAAACGAGTAAACGGATGGAGGCAGACGCCAGCCCTGGCAGCTAATAGCTGCTGGCCATCCTAGCAGGCAGCCCTAAACTAAGAATCACAGACGAAGAGAAAAAAATTCTTTTTGGACTCTCGACTTAGCTCTTGAATAGCAATGAGAACCTTGGCGCTTTATCGTGACAAAATTTACCACATTCTGGATTGAATCTAAGCTTTTTCACCTGTTGCTTCAGTCACCCCTTCTCCAATTTACACTTCACATTATACAGGAACTGGACTAAGGAAAACTACTACTTATCACATTTAACTCCTGCCGGCCCAAGCCCAACTGCTTAACTCCTAAGATGGTATTACTGGGAAGACAAATGACCAGCCTTTCAACTTTACTTTTTGGTTGACTATGAATTAGCAAAACATGCCTTTGTGTTCTTAAAAGACAATCTCAAAATGGAAAAACACAATTAAAATTTCTTGCTTTGAAGCTTTACTTATTTGGGTGACACTTGCCTCCTTAGGATAGGCTTATGGTTAGGAGAACCAAGACGACAATGTTTTAGAATTTAAAATCAAGAAAGCAAATTCTGACTAGTTAAAAACAGCTTATCAGTAGATGCTATGCAGTAGTCTTGGTGGAACGAGAAAGATGAAAATGAGTGTGGCTGAATGTCAATTTCCCAATTGAGGAGCATTTTAATCCACACGCTTCTCAAATCTCACATTGCAAGATTTGGTATTTTTCTGGGAAGCCCTAAAATGCCGTTGTTCACCAAGCAACCACATACTTAACACTCACTGTAAAAGTAGGAATAAAAAAAGTAGTAATAAATGAAGCTCATTTTGAGATTATAATTTTTTTTTTTTTTGAGGAAGATTAGCCCTGAGCTAACATCTGCTGCCAATCCTCCTCTTTTTGCTGAGGAAGACTGCCTCTGAGCTAACATCTGTGCCCATCTTCCTCTACTTTACATGTGGGATGCCTACCACAGGATGGCTTGCCAAGCAGCGCCCCGTCTGCACCCGGGATCCAAACTGGTGAACCCCGGGCCGCCGGAGCAGAATGTGCAAACTTAACTGCTGCACCACTGGGCCGGCCCCTGATTGTTAAACATTAATTGAATGTGGTGAGAGGATTATGACCAGTTGCAAATCAGAAACCTCAATATTTTTAAGTTCACTCCCGCAGGTTTTCTTTAAAACAAAAAACTTCAAAGATATAACTTCTTTAAATGACAAAAGATGATGTTTTATGAAAGCTACAAGAACTATACTCCTTCTGATTTTACACTCTATTTCAAAATGATGAACTAAACAGACTCATTCTGGTCTACCTTACTTCCTAAGTAAAGAAATTTAGTAAATAACAAAGTTGTTGATAGTGCCGTCAGGTCGACTCCTAGCAGCCCTGTTAGAGCTGAACTCTATCCTCTCACTTTGCTGTGCTATGTCAGACAATGCTTTGCTGCTATCCATAGATTTTTCATGGCCAATTTTTTACAACTGGAAGTGGGTGGCCAGGTCCTTCTTCCTACTCTTAGTCTGGAAGCTCCACTGAAATTTGCCTACCATGAGTGACCCTGCTGGTATTTGACATACCCATGGCATAGCTTTCAGCATCACAGCAACATGCAGGCGCCACAGTATGACAACTGACAGCCCAGTGGTGTGGCTCCCTGACCAGAACGGAACCTGGGCTGCAGCGGTGAGAGCACTGAATCTTAACCACTAGACCACAAGGGCTGGCTGAATAACAAAGACATGATCTGCAAGGTAGCATTCCTCTTTAAAATAATAATTTACCAACTTTTTAACTAAGAGTGAGAAAGATACCACGGATTATATCTTAAGCTACAGGCATCCATGTAATAACTAAGTAACTACTGAAGCATCTATGTAATAACTGAGAAACAATTTAAAATCAATTATCAGCATCTATTTTTTTTAAAATAAATAAAATACGACATACCAAAACTGTATTTGCATTTGAAGTTGCCAGCTTGATTATGGCAAATCTCTTATACATATTATGAGATAAGGCTATTTAAAGGTTAGTATTCTTTTTGCTAAAAATACTAGACTGTGAAAACATTTACATAATACATAAAGAGAATGTATGAATTAAAGTCAACCTTTGAACTTTCAATACATTTTTCATCAGAGATTAAACTATGCTGCATTTTAAGTTTCAGGTCAAAGAAAAAGATTCACACGTTATACACAAGGACAATTTTAATCCTGCATTTTCCTGCAGTAACATCCACTGCTGCCTATATATGGATTGAAACTGCATTTGCAAAGAACTGTGAACATTAAGAATCTTTACACGAAGTCACGTGTGCTGACACAGGCACAGAGACATCTTCCAGCACCAACAGGATACATACATAACACATACCAAATGGTCTTAATGGATAAATTTGCTTCATCAGATAATCGTATTTAGTAAACTTCAGTTAATGTAGAATTTCATTTTCTTAATTCACATCTTTATTACACATTCTTTCTAAGACTTTAATTACTTTTAAAAAACCACTCTTTCATTCAAGATTGTAATTTGCAGGGCAATAAACAATGGGTTCTAAATTTCTCAAAGGTGTCTATAGCACTTTAAAATCCCATGAGTCTTCTTTCCAATTTGTAGCACCTGACCTAGGACCTTTATTACAAACAAAATTTAATTTAGTGCATTCATTAAAATTGTCACTAGTGTGAGAAAAACATGTTTCAATTGCTATTTCCCAGACTATATATTGAACATGGGGGTATATTATTTTCACTTGGTTAGCAGAATTTTACTCACATAATTTATAGCCTCAATAAGAATTCTTAGCCTCTCTGAATAGCCTTCCACTCAAAACAATGATAATAATGTGTAAAATGGATTTGGGGTCTGCCTCCTACTTAACATTACCAGACATGTTTCCAAGTATTCTTGGAAAATATTTTTAAATATATGCATAATATTCTACCATATGATATACCATCATTTCTTTAACCATTTCCCAATTGTTCATTTATATCATTTGCAAATTTCTGATATGAGTAACATCGTCATGAACACTGTCATCCATAGTTTTAAGCAAGATTGAGTATATCTTTAGGATAATGTCAAACAAGTGGCTTACTGGGTCAAACAGTGCAGATGGCTTTAAGGCTTTTAATATACTTTACCAAATAATCTCCAGAATAACTTGAACAACTACCACCAGTATGTTAATGTGCCCAGAAAGTGGACTTGGTTGGTAACAATGAAGCAAATTCAACCACAAAATCTATTAGATGCTCAAGCATCTCAAAACTATCACACCAAAGAAGCAAGGAGAGTTATTACTGGTGATGAAGCCAAATTCAAATTCTTTAAAAAATTACTCAGCTTGAAATCATGATTTGATTAAATCATGATTATTTAAAAATAATCAACAGAAAAGCTTTCCACAAAAAGTCTACAGTGTTTTTCCAAAAATAAAAAGTTAAAAAGAGAGAGAAAGAGAAAAGTCAGTACCAAATGACCAAAAATTTTTATTTGACTAAATTCTATTTCATGCATAAGCATGACAGTCACCCCTGTTTATTAGACTTTGGCAATAAAAAAAACAAGCAGCCTTGTACAGAACAGTGAAAATGCCAAGGGCGAGGGTAGTCTACAGTTTTACTGTAGCATAAATATATATATTTTTAAAAGGCCTCTCTCCCTTTGGCCATATCAACTCTCAGTTCAGATCATTAAATAGAGACAAATGTTCAAAATCACTTCTTCACTTCTCCAAGATCTTCGATGCTATCATCATCCACCTATAAAACACAAATAATTGCATTTCATGAGCTCTTGTAGCAAATAATACGAAAGCAACTTGCTTTAAAAACTTATTTCTCCAGATACACATGTTCCATATAATTACCTCTGGCCATTTTTCCTGAATGACATCAATTATGTCATCTGTAAAGTCTCCCTGAATGATGATTTCATCCTCTCCTGTTACTGAGGCACCACAGGAGAATTTCTGAGCAAAAAATCTTTGTGCTTCTTTAAGATCAATTTCTGTTATTTAAAAAAAAAAAGCAAGACTAAAATTGGAGTCATATGGCAAAGATATTTTTCCCCATTTTGAAATTTAATCTGCATTTTAAATTCATAAAACAGACTGCATTAATGGGTTTCACATTACTACTTTCAGAACAAACTACCACAGGCAGAGGTCTTAACAATTCAACTTACATTTTCAAGGTCAAATAAAGCTCAGTACATAAAAATAGCATCATCCTTACTGTTCATAACTCATAGAAATTCTTTTGTTTATCCTTTTTCACAAAAGAAAAATTTACAGCAGAGAAACAAACCTAGTATTTATAATGTGGCCCAGTGATTGTTTTTGAATGTGTTGTCACATGAAGGACCTTGGTTTATAATTTCAACTCAGTTTCACTATTGACTCAAGGCCTCCAGGAACTGAGGGGCTCTGAAGCAGGACAATCTGCCACTACCCACCTTCCTTCACCCTCTACTGTCATTCCCAGAGGGGAGAAGCTGTTTTGCAACCTGCTGCCACCAAGCATACAGGGAGAGAGGAGCAGCATACGCAGGCTCAAAGGGAATCCTTTCTAGCCCTCCTCATTCTACATAAGATGTGCCCAAGCAGGAATTCCTGAAAGTAAAAAGTTAAACCAGTTCTGTCTGCAAAAGATTTTTAAATTTCTTCAAAATTTGATTTTGAAGCTATAGTTAGAAATGCAAAATCTCATGCAAAACATACCTGTGAAATTTTCATGATAGATTAAAAAAGAGAGATAGAATATACTTTACACATTTTAAACATACTTAAGCTTCAACTCACCAAATGTTGCAAGGCCACACACTCTTGTTACATATTTCTTCTTTGCTCTGGGAATTTTGGCTATCGTAACCTTTTGTGGTACAGTCTTCTTTTTTTGTTTTATTTGACCCCTTCCACCTTTATTTATTAAGAAAGAGCTCAGCATTAATTGTTTTGTTTTTAACACAGAGAATATTGACTTTATATTTAATTTTCGAAAGGTACTAAATATTAATTTCTTAAGTTTCTTTTCCTAACACAAAATTAATAAACAGATGCATGAGTATTCAGACAATAAATATTTTTAATAGGTGCCAAGCACTGCACAAAGGGATGAGGACATAAAGAGGAACAGGACAGAACATAGTCCCTCCCCTCTAGGACTCTCAGTCTAGTAAAAGGAGACAAAAAAAGTTAAATAGTTATAGCAACCTGATATATACTATAATAGGATCCATGAATGTGGTACTCACAGAGCTTTGCTGAGGAATGGCTTACTCTGCTTCTGGAGGACAGAAAAGTTCTCCTAGAGGAAGTGGCATCTAAGTTCTTGCAGAATAAGGAATTGTCCAGGTGAAGGGAGAAGGGCATAAGAAAGGACATTCCAGGAAAAGGGAACAAGTACAGAGATAGAAAAAGGCATTATATTTGAGAACTACACTTGTCTTGATGAAGGAGGCTTATGGATATGCAGCAGATGAAGTCATAAAAGCAGAAGATTATATACCAGTCATTAAAGGACTAGTACTTCAAGCTCTGTTATTTTATACTGAGGAAGAAGACAAAACACTGAACAACTATGCAGGAGTGAAATAACCAGATTTATGTGTTATCAAGATCACTCTACAGTGTGGAGAGTGTGTCTGTAAAGAGTAAGACTGACAGAGAGGCCACTGAGGAGGCTCCTGCATCAGTTCAGGCAGAAATTAATCCAAATCTAAACAAAGCAGTGGCAACAGTAATGGCCACTAGGCATAGGAGAAAGAGAGTAAGGAGGAGAAATAGCAGAATTTAGAACTGATTCAAAGGAGCAAGAGAGAGAACCTAGGATGGGTCTCAGGTTTCTGGCTCAGATGACGGGATAAACTGTGCTATCATTAACCAAAATAGGGAACACAAAAGGTGCAGATTTGGGACTTAGTAAATTTATTTTGGAAGTGCTGAATTTGAGGTGACTGTGGAACCATGCACATTTCCAGTCTAGAGACACAGGCCAGGACGAGACATTATAGACTTGGGAATTATAAGAGTAGAGTGATGGCAGAAGCATGGATGTGGAAGAATCATCCAGGAAGAACAGGCAGAATGAAGAGGTCAGAGGGCTGAAGACAGAATCCTGGGAAACACCAACTGTGAAGGGACAGAAGGGAGAAGAGAAGTCTGCACAGAAGACTGAGGAGGAGTGACAGGAGAATGAGGAAGAAGAACGTCATAGAAACCAAGCAAGCACAACACTTCAAGAAGAAGAGAGTGTACAATGCTCTTACTATTTAGGAATTACCCAGTCACTGGTGACCCTTATTAGAGGAGTTTTAGTGACATGAAAGTCAGGTTAGGACTGACTGAGGAGAGAAGAGTGAACGACAGAATGGTAAGGGGGATAGTGAGTAGCCTTGTTAAAGAAGTCTGGCTAAGAAGGGAAGGCAAGGGATTAAGGCAAAGAAAGAGACGGGATCTTGGGGGAATTTTTTTTAAAAGCTGCAAAGTCCTGAAACTATTTATAAGCTTATTTTAATACGGTAACAAAGTTTTCAAATCATATACACGTTGCTTTTTACCTGCATATAGATGGCAAATAAAGCTTGTTTTCTTAGGTCTAATTTACTGATAAAGCCCAAATCACACAACATCTAGCCACCCTGGGAACACGATTCTGTATCCCTCTGTATGATATACACATGGCATTACAATAACAGGTAGAGGTTACTGACTTTGGGGAAGCTTTCATTACTTATTTCTTCTAGCAGAGAGAAGGTATGTTTGTGTAGATCAAATAATAGATTTAGGTCTCACCTCTCTTTTGTTTTTTCTTCTCTTCCTCCTCCCCTGCTGTTCCTTGACCCTCGCTAATTCCAGCTTCTTGTTTGGGTGAATTTTCTAAATGTAAAAACGAAATCCAAAAGCATTATCACCACTTAATACTAACATTAAAAAATCACCTTTGAGCAATCTCATACACAAATAAGGCATTTTACCAACAATTGAGCATGACGTTTATAAAGCAAATGATTATACTGTAGATTCCTATCAAGGCTAATTCTGAAGTCATTATGGTAAGTGTATGGAAACAGAAGACAAAACAAAGCCTGATAGGTGAGGATTAGGATCTTTTCAGCCACATGAAAGGAGCATAAAACACTCAGACTCTGCAGAAGTGTTTAGCATCTAAACATACTAATCTTGTTAACAGGAAGTCTGGTCCCAAATATGAAGAGCTTCCCAGCCCCTCCTCAAGTCACATCACGTCCTAGCAGGTCATGTTCAGGGCCAACCATGTACACTGACTGTCACACCAGACATGAGAGTTCTCATCCAACTACTGACAGAGAGCATATGGCTACTACTACCGAAACAGCCTTCTCAAGTTTCAGGGGTTGTGCCTGCCTCATGGAAACAATCTGAAAAATCAAAGCGGCAAATAGTGGGGTAACAGTGGGTATAGAAGGCTTTCCCTTCTTCCTATGACTGCCTTCATTTTTAGCAATCTTGTAAAAGAAGCCATCAATTTTAGCAAATCGAGGAATTCTGATCCTCCAAAGTCTTCCTTACCTCTGGCAACAGCAACTCCCGTCTTCTAGTTGCTCGGGCTAAAGCCCTAGATGCCCCTTTTTCTCACATCCCACGTGCAACATATCATAAAATCCTGTTAGCTCTATCTTCAAAATATATCCAGAATCTGGAGGCCGGCCCCGTGGCCGAGTGGTTAAGTTCGCGCACTCTGCTTCAGCAGCCCAGGGTTTCGCCAGTTCGCCTGGCGCCAGACATGGCACCACTCATCAGGCCATGCTGAGGCACCATCCCACATAGCACAACCAGAGGCACTCACAACTAGAATCTACAACTATGTACTGGGGGGCTTTGGGGAGAAGAATAAAAAAAAAAAAATCCAGAATCTGACCACTTTTCAGCACCTCCACTGCTATCATTCTGGTCCAGGTCATCATCATCTCCTGACTGGATAACTGCAGGAGCCTCCTATCTGGTCTCCCTTCTTGGCTGCCTATGCCCCTCTTCAGCCTATTCTCAACACAGCAGCCAGAGATGCCGTGGAAACAAAAGTCACACCTTATCACTCTTCAGCTCAAACCATCGATAGCTCCTCAGCTCACTCAGGGTAAAAGCCAAGACTTGGCCTCTAAGATGTGGTCCTCCATTACTTCTCTAAGTTCATCTCATACCGCTCTCCCATTCCTTTGATAAGCTCTGGGCGCAGAGGATCTTTTTTTCTTTTTGCTGAGGAAGATTTACCCTGAGCTAAGATCTGTTGCCAATCTTCCTCTTTTTTCTATGTGGGTTGCCACCACAGTATGGCCGCTAACAAGTGGAACTGAACCCAGGCCGCCGAAGTGGAACATGCCATAATTAACCACTAGTCCATGGGGCTGGGCCATCCCCAAAGGATCTTTTGTTTACTGCTTTATCCTCAGTATCCAAAACAGTGTGGAGCATATACTAGGCTCACAAGTAAATGTTAAGTGAATGAGTGAAAATATATTTTCCCCTAAATCATTTACTATTCTTTATGTAAGAACGTCGATACTTTGATCTATCCTGTCTCAGGGAGATAAGACACAGGAAACAGTGTGTGACTTTATACAAGTAATTTTAACCCAAGAACTGAAAACAGTTTTAAAGTTAGTAGATATAGATAAATATAATTCTATAATATCCTACTAAAGGAAGACTTTCCTATCTTTAAAATAATTCCTTATATACATTTGTTTCAGGTATACAAGCTTTGATGAAAGAAAAAGATGTTCATACCTACAGTAAGTTTTGCAAACTCATTTGGAAAATTCTTCTCTAACCATTGTCTACATTTAGCAACATCAGGCATATATTCACAGTACTGGTGGGAGGGAAAAGAACAAATTGAGTCACAACAGAACATTTTCATTCAACCAATACATTTTTAATTAAAAAAAATTTTTTTTTTGAGGAAGATTAGCCCTGAGCTAACATCTGCTGCCAATCCTCTGCTTTTTGCTGAGGAAGGTTGGCCCTGAGCTAACATCTGTGCCCTTCTTCCCTTACTTTATATGTGGGATGCCTACCACAGCATGGCTTGCCAAGCAGTGCCATGCCCGCACCCAGGATTCGAACCGGGGAACCCGGGACCACGAAAGCAGAATGTGTGCACTTAACCTCTGCACCACTGGGCCAGCCCCCAACCAATACATTTTAATTAAAAATCATTCCCTATACTTGTTATATCAAGAAAGATAAAACTAACTACTCTCACCTGACCTCTTATCCACAGAAAATCTGGATTCAACCAGGAAATACCCCATAAGAAATTAGAAATTAAAAAGGATTAGGCCCCTCCTCACTGTAGTAATTTATTTCTTCTCCATCAAACAGAAAGACCATTAGAAGAAGGAGCAAAGAGACAAAAACAAGCATGTCTATTTCTTGTTTTGGACATATAGGTGTTTCATTTTCATGACTTGCCCACAGAACCTGACTTACAAGCTTATTAATAGAAAGTCTTATACATAATTTAATTTGTGCTTTCTCTCCTTTGCTTGGACATTAAATTTTGGCTATAAAGTGACTCATCTTTTATTAGCTGACTATGAGTTCCATGGAAAAATCCAAAATGTATAGCCAAGTGCAAAAGATGTCCACGTGACTCAAAGTTTAAAGAAAACAATCTGTAAGACTATGAAATTATTCTAAACCAAAGTTCTCTATAAAAGGTTGAAACCCTACTATCAAATGATAGAAAACGAAAAATAAGAAAAAGAAGTTCTCAAGCCAGCTCTAAAATGAATGACCTCAAATGCAGAATTTTAAAAAGAGAAAATCATTTTAAAAGGACTTACCTCTGTTGGTAATGAACAGACTGGAGAAATGGAGAGAAAAAGATTTGAAAATTAAAAAATATATATACACACACACAGGGTTCATCAAAACTTTTATCTTAAATTTGAAAACATGCTTCGTTTCTACTTTTTCCTATAACTCTTCTGTACCACTTTTCAAATGTTTTTCTTTTTTTGAGGTGAGGGGAACATGGTTAATAAAGATATTATCTTTATTTTTTTGATCTCAAGAAGAATGTCTTCTTCAGTTGATGCAACATCAAACTATACCAACTTGCACATCTTAAGGTTTTACCATAACCACTTCAATGGATCTGAAACTAAGCTAAAATGAGAACACTTCCCCATACAACAAAGCTTGAATGGAGCTGGTTATTTCTTTTGATAGCTTTACCAAAGAAGCCACTACTTTTTATTCACACTACCACATTTATAAACTTCAGCAGCACTTTTGCCACCATTTCTTTGCAATATACTTTTCCTTTTCTTTTCCTATTATGCTACATAAGATCATGAAACTGTAAAGCTAGAAGGAACACTGGTTCAATCCTGTCACTGTAGAGCCTGCACAGGCTAATGGACTAGAAGAACTCAAAGGGTTTCCCAATTTTAACTATAATTCTAGTACTGGGTCAATTGCTTATTTTGTTTTTATTTTTAAGGCAAAGGAAGGAGTAGTTCAGTGTGCCCAATGTCTTGAGATTATGAGGGAGAGGAGAGGTGGTACACCATTACTAATAATAGCAACTAACATCTATTGACCACCTATTATGTGCTAGGCACTTTGCTATGCTTTATAGCCATTATGTTTAATTGTCATAACCCTATAAGGTAAGAATTACCACAGCTATCTTACAGATGAGAAAAATGAGACTTAGCATAAATAACCCACTTGCATCTGGTTAGAACAGGATTTGAACCCTGGTCTGTTTCTGAAGCTCATGCTCTTAACCACTAAATTAGATTACACAATGTACACAGGCAAGGCAGCTGTGTGCCAGCCAGTCGACAGTGATCGTCCTTCTCACCCCACCATCGCTATGTTATAGATGCCCTACAAAAGGTTAAATAGCTCATCCAATGACAAAGGTGGTATGCGGCAGAAGAAAACTGGAATCTAGTGTCTCTTTATTTCAAGTTTAGAGTCATTTCCACTAAAGCTCTCCCTAATTACCAGAGCTCTATAGTCCTCACAGTTCAAGTTCAAATACTAGTAGGTACAGACACCCACCCACACTTATATACACACAATTATAGGTTAAATACCATTACAGCAAATACCAAAGCTGTAAAACTTTGTACACCATTTCGAATAATATTCAGTTCAGCACGATTCTAATACAATGAGAAAATCTGGACAATTGTTCCAAGTTCACAGTTATTTGCTCTTAAAGTCAATTTCCCTCCACAGATCACTTACTGTTTGTAAACTGTAGCTTTTCAACACAAAGATCTAGCAGCCATCTTCAAACTTCACATCACTAAGAGTGGCACATCCTGACTTTATGTAGCTGCTGACGTGATGCAAGATGAAGAACAATGCATCGTCATCCAAGGAACCTTCTGCTTTGTTCTCAATGTCTGTGTCCCCTCAAAATTCACATGGTGAAAACCTAATACCCAATGTGATGGTATTAGGAGGTGGAGCCCTTGAGACTATCATTTCATTTCTTCTTCTCGAGAGCCATCTGAAGTAGGCTCTACTGTTATCCATTTCATGGATGAGGCAACTGGCCAGGGTCACACAGTGAGTAAGTAAATGGCTGATCAGGATTCAAACTCAGATTGACTTCAGAGTCTGAAGTCTCAGTCCTAAAGACAAGATGTCTCCCTGGAAATGACCCCATCCTACCTACCATTGCTTCTCCCTATACTCCAACCAGCATTCTGCTCTTTCTTTCCCCTCTCCCATGAAGAAACTATATTAAATCTTGCCACCACATTGTTCTTATGAATTCCTTCAATTTTCCTTGCAAATTCTACTTATTACCTAAGGCTTCTCATTTCCTTGGAAATTTCCCACTTCCTTCTGAAAAAAAGATCCCTCTCCTTCCTGAACTCCTAATTCACAGATTCAGTATCATTTAATTTAGCATTTAATATTCCCTAAGTGATTCTCCTACAACTAGATCTTAAACTCCTTGAGGAAAAAGTAACCCTCTCCCCATCCTAGTGCCTGGAATATTAACACAAACCAGGGAAGGAAATCAAAATAATCCTTTCTCAAAAAGGTTAGGGACCTCTGGTCGACACAAATTATCAATGGAGTGAACTGCATATTTAGTTGTTCAAAAGCCACCTTGAGTGACATATGCAATTCAACAGGATGATTTTTATATACCGTATTTCATCAATTCCAAATTTTTTTTTTATTTTTGTAAGGATGCATTTTATAATTACGGCATGTCAACCGAACAATTTTTTCTTTCTTAGTGGAACATAAAATATGGAGTCTTAGATTCGACGAAATAGGGTACAAAAAACAATAGCTCTTAACTACATCTAACAAACTAGGATGAATAAACCATACTAAACTAGTATGCTTTTCTAATAATAATAATAATAGCACTTATTGTACTATGTTGTTGTGTTGGCTGATGTACCAGGTGCTTTACAGGAATCCTCTGATTTAAGATGTAATCATCATCTTCATTTTACAGACTTTAAGAAACAGACCTCTAACCCTTAGTGAAATTAGGTAACCTGCCCAAGGTCACATAGCTGGTAACACTGAAGTCAGGATGCAAACCCTGGACTGTGACTCTAAAGGCAAACAATATAACCTAATAAGACCAATATAACAAAACTCAATCAACTCTACAAAAAGTTCCCCTGCCTACTCTCTTACTGAGGTATTTTATACTAATTTTATTTTACTATCAAAGACATTCAGTAAGTGATAAGTTGATATAATTTTTAACTCAGTGACATCACGTCTCCTTCTATAGCACTTAAACTCCAGATGAAGTCTCTATGACACTCACAGAATGTAAGGTCCACGAGAAAAAGGACCTTTTCTGACTTATTCACTACTCAGTCTCCAGAACCCAAAACACTGCTAGGCACATAGTAAGTGGTCAAAAATTTAATACTTAAAGAAATATTTTAATATTTTAAAATATCTTAAAAATACTTTTTAAAAAAAATTAATATTTACTTGCCCTTTTATTGTCTTGTATCTTCAAATTTTCCTGAAACTTTCCAAGATGCTAATAAATTAGAATATTTCTAATTCACAAATATTTCTGTATTGAAAATGAAGAAAAACACCCAAAGGGAATTGAAAATGAAGGAAAACACCCAAAGGAAAAAAAATCCTGATTCAACCTAAGACACATTTCACTAGTCAAAGCAAGAATACTTTCCCAAGACTGTTCCTCTACCCATCACTTCAGCCTCATCACCTTCCACTCTTGACTGACTCCCTCCCTATTCTACATGCTATCCTAATACAAAGCTGCTTATTTTCCCACAGACATGCCTCAAGCTTTTTCTTGCAAAGCTGTTCACTTAGTCTGGGATGCCCTTCCCCACTTCCTCATCCTGTCCCTATCTTCCCTTAACACTTGAGATCTTCCAAGAAGCCCTCCTCTAATAGCCGGACTAGCAAGTAACAGTCAGCTGAAATAATCTGTTTGCACATCTCTATTTCAAGTGGACTGTAAGCTTCTCCAGGCCAAGCAGCAAGACCCAAGTCACACACAGATGGGGAAAATCTGTTAACTCATGCGTCCTCTTCATCATCTCCCCACCTCCCAATTCAGGCTTTGCCAAATGACAAACACAGATGAAAAAGAGATTACAGGTACCAAATGTGACACTATGATCACAACGCATAAAAATGCAGAGAATAAAAGCCATTTTCTGCCTTTCAACACTTGCCTCCACAGTAAAGGACTCGAAGTGGGTAATCCGCATCTAACTTGGTATTGCTCCTTGGGTCTCCTTTGCAGTCATGCCCACCAGATTCAGAAATGTCAGCAGCCATCTCACAAACCTGTAAGCAAGGAAAATAACACATCTTCTGGGGGAAGGGCGAAAGGGGTAAAGGGGCACATATGTACGGTGATGGATAAAAACTAGACTATTGGTGAACACGATGCATATACAGAAACTGATACATAATAATGTACATCTGAAATTTACACAATGTTATAAGCCAATATGACCTCAACAAAAAAAATTAAAAATTAGTAAATAATACATCTTGACTATTTTGGACCAAGAGCCCAGAGAAACAGTTTTCAGGTGTAGTCTCACCTCCTCCCACTAGAAATCCCCCAATCCCAAATCTGTTTCGATTCTCTGTTGCTAAGTGAAGGCTACAAGCTGCATTAGGATTCACAAAATATGAGCAATTCCGAGCACACCGTTTACCAGGTCCACAGGTCTACAGGGAAGCAGGTGACAGTGAGACTCTCAGCAAATGGACCGCGAAGAATAGGGGGCGGAGGGCACTAGTGAAAGAGGAAGCAATGGGAAAAAGGATGGGGAGGATGACTTCGGTGGAGACGGGGCAAAAGGTCTGGAAGGCATGCAAACTGCAGCAACAGAGAAAGGCCACAAAGCAGCTGGAAAGACAGGCTGGAAAAGCCTACGAAGGTGGTACCCAGAGTGCAGGGTGTGGGGGCAGCTAAATGCCAAGGGGGGGACACAGGAGTCAGGAACAGGGGTGGGAGTGGGAGGGGGCGGGGAGACCAGAGTCTGAGGAGAGAAAATGGGGGCAGAAGAGCCAGGATGGGGCAGAATGTAAGAGTACTGAGGCGACAAGGGCGGCCAGGTGTGAGGGCAGATCTGAGGCAAAGGGGCAATCCCGGGGACCCCGGAGGGGCCCATGTGGGCGGGGGTGTGGAGACGCCCGGCCCGACCCCCTTCCGCCAGGCGGCACCTCAGCTTCCCCTACGTTCTCTACGAGCTTGTCGGAAGCGAGAGAGGCCCGAGGGGTCATTACCCAGGCGGTCGCACAGCCTCCGCCGCCTCCGCTCCCGCCACTACCGCCAGCTGAAGCGACACATGCAACTCCTCTTCCCCGGCTACGGCCGCCCGAGAGCCCGTCTGCCAGCCGCGGTCCCGCGAGACAATAAGTCCTTCTCGCGAGATTCAGGCTGCCGCTGGGCGGCTGTCGCGAGAAGCCCGAAGGCGGGGGCGGAGAGGCATTGGGGAGCATGCGCATTCCGCTCGGGGGCGGAGCCAAGCAGTCGAGAGGCTGACAGCCGGTAGGCGGTGCTCGTTACCCGTGGAAGAGGATGGGTGGGTGGGCAGCGGTTGGCGCGTGGAAGAGGACGCTGATTGGGTAGCGGAGACGGACGCTTGAGTCAGCAATGACTCCCTATTAATGAGCCAGGGAACATTGACCCGGACTCTGGGTTGCAACCTGGAGTCCTGACGAACCTTTAGTCTGGTGGATAAGTCACTCCCCCGCCGGGAGATTACAGCTGGAATGGGCGTTTTGTTTCATTTCAACACCGTTCCCTACATTGGCGGAATTATTTTTGAAAAGAAAATTTCAACGCTATTTAAATTTTTCTCATCGTTTACAGTCTCACCGCCCTAACAACTATTTTCATCAGCTTCTTCGTGTTTACCTATCTATCATTCCGTGTGTTGTAAATTGGAATTAATCTCTCCCATCTCAGGCTTGCTCTCAGGAGGCTGGAGTCTGGTACATGTGACCACGCGGTGTACATTAGCTTTGCTTCCATCTAGTTGTCTCATTTGGGAAAATCCCTTCATGTCCATATTCAGCCTGAGTCCCTACAACACTTGCAGGGCTATGAGGGTTAGGGAAATGATGACAAAAAGTGCTTCGTAGGTGGTGGAGGTTCTTCTTTTCTGCCTTGCTTTATCCTCCACTCACACCTGCCTCATTCCTCTCCTTCCCTGCCAATTCCATTTGCCACCACCACTATCACTCTTAAATTTTCTGCTCACAACTTACTGTGTGTGGGCAGGAAGCCATCTGAAATAATCTTTTCCACTAGAGACTGTTGCCTCCACTCTGACATCTTTCTTAAAGAGTTCCCCCTTCACAGAAGAGCAATTCTACATGACATTAGTGAAAAAAGATCTTGTTCCCAAGCCTGTTTGATTCTAATAATAACAGCCTCCATTTATTGACACCCACCTCCCACTATCTGCCAAGAACCTGCCCATTTGGGGATAAAGTCCAGGTGGATTCATTCCATAAAACTTTCTTGGGTTCCTACTATGCACCAGGCACTGTGCTAGGCCCTGCGGATACAGTGAATAAAAGACAAAGTCCCCACTCTCACTAAACTTAACAGTCTTAGACATATTAGCCGATTTAATCCTCATAGAAACCCTGTGAAGAAGGTATTGTCTCTAGTTTCCAGATGGTAAAATCAAAGCTCAAAGGTGGAAATGAATTAAGTTCACATATGCTTAAGATTACACAGCTAATAGCATATTTTATTGATCTTAAGACACATATCAGGGGCCACCCTGTGGCTGAGTGGTTAAGTTCGTGTGCTCCACTTGGGTGGCCCAGGGTTTTCCTGGTTCAGATCCTGGGTGCCAACCTAACACCGCTCATCAAGCTGTGCTGAGGCGGCATCCCACATAGCAGAGCCAGAAGGACCTACAACTAGAATATTCAACTATTTACTGGGGGGCTTTGGGAAGAAAAAGAAGAAGAGAAAAAAAGTTCACATTTTTCACTTTTTTGTATGTGTGTGAGATAGATTGGCCCTGAGCTAACATCTGTTGCCAATCTTCCTCTTTTTTTTTCCCCCCAAAGCCCCAGTACGTAGTTGTATACCCTAGCTGAAGGTCACTCTAGTTCCTTTATTGAGATGCCACCACAGCATGGCTTGATGACAGGTGTGTACGTCTGCTCCCAGGATCCTAACGGGTGAACCCTGGGCCACAGAAGCAAAGTGCACAAACTTAACCACTTGGCCACGGGTGGCCTCTATTTTCCACATATTACCATCTCTCATATCAAGATGTATTTCAGTGGACAGAGTCTTAGTGTTGCATTATAGTTTAATTGGAAGCATTTTTCTTTCTTGGTGATGCATAAAATAATGGTGCATCTTACAATCAATGGCATCTTAGATGTGATGAAATATGGATAGATGGCCAGTCCTTCACAGTAGACCCAATCTTCACCCTTTCCCTTTTTCCGTTCCTCGCCCTTTTTCTGCTCTGCTTTGTAGAGAAGCGGGTTCTGACTCGATAGACTGTATTCTCAGGCTTCCTGGTTCCGGAGCTTCCAGCTAAGCTCAGCCAATGGGAGACAGCAATGGGAGCCGCCCCTTTCCCAGCCACTCCATCTCGCCCCCTTGAGTAGCATCTCTGGCAGTAGCTGGTTCTCCCTCTGCGTCATTAGGGGATCCCAGCCACTGGGCTCCTGTAACATAGCCCCCTTCCAGGAAGTATCTAGTCTCTAGCCTAGTGGTGGTGACTGATGGCTACTTGCTGCTGCTAATCTCTGAGTTGCCTCACCACCTCTGTTTAGCTTTTCAACAGTTCAACTCCCCGTTGTAGCCAATCCTCTAAATGAAATTCTCCTCTACTTTAAATACTTAGATGGAGTTCTGTTTACTGGGTGGGCTCTGCCTGACACTACTGGCCTTCAAACCTAGATTTGCACTTCCTAGCACATACCACAGCCTATCAGCTCTCAGATTCTAAAAAGAGGAACGACATAGTAAATAAAGAAATGTCATGGTGGTTTCTTATCAGGAAGCCATAGACTCATTGAGAGCCAGCAGAATTATTGCAAAGGATACAGGAATCCACTTGTGCACCAAGCATTGTCAGGAAATTGACTAAATATCTTTCAGACGTAAGTATTACTATTTTTTCGTGTAAGTTACAGTTTTGTTCCAAGAAAATCCAAAAGTTGAATCTGATTGGCCCGGCCCCAGTCAGGTCCCACCCTAAATCAGTCACCATAACTAAACAAGCCCTGAGTCAACTGTCTACCTTTGGAGCTGGGTTTAGAGAGTGGGACAGGGAACATCTCAAAGGAAATTTGAGGCACTATGACCAGAAGAGGGAATGATGCTGAAGTATCAAAAACAGCAGATGTCCACTACAGACGTCCTCATACTCACATGTGCTGAAAATTATTTAAAAATCTAGTGGCTTTAACACATCAAATGGGTGAATAGATGAGGCAGACTTCCTTATTAATAGAATCCTATTTCGCTTGAGATAGCAGTGGTCCATCACCAGATCCAGCTAAAGATATGTGATTACTTAGTCTCCCTTGCAGTGAAGGTGGCTGTGTGACACAGTTCCGGTTAATGCGCTATAGGTAGATGCTGAGGAGGGCATCCCTTCTGTCCGGAAACATTGTGAAAGATTTTTAAATGGGCAAAAAAGAAGACTAGGTGTCCTGTGTAGCATACTCTTTGTTGTCATCTTGATCTTTCATCGTTTCATCACCCATCTGTTTAAATCAATGCAGTAGGGTTTTCTATTAAACTACAGAATGCATTCCTAAATGATACTATCAGAAAGCCGGATATTTCCTCTAGTACAAGAGGTAAACCTGTGGCCAAGCAAAGCCCACCTGAAGGAAGGGGACAAAGGTGAGACCTGGTTGGGGAGATAAAGCAGAAAAAAAAAAAAAAAGATTGGCATCAGTTGTTAGCCCAGGTGCCAATCTTAAAAAAAATAAAAAGATGGTCACTTGGCGTGAAGTGGATATTTCTTGATTGCCTTTCTAGCATCCACTCTCTATAACGGGTCCATCTTGGTTTGGAAGGGCTCATCTCTCACATACTCTACCCATGTGGTCCAACTGGACCTTCACAACCTCCCATCCAGAGGCAGAGCATGTGACCCATGTCTAAGGCAATCAGCACGTGGTGTCTTGCTGGTAACAGTGATTAATTGATTCAAGGGGAGATCAATCAGAGTGAATCCCAGCACACTTTTGAGGGAGCTTCTAGAAAAGAGACTCTCTCTTTCCCACTGGACTGGAGTCTCAAAGGATGCACGAGAGAGTTGCTGGCAGCCACCTTGCCACCATGTGGCCTGAGGATGAAGTCAATATGAAGGAGAGCAGAGCTGAGAGATAGAGAATGTTTGACCCCTGATTACAGCCACATCTGAGATCAGCTCTAACCCTGGTCTTTTCAGTTATAAAAGTCAACAAATTCCCGTTTTGTTTTGTTTTTTTAAAGAATCAATGCATTCTTTTAGGCTGACAATTCTTTTTTTTAAAATTTTTCCTTCTTCTCCCCAAAGACCCCCCAGTACATAGTTGTATATTTTAGTTGTGGGTCCTTCTAGTTGTGGCATGTGGGACACCGCCTCAGCATGGCCTGATGACCAGTGCCAGGTCCGCGTCAGTGAACCCTGGGCCGCTGAAGCAGAGCATGCAAACTTAATCACTTGGCCACAGAGCCGACCCAACAAAGTCCTGTTTTTGCTTAAACCAGTTTGAGTTGGAGTGTCACTTTCAAGTTAGTTCTGATGGATACGTAGGTTACTAGGGCAGCCCTTGCAGGGGTTTATTAAGGCCTGTTCTAGCCCGGTGTTTCCCAACATTTTTTCCCCATGATGACACACACAACGGATATCATGCCCTTGCAGAGCACAATCTCATTAACAAATCTGCATTTTGACGAAACCCCAAAATGACTACAAGCATGAAAAGCATTATAATAATAATTTGTAATTTTCACAACTAATTACAATATGTATGTAAGGTAGTTTGCTATAGACTATGGCAAATTAAATGGGCTGTCATTTGATTCCTTTCCTTCTTACTCAAGAAGGGATTTTGGAGTTCTTAGAACAAAGCCTGGCTCAAAGGGCATCATAGGGCTCACCTTCAATCTGTCTCATTTGCTTAAGTAAATAAAATTTCAAACTCTAATACTTTCATATTAGCAATAAATTACCAACACATGCCACATGTAAAACTGAATTCAACATACCAGTGGATCAAGATGCCCACGGATGAGAACTGCTAAGTGAATTGGGCTCAGTTTATTCAAGCTGTATGAACTACCTTCAAATTGAATAAATTCTTCATCTGTTAGCTCTGGTCAAAATTGGAAACATTTATTCTTTTTCCTTTTTTTTCTCTTAAAGATTTTATTTTTTTTCCCTTCTTCTCCCCAAAGCCCCCCAGTACATAGTTGTATAGTCTTCGTTGTGGGTCCTTCTAGTTGTGGTATGTGGGATGCTGCCTCAGTGTGGTTTGATGAGCAGTACCACGACTGCGTCCAGGATTCGAACCAATGAAACCCTGGGCCGCCTGCAGCAGAGCGTGCGAACTTAACCACTCAGCCACGGGGCCAGCCCCTATTCTTTTTCTGAAAAGAGAGTTTTAACTTGTCAGCTTTCTCTCTTGAAGGATGGATATCCTTCAAGAATTGCTCTCTCAGGGCCGGCCCTGTAGCCAAGTGGTTGGGTTTGCACACTCTGCTTCGGTGGCCCAGGGTTTCGCTGGTTCGGGTCCTGGGCGCAGACATGGCACTGCTCATCAGGCTATGCTGAGGTGGCGTCCCACATGCCACATCTAGAAGGACCCACAACTAAAATATGCAACTATGTACTGGGGGGGATTTGAGGAGAAAAAGCAGAAAAAAAAAGAATTGCTCTCTTAAGAGCAAGATGGCATCTGTCTCTTGGATCTTTGATGTTCAGACTGGTTTAGAAAAAAAAATCTTTTTAATTAAAAATATTTTAAGAATCCAGGAGTGGATTCCAGTTTCAGGCACAGCTGGATCTGAGAGAAAAAACAACATATTCAAGAATCTATCTCTCTCAGAGAATTATTAAGCAAATATGAAAAGTGCTTATGCTTGGTAGTTCTGGGTAAGTGTGTGGGAGTTATTTTGTATTTTTCTTGCAGTTTTTCTGTAAGTTTGAAATTATTTCAAATTGAAAAGTATTTTAAAAATGAAACTATCTCTTTTCATCTCTTGCTTCCTGCCCCATGCCTTCTTCATATTCCCGAAATATTTAGGTTGTTTTCTACTAGTTTAGCAATCCCAGAAGAAAGAGAGATGATCTTTTCCAATGGTTCTAACAAGTAACTCAAGTCAAGTAAGTATCTGTCGTGGACTGAATGTGTGTGTCCCTCTAAAGTTCATGTGTGGAAATCCTAACCCCCAATGTGATAGTATTTGGAGGTGGGGCCTTTGGGAGCTGATTAGGTCATGAGGTGGGATTAGTACCCTCATAAAAGAGACCCCAGAGAGTTCCCTTCTGCCTTCTGCCAAGTGAGGACACAGTGAGCGGACAGCAGTCAGAAAGCAGCCCTCACCAGCCAGTGAATCTGCCGGCATCTTCATCTTGGACTTCCCAGCCTCTAGAACTGTGAGAAATAACTTTCTGTTGTGAATAAGCTGCCCCGTCTGTGCTATTTTGTTAGAGCAGCCCAAATGGACTAAGACAGTGAATCACCAGCCTTTGAGTCCCCTGCCCATCCCTGAGCCAATCAGAGTGGCTGCGGGGATAAAATGATCTGACTTGCCAGGCCAGGCCACATGCCCATTCCTAGAGCCAAGGGATGGAGCCAAATCCTCCCAAACTTCAGAGACTGTCAAACCTCGAGGATGGATGGGTCACCAAAGGAAATAAGGGGGCGTTAATGCCAAAAGGAGGGCATATAGATGCTGGGAAGACAAAAACAGCATAAAACTACCTGTCCTCTGAGCTCTTGATCCCAGAAGCCCTGCTAAAAGGGAGAAGGAGCAGGGGGCTGAGATGACAGGGAAGGAGCGGGCGTGACAGAAGTCAGTGAAAATCAACCTGTTCTGCTCCTTCCAAAAGCAGATGTTTAATAAGGTGATTTGCTCTTCTTGCAGTGCAGGACTGACAAGGAACACAACCAGTTCTGCCACAAAAGGCCCATAAATATTCAACATAGAGGAGGACTAATTTACAAAGATGATACCACTTTATCATGATGGGGCGGGTACTATGTTAAGTTTACCGTGAAACCCATCTTTGCTTAGTCAAACCCAAAACCCCCTCATAAGGGGCCCAAAGCCCCTCGACACTTAAGTATTTCTCTCTTTTATTATAAAAAGATTAGAAACTATTCAAACAATACAGAAGTGTGTAAAAAATGAAAGTTTCTGCTTCTCCAGAGTGCTATTAAGCGTTTGGTGCATATAATGATGATAATAATAACAGGAATATCAGCTAAAACATATATAGCAGCTACTCTGTGTTGCACACTGTTCTAAGAACTTTACATAGATTAACTCATTTTACCTTCATATTAGAATGACGTGGGTGATATCGTTTCCATTTTACACATGAAGAAATTGAACCTGAAGGATGTGAAGTAGCTTGCCTAAAGGTCTCTCAACCAATAAGTGAGAGAATTAACTTTAAACCCAGGCAACCTAACTCCAGAGTATGTATTCTTATCTTCCAGATCTTTTAAATGCATACACATATTTTTTTTACTGAGTTGCAATTCACATAAAATTAACCATTTAAAGTGGTTGTAGTTCAGTAATTGTAATTCAGTGACATTTAGTACATTGATGTGCAAAGACCACCTTTATCTAGTTCCAAAATATTTTCATCACCCCCGCCCCGCCCCCAAAATCTGTACCCATTACCACTCACTCCTCATTCTCCCCTGTCTCCAGTCCCTGGCAAACAGTAATCTCCTTTCTGTCTCTATGATTTATCTATTCCAGACATTTCATTTAAATGGAGTCATACCATGTGTTACCTTTTGTGGCTGGCTTCTTTCACTTAAAATGTTTTTGAGGTTCATGTACTTTGTCGAATGAATCATTGCTTTTTATGGTGAAATACCATTCCTCTGTATGTATATACCACAATTCGTTTATCCTTTCATCTGTTGATGAACATTTGGGTTGTTTCCACCTGTATTAGTCAGGCTTCTTCAGAGAAACAGAACCAACAGGATGTGTGTGTGTGTACATGTGTGTATATATATATATATATATAGACAGAGAGAGATTCATTTTAAGGAATTAGCTTGTGTGATTATGAAGATGGCGAGTCCGAAATCTGTAGCGTAGGCTGGCAGGCTTGATACCCAGGGAAGAGCCAATGTTCAGTCGAGTCCAAAGGCCATCAGCTGGCAGAACGTCGTCTTGCTTTGGAGAGGCCAGTCTTTGTTCTAGTAAGGCCTTCATCTGATTGGATAAGTTTCACCCATATTACAGAGGGCAATCTGCTTTACTCAAAGTCCACCAATTTAAATGTTAACCTCATCCAAAAGACAACCTCACAGAAACATCCAGAATAATGTTTGACCAAATATCTGGGCACAGTGGTCCAGCCAAGTTGACACATAAAATCATCACATCACCTTTTGTTGCTTCTGAGTAGTGCTGCTATGAGCATTCATGTACGAGTATCTGTTTGAGTCCTGTTTTTGATTTTTTTGGGTCTATACCTAGGAATGAAATTGTTGGGTTATATGGCAATTCTATGTTTAACTTTTTGAGGAACTGCCAAAATGTTTTCCATAGCAGCAGAACCATCTTACGTTACCTCCAGCAACGTATGAGGGCATGTATGTTATTTCTTAACTTCAAAAATGGGATTATGCTACACAAACTCCAGTGCATTTTTTATATTTAATTTTTTTCACTTAACTAAATACCTTGGACATCTTTCTGGGTCGGTACTTAAACTCTGTCTCATTCTATATGGATAGGAGAGATGCTTCGAACAGGGCCTGGCCCAAAGGGAGTGTTATATAAGTGAATGCTATTTATTCTTTTTTTTTTTTTTTAAAGATTTTATTGTTTTCCTTTTTCTCCCCAAAGCCCCCCAGTACATAGTTGTATATTCTTCGTTGTGGCATGCGGGACGCTACCCCAGCGTGGCCCGATGAGCAGTGCCATGTCTGCGCCCAGGATTCGAACCAACGAAACACTGGGCCGCCTGCAGCGGAGCGCGCGAACTTAACCACTCGGCCACGGCGCCAGCCCCGCTATTTATTCTTTTTAATAAGTAAATAGTATTTTATTGAATGGAGTCCCCATAATTTATCTCATTTCCCACTGGCAGTTAAGTTGTTTTCAGTTTTATTTAAGTTCTTATTGTGGAAAATATATACAAGCAGAGAGAAGAGGACAATGAATGTCCGTATTCTCATAATCCAGCTATAATAATAAAAAACTCATAACATGTCTTTTTCTATTTCTGTCCCCTTCTCCTGTTGAAGTCCTTTGGATCTCATCCCAAATATCATTTAATTTCATCTACACATATTTCAGTATTTATTTTTAAAAGGTAAAGACGCCTTCTTTAAACATAAGTGAAATACCGTTAACACATCCATGATAATTATCAATAATTCCTTAATATCCTTAATTAGCCAATCAGTGTTCAGATTTCCCCGAATGCCTCATACTTTTTAACAATTGAAGTTGTTTGAGTCAGGGTGCAAACAGTTGGTTAATACATCTCTTCAATCTCTTTGATCTATAATTTCCCCCTCTCTCTTTAGTTTTTATTGTACTTTATATGTAGAAAAATCCATTGTTTACAATTTTTAAGACTCAGTTT
This sequence comes from Equus caballus, assembly GCF_041296265.1. NCBI lineage: Eukaryota > Metazoa > Chordata > Mammalia > Perissodactyla > Equidae > Equus > Equus caballus. Next base: position 25,175,066 of record NC_091691.1, on the reverse strand, counting down.
GAAATGGTGAGGAACTTCCTTGTGAGAGGTTGTGTCAGGTCAGGGAAACCCCCCAGTCACGCTGTGAAGAAATCCCGTCCCTCCCCTTAACTTTTGGACCCCCAACTTTCTCCTGGGCTGCAGCCCTCCTGAACAGAAACAAACAAAAAAGACGCTAAGTCATTTAGTCCGTCAGTAATTCCCCTTCCCTTCCATAGAGGGCATCTCTACCCCAAATAGTTGGGTAGAGAAAGGAACTCTAGGACTCAAACACTGATGTTGAAAAGGTCCCTGTAGTGGTTTGAATGGTTGTTTCCCTATAAAAGATATGCGCACATCTTCACCCCTGAAAACTGTGAATAAGACTTTATTTGGAAAAAGAGGCTTTGCAGACATAATTAAGTTAGCAATCCTGAGATGAGATCATCCTGGATTATCTGGGCTCTAAATCTAATGACAAGTGTCCTTATAAGAGGCCCACAGAGAAGGCCATGTGACCACGGAGGCAGAGATTGGAGTGATGCGGCCACAAGCCCAGGAGTGCCAACAGCTGGAAGCCGGACAAAGCAAGAAACAAGCTCTTCCCTGGAGCCTCTGGAAGGGAGCACAGCCTTGCCGACACCTTCATTTCAAACTCTTAGTTTCCAGAACTGCAAGAGAATAACTTTCTATTGTTTTAAGCCACCAAGCTTGGGGTAATTTATCACAGCAGCCACAGGAAGCCAATACAGTCACATACTCAGGCCTCCAGCCCGGAAAAGCGCTTGGAGAAGCGGAACTCTACCTGTGAAATAATGAGAAATATATATATATAGGTCTCTGCCCCTGGTTCCTCACATTGAGCTCCTAAATCCCATGGAAGTTCCTGGAGTGTCTTTTGTTCTAATGAGGCAACTCTGCGTGGGCTCCTGGATTGGGACTGGCCTCCAGAAAGACCAAGCCATGATGAGAAGCTTGGAATTTTCAGCCCTATTCTCCAGAGGGGAGAAGAGCTATGGTGTAGTTATTAATCGATCATGCAAATGTAATGAAGTCTCCATAAAAATCCCAATTGTATGAGGTTTGGGGAGCTTCTGGGTTGGTGAACACATTCACGAACCAAGAGGGTGACACAACTCAACTCCATGGGGACAGAAGCTCCTGTGCTCCGAACCCTTCCAGACCTCACCTTATGTACCTCTTCATCTAACTGTTCATCTGCGTCCTTTATCACATCTTTTATTATGTAATAAACTGGTAAACAAGTCTGAGTTTTGTGAGCTGTTCTAGCACATGTTCGAATCTGAGAAGGGGTGGGTCATACGCACGTCAAATTGTAGCCAAGTCGGATAGAAGTTGTGGGTAACCTTTGGACCCAGAACTTGCAATTGGCATCTGAAGTCGGGGACAGTCTCATGGGACTGAGCCTTTAACTCAAGTTAGTGTCAGAATTGAAGTGAATTATAGGACATCCAACTGGTGTCACAGAGACTTGCTTGGTGTGGGAAAAACATCCCACACATCTGGCATCAAAATTATTGTAAGTGTGGTAGTAGTATGGGAGTAAAGGAGAATTGTACAGAAGGAGTGTGTCTTTCCAACACACTGCCACATAGACAGTTCCTTCTCATGCCACCTACTAGGCGGCCCCCGCAAGAATGTCTACTTCCTCCCCCATTGTATATAAAGTGAAATGTTCTCATAAAACAGCGGAAGAGGTGGCACGGCAGGGCCCAAGAGCCCCAAGCTCACACCGGATCAGCCTGGCAGGTGTGTTCACAAGTTCTTTCAAACCCCCCCGCCCCCGCCTACACACGAGTAAACCATTACAGTACTGCATGGTAAGTGAGGGGTGACAGAAGTGGTGCAGAGAAGAGCGTCTAACACAGACTAGAGAAGGAGATTCATAGAAGGCTTGGAAGCTGGAAGAAGTGGTGTCCCGTGGGCTTCCCGTACGGTAGCCACAAACTACGTGTGGCTTTTAAATTTTAAATTACTAAAATTAAATGACATTGAAAATTCAGTTCCCACTAACCCCATTTCAAGTGCTCAATAGCTACAAGTATATTACAGGACATTTCCATTATTGTAGAAAGTTCTATTGGAAGATACTGGTCTGGGCTCAGGCCAAGAAAAAAGGAGATATCCAGGATTGGGAGGGAAGGAAGTATGTCCCCAGTGGTCCCTATAAGACAGTCTTTGGATATTAAACACAGTTATGGCTCATGTTGGAGGTGTCGAGGCCAGTTCCCGTGGTGTCTTGTCCATCCTGAATTCCCTGCTAAGGACAAGAGAAAGCTACGGGAGCATTCGAGCAGGGGAGTAACATTACCAGATTTGAGCTTTGGAGAACGGATTGAAGGAGGACCAATCAGGAGGTGGTTGTATTCCTCCAGAACTATGGACCAGCCAAAGTGGTAGCACTGTGAGTAGACAGAGATTTAGGGTGTTGATGCAAATAATCCATAATCAATCTATAAATCAAAATTGGAGTGAGTTTATTATGAGCCAGATCTGAGGGATAGCCTGGGGCCTTCCTTCCCCAAGGAAGGAAGGGCACCAAAGAAGTGGGGTGTACAGAGTGGTTATATACCATCTTGGAACAAAGAACATACATCACATATGATAGCCATGTCCCATTTACAATTGTCACGAGATGCTTAGCTGGCACAGCAGATCAGTGGTCAGCAGGTCGGTGGTCACAAGGTGAGCACAGCAGGTCAGTAATTAATTCTGAGTTCCCAGGAAGGGATGCTTATCCTTAAAGAAATGCCAATATGAGGGGAAGTTACTTCGCTATCTTTAAGGGCATCATTCTTGTCTTTGGGACATAGTAAATATTTAAAGCAGATGTACAATGCATGCTCAACAGGCCATGTCAGGCCCTTTTGGAAAAGCAACGTGAGCCCAAATTAGTTTAAACCAAAGGGCTTCCTCATATACTCCAATATATCCTATTGCTTTTCATTTATTTATCAAGGGCACGTGACCAACAGATAGGGGATTGTGGTGAGCAAAGGAGGAGAGGAAAGGAAGCTTACGGCTTGAGCTATTTGGTGGATGGAGCTGACAGTTCCCTTTGTCTAATGTGCAATCTGAGGAAGACGATGAGAAACTTTTCTTAAGTGATAATGTTGATATGGATATCGATACTATCCCCTCTATGGCTCACCATGGAACAATTTAGAAAAAGAAGACAAGGGCTCTGAGCCTGCAGAATTAGCAGGTGAGAACGGGAGTACTGTGGCTCCAGGGCAGGCCGGAGAACGGGAGGGGGAACCAAAGCCTGTTGCTTCCCTTCTCTCTTTTTCAACTATCCCTCCAACCCTTTACAATGCCACTCACTCAAAAATGTCTCCCAACTGCCACTGAGTTCAAGGTCCCCTGCAAAAGAGCCCCACTAGACACGCCTATTTGATTCCTTATGGTCCCATGACATAGCCTCCAAATTCCAGATTCCTTGAAGCTTCCTCAGATGCCCCCTCCAGCCTGACTTCTTCGTGCTCTTCATTTTATCTGGACTGTCTGTTCCTTCTACTTCTGCCCCTAGAAATTTTAACTCTCCCTCCTTCACAAAACTCTGGTGGGCCAGCTTCATTTTTTTTTTGAACACGTTTTAAAATAAAGTCATAAAGTCAAAATCCACGTCTATATTACTCCATAGCACCTAAAATCATCTCACACATTATCTGCGGTGTGTCTACCACATTTTGGAAAATACTGCCTTAAATTGCTGATTCTATTTGTTTTTCTTTATTTTTATTATGTTTTTCAAAGATTGGCACCTGAGCTAACATCTGTTGCCAATCTTTCTTCTTCCTGTCCTCTTTCTTCTTCTTCTTCTCCCCAAAGCTCCCCCAGTACATAGCTGTATATTCTAATTGTAGGCCCTTCTAGATCTGCTATGTGGGACGCCGCCTCAGCATGGCTTGATGAGCAGTGCCACGTCCGCGCCCAGGATCCGAACTGGTGTAACCCTGGGCTGCGGAAGTGGAGCACACGAACTTAACCACTCGGCCACAGGGCTGGTCCCTCGTTGTTATTTATGTGCTTGTCTTATTTCCCGTACTAAACACTCAGCAGATAATATCTTCCTTTTTTGGTGGATCCTAGAGCATCTAGCAAAAACACCTTGGAGGTTCATTAAATACATTTTAAAATCATTTTAAATACATTAAAAACATTTTAAAATCAATAAACCCTCTATTTTGCAGCAGGCACTGTAATTAGTAGCTAGGAGTAAACATAAGATCAGTAATAAAATTTGGTTTAAAATTGTTTTTATGACTATTTTTCTTAGAGCAGTTTTAGGTTTACAATAAAATTGAGGGGAAGATACAGAGATTTCCCATATACCTCCTGCCCTCACACAGGCAACGGTAGGCCTTCAGAGAAAGAGAAATCTATCTTTTCTTTCTTAATCTTCAGCTTTCCAGCTAATTCTACAGTCAAAAAGGAAGAAGAAATTGATTTAACAAGACAGAAAGAATGTGGAAAAAAAAAGCAAGTGCTCGTCATGCTTGGGAAAAGGGAAGCACTTGTGTGTACAAGAATCTTTTTTTTTTTAAAGATTTTCTTTTTTCCTTTTTTCTCCCCAAAGCCCCCCGGTACATAGTTGTATATTCTTCGTTGTGGATCCTTCTAGTTGTGGCATGTGGGACGCTGCCTCAGCGTGGTTTGATGAGCAGTGCCATGTCGCGCCCAGGATTCGAACCAACGAAACACTGGGCCGCCTACAGCGGAGCACACGAACTTAACCACTCGGCCACGGGGCCAGCCCCTACAAGAATCTTGACAGCATCTGCTGACACAGAAGGAAGAGTATTTTCCACTTGTTGAAAAATTCTGTCTGATCATATTAAGGTATTTGGAGTTACCTCCCTGGAGTGTTATCCTACAGGAGCGTTACAGCCTATATTAGTTACCTCCTGTTAGTTCGTGTCTTCTCACAGAATCACAGGGGCCCCCAGAGTGAAAGTGGCTGCTATCCGCTCTCATGAAACTTAGAAGTTTGTCACCTAGATCCTTACCCTATGTCCCTCCTGCAGAACATGAACTTTGTCTCCAAGGACGTCTTAGATTAGTGGGGGAGCTAAACATAGATGTCTGATGGACACCGCTATTTATTAGAAGTTATGAGACCAACAAGTAGGATATGAGAAGGAAAGTGGCAGGAGAGTGATCTTGGAAAGGTACTTTGGGAACCATCTGTGAAGGACCTTGTATACCAATCCAAGCAATGCGACCTTTAACCCAGAGCCAAGGTGCCAAACTCAAAATCCCACAGAGACCAGGCATGTGAAGGAATGAAGCTGACCATGCAGTAGGGAGTGGTGAGGACTGTGGCAAAATGGAGAGTTCTTGCCCTGACTAAAGGAGGCAGCTTCCCTCAGCTCCGGCTGATTGTTACTATGTGGGATTGTTGACCCAGTGTGGCCAGATCTTCCAGTTTTCCAAGAGATCCTGGAAATCCAGGTTTTTATAGATTGGTCCCAGGTTGTTAAACCAAACTGGTTTTTGAACCAGATATGCCCCACAGGCCATACAGTCTAATACCTTGACATTGAAGAGAACTAATGAAAGTTTTTAAGTAAGGAAAAAGGATATGATCATATCTGTGCCTTAGAAAAACCACATTGTAGTGTGGGAGAGGAATTACAGGGAAGGGACTAGAGGAAAGGAAACCACTTAGGAAACTCTTTCAACACTTTCAACAGGTGGGGGGTGACAGCGGTCATGCAGGGTGAGGGCAGTTGGGGGTGGTGTTGGGCTGATTTGGAGTCCAGGCTTCAGTGGGGAGAATTTAGCTTTAGTTGGCATCTGGAAGCAGGCGCCTGTGTTCTTTCAATGCTCCCCCTCCCCTTTCCTCAGCTGGGAGCTGAAAGGCGCAGGGCAGATAGGTCATCTCTGAAGCCAAAGGAGAGGAAATTTTAGCAAAGAGTCCGTCTTTGGTGCAGTCTATTTTTATCTATGATTATTTTAGAGACAGACTCCTTGACCAACCTCCCCGACCTTCATTTGCCCCCATCAATGAGCTCAGCATTAATTGATTGTACTGAATTAATTTTAATTAAAATTAAAAACATAGATCATCATGTTTGGCTTTTTTGAACAGCCAGTGCGAAACTCAGAGCCAAGTCCTCTTTTGCAAACAGCCGAGGGAGGAACTGGGTCCCAAAGAGCCTGTCTTGTGGAGACAGATCCATGAGAAGTGGCTTCAGATCCATTTCATGGTCTTGCTGGTTGTGCAACTGGTCACTTACTTGGGTCCATGGAAGGATGCAAAGGGTCAGAGCTGCGAATGGAGGCAGGAAAGGCAACGTGCTTCAAGGAATTTTTCTAACAACCAACAAGTGCCGTTTTCAGAGCTTTTTTCCTCCGCAGACCCTTCTGATTTTTGAGTGCTGTATTTCTGGATGTGGGTAGAGGAAATGGTTCTGAGGACTGGAGAACAGAGCCTCCCCACTGGCACGGCCTGGGAGTGCCCCCTGGGACAAGGAGAGGACAGGGCGGTCAGGCAAAGGTTAGGGAGGAAAGCAGAAGCAGAGGCCCAGAACGGCCCCAGGAAGTGTTTGTATTTCTCCTCTGGGAGGGAAGACAAACAAGCTTTTCTCCTGCCTTCTGGGCAGCTCTGCGCGCTCTCCAGCACAGAGTGAGTCTGAGGAGAAGGCGTGAGGCTGCAAACAAGAACCATTCTGGGGCTGGACCCCACAACTCCCCTCCAGTATGAATCGCATCGGAGCTGCCAGATGCTTCCCAGAAATGATCACTTGGGCGTAATTTCATGAGTTTCAAAGCCTGGAGGTGCTCCAGGCTTCGGCTCCCAGGGACACAGGCAGCTTGTGACCCAGGCTCCAGAGAAAGGACTTCCCTGAATCACTCGTTTCCCAGCTGAAGTTGCTGTTCTCCGTGGAGCGCCTGCATCCACCCACACGTGCAGCACCTGCATCCTGGAGTGAAGAAGTTGGTAGAACAGCAGCTGTGTGAGCAGTAGCATTCAGATAAGCATCTGTGTCTTTGCGGGGACTCTACAGCCTGGCACACAGAGCACTTGTCCTGTGTCCACTATGGACAACGAGTCGTGCTGCCTCATCGAGGGGGACCCCATCCCTCAGGTGATGCCACCACTGCTGATCCTGGCCTTTGTTCTTGGCGCCCTGGGCAATGGCATTGCCCTGTATGGTTTCTGCTTTCACATGAAGACCTGGAAGCCGAGCACTATTTACCTTTTCAACTTGGCAGTGGCCGACTTCCTTCTCATGGTCTGCCTGCCCTTTCGGACAGACTATTACCTCAGGCATAGACAGTGGGCCTTTGAGGATATTCCCTGTCGGGTGGTGCTCTTCATGATGGCCACGAACAGGGCTGGGAGCATCGTCTTCCTCACGGTGGTGGCTGTGGACAGGTATTTCAAAGTGGTCCACCCCCACCATATGATGAACACCATCTCCAACCGGACTGCGGCTGGCATCGTCTGTGCCCTTTGGACCATGATCATCCTGGGGACTCTGTATCTTTTGATGGAGAAACATCTGTGTGTGCAAGGGGAGACTGTATCTTGTGAGAGCTTCATCATGGAGTCAGCCAATGGCTGGCACGACGTCATGTTTCAGCTGGAATTCTTCCTGCCCCTCGGCATCATCTTGTTTTGCTCCTTCAAGATTATTTGGAGCCTGAAGCAGAGACAGCACCTAGCCAGGCAGACGCGGATGAAGAAGGCCACCCGGTTCATCATGGTGGTGGCAGCGGTATTTGTCACGTGCTACCTGCCCAGCGTGTCAGCCAGACTGTACTTCCTCTGGACGGTGCCCTTGAGCGCCTGCGATCCGTCTGTCCACATAGCCCTCCACGTTACCCTGAGCTTCACCTACATGAACAGCATGCTGGACCCCCTGGTGTATTATTTTTCAAGTCCTTTGTTCCCCAAATTCTACGCCAAGCTCAAAATCGGCAGTCTGAGACCCAAGCGTCCAGGACGCTCCAAGACACGGCGGCCGGAAGAGATGCCAGTTTCGAGCCTCTGTCACAGGAGTTGCACCAGTGTAACAAATAGCTTCCAAAGCTAGCCTGATGTCCAGTGGGATCTCCAAACGTGCTGAATGGCACTAAAAAAGGCAGACACACTAAAGCGAGGAGGACAGATTGGCGACTTGGAAAGAATTTGTGCTAAGGGGGAGGGGCTTTGAAAATGCCACCCTTTCTTAGCTGTATCCTCCTCACTGTTGGATGTGAAACTCAGGTTACTGTGCCTTTTTGAAAGGTTCCAATTGAGAAGTGAGTAGGTTGCATTTATATAATCTGATTACAATGACGGGGATGATATATGCACGGAGTGGGGCATGTATGTGTTGGGGCGGGGGGTTAGGAAGAGCTCGGCTCCTGTGTAATTTTGAACAGCTGAGTAAATACATACCAATGTTTAAACCAGTTATGTTCTCTCTCTGGGGAAGTTAGTGAAGTTAATAACTTATCAGTATTTCCTGTCTTCCGACCTTCAATCGTTACTTGTCTCGGGAAATAGAAACTGGAGTAAGTCAATAATTTTATTTCAAGCTGAGTGAGGCTCTTTAGATTGGGAGGTCCTGATCCCGATGATTTTCGTCTTCATGGGGCCCCCTTACATTGTTGACTTCTCAGTTGCCGGAGAAGAATGACTGCAAAACAGTTCGATCTGACCTTCTTCAGACTCCGAATTTTTCTGCAAGTCTTTACATTTCAAAGAAGGTGCTGAGGGCTATGTTTACCTGCCCTGATTTTTCCAGTGGGAGCCGACTGCTTGAAAAAATCCCGTTAGCCTTAGGGAAGTGCTGAGTCTGGCATTATAGCTTTTGACTGCTTGTTACGTGACTATGAGTTGAAGTTATTCATTCATTCATTCTCCATGTCTTTACTGAATTCATGTTCTGTGCCAGGCACTGTGCTAGTGTCCCTTTTAGCTGGAGCGTCGTTAGTCAACCCTTGTGTGACAGCAAAGTCTTTTGGGGGCGGGGTGCAGGCAGGGAGGTTAATGACCTCCGCCTTTTCAATGAATATAGTTTCTAGACCTGTTCTCTGCAAACATCAGTATTTCCCTCTTATTGCAGGATTCTGTACAAACATGAAAGGGCAAGAAGGCTAAGTGTCCTTATGCACATAAGTTCCCAAACATATACCTGGAGCCCTCAGAACTAGATGATTCTATGAAATGATAGGCAGCCCTGCCCTAGATTAGGAAGAAAGATTTCAAACCAATCTTAGCTCTATTCTCAAGCCACGAAGTGGTGAAAGTTGTTCTCAGCTCCTTTATTTACACTTTGTCAAATTTCCAGTGTACTCTCTGCACTTAAGGACCTTACCAACTTTTAGTTCTTTGGCCTCAGAACACCCCTTCAGCTGTCCTTATTTCCTTTTTCAGAGGCACTTTGCATTGCCTAGTGATGAAAAGTAGGGGCTGTAGAAAGTCTGATGAACCTAAGTTTGAATCCTAGCCTAACCTCTTACTAGAAGTGTGATCTGGGGAGAAGGTTTTATTTAACCACTTTTAGCTTCAATTTCCTCACCTGTCCAACCGGGGTAACAATAATGTTGACTTCAAGAGATCGTTGGGTGGATTCAATGAAGGTAGGATCCTGAAGCATAGAGACCTTGTTCACTGTGGTACCCCCAGGGCCTAGAAGAAGGCCTGTACACAGCAGGTGCTCAATAAATATTTGACTGCATGAATAAGTGCATGTAAAGAATTAAGCGCAGTGTCTGGCAGTAAGTACTCGATATTATGACTTATTGTATTAACACATCTTACACATAAAGAAACTGAGGCATGGAAGCAACTTCCCCTGGGGTTCAGAGCCGCTAAGTAGCTGCTGCATTGTCACCACCTAAAGCCGCCTGCTCCCCAGCTGCTTGGGAAGGAGCAAAAGTAAGCATTCCGATCAGCGTCAAGGAACATATGTCCTCCTCGTAGAAATCTGTGAAAACCCGCACTTCTGCTTTGAATTCTATTCTTAGCTTGAATTCTTTCCTGGGCTGCTCCTTTCTTGCTTCATCTTAATAAAAATGAGTTCCTGAAGAAAATCCGTGTCCTGTGTATGACCCTGTGTTAAAAGACTTCTTAAAACTTTACCCTCCAAAGAAAACAGGCAGACGTTCTCACTAAAAACCAGCAAGAACAAACAAAAAGAAAGAAAAATCAAACAAAAACCCAAAGACAGTCTTGACTCTCATTTTGCTTCCCGTTTTAAATTCATACAATGTGACAAAAAGAAATCATCTTAAGAAGTGTTCTTCAGAAACTGTAAGGAAGAGGAGTACAGCTTTTTCGGCAAGACGCTGTTTAAACTACCTGAAGTGGAAAAATGTAATCGATTTAGAAAATGTTTTCTCCTCTTGCTCAGGGTCTTTCAGGAAAAGTCACACAAAAGCTAGCAGGGATATTAGGCCACGTAGTCTATACGAATCGTATGGAAGAAATAAGAGGTACTTTCTATTGGTGCTGACAGTGCAAAAATTTAAGGTCAGGTCTATTCTCAGGATGGGTTTCCTTACCCTTTATTGAAACTGAAATGGTTAAGACGGTATCTGGAGTCACCAGAGTGCAGGGGCTGGTTAGACAGGATTATAAGTCTGGACACAAGGGGCTGAGCCAATTGTTTAAGATTCTACAGCAAGGTGGGGAGCTGGCCACACTGCAATGCATGATCTCACCTTGCTTGCCCTCTGGGCCTTCTAATCCAGACGTTTCCAATATGACTCAAGACCCCATCATCACAGCGAGTGCATGAATGGCTTCAGGACCAGCTACATAATTTGCAGGGCCAGGTGCAAAACGAAACTGCAAGATCCCTTGTTCAAAATGTATTAAGAAGGGCCAGCCCGGTGGCCCAGCGGTTAAGTGCGCACATTCTGCTTCAGCAGCCCAGGGTTTGCCGGTTCGGATCCTGGGTGCGGACATGGCACCACTTGGCATGCCATGCTGTGGTAGGCATCCCACATATAAAGTAGAGGGAGATGGGCACGGAGGTTAGCTCAGGGCCAGTCTTCCTCAGCAAAAAAAGAGGAGGATTGGCAGCAGATGTTAGCTCAGGGCTAATCTTCCAAAAAAAAAGTATTAAGCATGTCAAGATGGGAACAAAAGAGCATTAAAACTAAACACAAGAATTTCAGAGTTCATCCATGAAGCTGGGGCACTAAATTATATATATATGTACAGGTTGAGATAGAGTAGAATAAACAGATGGGCTCACATATGGGCATAATCTATATTCAGCCTACAATGATGATATAGGGGGAGTGGGTAGGGGTCAGTATTTTATTCCTTGTAAAGATTCATTCATTCATTCATCCTCCCTTTCAGGGAATATTTATTAGGCACCAGCTCTGTACCAGGCACAGTAGAAACACAATGAAAAACATAGCCCCGATCCCATGGGGTCTATTGTAGAAACCAAGGAAAAAGGAAAATTGCCATTCAGGCTAACTGCAGCAAAAATGGTAAACACAGGGCTCTGCAGGAGAATCCAGGTGTCCCTAATCCTGGCTTAGGGGTGGGGGAAGGCTTCTCAGAGGAAGTGACTCATAAACTTGGCCCTGAGGGATGGATAGAAGGCAACCAGGTGAGTCAGTGCGGAAAGGTCCTCCAATTAGAGAGGAGAGAGGTGAACGAGAGAAGATGGTTTGGGAACCACAGGACAATCAATGGGACACGAATGGAAAGTCCGGGCTGGGGCCAGGACGCCTGGTAAGAGGTGAAGCCGTGAGATCCTTCAGGGAGAGAAGGGCCTGTTCACAACTCGTCACAACACACAATTTGTGAATAGTCTTTCAGATTCTTTATTTCTAAAAAAGAATTACGTTTCTTTAATTATGTTTTTGTTCAAAATTTAAAGAACAAACAAATATATAAAGTAAGAAGTGAAAGTCTTCTTTTCATTCCTCCTAATCTCATTTCCTAGAGGTGATGACTTAGCATTCAGGGCATCTACACACTTGTACACAAATAATGAGTATTTTGTTTTGCTAAAGTAGGATTATTATATATAAAATACAGTTTTGCAAAGCATTTTTGTCATGACTAGCTTCCCACATCGGAACAGAGATCAAGCTCATTGTTTTTAACTACATTTCATCGTATAAATGAACGATGTATAGTTTATTTAACTAATGGCCTTTTAATGGATATTTAAGTTGTTTCCAATTTTCCTCTATTGCCACCATTCCATGGTGAATATTCTGAATGCGCTATCTTTGGACTCATGTGCCAGGATTTTTGGAAGATAAATTCTTAGATGTGGAATGGTTGGGTCAAAGGACAGGCATACGGGGTGAGGCAGTGTGCACAGTGGCTGACAGCATGGGCCCTGGAGCCAGACTGTCTGGGTTCAAATCCTTCTCCTGTACTTATTAGCTGTGTGATCTCAGGTAAGTTACTTCTCTCTCAATGCTTTATTTTCCTTGTCTGTAGAATGGGGACAAGAATAGTACCTGCCCCATAGGGTGCTGGTGAGTACTAAGTGAGTTTAGATGTATGAAACACCTAGAATAATGCCCAACAGAGAGTAAGTACTCTATCTATTAGTTCATCGTATTTTCTCTTATTAGCTCTTAGTATATTAGCTCTGGCAAAAAGGCTGAGCCAACATTTTGCCACCAACAGTGTGTGAAAAAGCCTTCTTCCACAAACAGGCTCTTGTTTGTTTTGTTTGTTTAATAAGCATTTTTTTATTACTTTTGTAAAAGAAAATCCCACTTCACTCCTTTAAAGTTATGAAGTGCAATTTATTGATTTTTTCTCTTGTCGATGTGCCTTAGGTGTTGTACCTAGGAAGGCTTTGCTTAAGACAAGTTCATGAAGACTTATTCTTAGGTTTTATTCTAAGAGTTTTATGTCTTGCGTTTAGGTCTGTGATCCATTTTGAGTTAATTTTTGTGTGCACTGTGAGGAAGCAGTCCAACTCCATTCTTTTGCATGTGGCTGTTCCAGGACCACACTGTCTTGATTACTGTAGCTTTGCAGTGAGTTTTTAAATCAGGAAGTGTGAGTTCTCCAACTTTGTTCTTCTTTTTCAAGATTATTTGGTTATTCTGCTTTGCCCTTAGGTTTTTTACATTAAATTCAACACTATATTTCAACACTCTGCAATATCCTTCTCGTTTCTTTTTATATGCCCTGCTGGTCAGTATCATCCATTTCCTTTCTACCTCCTTACTTCCCGATTTCTCCTACTTCATCTTCTTCTGTAGTAGTCCAGAGGTCCTCATTTCCCAAGTGTCTAGCCAACTCAATGTCATTTATGATTTGCAGAGGGAAGTCTCCCAAAATGCCCCCAATGAACTATGCTTCCTGTACTCCCACCCATATGCGGCCCCTCCCAGTAGAACATGGCCTGGCTATATGACTTGCCTTAACCAAAGGAATGCAGTGGAGGTGACGTTCTAGGATTTCGGAGCCTAGCCATTAAGAAGGCCTGCTGTGTGCTTTTGGAAGCCTTGAGTAGCCTCGTAAGAAGTCCAACCTACCCTGTGGAAAGGACGTGTGAAGAGACCGTGTGTGGATGCCACACAGAGATGCCACATAGGCAGACGCGAGACTATATGAAGAGGGAGGGAAGCTCAGGTGTCCCAGAGTCCTGCTTGAGCCTAGCAGCCACCCAAGAGACCCCAAACGAGAACGGACCAGCGGAGCCCGGTCAACCCATAGAGGTAATGCAACGGTGGTTGTTTTAAGCCACTGAATTTTGTGGTGGTTTGTTACACAGCAATAGATAACTAAAACAGAAATCCCAGCGAAGTTCAAAGGCAAATAATAGTGAATTACTTCACCTCTCTAAGCCTTGGTTTTCTGACTGTACGACGAGGATGAGGATAATAACAGCACATCACTCGCAGGGTTTTTGTGAGTGAGGATCAAATGAGATCACATATGCAAATCCCTTAGCACAATGCCTGGCACAAAGCAAGCCAGTTGAGAGATGATAGCTATCTATTTTTAATTCTGAAAAATGGTTCAATCCAGGTCAGTGGCACACATTCAAGATGTAATAAGATAACTAGGCATGGAGATCCGAGTTAATTGTGAAAGTCATAGATCTGAAGTGGAGTTTCCCCCAAACTCTGTGGACTCACTGCCTTAGCTGTTGAAATGATTCATTATAACAAGTTTCTGTACAACTCATCCACTAGTAAGGAAAAAAATAAGTACATAAAGAAGGATACAAGCAAGACAAGACATGCCCGTGTTGCAATGGGAAGACCGGAAATTCCATAGCAGGTGCCAGAATCCAGGCAGACGGGAAGTTTCATTCTGTCTGAGTAGTTGTGAACTTGGGTTTACAATCAGAGCATGTGAAAGCTGGAAGGAAGCTTGAAGATGGTCCAATCCTTCAATTCACACACGAGGCAGCTGAGGTTAAGAGGTTTGACCGCTAGTTAACAGAGCCAGAACAAGCATCCAAAGTCCAGCTTTTCTTTTTACAAATTTAACAATATTTGTTGCTATTCTTTTCTAATTTTATCCATGACTATTGTTTCAAAATAAAACCCAAATATTGTAAAATTGTAAAACTTAGAAAGGAGATTCCCTTGCAAATTTCAGCTCCCGGGAATAACTATTGTTATTAGTTTTTCTGACTCTTGGTTTGTTCTTCTTCTAGTTCCTTGAGATGTAAATTTGGGTTATTTATTTGAGATCTTTCTAATTTCTTAATATATGCATTTATTGCTGCTAACTTCGGGCTTCTGACTCTTAGTTAATAAAGGCCCTTAGGATTGCTTTATGAACCTCATTGACAAGTTCACATTCATCCAAGAAGGAAGCAGCATATTCACGGGCAGCAAGGACGGGAAACAAATACCAGTCATTTCAATAGAACCTAATACCCCACATAATGTCACCCCAATCCAAAGTAGCCTTCCAGAAGGAGCATTAACATAAGAGGCAGTGTGTGTAATGGTTAGGGACACAGGCTTTGAAGCCAATGCTGGATTCAAATTCAAGCTCTGCTCTTATTAGCTGGATAGACTTGAATATATTACCAATCTCTCGGAGCTTCACTTTCTTCATTTTGAAGTCAGAATCAGTGATGTTCCCTATCTCACAGACTGCAGTCAGCATAAAACAAGATAATGTATTTAAAGCATTGTGCACGGGGTTCGGCATGTTGGAAGTTCTCTGTAACATGGGTGCCAACTTCCTCTTCATCATCATCTTCATCAAGTTCCCCTGGTTCCTATGAGTCTAAGATTAGATTATCGTGACTGCAGCTTACTGTGAAGAGTCTACAAACCCCTACTGTTGAACCTTGGTATGCAACTAAGGAAACAAATCTATTTCTTTCTTTCTTTCTTTCTTTTTTTTTTTGAGGAAGATTAGCCCTGAGCTAACTGCTGCCAACCCTCCTCTTTTCACTGAGGGAGACTGACCCTGAGCTAACATCTGTGCCCATCTTCCTCTACTTTATATGTGGGATGCCTACCACAGCATGGCTTTTGCCAAGCGGTGCCAGGTCCCCACCCGGGATCCAAACCGGTGAACCCTGGGCCGCTGAAGCGGAGCGCATGCACTTAACCACTGCACCAGCAGGCCAGCCCCACAAATCTCCTATTTCTAACTCAAAGTAGATCCAACACAATTTACAACATCTTGCATAGCAGGAATTCCTAACCAAGATATTAAAGGGTAGAAATGTTCTGTAGGGTTACACCCAATTATACTGAAAAGCAAGGAAATGATGTGTGAAATGGTGACCTGCTTGAGAGGCAGAGTTCAAAGTCCTCTTAGGTCTTGTTGCTCTAAGTTTAATTTTTGAAAAATAGGGGCTTTTAAAATATCACGCACTTAGAGGAGGAGGCTGTGCAAGAGTGAGGACAGGGTGGATGGGAACTCTCTGTTCTTTCTGCTCAATTTTGCTGGGAACCTAAAACTGCTCTAAAAAATAAAGCTTATTAATTAAAAACAAAATCACATACTTAAAAATAAATCACTTACATGAGCACAGAAGCATATCAAAATCTAACACAAACCAAAAAACCAACTTATTCTAACATACCACTGGCAATCCAAATTAGGTTCAAGTTTTCAAACATCTTAGGAAATTTTATGCTGCTCTCAAGTAGCTTTTTTTTTTTTTTTCTAACTAGAGATTGAGTGCAGAGTTCTGGTGTGGAAAAGCAATCTATGTTTGTGTAGAGAGGATGGCATGGGAACATCAAATTCAATACATCTGTCCTCATAAAATAGACAATGACTGTCCTCTTGGTCTTTCCAAAAGAAATCATATGCAGGCTACTGTTTCTTAAATTATATGCATGTTAATATTTTATGCTAATTCTTAATGTTTCTGGAAAACCATGCTGTTGAACATTGTAAATTGTTATTGTTCTTGTTTTTGTTGATTACGTAAGCTAACCGCATGGTAGTGAATCAGTTTTCTGGTGCTAAGTACTCGATACACAGGCACACAGCCCTCCAAAGGGAAGACCTCCACATTTCAGTAATTTACAAATGACAGATGGCTTGCCTAAACTTATCCTTTACGTTTAGAAAATTTCGTGGGTTCCCGCCTGGTCAGGGGATTTTATTACTTGTTTATGCAAACAGCAAGTTGCATAAGAGCCTTACTGTCTTTTTAAAAGTGATTTCGTAGTTTCCTGGTAAGCGTTTAGTCATCTATTTCAACACCCTGACATGACATAAAGGCAGGCGCTGAACCACATAGACGGGCACCACTTCCCTTGAGGATTCACTAGGTGAGGAGCTCCCTAGGACCAGCTCGATCCACTCATGAACCCATACCACCAGCGGGATCATTTTCTGGAAATAGACAAGAAAAACTGCTGTGTGTTCCGGGATGACTTCATTGCCAATGTGCTGCCACCGGTTTTGGGGCTGGAGTTTGTGTTCGGCCTCCTGGGCAATGGCCTTGCCCTTTGGATTTTCTGTTTCCACCTCAAATCCTGGAAATCCAGCCGGATTTTCCTGTTCAACTTAGCCGTGGCTGACTTTCTCTTGATCATCTGCCTACCGTTCCTGACGGACAACTATGTGAGGAAGTGGGACTGGAGGTTTGGGGACATCCCTTGCCGGATCATGCTCTTCATGCTGGCCATGAACCGCCAGGGCAGCATCATCTTCCTCACGGTGGTGGCGGTAGACAGGTATTTCCGGGTGGTCCATCCCCACCATGCTCTGAACAAGATCTCCAATCGAACAGCAGGCATCATCTCCTGCCTCTTGTGGGGTGTCACCATTGGACTGACAGTTCATCTCCTGGGCCAGAAGAGGTTGATCAGGAATGGCAATGCGAAGTTGTGCAGCAGCTTTAGCATCTGCCATACCTTCAGGTGGCACGATGCGATGTTCCTCCTGGAGTTCTTCTTGCCCCTGGGCATCATCCTGTTCTGCTCAGCCAGAATCATCTGGAGCCTGCGGCAGCGACAAATGGATAAGCACGCCAAGATCAAGAGGGCCATTAACTTCATCATGGTGGTGACAATTGTCTTTGTTGTCTGCTTCCTGCCCAGTGTCGCTGTGCGCATACGTATTTTCTGGCTCCTGCGCACTATGGGTACAAAGAACTGTGACATCTATCGCTCGATTGACCTTGCGTTTTTCATCACCCTCAGCTTCACCTACATGAACAGCATGCTGGACCCTTTGGTGTACTACTTCTCCAGCCCATCTTTTCCCAACTTCATCTCCACCTTGATCAACCGCTGCCTCCGGAAGAAGATGCCGGATGAGCCAGTTAATAACCAGAGCACAAGCGTCTAGCTCACGGGGGAACTGAGTATTGCTAGGAGTGTTCCAGACGCTTTAATCGCTGACCCCAGTGAGCCATGGAGCCCCTCCTATCTGACTCCGGCCTCTCATTAAATAACCAAGCCAAGAAAAGAGGTTGTCACCAAGAACCAAGATCTCTGGAGAAACAGTTTGGCTGGTGCACAGAGTAACGACATCAGACTTGGCTTGAGGTTTCCTAGAACGTCCAGATTCAGAGAATCCGATTTAGAGAAGTGGTGTGGCAGAGTGGGCTGCTTGGTTGCAGAGTGTCACCACAGAAATCTTGGGGGAACGGAGGATAGAGCTTCTAGGCATCTGAAACTTCTGCCTAACCTTGGACACTTGCAGAACTGAAGATGGCAAAACTGTCCACCCTTCTGCCAAGCAGAGTCAGAGCTACAGGAGACGCCCATCAGCACCTGCGATTCACTGGCCTCTTTCCTTCACCTGCCTGAGCCTTGGATGGTTCTCAGCTCCTGGGGTCATATCTAGCCTGTGTGTGGGCTCTAGTTGGGACAAGGAGAGTGAAGTGATTGGAGGGGAGTTCTGGCTTCTGGAAGAAGCCCAGGCATCATTAGACAAGCCAGTAGGTCACCTGGGTTCCGTGGGACCAATTCATCTTTCAGCCAAGCTTTAGCAGAAACAGACTAGACGGAGAGACTCCCGAGCTGTGGTGAATATCTGAGTTTCGAGCGGTGGTAAGAAGGAGATTATCCCTGGGAGGGATGGGGCAAAACAGTATTTCTGAGGGAAACTGTTACAACTAATCCATTCCTCTGCACAGATTTGAAAGTTGAACAATTGAAAAGGCTTCAGGGAAGAGAGCTCCTTCCCACTTGTGTTTGGTTTTATTGTTAAAAGGGAAATGCTGCCCAATGGTTGGGCGGGGGGGAGCTTCCTCCCGGTTCGTTTGCTTGTGTTTCTGTACTTATAAGAAACTTACCACTTCAATAAACTTTTATATGAGACAAGCAGTCTGGGGTTGCATGTGTCTGAGTGATGGTTCACAGAAATGGGCTTACTACTCAAGCAGAGACCTTTATGGGTTGTCAACTACGTCCTGATAGAAAATACTGTATACTGTAAAGTCAAAAAAGGGTGTGGACGCTGAGCTGCATCATGAAAGAGTTAAGTAAAAATTACACACGAATTGGGACAGGGATGGGAAAGGGCTGGGCATAAATAAAACCCATTGCATTCAGAAGGGTAGTACAGACAGGATTGCAAGAGCACTTTGCATTTTATTTGAAGTTTGGTGAATGTTGCTATTAATATATGTGTATTAAAAAAGGAACTGGCTGGTCTTGGATTTTTGCATAAGAGGGGAAGAAAGAACTTCCTATGGAATGGTTTCAATTCTCAGTTCTGGATTGGAAAGGAGATAAACTGGTTTGAGTTTGTGATCGGTCCCAGTTTCTGTCACTCTTTCACTTCCAGCTTCTGACACTCCTTGATTCTTCAGCAAGATGAGGCTTGCTCTGACGCCCTCATGGCCTGGACACAGATAAGAAATGCAAATCCTCAGCCTCCCAGCCATGAAAGAACGGCAGTAAATGAAGAAAGATAGCCATTCTTGAATTTCTTAAGTGTTTGCAGAGTACTTTGCTTGTCTCGTTCACCTCCTAGAGGTAAAAAATTACAAGCAGAGATCCCCTTAAAGAAGAAGAGAGGGCAAAGATGAGCTCCGAGGGGAACAGGGGTTCCCCCAGCCTCGGCCGCATGAGTCAGCAGGGAGCTGCTAGTGAAACTCAAATCTGTTCAGAACCAACTCACATTCATTCATCTGTGTGTCCCACCAGTTTTTAGGTTATTGAACACTAACTATGGACCAGACACTGCTCTGAGTGATTGGTAGAAACAGAGCAAGGAGCAAGGTACCCAAGACCCTCTTCTCAGAGAATTCACCTTCAAGGTGGAGAGGCGGACAGAGAAGAAAACAAATGAACGGAAAGGAACATGTGGTAACAATGAATATTATGTGGACAGCAAAGCAGGGTGACAGGCTGAAAAGGGAGTGGGGTTGGGTGACTGGGAAGGTCCCTATGAGGAAGTGACCTTGTTCTGAGCCATGAATGACAAGACAGAGAAAACAATGCAAAAATCTGGGGGAAAGGCATTCTAGACAGAGGACGTGGTGAGTGCAAGGGCCCTGAGATGTGAATTAGTTTGGTGTGTGTGAGCATATTAGTTTCCCAGGGCTGCCATAACAATCTACCACAGACTTGATAGCTTAAAACAGCAAAATTTGTTCTTTCACACTTCTGGAAGCCAGAAGCCAAGTCAAGGTGTCGACAGGGTTGGTTCCTTCTGGAGGCTCTGAGGAAGAATCCTTGCCCCTGGTTCTGGTGGCTGTCGATCCTTGGCCTTCCTTGGCTTGGAGATGCATCACTCCAGTCTCTGCCTCCATCTCTCTTCACACGCCCTTCTCCTCTCGGTGTCTCTGTGTCTTCTCTGTCTCTCTCTGAGAAGGACCCTTGCCCCTGGATTTAGGAACCACCCTAATCTAGGATGATCTCACCTCAAGATCCCTACCTTAATTAAATCTGCAAAGAGCTAGTTCCAAAGAAAGTCACATTCTGAGATCCTGGGTGGACATGCCTTTTGTGGGCCCCTATTCAACTCACTACAATGGGGAACAGAGAAGAGGCCAGTGTGGCTGGGTACAAGGAGCGTGGGGTCTGCCACATAGTGAGGTAAAGAACCCCTGTTGTGTGAAAATAATGAAAGACTTGAGAAAAAGGTCACATTATGTTAAATGAAAAAGAGTTTCAAAACAGAATATGATATTGATTCTCTTTTAAAATGTTTATGTCTGTGTATACACGCAGGAAGAACATACTAGAAGAACACAAGCCAAAGCCTTAACTTGCATTCTACCTGGCTGATGGGATTACAGATGATTTTTGTTTTCATTTCTGGACTTCTCCTTGTTTTCTAAATTGTCAATGATTAACTATATTACTATCGTAATTATTTACAAGGGTATGTTGTTTAAAAAATTAAATCACATTTAGTTATATGTCTATAAAATAACACCATCATCTTCCTTGATCATCAACAATAGTTATTAATGAAACCAGCAAACAGTTAGCCATTGTTAAGCAGCTAGTAACTAAAGTATTTCTCCTTCTGGCAATTACTGATATAGCTATTAGCTGTCTAACCCACCCACTGCTAACTGTGCTGTTAGGCAATATGCTATCTGACTCCCACTAGGTTCCTGTAGATAACATCTCCCTGAAGCCTGGGTCACCATGGTAATGGGGTTTGAGCTGTTTTTCAGGAATTAGAACCCCTTGTCTGCTTCAGACCGGTTGAGAACACCAACCCATCCACTGGGCCTGTGCAGATGTCTGATAAGTGACCTTTTGACGTTAAGAGGCTAAAAACCCCACCCTCAGATCCTGCTCATGCCGCCATTTTGTGAACATGCGTCCTGTGAAGAAGCATGGAGTCTGACTACGCTTGTGTGCAGACCATCAATTCTCTCACCTCTCCTCACCTCCCATCATCTATCTCCAGGTTTCAGACCACCTTCCCTCTAACCCATAAATATCCCTGAGTCTCCATTTTTGGGGAAGCGGATTTGAAACTCATGCTCTCGCTTCTTCACATGGCTGTCTTGTGATTAAACTCTCTCTGTTGCAATCTCGTCGTCTCAGTGTTTGGCTTTCCTGGCAATAGGCA
The DNA here is from genome assembly GCF_041296265.1 of Equus caballus. NCBI lineage: Eukaryota > Metazoa > Chordata > Mammalia > Perissodactyla > Equidae > Equus > Equus caballus. Next base: position 25,153,666 of record NC_091691.1, on the reverse strand, counting down.
AAAATGGACCTGGTGCAGTAACAGTAAGAGAGTAGTCTCCCAGATGCTTCTGTTTCCCTGTGCAGGGGGGTGTCAATATTCACTTAAAATAGGAGCAATCAAGGCCATTCTGGGCTAAACCAAAGGGGCGTTCCGCTCAGTCTCAGTCTCAAACTGTGGTGCAGCATGTGTGCGTGTTTAAGAACATGCAGGTATGTCTGTATATCTACATATTGGAAGGGGCAGTTATAATCATTGATGCATCTGTTTTCCATTACTTTATTTTGGAGGGTACCAGTTCTTGGGGTCAGGAGTTCCATGAGTTTACTCTCTGCTTTGTAAAAAGTAAAACTTCCTTTTAGCTGCCTCCAATCAATCTCTTCCAAGCTTCAAGAGATTAACCCCAGGTCTAGAGCCATAAAATTAGGGGTGCAAAATCATGCGTGCTTCTGGTTTTATGAACTCCCTTACCTTTCCACATTTATTAGCCTCTTCGCCCCACGTCACGTTGCCTGGAGGGAGGTGATATAAACTGCACCTTCACATGCCTTGGTTTAATTTTCAAAATACTTCCTGATTATGATCTATCAATCGACTGGCCTTCCTGCTTACAACAAGCAGCTCTCTTCACAGACAGTCCATCAGGCCCAGGCGACCTCTCTTGTCCTCCACTTTGCTTCAGTCATCGGAATTTAGCAGAGGAATTGGTTATCTGTGGAGCCTGGGACCATGGTGGCATTTGGTGGAGTCAGTAAGTACTGGAAAGTGACCATTTGCCAAGCAACAGGGCTATGAGTTCTCATGTTCTCCCATCTTTTGGTTCAAATTAATGACTTCTTCAATTTGGAACTGAAATATTCATGACATTTTTTTGATGGTTGAGGCTGGGCTGTTTGTGTTACTTGCAAACTTCCTGAGAAGGAAATTCCTTTTTTAATTTTCTCTCATTGTAGGGGAAAGATACCTTATTATAATTTTTTAACTCAAGTAACTGAGACACACTTCAAACTAGCTTAAGCAAAAAATTAAAAATAAAAAAAGAGGAAAGACACTGGAAAGAGAGTGGCGTATCTCACAGAAACTAAGAATTAAGCCAGGCGTGGGCAGCATCGGGACATCAGCTCATAGCCCTTCGCCCCAGCTCTTAATCATGAACGTGACTCAACTCCCAATACCTGAGTCTCTCAGGGCAGATTCTCAAGTGAGAGAATCTGATTGGTCCCCAAACACTCTTTATAAAAGGGTCGTGAAGACGACAGTCATGCAGCAGCTGTGTAAAGGGGATTTTGAAACTGCTGTTTTCGTAAACACATACTCTCTGCCAGGTGTTCCTCAGGTAACATTTTAGTTCACCTTCCCTGTTACTCACTTAAGCAGCATGTTTAGGCTTTCGGTGGAGTCGATCTCAATTCTCTCGCTTCCAAAATTTCTGCCATGTGACAAAATGATGGCCCCCAGAAGGGATTTGTGTGTGGCATTACAGTAGGCCTGACCTATAGTCCACAATCCCACGGCCCTGTCAGATGAAAGGCAAGCATTTCTAGAGTCTTAACAAATATCGATATACGTGGTGCCCTGGACACACCCAGAGAGAGATTTTAACCATCTACAGGTATTTTGAACAGTACATGATGTTCCCCCGGCAACTGGAAAGAGAAAACGAACTGACCCACTGATGACATCAGGTTGAAAAACAGGGGAGTTCTCGGGGCGGCCCGGTGGCACAACGGTTAACAAGTTGACAGATTCTGCTTCGGCAGCCCAGGGTTCGCCAGTTCGGATCCTGGGTGTGGACACGGCACTGCTTGGCAAGCCATGCTGTGGAAGGCGTCCCACATATAAAGTACAGGAAGATGGGCACGGATGTTAGCTTAGGGCCAGTCTTTCTCAGCAAAAAGAGAGGATTGGCAGCAGATGTTAGCTCAGGGCTAATCTTCCTCAAAGAAAAAGAAAAACAGTGGACTTATTTTCTGCGTGTTTACAAAATATCCCTCCTTTGTAATACAATGCTTAGTAGGAAAATGGTATTAGTGATCCATTTTTTTATTTTTGTAAAGCAACAGGATGGAAAAATAGACTTACGGGGCGGCCCCGAGATCGAGTGGTTAAGTTCAGGCACTCTGCTTCGGCGGCCCAGGGTTTCACTGGTTTGCTCCTGGGCACGGACGTGGCACCACTCATTAGGCCATGTTGAGGTGGCATCCCACATGCCACAACTAGAAGGACCCACAACTAAAATATACAACTATACTGGAGGGATTTGGGGAGAAAAAGCAGGAAAAAAAAAAAAGAAGAAGATTGGCAGCAGTTGTTAGCTGAGGTGCCAATCTTTAAAAAAAAAAGATAGACTCACAATCGGAGAGACGCTACCTTCATCATCATCATTTGACAGCCATCAATGATTACATCTAAGATTTGCTCTGCGCTGTCAGACACCATGCTGAGGGTTTTACATAGATGATCTCATTTCCTTCTTTCAATAGCTGTATAAGGTAGGTGCTATTTCCATTCACAGATAAGGGAACTGAGGCTCAGAGAGTTCGAATAATTTTCCCAAGCTCATAGACCAATAAGTGATGGACCAGGAGAACAAACGTGAGCTGTCTGGCTCCAGAGTCTTTGCTTTTCAAGTTCTGAAGAAATGCAAAGTAAGAGGTGAGCAACGTGAACTGAAAAAAGTAGGGTGAATGCCTTCACCCCTTTGGGGTCAATATTTCTGGAACTTGGGAGGCTGCCCAAACCTTCGGCCCTCAGGCGCCTCCCAAGTCCAGCTGAGACCATGTACTTGAGCTGCCTGGTACAGTGCCAGCACCTAGTGGGTGCCCCATGGACGCGAGTTAGCCTTCTCCAAAGCTAACCCAGGGGTGACCCCTTTGTTGTTGAAGCTTCTCGTTGAAGGTTCTTCTTGTCTTTCCAAAGAAGCTATCATCTCACGAGGAGGCAGTTCAGGGATGTTCATTACAACATTGTTTGGAATAGTGAAGAACAGGAAACAATCTAAGTGTCTATTAGTAGGGAATAGATAAATAGTGATACAGGAACCCAAAGGGATATATATAGCGGTGAAGAAAAACGAACCAGAGCCACTTGAATCAATAGGACTGAATCTTGAGCGTAATATCTAGAGCAAAAAAGCAACTTGTCAAAAGATACATGCAATATAACATTTATGTAAATGTTTAAAACATGTTAAACAACATAATATATGGTTTTTGGAAGCATCAATATGCAATAAAAATCATGTGTGCACAGTAGCAGCAAGATAAAGACTGCTTCTGAGGAGGGAGGGAAATAGGATGAAGGGAGGCCTCATCTGTATCTGTAACGTCTTTACTTCGTTTTAAAAAAAGGATCCACAAATGTCCTTCACTGGGTGAGTGGTGAAACAAAGTGTGGTACATCCATACCACGGAGAACTGCTCAGCGATAAAAAGGGACAGACTACTGATGCCCTCAACAACTTGGATGGATCTCAAGAGCGTTATGCTGAACGGGAAAAAAAGGCCAATCTTACAAAGTTACATACTATATGACCCCATTTATGTAACATTCTTGAAATGATAAAATTGTAAAGGAGAAGAATAGATCGGTGGTTGCTAGGGGTCAGGGGCGGGGCAGGCGTGGTCAACGTGAGGGTGTTTCTTCATGGTGAGAACCGTCTGTATCTTGAATGTGGTGGTGGTTATACAAATCTATATATGTAATAAAATGTCAGAATTATGACAAAGACATAAAAGGAGAAGAAGAAGGAGAGGGGGTGGAGGGAGAAAGGGAGGGAGGGAGGGGGGAGGGAGGAAAGAAGGGAGGAAGGAAGACTAGTTAATTTTATTGTTCGAATACCAACTTCCTGGCTTTGATAATGTGCTACAGGTATGTAAGATGCCACCATTGGAGGGAGCTGGGTGATGGGACCTCAGTGTACAGTTTTTGCAACTTTTTATGGGTCTATAATTAATTTGGAATAAAAAGTGAAAAAATAAAAAGATTCTGAGGTAAACATGACCAACTGTTAACATTTGTTAAGTCTGGGTGGTGGGAACACGAGTGTTGTATCATTAATTTTTGTTCTTTATGAGTATGAGGGTATTTGTATACACACACACACGATTAGGCTACGGGACAGGACTGTGGGGCAGATGCCGCCATCCACTCGGTTTAGGAGGCCCCATCTCTCCAGATTCAGCTTATGCCCCACCTTCTTTTGCATCCCCCCAAATACTCACAGGTGTCCTTTGTTTTAAAGATTTTATGGCTAGCGACTTGGGAAACTGATAAAAGGTAACCAAAGTAAGCTTGTTTATATAAAAAAATCGAGGTTAAAAACTTAGAAAATGAACTCGGGAAACATTATGCTAAGTGAAAGAAGCCAGACACAAAAGGCCACATACTGTATGGTTCCATTGATATGAAACATCCAGAACAGGTAGATCCAGAGAGACAGAAAGCAGACTGGGGCTGCCAGGGGCTGGTGAGGGGGGAGAGGAAATGACTGCTGATGGCGACAGGGTTTCCTTTTGGAGTGATGAGAATGTTTTAGAACTAGATAGAGGGGGTAGTTGTACAACATTGTGAAGATACTAAATTGTTCACTTTAAAATGGTTAATTTTCCGTTATGTGAATTTCACCTGACTTAAAACCAAACAAAACTCTTACAAAACAGAATCCAAGAGTAACGGTCCTCATCTCTAGCTCATCCTCCCGTCCAGCCTCCATCCCAGTCCTCGCCTGCCCCAGAGACAGTGGTCTGAGGATGGAGCTAGCGTGGGATATCAGGTATGAACCAGTGTCTGTTGTGGTTTCTGGTCATCTCTAGACTGGGTAATTATCATATAAATGATCTCCTCACTGTTACAACCCCTTGGAGGAAGGCATGGAACCAGGAGGTCTGTTAGGGGCTGAATCGTGTCCCCCCAAGTTCCCATGTTGAAGTCCTAGCCCAGTACCTCAGAATGTGACCGTATTTGGAGACAGGGCCTTTAAAGGGGTAATTAAATTAAAATGAGACTGATAGGGTGGACCCTAATCTAACAGGACTGGTATCCTTATCAAAAGAGATTAGGACACAGACACACTCAGAGGGAAGCCCAAGTGATGACACAGGGAGAAGACAGACATCTACAAAGCAAGGAGAGAGGCCTCAGAAGAAACAACCCTGCTGGCACCTTGATCTTGGACTTCTGGCCTCTAGAACTCTGAGAAAATAAGTTTCTGTTGTTTAAGATGCCCAGCCCGTGGGACTTTGTTAAGGCTGCCCTAGCAAATGAATACAATATCCGATCATCTTTCTTCTATGCCTCAGTCAGCCAGTGGCTTCAGAGCTTGGCAGGAAGGCCATATGTGTTTATTTAAAAGCCCTTATTACCTACAAATTTGAAGAGAATTTCACATGAGGCCTGCCGTGCTACACAGCAGAGAAACCCAACTTTAGAAAAAGTCGAGCACCCGTTAAGAACAGGATGACTTTTCATAGGCAAACACTGCCCAACTCTTTCTTCTCTCTCTCCATCTACTTTTTGTTTAATGATGGAAACAAACCTCAAAAGTCATTAAAATGCATATTTAAAAAAACTGAATGAGAGAAAAAGAAATTACACTGCTCTCTAGGCTTCTCACAGAGGCAGAACACTTGACATTTCAGTCATGATTTTTAAAAAAATTTGGTTTTTTAAAAAAAATTGGCACCTGAGCTAACATCTGTTGCCAATCTTCCTTTTCTTCTCCTTCTTCTCCCCGAAGCCCCCCAGTACATATGGTATATTCTAGTTGTGGGTCCTTCTAGTTGTGGCATGTGGGACGCCGCCTCAGCGTGGCTTGATGAGCGGTGCCATGTCCGTGCTCAGGATCCAAACCAGCAAAACCCTGGGCCGCTGAAGCAGAGTGTGTGAACTTAACCACTCAGCCATGGGGCTGGCCCCTAAAACAATTTTTTCAACAAAACTACTAAAAATATTATAGTCAATCCAGAAAAAAAATTGATATTCTTATCTACTGAATAGATGTTCTTATCTACTGTTATTTATAACAAAGAATATTGACATAAAGCTCCCAAGAATTATCTTTCTAGAACAAAAATTGAATTATTCCTCTTTTCCTACCTCAAAAACCTTCAATTATCAACAGAACAGAGTTCAAACCCAGTTCAAACCCTTCACTGCCAGGCTCCTTGGTACCAACACAGGATGGCAGAGGTGAAAGAGAATGGCCTTTGGAATCAGAGGTTCCTGGGTTGAAATTCCAACTTCGCCACTCATTGACTAGGTGCCAGAGACACAGAGAGGGTGAAAGAGCCTCAGACCCTTCCAGCTTTTGAAGCTCCTGATATATATTTATTGAGATATAATTCACATACGATAAAATTCACCTTTTTTTTAGGTCACTTATTTTATTGGATAACTTTGCCTGTAGAACATTCTTACATTCAGGAGAGTTTCCCACACGCACAGCTAGGAAGCCTGAGAGAGACAGGACAGGCAGGGCAAATTCCAACTTCTGTAAATGCCCCACACGTCTTTCTCATTGAACGCTAAGCCAATCCTTTCCCTCACATCTCGTCTGCTCAGCGGTCAGTTCTTTATTACTGATAGAGTGAAATAAAATGGAATCTAGGAGAACAAACCAATTGGCAGAGGGAAGCCTGAGAAACTCCCAAGAGAGACAGTCCTGCTGATTCTGGCAGCCACAGGCAGGTCCCCTGTGTATGGCTGCATGCTGGTGAAGGCGGCCAGGGCATCCTTGGTCAAGGGCTGGCTCCAAACAAGGACTGACTCCAGACATGGACTGGATTCTCAGCCACCCAAGAGATTTTTCCAGAAACTGAGATACCATGCCAGCGCTCCTACAACTCTACCATCAAGCCCTCAATCACAATTCAGCCAAGAACACCTAATAAAAATACTTACACTCGATGTTGGCCAAAAGGCTGAGAAATGATAAATCCACACTTTTAAAGTGTATAATTCATACTCTGGTTTCTCCTCAGATTGCATACATCTTTCACCTTTCACTAAGGTGTACAATTCAGTCATTTCTAGTATATTCACAAGCTTGTGCAACCATCACCACTATCTAATTCCAGAACTTTTTCATCACCCCAAAAAGAACCCCCATACCCATTAGCAGTCACTCCCCATAAAGCTGCCCCAGCTCCTGGCAAGCACAAATTTACTTTCTGTCTCCATGGTCATGATGTAGTTTTAAAAATGAAGAAATGCCGTAACACGGTATAAATGAGGCCTGGCAGGAAAACTCACGTGGGGCTTTCTCTCCTATCGATGTGCTTGACAGGAGACCAGAAAACAGCACATAGCTTAGATATGAAGACAAATGTGGTGGCTTAAAATATATCCACAAATTCTTTGACTCTGCTCCCTTCAAAAGATGGAGACTAATTTTCCTCTACCTGAATGTGAGCCAGACTTAGTGACTTTCTTTTAACTAATAGAAGGTGGTACAAGTGATGCTATGTGACTAAAGCATGGCATTAAAAGGATGCAGCTTCTGCCTCTCTTACTATCTGTTCTAGCCCACCATGTTGGGAGGAAGCCCAGGCTGCTTGGGGAGGCCGCATGGGACCACTTCAGCTGATGCTTCCAACTGGACCCCCAGCTGACAGCCAACATCCACAGCCCACAGGGTCACCTTCATGAGCATGTGACCTGGACAGCAGGCACAGGGCCTTGTGCTAAGAAGGGCACCGGGACTCATTTTAGTGCTCTGCTATCATCGCCTTGAAATTTTCAATACTTCTAAAAACAGCTTTATTGAGATGTAATTCATATGCTATAAAATGCATCCATTTAAAGTGTACAGTCCAATGGTTTCTAAGCATATTCACAGAATTGTGCAACATCACCACAATCTAGTTTCTGAACGTTTTCATCACTCCTGCAAAACCCTACTCCTAGTAAATGCTCAATGATTTTTTAACAAGGGCCCTGCAAATTATGTAGACCGTCCCAACAGCCAGACGTGTGTGAAGGTGCCTTCAGATGATTGTAGCCCCAGCCTTTGGGTCCGTTCATTTGGGGCCCCAGACATGGTGCAGCAGAGATAAGCCATGGCCTGTCCGCATTCCTGATTCATAGAAAGGGCCAGAGATAATAAGTTATTATCGTTGCTTTCAGCCACTATGTTTAGTGATAGATAAGTAAAGCTAGCAGAAAACGATGGATTCTGGAAAGAGCCTCAAGGTCTGTGGACTCCTCAAGAGAGAAGGTCGCCTGGGCTTCAAATGAGCATCCTGGGTCTTCTCGACTTCCCAAAAACCAAGCTGAGTGGGCTCTTCTCCCTTAGGACATGTTAGAATGGTACCAACATTTGCTGCTGGCAGAGCAGAGAGCATCGTTGCCATTTTCATCTTTCCAGGCTACCTGGTGGAGAGCCCGAACCCAGTGGGGCCTTTACTAGTGAATGTATCACCTTACACACATCCTAAGTTTGTATCCAGCTTTCCCAAAAGCTTCATGATCTAGATGCTTCAGTGTAAACAATCTCTTCCTGTGAAACCAGAAAGTGATTTGGTGGCCTGTAAGTTCAAGGAACCATTATCTTGAAGGAAAAATCTCTCATGAAGCCACTTAGGTATAATACATGTATAAATGTATGTGTATGATACATTCTTTTTTGAAAATTCAACTCACTGTTTGGACTGCACTCACATACTTTATGAGATACTTTAACATCCATAACCTCACAGGTCATTTTATTTTTTGTTTTAAAAATATATTTTAGGGCCAGCCCAGTGGCACAGTAGTTAAGTACACACGTTCCACTTAGGTGGCCTGGGGTCCTAGGTGCAGACGTGGCACCACTTGGCATGCCATGCTGTGGTAGGCATGCCACACAGAAACCAGAGGAAAATGGGCATGGATGTTAGCTCAGGGCCAATCTTCCTCAGCAAAAAGAGGAGGATTGGCAGCAGATGTTAGCTCAGGGCTAATCTTCCTCAAAAAAATAAAATAAATAAAAATAATCAAGCCAAAGAGGCACATTTTGAGGTGGCCAATTCTGATCTCCCACTATACCCAAGAATTCAGAGAATATAATTTCCAGAGCTCCATGTGAGGAAACTACTTGAGAAAAGACTAACCAAACCACAACTGAACCTGAAAAGAAAACTCAAGAATGGGGAAGCAGTAAGAGAGACAACTCGGTGTCAAGAATGTACGCATATGACATTTTACATGTAAATGGATCAGGATGGACTGGGACTTGTGTAACAGAGAAGGACTCTTGTAACCAAACCAAACGGACATCCTCTAAGGGAATTCTGACTAATATTAGATTATCTCAGCCAGACCTCAGAGACTGGTGAGTGGGGGTGGGGAGTGAAAGTGTTTCATGGGTCTCAGCAGGGAACATGAGGAAGGAAAGAAGAAGGAGGAGGAAGCGAAAGTGTTCTAAAGGTCTCATCTTAATGGGGTGAGGGAGGAGGGCAGGAAATAGATCAGGGAGCCGGGAGGATGGCACATTTCAGTGTAGGAAACGGTTAGTTAATATGCCTCTGATTATCTGAGCAAGGAAATTCATCATGAAGGAAATGGGGAGATCTTCTTAACCAAGCCTAGGAACTCAGAAGCTATGAAAGAAAACATGGATATATTTGACTATGTAAACATCAGAACATTTTGTGTGACAAAGGATACCACAAATAAAGCCAGTTCAAATGATGGAGCTGAAAAAATATTTGTAATACAAATAATAGTCACTATTATTTGACTAACTTACCGTGTGCCAGGCGCCATTCTATTGAGTTTACGTGTGTTAACTCATTTGTGCCTAGAACAAGTCTATGAAGCAGGAATTCTGATGATCGTGGTCGCTACTTTATAGATGAGTGAATTGAGGCATAACAAGGTTAAATGACTTGCTGAGGTCACATGGCCAGTCATGGGCTGCGCTCTGCTGTGACCCTTGGCACAACAATGCTCTTAATTACTTCTCAGTGATTACACCAAAGGCCAAATGGACACTATATAAAGAGCTTTTACAAGTTGACCTGAACAAGAAAAATGGATTTAAGACTCTGAATGGACTGTTTACAGAGAGCAAAACCAAATGGCCAGCAAACGTACAGAAAGACCCTCAACTTCAACAGTGGTCAGAAAAACGCAAATTAAAGAAACAATGAGACATCGCTTTCCATCCATCAGACTGACACAAACAAAAAAGAGCAATATCAAATGCTGGCAGGAATAGGGAGAAAAGGGCATTCTCATACATGTGAAGTTTTGCAGCCGTTTGGGAAAACCATCTGGCAACATCTGTTAAAACTGAAACTAAGCATACCCTTTCACCCATTAATCCCACTCCTGGGAATCTGTCCCAAAGAAATAAAAACACTAAGACTTAAGGACAAGGATGTTGACTGGAACATTATTTTTTGTGGCAGAAAACTGGCGACAAAGTTAATGCCCATCAAAAGGAAAGGGGAACAACTGAGCGAATTATGCTACATCCCCCCATCTGTATTTTAATAAAATAAAATCAATCAGGGTCTGTAACCTGGCAGCCTGGCCCAGAGGGCCAGAGGAAGTGTTTTTGGTGAGCCAGCAGTGTTTATAAATTCCTGCAGCCTCCTGAGTCTGTGACCCCCTGTAAATGTTTCCATTAGACACAAAGTCTGTCCTCCAAAGGGCCACAGTACATAAACAACGCACAGCGTATGTGTGGTATTAATATCTCATGGGGGTTGTTGATAAGGATGTGGAGAAATTGGAACCCTTATATATTGCTGGTGGGAATGTAAAATGGTGCAGCCACCGTGGAAAACAGTTTGGTGTGTCCTCAATAAGTTAAACATAGGCTCGGCCATTTCATTCCCGTGGATGTATCCTGAAGAACTGAAAACAGGTGTTCAAACAAAAACCTGAACACAATATTCGCACCCACACTGTTCACAATAGCCGAAAGGTGAAAACAACCCAAATATCCATAAACATATGAATGGATAAACAAATGTGGTCCGTCCCTACAATGAGATATCGTTCAGACATAGAAAGGAATGAAGTACCGACAGTGCTACAACATGGGTGGACCTGGAAAATATCACGCTGAATGAAAGAGGCCAGACGCAAAAGGCCACGTATTGTGTGATTCCTCTTATAGGAAATGTCCAGAAGAGGCAAATCCATAGAGACAGAAAGCAGATGAGTGGTTGTCAGGCCCTGGGGGGAGGGGAGAATGGGAAGTGACTGCTTAATGGGTACGGAGTTTGTTTGGGGTGATGAAAAAGTTCTAGAACTAGATAGTGGTGTGATGATTGCAAAACATTGTGAATGTAGTTAAGGCCACTTTAAAATGGTTAAAATGATGAATTTTATGTTATGTATACTTTATAACAATAAGAAAAAATTCGTGGAGGGGGACAATTAAGAAAAATGTGTCTAAAAAGGCAACTTGGCGAGGGATGATAATCGAAAAAAGGGTTGGGAAACACCGAGATAAAGACTTGTCTGTATCTCAATGCATTCAAGATCGGCACCCTTAAAGCAAATATCTAAATAATTCACCTTTTTTTTAAACAGTGAGGGACCTTGTTGGCCCTTGAGGTAAGCCTCATCCTTTGTCTCTTTCTAATCCAGGATTTGGGGTGTGTTTTTTCACTGCCCACAAAGTTTTGAGCTTCATCTCTGTTTCTCGTCCAACTTTTGTCTGACTCTCTGTTCCTTGGGACCTTCTGGGTTTAAGTGGTTTCAGGTTACCTGAGGTAATGAAAAATTTTTAAGCAACCCCAGCGAAGTAAGAAAGCTCTAGAAACCGTCAAGCCTTGTGGAGAACTGGAACATACTGTCTTAAATCAAGTCAAAATGCCATCTGTTAGAAAGCATATCATTATTTTATGAACCACGAAGAAGGCAAAATAATGCCCACAATGAAACTAAGGCATAATTCTTTGTTATCACTTCAAAATTTCATTTGATGCTTTTGGTCTCAGGTTTTGATTTTTATTTCCTACATCACTCTTGTACATATATAAAAACTGAATGCAAGTAACTGAAATAAGTTGATTAAGGTATTCCTACAACGCCTTGACATTTCAAATCTGACTCCTCTGACCACTTTCTACCCACTCACATTGAGATCTGTGTTTTGCTCACTACCATCCTGTGCCTCAATAATGCTGATGATGCGGCATTTCTTAAAACACCGGAAAGCCCAATGGGCTCTTACGCCATCTCAGTAATCATGGAGGGGAGCCTCCTTTGACTGCTCCTATGGGAACGTCGCTAAATGTGTCTGATCCTGGCCCTGCCTCACCCCCTCCACACCTTGGGTTCTCAGAAGTGAAAAGAGCGCTCCACTACGTCCCACAGCCATGGACACCCATTCTGTGCCTTTCGATTCTAATGTTCTTGGTGTTTACCTACTTGCAGGCAATGTCAATCATTTCAGGACCACCACCTCACCAAAAACAATAATTAAGACACTCTCTATTATTGGACATATTCTAAGATGTCAAAACATGGGGGGAAGAAAAGATACATTTTTGCCTACATTGGTGAAAATGGTATGCCAGGAAAGAGAAATTCTAAAATTGTCACCATTCCCATGATGAGGTTTGCCTGACCGTTGCTCTGACTTCTGACTTGCTTTTCTCTCCACCTCATGGCTTTTGTTTACTCATAACCTCTGCAAACTGTCTTCCTTCTTGGTCTCTTGGCTTCTGCATGGCTCCAATGAAGATGTCTACTTCTTGCATGTCTTGTGTTCAAAATTCCATAAAGGGAGGACTCGATTGGATTGTTGTCACTGGCAAACTTAGTATTATTTTTCTCATGAACATTAAGTTGAAAACAAATTAATCCCCGGTATGCTCTAAGCAGTGTCCCAGAGCCTGCACTTGGCCTTCCTGGCTTAGTGAGGGACTTCATTGACATTTCCTGATGTAACCACTTTCCCTGACAACTGCCTTACAGGGAAGTGCTGCAGCCTCTCTACCTGTCTATTATTAGACTTTGTTACCTGTCTATTGCTATGGAGGTTCTAATCTGAATACTTCCTCCCTTCCACACTTTCATAGTACCCTGTATTGTTTTCTCTTCATAGCATTTATCATAATGTTAATTAAATAATTATCTGCATGATCGTTGTTTAACCAATATCTCTTCCACCACACTGTAAGCTCCCTGAGGACAGGGACTAATGGTCTCTGGTTTAACATCATTTCCCCAGTGCCTTGCACAGCGCTTAATACATAGTGGGCTCACAATGATTATTTGTGGAATAGATGAATGAATGAATTCCATATGACTTGATGGTGGAGGCAAAGGCAAATCTGGGTAAACAAACTAGAATCTAGAAGACAATTAAATAAATGGGAGTCTTTGAAAACCATTCCGAGTGTCTCTGCAAGGATGCTAGAGGAAAAGCATATCCTGGATCCTTCCTCCAGTGTTTTTTTAAGAGCTTCCACCTCACACAGCCTGATCCTCTGACATGCTGTTTGTCCTGACTCTAGTTCCCACACCTCTTCATTAAGACTGATGTTTGTAGAATAAACACACAAAAGAACAAAGAGAGCTATACAAAGGACAGGTTGCTTGGCAGCTAGAACAGACAAGTTCACATCCTTGAACGGAATACAAATCACTCTAATACTATTGGGGGGGATGGTTAACAGAGAACTCGCCTACCTATGTCGCAGTGTTCATGCTCACAATCACCACCATCTGGAAAAGGCCTTCCTCCAACTGACGTGTTCTTCAGAGGTGACTGGCTTCCAACCCAGCTGCAGGGGGTGAAACTGGGTTAGTTTAAGCCAGTTGTGGTGGTCTCATTCTCCTTGCCAAGACATTGCTGTCAGCATGGAAATGTGCCACAAATCTGACCGGTAGGATGTGAGGGGAAGTCTCTTGGGGTGCTTTTCAGAAAATTTCCCAGCAATTCCATCTCGAGGTATAAGTCCCCAAAGACATGAAAATCAGTTCCTCAAGCAAATACATTTGAAGGCATGTTCTTAGCAACATTTACAGTGGTTTAAAAGTGGAAACAACCAAAATGTCCATCAACAGATGAATGAATAAACGAAAGGTGGCATATCCGTACAACAGAATATCATTTTAAAAAAAAGTTCTGATACATACTCCAAAGTGGATGAAGCTCGAAAGCATTAGACTAAGTAAAAAAACCCACACAGAAGGCCCCATGTTGTATGATTATAATTATATGAAATGTCCAGAATAGGCAAATTCTTAGAGATGGAAAGCAGATTAGTGGTTGTCAGGGAGTGGGGAGGAGGGAATGGGGGGTGACTGTTAATGGCTATGGAGTCTCCTTTGGGGTGATGAAAACGTTTTGGAACTAGACAGAGGTGGCGGTTGCACAACATTGTGAATGGACTAAATACCACTGAATTGTACACTTTAAAATGGTTAATTTTATGTTATGTGAATTTCACCTTAATTAAAAAAAGGACCTTTGGAAATTCTTGCCTAAGGATTTAATCTTTGGAGCCACCGAGCCCTTTTGTATTGTGAGGAGACAAGCTAAGGACAAACCAACACATTCAAGGATGGCTGAGTGGAGAGATGGAAAGAACCTGGGCTCTTGATTACATCATTAGCAAGTTCTGGGAACTCCATCTCTGGACTTCTGATTACACAAGATAGTAAATGCCCTCTTTGCTTAAAGCCATTTCTAGTTGGGTTTTCTTTTACTTGCAACCAAAGCACCCTAATTGATACAAACTTCCAGGTTCTGAAAAAGCAAGGCAAAGGCATTATTTTATTCAAATGGGAGCAAGAATCACAAGACTAACAGTAGCTGCCTTCACACACTCTATGTGTCTCTCACTGGAGAGAAAAGATGACATAACGTGTTGGTACAGCTAAAGTGAAAGAAATGAGTCTCTTCAGCTTGTAGGTAAATAGCTAATGATGAAGAATTCCCAATGGCTGTTAATTCTTAGGGTTAGACAGGGATTGCGTGTGTGTGATCCCCAAGATGAACCCAGGTCCCATACTCTCTGTTGTCTCTTGCAGTCTTAGTATTTCAAAAACAGGATGGACTAGCTTTAGGTACAATATTTAAATAATTATCAGTTGTCAGCTCTGACTACTAGAGAGACAAGATGGAAGCACTGGTCACACCATGAGTTTGTGTGGTTCGTCTTGGGATTTGAGAGCTTAGTATCCAACATTGAGATGTGACCAAACGTTGCAGAAAACTCATGCTTTCTCTGTGTGAGATGCCAGTTCTATGTGGGTAAGGGGAGTACTTCCCTTCTCAAAGTCAGCTTGACTTTTCTGCATCACTAGGCTGTGACGGGGAAAAAGCAGAGAAGGATAAGTGGTTCCCTCTCCATCACCTTTCCCTCACTTTTTGGTGGTTCTGGAAGGTCCTGGCATGGCCACTCTATAAGGTTCCTGCTCTACTCCACATGTAGAAAGGTTTCAGAAAAAGGATAGTGCAGCTGGAGTTTTTTAGGGCTAATATTAGGGATTAATACTTGAAGTGTTGTTGGATTTGATCTCGCTCTTGCTGTATTTCTTGGCACTTAGTCCTAAGTCATTGTGTAATGTGTAAACTATGAAAACAATTGACTTAAGTCTCCTACAGTAAAAACCTGTTTCATAGCTGACGGATTGAGGGAAATAGGTCATTTGCCTGTGCTGATTAAGGTGATACATTGGTACGAAAAGGGTGCAAGGAATTAGCCATGATGAAAATGAATTAAAATTTATCCCTCTGAGAATATCTAATAGGGCTATGAAATTACATTCCTCCTTGTCTGCACATCTTGGTTGTTTTTTCCCACTCAGCTGGGAATTCATATATTCAGTGGGTCTTGTCTAGAAAGAGGTGAGTTGTTTATTCAAGGAGTCTTGAATCGCCTGGAATGTGAGCTATTTCCAAAACAATGAGTAAGTGTGCTAAAATAAAAGAAAATAAAACACAAAATCCTGCTGACTTTCAGAAAGCTGCCAAGATGAGGACATTGAGTGGAGTCTGAACTACTGCCAAGGTCCTGAAGGTCTGTCTGTGAGTCGACTGCAAAGAAAGGAAGAGGAAAGAGGGATAAAAATTGTTCTGCGAGAATTACCCTTCCACTTACTCTTATTCACTTTTGAAACCTGTTGATTCCTTAACTTTTCTATACAGTCAATGAGATCACTAAAGGGCATGTGAGATTGGTTAACATGGCCCAAACCACAGGACCCAGAGCAGAGGGCTGGGTTCTGATTTAAAAACCTGAAAATTTGAAATCTATAATCCTCAAGGGAGAAAACACAAAAGAAACATGCATGGTTTCTTAATTAGAATCAGGGATGAAAAGGAGTAAAGACTTAGTCATAAACAGCCAAAGGAGGTTGTGATCACCTTTCAAAAGAACATGGTTCCTCTGTTATTCGGCTCTAAAAGGGAAGGAAATTATGACACATGCTACGACGTAGATGAACCTGGAGGACAAGGATATTACGCTGAGTGAAATAAGCCAGTCACAAAAGGACAAACACCGCGTGATTTCTCTCATATGAGGTCCATAGAGGAGTCAAATTCATAGAGACAGAAAGTAGAATGGAGGGTGCCAGGGGCTGGGGAGGCGGATGGGGAGTTAGGGTTTCAGTTTTGCAAGATAAGAAACTCTGGAGATGGGTGGTGGTGATGGTGGCACAAGAATGTGAATGTGCCTAATGTCACTGAACTGGACGCTTAAAAATGGTTAAGAGGGTAAATTTTGTTATGTGTATTTTACCACAATTAAAATTTTTTTTAGTTTAATGGGAAAAAAGAAAGAATACGGTTCCTAATCTATAGTGGGAATGTTCTGCGTCTTGATTTGGGTGCTTGGTACATGGGCATGTTCACTTTGTGAAAATCCGTTAGGATTTCTGTACTTTTCTGTATGTTAATTTACTTCAGTCAAATCTGTAAGATGATTGTTCCCAATTAGTAGCTAA